>NW_028242949.1:0-647000 GCF_964263255.1 Lissotriton vulgaris
GATATGTGGAAAATGGTCCGTTTTCAAATGTTTTATTTTTGAACGTCAGTTCACATTTGTAGGTGGATCATCAGTGTTAGAGCTAAAATTAGCATGTTTAAAGTGATTTTCATGCTTCCAGGGGCTCGGGAAGTGAATTAAATACTATTTGGAGGCTTTTAATGTTCAAGCAAAAACAGCTGATTTTTGACAAAAGAGATAACACCCCCCCATTACGTCATGCTTCAGAAATGTGGAAAATGGTCCGTTTTCAAATGTTTTATTTTTGAACGTCAGTTCACATTTGTAGGTGGATCATCAGTGTTAGAGCTAAAATTAGCATGTTTAAAGTGATTTTCATGCTTCCAGGGGCCCTAAACACAAGATTTATGGAATGGTTAAAAGTGCATGAAAATGGCCAATTTACTCACTCTGAGTTCTCAAAAAAGGTTTCTTCATCCCGGGAAGTTAATTAAATACCATTTGGAGGCATTTAATGTTCGAGCTAAAACAGATGATTTTCGACAAAAGAGATAACACCCCCCCCATTACGTCATGCTTCAGAAATGTGGAAAATGGTCCTTTTTCAAATGTTTTATTTTTGAACGTCAGTTCACATTTGTAGGTGGATCATCAGTGTTAGAGCTAAAATTAGCATGTTTAAAGTGATTTTCATGCTTCCAGGGGCTCGGGAAGTGAATTAAATACTATTTGGAGGCATTTAATGTTCAAGCAAAAACAGCTGATTTTTGACAAAAGAGATAACACCCCCCCCCATTACGTCATGCTTCAGAAATGTGGAAAATGGTCCGTTTTCAAATGTTTTATTTTTGAACGTCAGTTCACATTTGTAGGTGGATCATCAGTGTCAGAGCTAAAATTAGCATGTTTAAAGTGATTTTCATGCTTCCAGGGGCCCTAAACACAAGATTTATGGAATGGTTCAAAGTGCATGATAATGGCCAATTTACTCACTCTGAGTTCTCAAAAAGGGTTTCTTCACCCCGGGAAGTTAATTAAATACCATTTGGAGGCATTTAATGTTCGAGCAAAAACGGCTGATTTTCGTCAAAAGATATAACACACCCCCATGACGTCATGCTTCAGAAATGTGGAAAATGGTCCGTTTTCAAATGTTTTATTTTTGAACGTCAGTTCACATTTGTAGGTGGATCATCAGTGTTAGAGCTAAAATTAGCATGTTTAAAGTGATTTTCATGCTTCCAGGGGCTCGGGAAGTGAATTAAATACTATTTGGAGGCATTTAATGTTCAAGCAAAAACAGCTGATTTTTGACAAAAGAGATAACACCCCCCCCATTACGTCATGCTTCAGAAATGTGGAAAATGGTTCGTTTTCAATGTTTTATTTTTGAACGTCAGTTCACATTTGTAGGTGGATCATCAGTGTTAGAGCTAAAATTAGCATGTTTAAAGTGATTTTCATGCTTTCAGGGGCCCTAAACACAAGATTTATGGAATGGTTAAAAGTGCATGAAAATGGCCAATTTACTCACTCTGAGTTCTCAAAAAAGGTTTCTTCATCCCGGGAAGTTAATTAAATACCATTTGGAGGCATTTAATGTTCGAGCTAAAACGGATGATTTTCGACAAAAGAGATAACACCCCCCCCCATTACGTCATGCTTCAGAAATGTGGAAAATGGTCCTTTTTCAAATGTTTTATTTTTGAACGTCAGTTCACATTTGTAGGTGGATCATCAGTGTTAGAGCTAAAATTAGCTTGTTTAAAGTGATTTTCATGCTTCCAGGGGCTCGGGAAGTGAATTAAATACTATTTGGAGGCATTTAATGTTCAAGCAAAAACAGCTGATTTTTGACAAAAGAGATAACACCCCCCCCCATTACGTCATGCTTCAGAAATGTGGAAAATGGTCCGTTTTCAAATGTTTTATTTTTGAACATCAGTTCACATTTGTAGGTGGATCATCAGTGTTAGAGCTAAAATTAGCATGTTTAAAGTGATTTTCATGCGTCCAGGGGCCCTAAACACAAAATTTATGGAATGGTTAAAAGTGCATGAAAATGGCCAATTTACTCACTCTGGGTTCTCAAAAAGGGTTACTTCACCCCGGGAAGTTAATTAAATACCATTTGGAGGCATTTAATGTTCGAGCTAAAATGGATGATTTTCGACAAAAGAGATAACACCCCCCCATTACGTCATGCTTCAGAAATGTGGAAAATGGTCCGTTTTCAAATGTTTTATTTTTGAACGTCAGTTCACATTTGTAGGTGGATCATCAGTGTTAGAGCTAAAATTAGCATGTTTAAAGTGATTTTCATGCTTCCAGGGGCTCGGGAAGTGAATTAAATACTATTTGGAGGCATTTAATGTTCAAGCAAAAACAGCTGATTTTTGACAAAAGAGATAACACCCCCCCATTACGTCATGCTTCAGAAATGTGGAAAATGGTCCGTTTTCAAATGTTTTATTTTTGAACGTCAGTTCACATTTGTAGGTGGATCATCAGTGTTAGAGCTAAAATTAGCATGTTTAAAGTGATTTTCATGCTTCCAGGGGCCCTAAACACAAGATTTATGGAATGGTTAAAAGTGCATGAAAATGGCCAATTTACTCACTCTGAGTTCTCAAAAAGGGTTTCTTCACCCCGGGAAGTTAATTAAATACCATTTGGAGGCATTTAATGTTCGAGCCAAAACGGCTGATTTTCGACAAAAGAGATAACACCCCCCCATTACGTCATGCTTCAGAAATGTGGAAAATGGTCCGTTTTCAAATGTTTTATTTTTGAACGTCAGTTCACATTTGTAGGTGGATCATCAGTGTTAGAGCTAAAATTAGCATGTTTAAAGTGATTTTCATGCTTCCAGGGGCTCGGGAAGTGAATTAAATACTATTTGGAGGCATTTAATGTTCAAGCAAAAACAGCTGATTTTTGACAAAAGAGATAACACCCCCCCATTACGTCATGCTTCAGAAATGTGGAAAATGGTCCGTTTTCAAATGTTTTATTTTTGAACGTCAGTTCACATTTGTAGGTGAATCATCAGTGTTAGAGCTAAAATTAGCATGTTTAAAGTGATTTTCATGCTTCCAGGGGCCCTAAACACAAGATTTAAGGAATGGTTAAAAGTGCATGAAAATGGCCAATTTACTCACTCTGAGTTCTCAAAAAGGGTTTCTTCACCCCGGGAAGTTAATTAATCACCATTTGGAGGCATTTAATGTTCGAGCCAAAACGGCTGATTTTCGACAAAAGAGATAACACCCCCCCATTACGTCATGCTTCAGAAATGTGGAAAATGGTCCGTTTTCAAATGTTTTATTTTTGAACGTCAGTTCACATTTGTAGGTGGATCATCAGTGTTAGAGCTAAAATTAGCATGTTTAAAGTGATTTTCATGCTTCCAGGGGCTCGGGAAGTGAATTAAATACTATTTGGAGGCATTTAATATTCAAGCAAAAACAGCTGATTTTTAACAAAAGAGATAACACCCCCCCATTACGTCATGCTTCAGAAATGTGGAAAATGGTCTGTTTTCAAATGTTTTATTTTTGAACGTCAGTTCACATTTGTAGGTGGATCATCAGTGTTAGAGCTAAAATTAGCATGTTTAAAGTGATTTTCATGCTTCCAGGGGCTCGGGAAGTGAATTAAATACTATTTGGAGGCATTTAATGTTCAAGCAAAAACAGCTGATTTTTGACAAAAGAGATAACACCCCCCCATTACGTCATGCTTCAGAAATATGGAAAATGGTCTGTTTTCAAATGTTTTATTTTTGAACGTCAGTTCACATTTGTAGGTGGATCATCAGTGTTAGAGCTAAAATTAGCATGTTTAAAGTGATTTTCATGCTTCCAGGGGCCCTAAACACAAGATTTATGGAATGGTTAAAAGTGCATGAAAATGGCCAATTTACTCACTCTGAGTTCTCAAAAAGGGTTTCTTCACCCCGGGAAGTTAATTAAATACCATTTGGAGGCATTTAATGTTCGAGCCAAAACGGTTGATTTTCGACAAAAGAGATAACACCCCCCCATTACGTCATGCTTCAGAAATGTGGAAAATGGTCCGTTTTCAAATGTTTTATTTTTGAACGTCAGTTCACATTTGTAGGTGGATCATCAGTGTTAGAGCTAAAATTAGCATGTTTAAAGTGATTTTCATGCTTCCAGGGGCTCGGGAAGTGAATTAAATACTATTTGGAGGCATTTAATGTTCAAGCAAAAACAGCTGATTTTTGACAAAAGAGATAACACCCCCCCATTACGTCATGCTTCAGAAATATGGAAAATGGTCTGTTTTCAAATGTTTTATTTTTGAACGTCAGTTCACATTTGTAGGTGGATCATCAGTGTTAGAGCTAAAATTAGCATGTTTAAAGTGATTTTCATGCTTCCAGGGGCCCTAAACACAAGATTTATGGAATGGTTAAAAGTGCATGAAAATGGCCAATTTACTCACTCTGAGTTCTCAAAAAGGGTTTCTTCACCCCGGGAAGTTAATTAAATACCATTTGGAGGCATTTAATGTTCGAGCCAAAACGGTTGATTTTCGACAAAAGAGATAACACCCCCCCATTACGTCATGCTTCAGAAATGTGGAAAATGGTCCGTTTTCAAATGTTTTATTTTTGAACGTCAGTTCACATTTGTAGGTGGATCATCAGTGTTAGAGCTAAAATTAGCATGTTTAAAGTGATTTTCATGCTTCCAGGGGCTCGGGAAGTGAATTAAATACTATTTGGAGACATTTAATGTTCAAGCAAAAACAGCTGATTTTTGACAAAAGAGATAACACCCCCCCATTACGTCATGCTTCAGAAATGTGGAAAATGGTCCGTTTTCAAATGTTTTTATTTTGAACGTCAGTTCACATTTGTAGGTGAATCATCAGTGTTAGAGCTAAAATTAGCATGTTTAAAGTGATTTTCATGCTTCCAGGGGCCCTAAACACAAGATTTAAGGAATGGTTAAAAGTGCATGAAAATGGCCAATTTACTCACTCTGAGTTCTCAAAAAGGGTTTCTTCACCCCGGGAAGTTAATTAAATACCATTTGGAGGCATTTAATGTTCGAGCCAAAACGGTTGATTTTCGACAAAAGAGATAACACCCCCCCATTACGTCATGCTTCAGAAATGTGGAAAATGGTCCGTTTTCAAATGTTTTATTTTTGAACGTCAGTTCACATTTGTAGGTGGATCATCAGTGTTAGAGCTAAAATTAGCATGTTTAAAGTGATTTTCATGCTTCCAGGGGCTCGGGAAGTGAATTAAATACTATTTGGAGGCATTTAATGTTCAAGCAAAAACAGCTGATTTTTGACAAAAGAGATAACACCCCCCCATTACGTCATGCTTCAGAAATATGGAAAATGGTCTGTTTTCAAATGTTTTATTTTTGAACGTCAGTTCACATTTGTAGGTGGATCATCAGTGTTAGAGCTAAAATTAGCATGTTTAAAGTGATTTTCATGCTTCCAGGGGCCCTAAACACAAGATTTATGGAATGGTTAAAAGTGCATGAAAATGGCCAATTTACTCACTCTGAGTTCTCAAAAAGGGTTTCTTCACCCCGGGAAGTTAATTAAATACCATTTGGAGGCATTTAATGTTCGAGCCAAAACGGTTGATTTTCGACAAAAGAGATAACACCCCCCCATTACGTCATGCTTCAGAAATGTGGAAAATGGTCCGTTTTCAAATGTTTTATTTTTGAACGTCAGTTCACATTTGTAGGTGGATCATCAGTGTTAGAGCTAAAATTAGCATGTTTAAAGTGATTTTCATGCTTCCAGGGGCTCGGGAAGTGAATTAAATACTATTTGGAGACATTTAATGTTCAAGCAAAAACAGCTGATTTTTGACAAAAGAGATAACACCCCCCCATTACGTCATGCTTCAGAAATGTGGAAAATGGTCCGTTTTCAAATGTTTTTATTTTGAACGTCAGTTCACATTTGTAGGTGAATCATCAGTGTTAGAGCTAAAATTAGCATGTTTAAAGTGATTTTCATGCTTCCAGGGGCCCTAAACACAAGATTTAAGGAATGGTTAAAAGTGCATGAAAATGGCCAATTTACTCACTCTGAGTTCTCAAAAAGGGTTTCTTCACCCCGGGAAGTTAATTAATCACCATTTGGAGGCATTTAATGTTCGAGCCAAAACGGCTGATTTTCGACAAAAGAGATAACACCCCCCCATTACGTCATGCTTCAGAAATGTGGAAAATGGTCCGTTTTCAAATGTTTTATTTTTGAACGTCAGTTCACATTTGTAGGTGGATCATCAGTGTTAGAGCTAAAATTAGCATGTTTAAAGTGATTTTCATGCTTCCAGGGGCCCTAAACACAAGATTTATGGAATGGTTAAAAGTGCATGAAAATGGCCAATTTACTCACTCTGAGTTCTCTAAAAAAGGTTTCTTCATCCCGGGAAGTTAATTAAATACCATTTGGAGGCATTTAATGTTCGAGCTAAAACGGATGATTTTCGACAAAAGAGATAACACCCCCCTATTACGTCATGCTTCAGAAATGTGGAAAATGGTCCGTTTTCAAATGTTTTATTTTTGAACGTCAGTTCACATTTGTAGGTGGATCATCAGTGTTAGAGCTAAAATTAGCATGCTTAAAGTGATTTTCATGCTTCCAGGGGCTCGGGAAGTGAATTAAATACTATTTGGAGGCATTTAATGTTCAAGCAAAAACAGCTGATTTTTGACAAAAGAGATAACACCCCCCCATTACGTCATGCTTCAGAAATGTGGAAAATGGTCCGTTTTCAAATGTTTTATTTTTGAACGTCAGTTCACATTTGTAGGTGGATCATCAGTGTTAGAGCTAAAATTAGCATGTTTAAAGTGATTTTCATGCTTCCAGGGGCCCTAAACACAAGATTTATGGAATGGTTAAAAGTGCATGAAAATGGCCAATTTACTCACTCTGAGTTCTCAAAAACGGTTTCTTCATCCCGGGAAGTTAATTAAATACCATTTGGAGGCATTTAATGTTCGAGCTAAAACGGATGATTTTCGACAAAAGAGATAACACCCCCCATTACGTCATGCTTCAGAAATGTGGAAAATGGTCCGTTTTCAAATGTTTTATTTTTGAACGTCAGTTCACATTTGTAGGTGGATCATCAGTGTTAGAGCTAAAATTAGCATGTTTAAAGTGATTTTCATGCTTCCAGGGGCTCGGGAAGTGAATTAAATACTATTTGGAGGCATTTAATGTTCAAGCAAAAACAGCTGATTTTTGACAAAAGAGATAACACCCCCCCATTATGTCATGCTTCAGAAATATGGAAAATGGTCCGTTTTCAAATGTTTTATTTTTGAACGTCAGTTCACATTTGTAGGTGGATCATCAGTGTTAGAGCTAAAATTAGCATGTTTAAAGGGATTTTCATGCTTCCAGGGGCCCTAAACACAAGATTTATGGAATGGTTAAAAGTGCATGAAAATGGCCAATTTACTCACTCTGAGTTCTCAAAAAGGGTTTCTTCACCCCGGGAAGTTAATTAAATACCATTTGGAGGCATTTAATGTTCGAGCCAAAACGGTTGATTTTCGACAAAAGAGATAACACCCCCCCATTACGTCATGCTTCAGAAATGTGGAAAATGGTCCGTTTTCAAATGTTTTATTTTTGAACGTCAGTTCACATTTGTAGGTGGATCATCAGTGTTAGAGCTAAAATTAGCATGTTTAAAGTGATTTTCATGCTTCCAGGGGCTCGGGAAGTGAATTAAATACTATTTGGAGACATTTAATGTTCAAGCAAAAACAGCTGATTTTTGACAAAAGAGATAACACCCCCCCATTACGTCATGCTTCAGAAATGTGGAAAATGGTCCGTTTTCAAATGTTTTATTTTTGAACGTCAGTTCACATTTGTAGGTGAATCATCAGTGTTAGAGCTAAAATTAGCATGTTTAAAGTGATTTTCATGCTTCCAGGGGCCCTAAACACAAGATTTAAGGAATGGTTAAAAGTGCATGAAAATGGCCAATTTACTCACTCTGAGTTCTCAAAAAGGGTTTCTTCACCCCGGGAAGTTAATTAATCACCATTTGGAGGCATTTAATGTTCGAGCCAAAACGGCTGATTTTCGACAAAAGAGATAACACCCCCCCATTACGTCATGCTTCAGAAATGTGGAAAATGGTCCGTTTTCAAATGTTTTATTTTTGAACGTCAGTTCACATTTGTAGGTGGATCATCAGTGTTAGAGCTAAAATTAGCATGTTTAAAGTGATTTTCATGCTTCCAGGGGCTCGGGAAGTGAATTAAATACTATTTGGAGGCATTTAATATTCAAGCAAAAACAGCTGATTTTTAACAAAAGAGATAACACCCCCCCATTACGTCATGCTTCAGAAATGTGGAAAATGGTCTGTTTTCAAATGTTTTATTTTTGAACGTCAGTTCACATTTGTAGGTGGATCATCAGTGTTAGAGCTAAAATTAGCATGTTTAAAGTGATTTTCATGCTTCCAGGGGCCCTAAACACAAGATTTATGGAATGGTTAAAAGTCCATGAAAATGGCCAATTTACTCACTCTGAGTTCTCAAAAAGGGTTTCTTCACCCCGGGAAGTTAATTAAATACCATTTGGAGGCATTTAATGTTCGAGCCAAAACTGCTGATTTTCGACAAAAGAGATAACACCCCCGCATTACGTCATGCTTCAGAAATGTGGAAAATGGTCCGTTTTCAAATGTTTTATTTTTGAACGTCAGTTCACATTTGTAGGTGGATCATCAGTGTTAGAGCTAAAATTAGCATGTTTAAAGTGATTTTCATGCTTCCAGGGGCTCGGAAAGTGAATTAAATACTATTTGGAGGCATTTAATGTTCAAGCAAAAACAGCAGATTTTTGACAAAAGAGATAACACCCCCCCATTACGTCATGCTTCAGAAATGTGGAAAATGGTCCGTTTTCAAATGTTTTATTTTTGAACGTCAGTTCACATTTGTAGGTGGATCATCAGTGTTAGAGCTAAAATTAGCATGTTTAAAGTGATTTTCATGCTTCCAGGGGCTCGGGAAGTGAATTAAATACTATTTGGAGGCATTTAATGTTCAAGCAAAAACAGCTGATTTTTGACAAAAGAGATAACACCCCCCCCATTACGTCATGCTTCAGAAATGTGGAAAATGGTCCGTTTTCAAATGTTTTATTTTTGAACGTCAGTTCACATTTGTAGGTGGATCATCAGTGTTAGAGCTAAAATTAGCATGTTTAAAGTGATTTTCATGCTTCCAGGGGCTCGGGAAGTGAATTAAATACTATTTGGAGGCATTTAATGTTCAAGCAAAAACAGCTGATTTTTGACAAAAGAGATAACACCCCCCCATTACGTCATGCTTCAGAAATATGGAAAATGGTCTGTTTTCAAATGTTTTATTTTTGAACGTCAGTTCACATTTGTAGGTGGATCATCAGTGTTAGAGCTAAAATTAGCATGTTTAAAGTGATTTTCATGCTTCCAGGGGCCCTAAACACAAGATTTATGGAATGGTTAAAAGTGCATGAAAATGGCCAATTTACTCACTCTGAGTTCTCAAAAAGGGTTTCTTCACCCCGGGAAGTTAATTAAATACCATTTGGAGGCATTTAATGTTCGAGCCAAAACGGTTGATTTTCGACAAAAGAGATAACACCCCCCCATTACGTCATGCTTCAGAAATGTGGAAAATGGTCCGTTTTCAAATGTTTTATTTTTGAACGTCAGTTCACATTTGTAGGTGGATCATCAGTGTTAGAGCTAAAATTAGCATGTTTAAAGTGATTTTCATGCTTCCAGGGGCTCGGGAAGTGAATTAAATACTATTTGGAGACATTTAATGTTCAAGCAAAAACAGCTGATTTTTGACAAAAGAGATAACACCCCCCCATTACGTCATGCTTCAGAAATGTGGAAAATGGTCCGTTTTCAAATGTTTTTATTTTGAACGTCAGTTCACATTTGTAGGTGAATCATCAGTGTTAGAGCTAAAATTAGCATGTTTAAAGTGATTTTCATGCTTCCAGGGGCCCTAAACACAAGATTTAAGGAATGGTTAAAAGTGCATGAAAATGGCCAATTTACTCACTCTGAGTTCTCAAAAAGGGTTTCTTCACCCCGGGAAGTTAATTAATCACCATTTGGAGGCATTTAATGTTCGAGCCAAAACGGCTGATTTTCGACAAAAGAGATAACACCCCCCCATTACGTCATGCTTCAGAAATGTGGAAAATGGTCCGTTTTCAAATGTTTTATTTTTGAACGTCAGTTCACATTTGTAGGTGGATCATCAGTGTTAGAGCTAAAATTAGCATGTTTAAAGTGATTTTCATGCTTCCAGGGGCCCTAAACACAAGATATTATGGAATGGTTAAAAGTGCATGAAAATGGCCAATTTACTCACTCTGAGTTCTCAAAAACGGTTTCTTCATCCCGGGAAGTTAATTAAATACCATTTGGAGGCATTTAATGTTCGAGCTAAAACGGATGATTTTCGACAAAAGAGATAACACCCCCCCATTACGTCATGCTTCAGAAATGTGGAAAATGGTCCGTTTTCAAATGTTTTATTTTTGAACGTCAGTTCACATTTGTAGGTGGATCATCAGTGTTAGAGCTAAAATTAGCATGTTTAAAGTGATTTTCATGCTTCCAGGGGCTCGGGAAGCGAATTAAATACTATTTGGAGGCATTTAATGTTCAAGCAAAAACAGCTGATTTTTGACAAAAGAGATAACACCCCCCCATTATGTCATGCTTCAGAAATATGGAAAATGGTCCGTTTTCAAATGTTTTATTTTTGAACGTCAGTTCACATTTGTAGGTGGATCATCAGTGTTAGAGCTAAAATTAGCATGTTTAAAGTGATTTTCATGCTTCCAGGGGCCCTAAACACAAGATTTATGGAATGGTTAAAAGTGCATGAAAATGGCCAATTTACTCACTCTGAGTTCTCAAAAAGGGTTTCTTCACCCCGGGAAGTTAATTAAATACCATTTGGAGGCATTTAATGTTCGAGCCAAAACGGTTGATTTTCGACAAAAGAGATAACACCCCCCCATTACGTCATGCTTCAGAAATGTGGAAAATGGTCCGTTTTCAAATGTTTTATTTTTGAACGTCAGTTCACATTTGTAGGTGGATCATCAGTGTTAGAGCTAAAATTAGCATGTTTAAAGTGATTTTCATGCTTCCAGGGGCTCGGGAAGTGAATTAAATACTATTTGGAGACATTTAATGTTCAAGCAAAAACAGCTGATTTTTGACAAAAGAGATAACACCCCCCCATTACGTCATGCTTCAGAAATGTGGAAAATGGTCCGTTTTCAAATGTTTTATTTTTGAACGTCAGTTCACATTTGTAGGTGAATCATCAGTGTTAGAGCTAAAATTAGCATGTTTAGAGTGATTTTCATGCTTCCAGGGGCCCTAAACACAAGATTTAAGGAATGGTTAAAAGTGCATGAAAATGGCCAATTTACTCACTCTGAGTTCTCAAAAAGGGTTTCTTCACCCCGGGAAGTTAATTAATCACCATTTGGAGGCATTTAATGTTCGAGCCAAAACGGCTGATTTTCGACAAAAGAGATAACACCCCCCCATTACGTCATGCTTCAGAAATGTGGAAAATGGTCCGTTTTCAAATGTTTTATTTTTGAACGTCAGTTCACATTTGTAGGTGGATCATCAGTGTTAGAGCTAAAATTTGCATGTTTAAAGTGATTTTCATGCTTCCAGGGGCCCTAAACACAAGATTTATGGAATGGTTAAAAGTGCATGAAAATGGCCAATTTACTCACTCTGAGTTCTCAAAAAGGGTTTCTTCACCCCGGGAAGTTAATTAAATACCATTTGGAGGCATTTAATGTTCGAGCTAAAACGGATGATTTTCGACAAAAGAGATAACACCCCCCTATTACGTCATGCTTCAGAAATGTGGAAAATGGTCCGTTTTCAAATGTTTTATTTTTGAACGTCAGTTCACATTTGTAGGTGGATCATCAGTGTTAGAGCTAAAATTAGCATGTTTAAAGTGATTTTCATGCTTCCAGGGGCCCTAAACACAAGATTTATGGAATGGTTAAAAGTGCATGAAAATGGCCAATTTACTCACTCTGAGTTCTCAAAAAGGGTTTCTTCACCCCAGGAAGTTAATTAAATACCATTTGGAGGCATTTAATGTTCGAGCCAAAACGGCTGATTTTCGACAAAAGAGATAACACCCCCCCATTACGTCATGCTTCAGAAATGTGGAAAATGGTCCGTTTTCAAATGTTTTATTTTTGAACGTAAGTTCACATTTGTAGGTGGATCATCAGTGTTAGAGCTAAAATTAGCATGCTTAAAGTGATTTTCATGCTTCCAGGGGCTCGGGAAGTGAATTAAATACTATTTGGAGGCATTTAATGTTCAAGCAAAAACAGCTGATTTTTGACAAAAGAGATAACACCCCCCCATTACGTCATGCTTCAGAAATGTGGAAAATGGTCCGTTTTCAAATGTTTTTTTTTTGAACGTCAGTTCACATTTGTAGGTGAATCATCAGTGTTAGAGCTAAAATTAGCATGTTTAAAGTGATTTTCATGCTTCCAGGGGCCCTAAACACAAGATTTAAGGAATGGTTAAAAGTGCATGAAAATGGCCAATTTACTCACTCTGAGTTCTCAAAAAGGGTTTCTTCACCCCGGGAAGTTAATTAATCACCATTTGGAGGCATTTAATGTTCGAGCCAAAACGGCTGATTTTCGACAAAAGAGATAACACCCCCCCATTACGTCATGCTTCAGAAATGTGGAAAATGGTCCGTTTTCAAATGTTTTATTTTTGAACGTCAGTTCACATTTGTAGGTGGATCATCAGTGTTAGAGCTAAAATTTGCATGTTTAAAGTGATTTTCATGCTTCCAGGGGCCCTAAACACAAGATTTATGGAATGGTTAAAAGTGCATGAAAATGGCCAATTTACTCACTCTGAGTTCTCAAAAAGGGTTTCTTCACCCCGGGAAGTTAATTAAATACCATTTGGAGGCATTTAATGTTCGAGCTAAAACGGATGATTTTCGACAAAAGAGATAACACCCCCCTATTACGTCATGCTTCAGAAATGTGGAAAATGGTCCGTTTTCAAATGTTTTATTTTTGAACGTCAGTTCACATTTGTAGGTGGATCATCAGTGTTAGAGCTAAAATTAGCATGTTTAAAGTGATTTTCATGCTTCCAGGGGCCCTAAACACAAGATTTATGGAATAGTTAAAAGTGCATGAAAAGGGCCAATTTACTCACTCTGAGTTCTCAAAAAGGGTGTCTTCACCCCGGGAAGTTAATTAAATACCATTTGGAGGCATTTAATGTTCGAGCCAAAACGGCTGATTTTCGACAAAAGAGATAACACCCCCCCATAACGTCATGCTTCAGGAATGTGGAAAATGGTCCGTTTTCAAATGTTTTATTTTTGAACGTCAGTTCACATTTGTAGGTGGATCATCAGTGTTAGAGCTAAAATTAGCATGCTTAAAGTGATTTTCATGCTTCCAGGGGCTCGGGAAGTGAATTAAATACTATTTGGAGGCATTTAATGTTCAAGCAAAAACAGCTGATTTTTGACAAAAGAGATAACACCCCCCCATTACGTCATGCTTCAGAAATGTGGAAAATGGTCCGTTTTCAAATGTTTTATTTTTGAACGTCAGTTCACATTTGTAGGTGGATCATCAGTGTTAGAGCTAAAATTAGCATGTTTAAAGTGATTTTCATGCTTCCAGGGGCCCTAAACACAAGATTTATGGAATGGTTAAAAGTGCATGAAAATGGCCAATTTACTCACTCTGAGTTCTCAAAAACGGTTTCTTCATCCCGGGAAGTTAATTAAATACCATTTGGAGGCATTTAATGTTCGAGCTAAAACGGATGATTTTTGACAAAAGAGATAACACCCCCCCATTACGTCATGCTTCAGAAATGTGGAAAATGGTCCGTTTTCAAATGTTTTATTTTTGAACGTCAGTTCACATTTGTAGGTGGATCATCAGTGTTAGAGCTAAAATTAGCATGTTTAAAGTGATTTTCATGCTTCCAGGGGCTCGGGAAGTGAATTAAATACTATTTGGAGGCATTTAATGTTCAAGCAAAAACAGCTGATTTTTGACAAAAGAGATAACACCCCCCCATTACGTCATGCTTCAGAAATATGGAAAATGGTCCGTTTTCAAATGTTTTATTTTTGAACGTCAGTTCACATTTGTAGGTGGATCATCAGTGTTAGAGCTAAAATTAGCATGTTTAAAGTGATTTTCATGCTTCCAGGGGCTCGGGAAGTGAATTAAATACTATTTGGAGACATTTAATGTTCAAGCAAAAACAGCTGATTTTTGACAAAAGAGATAACACCCCCCCCATTACGTCATGCTTCAGAAATGTGGAAAATGGTCCGTTTTCAAATGTTTTATTTTTGAACGTCAGTTCACATTTGTAGGTGAATCATCAGTGTTAGAGCTAAAATTAGCATGTTTAAAGTGATTTTCATGCTTCCAGGGGCCCTAAACACAAGATTTAAGGAATGGTTAAAAGTGCATGAAAATGGCCAATTTACTCACTCTGAGTTCTCAAAAAGGGTTTCTTCACCCCGGGAAGTTAATTAATCACCATTTGGAGGCATTTAATGTTCGAGCCAAAACGGCTGATTTTCGACAAAAGAGATAACACCCCCCCATTACGTCATGCTTCAGAAATGTGGAAAATGGTCCGTTTTCAAATGTTTTATTTTTGAACGTCAGTTCACATTTGTAGGTGGATCATCAGTGTTAGAGCTAAAATTTGCATGTTTAAAGTGATTTTCATGCTTCCAGGGGCCCTAAACACAAGATTTATGGAATGGTTAAAAGTGCATGAAAATGGCCAATTTACTCACTCTGAGTTCTCAAAAAGGGTTTCTTCACCCCGGGAAGTTAATTAAATACCATTTGGAGGCATTTAATGGTCGAGCTAAAACGGATGATTTTCGACAAAAGAGATAACACCCCTCTATTACGTCATGCTTCAGAAATGTGGAAAATGGTCCGTTTTCAAATGTTTTATTTTTGAACGTCAGTTCACATTTGTAGGTGGATCATCAGTGTTAGAGCTAAAATTAGCATGTTTAAAGTGATTTTCATGCTTCCAGGGGCCCTAAACACAAGATTTATGGAATGGTTAAAAGTGCATGAAAATGGCCAATTTACTCACTCTGAGTTCTCAAAAAGGGTTTCTTCACCCCGGGAAGTTAATTAAATACCATTTGGAGGCATTTAATGTTCGAGCCAAAACGGCTGATTTTCGACAAAAGAGATAACACCCCCCCATAACGTCATGCTTCAGAAATGTGGAAAATGGTCCGTTTTCAAATGTTTTATTTTTGAACGTCAGTTCACATTTGTAGGTGGATCATCAGTGTTAGAGCTAAAATTAGCATGCTTAAAGTGATTTTCATGCTTCCAGGGGCTCGGGAAGTGAATTAAATACTATTTGGAGGCATTTAATGTTCAAGCAAAAACAGCTGATTTTTGACAAAAGAGATAACACCCCCCCATTACGTCATGCTTCAGAAATGTGGAAAATGGTCCGTTTTCAAATGTTTTATTTTTGAACGTCAGTTCACATTTGTAGGTGGATCATCAGTGTTAGAGCTAAAATTAGCATGTTTAAAGTGATTTTCATGCTTCCAGGGGCCCTAAACACAAGATTTATGGAATGGTTAAAAGTGCATGAAAATGGCCAATTTACTCACTCTGAGTTCTCAAAAAGGGTTTCTTCACCCCGGGAAGTTAATTAAATACCATTTGGATGCATTTAATGTTCGAGCCAAAAAAGCTGATTTTCGACAAAAGAGACAACAACCCCCCATTACGTCATGCTTCAGATATGTGGAAAATGGTCCGTTTTCAAATGTTTTATTTTTGAACGTCAGTTCACATTTGTAGGTGGATCATCAGTGTTAGAGCTAAAATTAGCATGTTTAAAGTGATTTTCATGCTTCCAGGGGCTCGGGAAGTGAATTAAATACTATTTGGAGGCTTTTAATGTTCAAGCAAAAACAGCTGATTTTTGACAAAAGAGATAACACCCCCCCATTACGTCATGCTTCAGAAATGTGGAAAATGGTCCGTTTTCAAATGTTTTATTTTTGAACGTCAGTTCACATTTGTAGGTGGATCATCAGTGTTAGAGCTAAAATTAGCATGTTTAAAGTGATTTTCATGCTTCCAGGGGCCCTAAACACAAGATTTATGGAATGGTTAAAAGTGCATGAAAATGGCCAATTTACTCACTCTGAGTTCTCAAAAAAGGTTTCTTCATCCCGGGAAGTTAATTAAATACCATTTGGAGGCATTTAATGTTCGAGCTAAAACAGATGATTTTCGACAAAAGAGATAACACCCCCCCCATTACGTCATGCTTCAGAAATGTGGAAAATGGTCCTTTTTCAAATGTTTTATTTTTGAACGTCAGTTCACATTTGTAGGTGGATCATCAGTGTTAGAGCTAAAATTAGCATGTTTAAAGTGATTTTCATGCTTCCAGGGGCTCGGGAAGTGAATTAAATACTATTTGGAGGCATTTAATGTTCAAGCAAAAACAGCTGATTTTTGACAAAAGAGATAACACCCCCCCCCATTACGTCATGCTTCAGAAATGTGGAAAATGGTCCGTTTTCAAATGTTTTATTTTTGAACGTCAGTTCACATTTGTAGGTGGATCATCAGTGTCAGAGCTAAAATTAGCATGTTTAAAGTGATTTTCATGCTTCCAGGGGCCCTAAACACAAGATTTATGGAATGGTTCAAAGTGCATGATAATGGCCAATTTACTCACTCTGAGTTCTCAAAAAGGGTTTCTTCACCCCGGGAAGTTAATTAAATACCATTTGGAGGCATTTAATGTTCGAGCAAAAACGGCTGATTTTCGTCAAAAGATATAACACACCCCCATGACGTCATGCTTCAGAAATGTGGAAAATGGTCCGTTTTCAAATGTTTTATTTTTGAACGTCAGTTCACATTTGTAGGTGGATCATCAGTGTTAGAGCTAAAATTAGCATGTTTAAAGTGATTTTCATGCTTCCAGGGGCTCGGGAAGTGAATTAAATACTATTTGGAGGCATTTAATGTTCAAGCAAAAACAGCTGATTTTTGACAAAAGAGATAACACCCCCCCCATTACGTCATGCTTCAGAAATGTGGAAAATGGTTCGTTTTCAATGTTTTATTTTTGAACGTCAGTTCACATTTGTAGGTGGATCATCAGTGTTAGAGCTAAAATTAGCATGTTTAAAGTGATTTTCATGCTTTCAGGGGCCCTAAACACAAGATTTATGGAATGGTTAAAAGTGCATGAAAATGGCCAATTTACTCACTCTGAGTTCTCAAAAAAGGTTTCTTCATCCCGGGAAGTTAATTAAATACCATTTGGAGGCATTTAATGTTCGAGCTAAAACGGATGATTTTCGACAAAAGAGATAACACCCCCCCCCATTACGTCATGCTTCAGAAATGTGGAAAATGGTCCTTTTTCAAATGTTTTATTTTTGAACGTCAGTTCACATTTGTAGGTGGATCATCAGTGTTAGAGCTAAAATTAGCTTGTTTAAAGTGATTTTCATGCTTCCAGGGGCTCAGGAAGTGAATTAAATACTATTTGGAGGCATTTAATGTTCAAGCAAAAACAGCTGATTTTTGACAAAAGAGATAACACCCCCCCCCCATTACGTCATGCTTCAGAAATGTGGAAAATGGTCCGTTTTCAAATGTTTTATTTTTGAACATCAGTTCACATTTGTAGGTGGATCATCAGTGTTAGAGCTAAAATTAGCATGTTTAAAGTGATTTTCATGCGTCCAGGGGCCCTAAACACAAAATTTATGGAATGGTTAAAAGTGCATGAAAATGGCCAATTTACTCACTCTGGGTTCTCAAAAAGGGTTACTTCACCCCGGGAAGTTAATTAAATACCATTTGGAGGCATTTAATGTTCGAGCTAAAATGGATGATTTTCGACAAAAGAGATAACACCCCCCCATTACGTCATGCTTCAGAAATGTGGAAAATGGTCCGTTTTCAAATGTTTTATTTTTGAACGTCAGTTCACATTTGTAGGTGGATCATCAGTGTTAGAGCTAAAATTAGCATGTTTAAAGTGATTTTCATGCTTCCAGGGGCTCGGGAAGTGAATTAAATACTATTTGGAGGCATTTAATGTTCAAGCAAAAACAGCTGATTTTTGACAAAAGAGATAACACCCCCCCATTACGTCATGCTTCAGAAATGTGGAAAATGGTCCGTTTTCAAATGTTTTATTTTTGAACGTCAGTTCACATTTGTAGGTGGATCATCAGTGTTAGAGCTAAAATTAGCATGTTTAAAGTGATTTTCATGCTTCCAGGGGCCCTAAACACAAGATTTATGGAATGGTTAAAAGTGCATGAAAATGGCCAATTTACTCACTCTGAGTTCTCAAAAAGGGTTTCTTCACCCCGGGAAGTTAATTAAATACCATTTGGAGGCATTTAATGTTCGAGCCAAAACGGCTGATTTTCGACAAAAGAGATAACACCCCCCCATTACGTCATGCTTCAGAAATGTGGAAAATGGTCCGTTTTCAAATGTTTTATTTTTGAACGTCAGTTCACATTTGTAGGTGGATCATCAGTGTTAGAGCTAAAATTAGCATGTTTAAAGTGATTTTCATGCTTCCAGGGGCTCGGGAAGTGAATTAAATACTATTTGGAGGCATTTAATGTTCAAGCAAAAACAGCTGATTTTTGACAAAAGAGATAACACCCCCCCATTACGTCATGCTTCAGAAATGTGGAAAATGGTCCGTTTTCAAATGTTTTATTTTTGAACGTCAGTTCACATTTGTAGGTGAATCATCAGTGTTAGAGCTAAAATTAGCATGTTTAAAGTGATTTTCATGCTTCCAGGGGCCCTAAACACAAGATTTAAGGAATGGTTAAAAGTGCATGAAAATGGCCAATTTACTCACTCTGAGTTCTCAAAAAGGGTTTCTTCACCCGGGAAGTTAATTAATCACCATTTGGAGGCATTTAATGTTCGAGCCAAAACGGCTGATTTTCGACAAAAGAGATAACACCCCCCCATTACGTCATGCTTCAGAAATGTGGAAAATGGTCCGTTTTCAAATGTTTTATTTTTGAACGTCAGTTCACATTTGTAGGTGGATCATCAGTGTTAGAGCTAAAATTAGCATGTTTAAAGTGATTTTCATGCTTCCAGGGGCTCGGGAAGTGAATTAAATACTATTTGGAGGCATTTAATATTCAAGCAAAAACAGCTGATTTTTAACAAAAGAGATAACACCCCCCCATTACGTCATGCTTCAGAAATGTGGAAAATGGTCTGTTTTCAAATGTTTTATTTTTGAACGTCAGTTCACATTTGTAGGTGGATCATCAGTGTTAGAGCTAAAATTAGCATGTTTAAAGTGATTTTCATGCTTCCAGGGGCCCTAAACACAAGATTTATGGAATGGTTAAAAGTCCATGAAAATGGCCAATTTACTCACTCTGAGTTCTCAAAAAGGGTTTCTTCACCCCGGGAAGTTAATTAAATACCATTTGGAGGCATTTAATGTTCGAGCCAAAACTGCTGATTTTCGACAAAAGAGATAACACCCCCGCATTACGTCATGCTTCAGAAATGTGGAAAATGGTCCGTTTTCAAATGTTTTATTTTTGAACGTCAGTTCACATTTGTAGGTGGATCATCAGTGTTAGAGCTAAAATTAGCATGTTTAAAGTGATTTTCATGCTTCCAGGGTCTCGGAAAGTGAATTAAATACTATTTGGAGGCATTTAATGTTCAAGCAAAAACAGTAGATTTTTGACAAAAGAGATAACACCCCCCCATTACGTCATGCTTCAGAAATGTGGAAAATGGTCCGTTTTCAAATGTTTTATTTTTGAACGTCAGTTCACATTTGTAGGTGGATCATCAGTGTTAGAGCTAAAATTAGCATGTTTAAAGTGATTTTCATGCTTCCAGGGGCCCTAAACACAAGATTTATGGAATGGTTAAAAGTCCATGAAAATGGCCAATTTACTCACTCTGAGTTCTCAAAAAGGGTTTCTTCACCCCGGGAAGTTAATTAAATACCATTTGGAGGCATTTAATGTTCGAGCCAAAACGGCTGATTTTCGACAAAAGAGATAACACCCCCCCATTACGTCATGCTTCAGAAATGTGGAAAATGGTCCGTTTTCAAATGTTTTATTTTTGAACGTCAGTTCACATTTGTAGGTGGATCATCAGTGTTAGAGCTAAAATTAGCATGTTTAAAGTGATTTTCATGCTTCCAGGGGCTTGGGAAGTGAATTAAATACTATTTGGAGGCATTTAATGTTCAAGCAAAAACAGCAGATTTTTGACAATAGAGATAACACCCCCCCCCATTACTTCATGCTTCAGAAATGTGGAAAATGGTCCGTTTTCAAATGTTTTATTTTTTTACGTCAGTTCACATTTGTAGGTGGATCATCAGTGTTAGAGCTAAAATTAGCATGTTTAAAGTGATTTTCATGCTTCCAGGGGCCCTAAACACAAGATTTATGGAATGGTTCAAAGTGCATGAAAATGGCCAATTTACTCACTCTGAGTTCTCAAAAAGGGTTTCTTCACCCCGGGAAGTTAATTAAATACCATTTGGAGGCATTTAATGTTCGAGCAAAAACGGCTGATTTTCATCAAAAGATATAACACCCCCCCATTACGTCATGCTTCAGAAATGTGGAAAATGGTCCGTTTTCAAATGTTTTATTTTTGAACGTCAGTTCACGTTTGTAGGTGGATCATCAGTGTTAGAGCTAAAATTAGCATGTTTAAAGTGATTTTCATGCTTTCAGGGGCCCTAAACACAAGATTTATGGAATGGTTAAAAGTGCATGAAAATGGCCAATTTACTCACTCTGAGTTCTCTAAAAAAGGTTTCTTCATCCCGGGAAGTTAATTAAATACCATTTGGAGGCATTTAATGTTCGAGCTAAAACGGATGATTTTCGACAAAAGAGATAACACCCCCCTATTACGTCATGCTTCAGAAATGTGGAAAATGGTCCGTTTTCAAATGTTTTATTTTTGAACGTCAGTTCACATTTGTAGGTGGATCATCAGTGTTAGAGCTAAAATTAGCATGTTTAAAGTGATTTTCATGCTTCCAGGGGCTCGGGAAATGAATTAAATACTATTTGGAGGCATTTAATGTTCAAGCAAAAACAGCTGATTTTTGACAAAAGAGATAACACCCCCCCATTACGTCATGCTTCAGAAATGTGGAAAATGGTCCATTTTCAAATGTTTTATTTTTGAACGTCAGTTCACATTTGTAGGTGGATCATCAGTGTTAGAGCTAAAATTAGCATGTTTAACGTGATTTTCATGCTTCCAGGGGCCCTAAACACAAGATTTATGGAATGGTTAAAAGTGCATGAAAATGGCCAATTTACTCACTCTGAGTTCTCAAAAAGGGTTTCTTCACCCCGGGAAGTTAATTAAATACCATTTGGAGGCATTTAATGTTCGAGCCAAAACGGCTGATTTTCGACAAAAGAGATAACACCCCCCCATAACGTCATGCTTCAGAAATGTGGAAAATGGTCCGTTTTCAAATGTTTTATTTTTGAACGTCAGTTCACATTTGTAGGTGGATCATCAGTGTTAGAGCTAAAATTAGCATGCTTAAAGTGATTTTCATGCTTCCAGGGGCTCGGGAAGTGAATTAAATACTATTTGGAGGCATTTAATGTTCAAGCAAAAACAGCTGATTTTTGACAAAAGAGATAACACCCCCCCCATTACGTCATGCTTCAGAAATGTGGAAAATGGTCCGTTTTCAAATGTTTTATTTTTGAACGTCAGTTCACATTTGTAGGTGGATCATCAGTGTTAGAGCTAAAATTAGCATGTTTAAAGTGATTTTCATGCTTCCAGGGGCCCTAAACACAAGATTTATGGAATGGTTAAAAGTGCATGAAAATGGCCAATTTACTCACTCTGAGTTCTCAAAAAGGGTTTCTTCACCCCGGGAAGTTAATTAACCCCTTCCATGCTGATGACGGCCCCCATCCGTCATGCATTACAGTGCTCGTGTGCTGATGACGGCTGGGGGCCGTCATAAAGCCATTGATTCTTTAAAAGCCTAGCACACGAGGAAAATCGGCCCAGCATGGAAGGGGTTAAATACCATTTGGAGGCATTTAATGTTCGAGCCAAAACGGCTGATTTTCGACAAAAGAGATAACACCCCCCCATTACGTCATGCTTCAGAAATGTGGAAAATGGTCCGTTTTCAAATGTTTTATTTTTGAACGTCAGTTCACATTTGTAGGTGGATCATCAGTGTTAGAGCTAAAATTAGCATGTTTAAAGTGATTTTCATGCTTCCAGGGGCCCTAAACACAAGATTTATGGAATGGTTAAAAGTGCATGAAAATGGCCAATTTAATCACTCTGAGTTCTCAAAAAGGGTTTCTTCACCCCGGGAAGTTAATTAAATACCATTTGGAGGCATTTAATGTTCGAGCAAAAACGGCTGATTTTCGTCAAAAGATATAACACCCCCCCATTACGTCATGCTTCAGAAATGTGGAAAATGGTCCGTTTTCAAATGTTTTATTTTTGAACGTCAGTTCACGTTTGTAGGTGGATCATCAGTGTTAGAGCTAAAATTAGCATGTTTAAAGTGATTTTCATGCTTTCAGGGGCCCTAAACACAAGATTTATGGAATGGTTAAAAGTGCATGAAAATGGCCAATTTACTCACTCTGAGTTCTCAAAAAAGGTTTCTTCATCCCGGGAAGTTAATTAAATACCATTTGGAGGCATTTAATGTTCGAGCTAAAACGGATGATTTTCGACAAAAGAGATAACACCCCCCTATTACGTCATGCTTCAGAAATGTGGAAAATGGTCCGTTTTCAAATGTTTTATTTTTGAACGTCAGTTCACATTTGTAGGTGGATCATCAGTGTTAGAGCTAAAATTAGCATGTTTAAAGTGATTTTCATGCTTCCAGGGGCTCGGGAAGTGAATTAAATACTATTTGGAGGCATTTAATGTTCAAGCAAAAACAGCTGATTTTTGACAAAAGAGATAACACCCCCCCATTACGTCATGCTTCAGAAATGTGGAAAATGGTCCATTTTCAAATGTTTTATTTTTGAAATTCAGTTCACATTTGTAGGTGGATCATCAGTGTTAGAGCTAAAATTAGCATGTTTAAAGTGATTTTCATGCTTCCAGGGGCCCTAAACACAAGATTTATGGAATGGTTAAAAGTGCATGAAAATGGCCAATTTACTCACTCTGAGTTCTCAAAAAAGGTTTCTTCATCCCGGGAAGTTAATTAAATACCATTTGGAGGCATTTAATGTTCGAGCTAAAACGGATGATTTTCGACAAAAGAGATAACACCCCCCTATTACGTCATGCTTCAGAAATGTGGAAAATGGTCCGTTTTCAAATGTTTTATTTTTGAACGTCAGTTCACATTTGTAGGTGGATCATCAGTGTTAGAGCTAAAATTAGCATGTTTAAAGTGATTTTCATGCTTCCAGGGGCTCGGGAAGTGAATTAAATACTATTTGGAGGCATTTAATGTTCAAGCAAAAACAGCTGATTTTTGACAAAAGAGATAACACCCCCCATTACGTCATGCTTCAGAAATGTGGAAAATGGTCCATTTTCAAATGTTTTATTTTTGAACGTCAGTTCACATTTGTAGGTGGATCATCAGTGTTAGAGCTAAAATTAGCATGTTTAAAGTGATTTTCATGCTTCCAGGGGCTCGGGAAGTGAATTAAATACTATTTGGAGGCATTTAATGTTCAAGCAAAAACAGCTGATTTTTGACAAAAGAGATAACACCCCCCCATTACGTCTTGCTTCAGAAATGTGGAAAATGGTCCGTTTTCAAATGTTTTATTTTTGAACGTCAGTTCACATTTGTAGGTGGATCATCAGTGTTAGAGCTAAAATTAGCATGTTTAAAGTGATTTTCATGCTTCCAGGGGCCCTAAACACAAGATTTATGGAATGGTTAAAAGTGCATGAAAATGGCCAATTTACTTACTCTGAGTTCTCAAAAAGGGTTTCTTCACCCCGGGAAGTTAATTAAATACCATTTGGATGCATTTAATGTTCGAGCCAAAACGGCTGATTTTCGACAAAAGGGATAACACCCCCCCATTACGTCATGCTTCAGATATGTGGAAAATGGTCCGTTTTCAAATGTTTTATTTTTGAACGTCAGTTCACATTTGTAGGTGGATCATCAGTGTTAGAGCTAAAATTAGCATGTTTAAAGTGATTTTCATGCTTCCAGGGGCTCGGGAAGTGAATTAAATACTATTTGGAGGCATTTAATGTTCAAGCAAAAACAGCTGATTTTTGACAAAAGAGATAACACCCCCCCATTACGTCATGCTTCAGAAATGTGTAAAATGGTCCGTTTTCAAATGTTTTATTTTTGAACGTCAGTTCACATTTGTAGGTGGATCATCAGTGTTAGAGCTAAAATTAGCATGTTTAAAGTGATTTTCATGCTTCCAGGGGCCCTAAACACAAGATTTATGGAATGGTTAAAAGTGCATGAAAATGGCCAATTTACTCACTCTGAGTTCTCAAAAAGGGTTTCTTCACCCCGGGAAGTTAATTAAATACCATTTGGAGGCATTTAATGTTCGAGACAAAACGGCTGATTTTCGACAAAAGAGATAACACCCCCCCATTATGTCATGCTTCAGAAATGTGGAAAATGGTCCGTTTTCAAATGTTTTATTTTTGAACGTCAGTTCACATTTGTAGGTGGATCATCAGTGTTAGAGCTAAAATTAGCATGTTTAAAGTGATTTTCATGCTTCCAGGGGCTCGGGAAGTGAATTAAATACTATTTGGAGGCATTTAATGTTGAAGCAAAAACAGCTGATTTTTGACAAAAGAGATAACACCCCCCCATTACTTCATGCTTCAGAAATGTGGAAAATGGTCCGTTTTCAAATGTTTTATTTTTGAACGTCAGTTCACATTTGTAGGTGGATCATCAGTGTTAGAGCTAAAATTAGCATGTTTAAAGTGATTTTCATGCTTCCAGGGGCCCTAAACACAAGATTTATGGAATGGTTAAAAGTGCATGAAAATGGCCAATTTACTCACTCTGAGTTCTCAAAAAGGGTTTCTTCACCCCGGGAAGTTACTTAAATACCATTTGGAGGCATTTAATGTTCAAGCAAAAATGGCTGATTTTCGACAAAAGAGATAACACCCCCCCATTACGTCATGCTTCAGAAATGTGGAAAATGGTCCGTTTTCAAATGTTTTATTTTTGAACGTCAGTTCACATTTGTAGGTGGATCATCAGTGTTAGAGCTAAAATTAGCATGTTTAAAGTGATTTTCATGCTTTCAGGGGCCCTAAACACAAGATTTATGGAATGGTTAAAAGTGCATGAAAATGGCCAATTTACTCACTCTGAGTTCTCAAAAAAGGTTTCTTCATCCCGGGAAGTTAATTAAATACCATTTGGAGGCATTTAATGTTCGAGCTAAAACAGATGATTTTCGACAAAAGAGATAACACCCCCCCCCCATTACGTCATGCTTCAGAAATGTGGAAAATGGTCCTTTTTCAAATGTTTTATTTTTGAACGTCAGTTCACATTTGTAGGTGGATCATCAGTGTTAGAGCTACAATTAGCATGTTTAAAGTGATTTTCATGCTTCCAGGGGCTTGGGAAGTGAATTAAATACTATTTGGAGGCATTTAATGTTCAAGCAAAAACAGCTGATTTTTGACAAAAGAGATAACACCCCCCCCCATTACGTCATGCTTCAGAAATGTGGAAAATGGTCCGTTTTCAAATGTTTTATTTTTGAACGTCAGTTCACATTTGTAGGTGGATCATCAGTGTTAGAGCTAAAATTAGCATGTTTAAAGTGATTTTCATGCTTCCAGGGGCCCTAAACACAAGATTTATGGAATGGTTCAAAGTGCATGATAATGGCCAATTTACTCACTCTGAGTTCTCAAAAAGGGTTTCTTCACCCCGGGAAGTTAATTAAATACCATTTGGAGGCATTTAATGTTCGAGCAAAAACGGCTGATTTTCGTCAAAAGATATACCACCCTTCCATTACGTCATGCTTCAGAAATGTGGAAAATGGTCCGTTTTCAAATGTTTTATTTTTGAACGTCAGTTCACATTTGTAGGTGGATCATCAGTGTTAGAGCTAAAATTAGCATGTTTAAAGTGATTTTCATGCTTCCAGGGGCTCGGGAAGTGAATTAAATACTATTTAGAGGCATTTAATGTTCAAGCAAAAACAGCTGATTTTTGACAAAAGAGATAACACCCCCCCATTACTTCATGCTTCAGAAATGTGGAAAATGGTCCGTTTTCAAATGTTTTATTTTTGAACGTCAGTTCACATTTGTAGGTGGATCATCAGTGTTAGAGCTAAAATTAGCATATTTAAAGTGATTTTCATGCTTCCAGGGGCCCTAAACACAAGATTTATGGAATGGTTAAAAGTGCATGAAAATGGCCAATTTACTCACTCTGAGTTCTCAAAAAGGGTTTCTTCACCCCGGGAAATAACTTAAATACCATTTGGAGGCATTTAATGTTCAAGCAAAAATGGCTGATTTTCGACAAAAGAGATAACACCCCCCATTACGTCATGCTTCAGAAATGTGGAAAATGGTTCGTTTTCAATGTTTTATTTTTGAACGTCAGTTCACATTTGTAGGTGGATCATCAGTGTTAGAGCTAAAATTAGCATGTTTAAAGTGATTTTCATGCTTTCAGGGGCCCTAAACACAAGATTTATGGAATGGTTAAAAGTGCATGAAAATGGCCAATTTACTCACTCTGAGTTCTCAAAAAAGGTTTCTTCATCCCGGGAAGTTAATTAAATACCATTTGGAGGCATTTAATGTTCGAGCTAAAACGGATGATTTTCGGCAAAAGAGATAACACCCCCCCATTACGTCATGCTTCAGAAATGTGGAAAATGGTCCTTTTTCAAATGTTTTATTTTTGAACGTCAGTTCACATTTGTAGGCGGGTCATCAGTGTTAGAGCTAAAATTAGCATGTTTAAAGTGATTTTCATGCTTCCAGGGGCTCGGGAAGTGAATTAAATACTATTTGGAGGCATTTAATGTTCAAGCAAAAACAGCTGATTTTTGACAAAAGAGATAACACTCCCCCCCATTACGTCATGCTTCAGAAATGTGGAAAATGGTCCGTTTTCAAATGTTTTATTTTTGAACATCAGTTCACATTTGTAGGTGGATCATCAGTGTTAGAGCTGAAATTAGCATGTTTAAAGTGATTTTCATGCGTCCAGGGGCCCTAAACACAAAATTTATGGAATGGTTAAAAGTGCATGAAAATGGCCAATTTACTCACTCTGAGTTCTCAAAAAGGGTTACTTCACCCCGGGAAGTTAATTAAATACCATTTGGAGGCATTTAATGTTCGAGCCAAAACGGCTGATTTTCGACAAAAGAGATAACACCCCCCCATTACGTCATGCTTCAGAAATGTGGAAAATGGTCCGTTTTCAAATGTTTTATTTTTGAACGTCAGTTCACATTTGTAGGTGGATCATCAGTGTTAGAGCTAAAATTAGCATGTTTAATGTGATTTTCATGCTTCCAGGGGCTCGGGAAGTGAATTAAATACTATTTGGAGGCATTTAATGTTCAAGCAAAAACAGCTGATTTTTGACAAAAGAGATAACACACCCCCATTACGTCATGCTTCAGAAATGTGGAAAATGGTCCGTTTTCAAATGTTTTATTTTTGAACGTCAGTTCACATTTGTAGGTGAATCATCAGTGTTAGAGCTAAAATTAGCATGTTTAAAGTGATTTTCATGCTTCCAGGGGCCCTAAACACAAGATTTAAGGAATGGTTAAAAGTGCATGAAAATGGCCAATTTACTCACTCTGAGTTCTCAAAAAGGGTTTCTTCACCCCGGGAAGTTAATTAAATACCATTTGGAGGCATTTAATGTTCGAGACAAAACGGCTGATTTTCGACAAAAGAGATAACACCCCCCCATTACGTCATGCTTCAGAAATGTGGAAAATGGTCCGTTTTCAAATGTTTTATTTTTGAACGTCAGTTCACATTTGTAGGTGGATCATCAGTGTTAGAGCTAAAATTAGCATGTTTAAAGTGATTTTCATGCTTCCAGGGGCTCGGGAAGTAAATTAAATACTATTTGGAGGCATTTAATGTTCAAGCAAAAACAGCTGATTTTTGACAAAAGAGATAACACCCCCCCATTACGTCATGCTTCAGAAATGTGGAAAATGGTCCGTTTTCAAATGTTTTATTTTTGAACGTCAGTTCACATTTGTAGGTGGATCATCAGTGTTAGAGCTAAAATTAGCATGTTTAAAGTGATTTTCATGCTTCCAGGGGCCCTAAACACAAGATTTATGGAATGGTTAAAAAACCATGAAAATGGCCAATTTACTCACTCTGGGTTCTCAAAAAGGGTTTCTTCACCCCGGGAAGTTAATTAAATACCATTTAGAGGCATTTAATGTTCGAGCCAAAATGGCTGATTTTCGACAAAAGAGATAACACCCCCCCATTACGTCATGCTTCAGAAATGTGGAAAATGGTCCGTTTTCAAATGTTTTATTTTTGAACGTCAGTTCACATTTGTAGGTGGATCATCAGTGTTAGAGGTAAAATTAGCATGTTTAAAGTGATTTTCATGCTTCCAGGGGCTCGGGAAGTGAATTAAATACTATTTGGAGGCATTTAATGCTCAAGCAAAAACAGCTGATTTTTGACAAAAGAGATAACACCCCCCCATTACTTCATGCTTCAGAAATGTGGAAAATGGTCTGTTTTCAAATGTTTTATTTTTGAACGTCAGTTCACATTTGTAGGTGGATCATCAGTGTTAGAGCTAAAATTAGCATGTTTAAAGTGATTTTCATGCTTCCAGGGGCCCTAAACACAAGATTTATGGAATGGTTAAAAGTGCATGAAAATGGCCAATTTACTCACTCTGAGTTCTCAAAAAGGGTTTCTTCACCCCGGGAAGTTAATTAAATACCATTTGGAGGCATTTAATGTTCGAGCAAAAACGGCTGATTTTCGACAACAGAGATAACACCCCCCCATTACGTCAAGCTTCAGAAATGTGGAAAATGGTCCGTTTTCAAATGTTTTATTTTTGAACGTCAGTTCACATTTGTAGGTGGATCATCAGTGTTAGAGCTAAAATTAGCATGTTTAAAGTGATTTTCATGCTTCCAGGGGCCCTAAACACAAGATTTATGGAATGGTTAAAAGTGCATAAAAATGGCCAATTTACTCACTCTGAGTTCTCAAAAAAGGTTTCTTCATCCCGGGAAGTTAATTAAATACCATTTGGAGGCATTTAATGTTCGAGCTAAAACGGATGATTTTCGACAAAAGAGATAACACCCCCCTATTACGTCATGCTTCAGAAATGTGGAAAATGGTCAGTTTTCAAATGTTTTATTTTTGAACGTCAGTTCACATTTGTAGGTGGATCATCAGTGTTAGAGCTAAAATTAGCATGTTTAAAGTGATTTTCATGCTTCCAGGGGCCCTAAACACAAGATTTATGGAATGGTTCAAAGTGCATGATAATGGCCAATTTACTCACTCTGAGTTCTCAAAAAGGGTTTCTTCACCCCGGGAAGTTAATTAAATACCATTTGGAGGCATTTAATGTTCGAGCAAAAACGGCTGATTTTCGTCAAAAGATATACCACCCTTCCATTACGTCATGCTTCAGAAATGTGGAAAATGGTCCGTTTTCAAATGTTTTATTTTTGAACGTCAGTTCACATTTGTAGGTGGATCATCAGTGTTAGAGCTAAAATTAGCGTGTTTAAAGTGATTTTCATGCTTCCAGGGGCTCGGGAAGTGAATTAAATACTATTTAGAGGCATTTAATGTTCAAGCAAAAACAGCTGATTTTTGACAAAAGAGATAACACCCCCCCATTACTTCATGCTTCAGAAATGTGGAAAATGGTCCGTTTTCAAATGTTTTATTTTTGAACGTCAGTTCACATTTGTAGGTGGCATCATCAGTGTTAGAGCTAAAATTAGCATATTTAAAGTGATTTTCATGCTTCCAGGGGCCCTAAACACAAGATTTATGGAATGGTTAAAAGTGCATGAAAATGGCCAATTTACTCACTCTGAGTTCTCAAAAAGGGTTTCTTCACCCCGGGAAGTTACTTAAATACCATTTGGAGGCATTTAATGTTCAAGCAAAAATGGCTGATTTTCGACAAAAGAGATAACACCCCCCATTACGTCATGCTTCAGAAATGTGGAAAATGGTTCGTTTTCAATGTTTTATTTTTGAACGTCAGTTCACATTTGTAGGTGGATCATCAGTGTTAGAGCTAAAATTAGCATGTTTAAAGTGATTTTCATGCTTTCAGGGGCCCTAAACACAAGATTTATGGAATGGTTAAAAGTGCATGAAAATGGCCAATTTACTCACTCTGAGTTCTCAAAAAAGGTTTCTTCATCCCGGGAAGTTAATTAAATACCATTTGGAGGCATTTAATGTTCGAGCTAAAACGGATGATTTTCGACAAAAGAGATAACACCCCCCCCATTACGTCATGCTTCAGAAATGTGGAAAATGGTCCTTTTTCAAATGTTTTATTTTTGAACGTCAGTTCACATTTGTAGGTGGATCATCAGTGTTAGAGCTAAAATTAGCATGTTTAAAGTGATTTTCATGCTTCCAGGGGCTCGGGAAGTGAATTAAATACTATTTGGAGGCATTTAATGTTCAAGCAAAAACAGCTGATTTTTGACAAAAGAGATAACACTCCCCCCCATTACGTCATGCTTCAGAAATGTGGAAAATGGTCCGTTTTCAAATGTTTTATTTTTGAACATCAGTTCACATTTGTAGGTGGATCATCAGTGTTAGAGCTAAAATTAGCATGTTTAAAGTGATTTTCATGCATCCAGGGGCCCTAAACACAAAATTTATGGAATGGTTAAAAGTGCATGAAAATGGCCAATTTACTCACTCTGAGTTCTCAAAAAGGGTTACTTCACCCCGGGAAGTTAATTAAATACCATTTGGAGGCATTTAATGTTCGAGCCAAAACGGCTGATTTTCGACAAAAGAGATAACACCCCCCCCATTACGTCATGCTTCAGAAATGTGGAAAATGGTCCGTTTTCAAATGTTTTATTTTTGAACGTCAGTTCACATTTGTAGGTGGATCATCAGTGTTAGAGCTAAAATTAGCATGTTTAAAGTGATTTTCATGCATCCAGGGGCTCGGGAAGTGAATTAAATACTATTTGGAGGCATTTAATGTTCAAGCAAAAACAGCTGATTTTTGACAAAAGAGATAACACACCCCCATTACGTCATGCTTCAGAAATGTGGAAAATGGTCCGTTTTCAAATGTTTTATTTTTGAACGTCAGTTCACATTTGTAGGTGGATCATCAGTGTTAGAGCTAAAATTAGCATGTTTAAAGTGATTTTCATGCTTCCAGGGGCCCTAAACACAAGATTTATGGAATGGTTAAAAAACCATGAAAATGGCCAATTTACTCACTCTGAGTTCTCAAAAAGGGTTTCTTCACCCCGGGAAGTTAATTAAATACCATTTAGAGGCATTTAATGTTCGAGCCAAAATGGCTGATTTTCGACAAAAGAGATAACACCCCCCCATTACGTCATGCTTCAGAAATGTGGAAAATGGTCCGTTTTCAAATGTTTTATTTTTGAACGTCAGTTCACATTTGTAGGTGGATCATCAGTGTTAGAGCTAAAATTAGCATGTTTAAAGTGATTTTCATGCTTCCAGGGGCTCGGGAAGTGAATTAAATACTATTTGGAGGCATTTAATGTTCAAGCAAAAACAGCTGATTTTTGACAAAAGAGATAACACCCCCCATTACGTCATGCTTCAGAAATGTGGAAAATGGTCCATTTTCAAATGTTTTATTTTTGAACGTCAGTTCACATTTGTAGGTGGATCATCAGTGTTAGAGCTAAAATTAGCATGTTTAAAGTGATTTTCATGCTTCCAGGGGCTCGGGAAGTGAATTAAATACTATTTGGAGGCATTTAATGTTCAAGCAAAAACAGCTGATTTTTGACAAAAGAGATAACACCCCCCCCATTACGTCTTGCTTCAGAAATGTGGAAAATGGTCCGTTTTCAAATGTTTTATTTTTGAACGTCAGTTCACATTTGTAGGTGGATCATCAGTGTTAGAGCTAAAATTAGCATGTTTAAAGTGATTTTCATGCTTCCAGGGGCCCTAAACACAAGATTTATGGAATGGTTAAAAGTGCATGAAAATGGCCAATTTACTCACTCTGAGTTCTCAAAAAGGGTTTCTTCACCCCGGGAAGTTAATTAAATACCATTTGGATGCATTTAATGTTCGAGCCAAAACGGCTGATTTTCGACAAAAGGGATAACACCCCCCCATTACGTCATGCTTCAGATATGTGGAAAATGGTTCGTTTTCAAATGTTTTATTTTTGAACGTCAGTTCACATTTGTAGGTGGATCATCAGTGTTAGAGCTAAAATTAGCATGTTTAAAGTGATTTTCATGCTTCCAGGGGCTCGGGAAGTGAATTAAATACTATTTGGAGGCATTTAATGTTCAAGCAAAAACAGCTGATTTTTGACAAAAGAGATAACACCCCCCCATTACGTCATGCTTCAGAAATGTGGAAAATGGTCCGTTTTCAAATGTTTTATTTTTGAACGTCAGTTCACATTTGTAGGTGGATCATCAGTGTTAGAGCTAAAATTAGCATGTTCAAAGTGATTTTCATGCTTCCAGGGGCCCTAAACACAAGATTTATGGAATGGTTAAAAGTGCATGAAAATGGCCAATTTACTCACTCTGAGTTCTCAAAAAGGGTTTCTTCACCCCGGGAAGTTAATTAAATACCATTTGGAGGCATTTAATGTTCAAGCAAAAACAGCTGATTTTTGACAAAAGAGATAACACCCCCCCATTACTTCATGCTTCAGAAATGTGGAAAATGGTCCGTTTTCAAATGTTTTATTTTTGAACGTCAGTTCACATTTGTAGGTGGATCATCAGTGTTAGAGCTAAAATTAGCATGTTTAAAGTGATTTTCATGCTTCCAGGGGCCCTAAACACAAGATTTATGGAATGGTTAAAAGTGCATGAAAATGGCCAATTTACTCACTCTGAGTTCTCAAAAAGGGTTTCTTCACCCCGGGAAGTTACTTACATACCATTTGGAGGCATTTAATGTTCAAGCAAAAATGGCTGATTTTCGACAAAAGAGATAACACCCCCCCATTATGTCATGCTACAGAAATGTGGAAAATGGTCCGTTTTCAAATGTTTTATTTTCGAACGTCAGTTCACATTTGTAGGTGGATCATCAGTGTTAGAGCTAAAATTAGCATGTTTAAAGTGATTTTCATGCTTTCAGGGGCCCTAAACACAAGATTTATGGAATGGTTAAAAGTGCATGAAAATGGCCAATTTACTCACTCTGAGTTCTCAAAAAAGGTTTCTTCATCCCGGGAAGTTAATTAAATACCATTTGGAGGCATTTAATGTTCGAGCTAAAACAGATGATTTTCGACAAAAGAGATAACACCCCCCCCATTACGTCATGCTTCAGAAATGTGGAAAATGGTCCTTTTTCAAATGTTTTATTTTTGAACGTCAGTTCACATTTGTAGGTGGATCATCAGTGTTAGAGCTAAAATTAGCATGTTTAAAGTGATTTTCATGCTTCCAGGGGCTCGGGAAGTGAATTAAATACTATTTGGAGGCATTTAATGTTCAAGCAAAAACAGCTGATTTTTGACAAAAGAGATAACACCCCCCCCCCCATTACGTCATGCTTCAGAAATGTGGAAAATGGTCCGTTTTCAAATGTTTTATTTTTGAACGTCAGTTCACATTTGTAGGTGGATCATCAGTGTTAGAGCTAAAATTAGCATGTTTAAAGTGATTTTCATGCTTCCAGGGGCCCTAAACACAAGATTTATGGAATGGTTCAAAGTGCATGATAATGGCCAATTTACTCACTCTGAGTTCTCAAAAAGGGTTTCTTCACCCCGGGAAGTTAATTAAATACCATTTGGAGGCATTTAATGTTCGAGCAAAAACGGCTGATTTTCGTCAAAAGATATAACACCCCCCCATTACGTCATGCTTCAGAAATGTGGAAAATGGTCCGTTTTCAAATGTTTTATTTTTGAACGTCAGTTCACATTTGTAGGTGGATCATCAGTGTTAGAGCTAAAATTAGCATGTTTAAAGTGATTTTCATGCTTCCAGGGGCTCGGGAAGTGAATTAAATACTATTTAGAGGCATTTATTGTTCAAGCAAAAACAGCTGATTTTTGACAAAAGAGATAACACCCCCCCATTACTTCATGCTTCAGAAATGTGGAAAATGGTCCGTTTTCAAATGTTTTATTTTTGAACGTCAGTTCACATTTGTGGGTGGATCATCAGTGTTAGAGCTAAAATTAGCATATTTAAAGTGATTTTCATGCTTCCAGGGGCCCTAAACACAAGATTTATGGAATGGTTAAAAGTGCATGAAAATGGCCAATTTACTCACTCTGAGTTCTCAAAAAGGGTTTCTTCACCCCGGGAAGTTACTTAAATACCATTTGGAGGCATTTAATGTTCAAGCAAAAATGGCTGATTTTCGACAAAAGAGATAACACCCCCCATTACGTCATGCTTCAGAAATGTGGAAAATGGTTCGTTTTCAATGTTTTATTTTTGAACGTCAGTTCACATTTGTAGGTGGATCATCAGTGTTAGAGCTAAAATTAGCATGTTTAAAGTGATTTTCATGCTTTCAGGGGCCCTAAACACAAGATTTATGGAATGGTTAAAAGTGCATGAAAATGGCCAATTTACTCACTCTGAGTTCTCAAAAAAGGTTTCTTCATCCCGGGAAGTTAATTAAATACCATTTGGAGGCATTTAATGTTCGAGCTAAAACGGATGATTTTCGACAAAAGAGATAACACCCCCCCCCATTACGTCATGCTTCAGAAATGTGGAAAATGGTCCTTTTTCAAATGTTTTATTTTTGAACGTCAGTTCACATTTGTAGGTGGATCATCAGTGTTAGAGCTAAAATTAGCATGTTTAAAGTGATTTTCATGCTTCCAGGGGCTCGGGAAGTGAATTAAATACTATTTGGAGGCATTTAATGTTCAAGCAAAAACAGCTGATTTTTGACAAAAGAGATAACACCCCCCCCATTACGTCATGCTTCAGAAATGTGGAAAATGGTCCGTTTTCAAATGTTTTATTTTTGAACATCAGTTCACATTTGTAGGTGGATCATCAGTGTTAGAGCTAAAATTAGCATGTTTAAAGTGATTTTCATGCGTCCAGGGGCCCTAAACACAAAATTTATGGAATGGTTAAAAGTGCATGAAAATGGCCAATTTACTCACTCTGAGTTCTCAAAAAGGGTTACTTCACCCCGGGAAGTTAATTAAATACCATTTGGAGGCATTTAATGTTCGAGCCAAAATGGCTGATTTTCGACAAAAGAGATAACACCCCCCCATTACGTCATGCATCAGAAATGTGGAAAATGGTCCGTTTTCAAATGTTTTATTTTTGCACGTCAGTTCACATTTGTAGGTGGATCATCAGTGTTAGAGCTAAAATTAGCATGTTTAAAGTGATTTTCATGCTTCCAGGGGCTCGGGAAGTGAATTAAATACTATTTGGAGGCATTTAATGTTCAAGCAAAAACAGCTGATTTTTGACAAAAGAGATAACACACCCCCATTACGTCATGCTTCAGAAATGTGGAAAATGGTCCGTTTTCAAATGTTTTATTTTTGAACGTCAGTTCACATTTGTAGGTGAATCATCAGTGTTAGAGCTAAAATTAGCATGTTTAAAGTGATTTTCATGCTTCCAGGGGCCCTAAACACAAGATTTAAGGAATGGTTAAAAGTGCATGAAAATGGCCAATTTACTCACTCTGAGTTCTCAAAAAGGGTTTCTTCACCCCGGGAAGTTAATTAAATACCATTTGGAGGCATTTAATGTTCGAGCCAAAACGGCTGATTTTCGACAAAAGAGATAACACCCCCCCATTACGTCATGCTTCAGAAATGTGGAAAATGGTCCGTTTTCAAATGTTTTATTTTTGAACGTCAGTTCACATTTGTAGGTGGATCATCAGTGTTAGAGCTAAAATTAGCATGTTTAAAGTGATTTTCATGCTTCCAGGGGCTCGGGAAGTGAATTAGATACTATTTGGAGGCATTTAATGTTCAAGCAAAAACAGCTGATTTTTGACAAAAGAGATAACACCCCCCCATTACGTCATGCTTCAGAAATGTGGAAAATGGTCCGTTTTCAAATGTTTTATTTTTGAACGTCAGTTCACATTTGTAGGTGGATCATCAGTGTTAGAGCTAAAATTAGCATGTTTAAAGTGATTTTCATGCTTCCAGGGGCCCTAAACACAAGATTTATGAAATGGTTAAAAAACCATGAAAATGGCCAATTTACTCACTCTGAGTTCTCAAAAAGGGTTTCTTCACCCCGGGAAGTTAATTAAATACCATTTAGAGGCATTTAATGTTCGAGCCAAAATGGCTGATTTTCGACAAAAGAGATAACACCCCCCCATTACGTCATGCTTCAGAAATGTGGAAAATGGTCCGTTTTCAAATGTTTTATTTTTGAACGTCAGTTCACATTTGTAGGTGGATCATCAGTGTTAGAGGTAAAATTAGCATGTTTAAAGTGATTTTCATGCTTCCAGGGGCTCGGGAAGTGAATTAAATACTATTTGGAGGCATTTAATGCTCAAGCAAAAACAGCTGATTTTTGACAAAAGAGATAACACCCCCCCATTACTTCATGCTTCAGAAATGTGGAAAATGGTCTGTTTTCAAATGTTTTATTTTTGAACGTCAGTTCACATTTGTAGGTGGATCATCAGTGTTAGAGCTAAAATTAGCATGTTTAAAGTGATTTTCATGCTTCCAGGGGCCCTAAACACAAGATTTATGGAATGGTTAAAAGTGCATGAAAATGGCCAATTTCCTCACTCTGAGTTCTCAAAAAGGGTTTCTTCACCCCGGGAAGTTAATTAAATACCATTTGGAGGCATTTAATGTTCGAGCAAAAACGGCTGATTTTCGACAACAGAGATAACACCCCCCCATTACGTCAAGCTTCAGAAATGTGGAAAATGGTCCGTTTTCAAATGTTTTATTTTTGAACGTCAGTTCACATTTGTAGGTGGATCATCAGTGTTAGAGCTAAAATTAGCATGTTTAAAGTGATTTTCATGCTTCCAGGGGCCCTAAACACAAGATTTATGGAATGGTTAAAAGTGCATGAAAATGGCCAATTTACTCACTCTGAGTTCTCAAAAAAGGTTTCTTCATCCCGGGAAGTTAATTAAATACCATTTGGAGGCATTTAATGTTCGAGCTAAAACGGATGATTTTCGACAAAAGAGATAACACCCCCCTATTACGTCATGCTTCAGAAATGTGGAAAATGGTCCGTTTTCAAATGTTTTATTTTTGAACGTCAGTTCACATTTGTAGGTGGATCATCAGTGTTAGAGCTAAAATTAGCATGTTTAAAGTGATTTTCATGCTTCCAGGGGCTCGGGAAGTGAATTAAATACTATTTGGAGGCATTTAATGTTCAAGCAAAAACAGCTGATTTTTGACAAAAGAGATAACACCCCCCCCATTACGTCATGCTTCAGAAATGTGGAAAATGGTCCGTTTTCAAATGTTTTATTTTTGAACGTCCGTTCACATTTGTAGGTGGATCATCAGTGTTAGAGCTAAAATTAGCATGTTTAAAGTGATTTTCATGCTTCCAGGGGCCCTAAACACAAGATTTATGGAATGGTTAAAAGTGCATGAAAATGGCCAATTTACTCACTCTGAGTTTTCAAAAAGGGTTTCTTTACCCCGGGAAGTTAATTAAATACCATTTGGAGGCATTTAATGTTCGAGCCGAAACGGCTGATTTTCGACAAAAGAGATAACCCCCCCATTACGTCATGCTTCAGAAATGTGGAAAATGGTCCGTTTTCAAATGTTTTATTTTTGAACGTCAGTTCACATTTGTAGGTGGATCATCAGTGTTAGAGCTAAAATTAGCATGTTTAACGTGATTTTCATGCTTCCAGGGGCACGGGAAGTGAATTAAATACTATTTGGAGGCATTTAATGTTCAAGCAAAAACAGCTGATTTTTGACAAAAGAGATAACACCCCCCCCATTACGTCATGCTTCAGAAATGTGGAAAATGGTCCGTTTTCAAATGTTTTATTTTTGAACGTCAGTTCACATTTGTAGGTGGATCATCAGTGTTAGAGCTAAAATTAGCATGTTTAAAGTGATTTTCATCTTTCCAGGGGCCCTAAACACAAGATTTATGGAATGGTTAAAAGTGCATGAAAATGGCCAATTTACTCACTCTGAGTTTTCAAAAAGGGTTTCTTTACCCCGGGAAGTTAATTAAATACCATTTGGAGGCATTTAATGTTCGAGCCAAAACGGCTGATTTTCGACAAAAGAGATAACCCCCCCATTACGTCATGCTTCAGAAATGTGGAAAATGGTCCGTTTTCAAATGTTTTATTTTTGAACGTCAGTTCACATTTGTAGGTGGATCATCAGTGTTAGAGCTTAATTAGCATGTTTAAAGTGATTTTCATGCTTCCAGGGGCCCTAAACACAAGATTTATGGAATGGTTAAAAGTGCATGAAAATGGCCAATTTACTCACTCTGAGTTCTCAAAAAGGGTTTCTTCACCCCGGGAAGTTAATTAAATACCATTTGGATGCATTTAATGTTCGAGCCAAAACGGCTGATTTTCGACAAAAGAGATAACACCTCCCCATTACGTCATGCTTCAGAAATGTGGAAAATGGTCCGTTTTCAAATGTTTTATTTTTGAACATCAGTTCACATTTGTAGGTGGATCATCAGTGTTAGAGCTAAAATTAGCATGTTTAAAGTGATTTTCATGCTTCCAGGGGCTCGGGAAGTGAATTAAATACTATTTGGAGGCATTTAATGTTCAAGCAAAAACAGCTGATTTTTGACAAAAGAGATAACACCCCCCCCATTACGTCATGCTTCAGAAATGTGGAAAATGGTCCGTTTTCAAATGTTTTATTTTTGAACGTCAGTTCACATTTGTAGGTGGATCATCAGTGTTAGAGCTAAAATTAGCATGTTTAAAGTGATTTTCATCTTTCCAGGGGCCCTAAACACAAGATTTATGGAATGGTTAAAAGTGCATGAAAATGGCCAATTTACTCACTCTGAGTTTTCAAAAAGGGTTTCTTTACCCCGGGAAGTTAATTAAATACCATTTGGAGGCATTTAATGTTCGAGCCAAAACGGCTGATTTTCGACAAAAGAGATAACCCCCCCATTACGTCATGCTTCAGAAATGTGGAAAATGGTCCGTTTTCAAATGTTTTATTTTTTAACGTCAGTTCACATTTGTAGGTGGATCATCAGTGTTAGAGCTTAATTAGCATGTTTAAAGTGATTTTCATGCTTCCAGGGGCCCTAAACACAAGATTTATGGAATGGTTAAAAGTGCATGAAAATGGCCAATTTACTCACTCTGAGTTCTCAAAAAGGGTTTCTTCACCCCGGGAAGTTAATTAAATACCATTTGGATGCATTTAATGTTCGAGCCAAAACGGCTGATTTTCGACAAAAGAGATAACACCTCCCCATTACGTCATGCTTCAGAAATGTGGAAAATGGTCCGTTTTCAAATGTTTTATTTTTGAACATCAGTTCACATTTGTAGGTGGATCATCAGTGTTAGAGCTAAAATTAGCATGTTTAAAGTGATTTTCATGCTTCCAGGGGCTCGGGAAGTGAATTAAATACTATATGGAGGCATTTAATGTTCAAGCAAAAACAGCTGATTTTTGACAAAAGAGATAACACCCCCCCATTATGTCATGCTTCAGATATGTGGAAAATGGTCCATTTTCAAATGTTTTATTTTTGAACGTCAGTTCACATTTGTAGGTGGATCATCAGTGTTAGAGCTAAAATTAGCATGTTTAAAGTGATTTTCATGCTTCCAGGGGCCCTAAACACAAGATTTATGGAATGGTTAAAAGTGCATGAAAATGGCCAATTTACTCACTCTGAGTTCTCAAAAAGGGTTTCTTCACCCCGGGAAGTTAATTAAATACCATTTGGAGGCATTTAATGTTCGAGACAAAACGGCTGATTTTCGACAAAAGAGATAACACCCCCCCATTATGTCATGCTTCAGAAATGTGGAAAATGGTCCGTTTTCACTTGTTTTGTTTTTGAACGTCAGTTCACATTTGTAGGTGGATCATCAGTGTTAGTGCTAAAATTAGCATGTTTAAAGTGATTTTCATGCTTCCAGGGGCTCGGGAAGTGAATTAAATACTATTTGGAGGCATTTAATGTTCAAGCAAAAACAGCTGATTTTTGACAAAAGAGATAACACCCCCCCATTACTTCATGCTTCAGAAATGTGGAAAATGGTCCGTTTTCAAATGTTTTATTTTTGAACGTCAGTTCACATTTGTAGGTGGATCATCAGTGTTAGAGCTAAAATTAGCATGTTTAAAGTGATTTTCATGCTTCCAGGGGCTCGGGAAGTGAATTAAATACTATTTGGAGGCATTTAATGTTCAAGCAAAAACAGCTGATTTTTGACAAAAGAGATAACACCCCCCCATTACGTCATGCTTCAGAAATGTGGAAAATGGTCCGTTTTCAAATGTTTTATTTTTGAACGTCAGTTCACATTTGTAGGTGGATCATCAGTGTTAGAGCTAAAATTAGCATGTTTAAAGTGATTTTCATGCTTCCAGGGGCCCTAAACACAAGATTTATGGAATGGTTAAAAAACCATGAAAATGGCCAATTTACTCACTCTGAGTTCTCAAAAAGGGTTTCTTCACCCCGGGAAGTTAATTAAATACCATTTAGAGGCATTTAATGTTCGAGCCAAAATGGCTGATTTTCGACAAAAGAGATAACACCCGCCCATTACGTCATGCTTCAGAAATGTGGAAAATGGTCCGTTTTCAAATGTTTTATTTTTGAACGTCAGTTCACATTTGTAGGTGGATCATCAGTGTTAGAGGTAAAATTAGCATGTTTAAAGTGATTTTAATGCTTCCAGGGGCTCGGGAAGTGAATTAAATACTATTTGGAGGCATTTAATGCTCAAGCAAAAACTGCTGATTTTTGACAAAAGAGATAACACCCCCCCATTACTTCATGCTTCAGAAATGTGGAAAATGGTCTGTTTTCAAATGTTTTATTTTTGAACGTCAGTTCACATTTGTAGGTGGATCATCAGTGTTAGAGCTAAAATTAGCATGTTTAAAGTGATTTTCATGCTTCCAGGGGCTCGGGAAGTGAATTAAATACTATTTGGAGGCATTTAATGTCCAAGCAAATACAGCTGATTTTTGACAAAAGAGATAACACCCCCCCATTACGTCATGCTTCAGAAATGTGGAAAATGGTCCGTTTTCAAATGTTTTATTTTTGAACGTCAGTTCACATTTGTAGGTGGATCATCAGTGTTAGAGCTAAAATTAGCATGTTTAAAGTGATTTTCATGCTTCCAGGGGCTCGGGAAGTGAATTAAATACTATTTGGAGGCATTTAATGTTCAAGCAAAAACAGCTGATTTTTGACAAAAGAGATAACACCCCCCCATTACGTCATGCTTCAGAAATGTGGAAAATGGTCCGTTTTCAAATGTTTTATTTTTGAACGTCAGTTCACATTTGTAGGTGGATCATCAGTGTTAGAGCTAAAATTAGCATGTTTAAAGTGATTTTCATGCTTCCAGGGGCCCTAAACACAAGATTTATGGAATGGTAAAAGTGCATGAAAATGGCCAATTTACTCACTCTGAGTTCTCAAAAAGGGTTTCTTCACCCCGCGAAGTTAATTAAATACCATTTGGAGGCATTTAATGTTCGAGCCAAAACGGCTGATTTTCGACAAAAGAGATAACACCCCCCCATTACGTCATGCTTCAGAAATGTGGAAAATGGTCCGTTTTCAAATGTTTTATTTTTGAACGTCAGTTCACATTTGTAGGTGGATCATCAGTGTTAGAGCTAAAATTAGCATGTTTAAAGTGATTTTCATGCTTCCAGGGGCCCTAAACACAAGATTTATGGAATGGTTAAAAGTGCATGAAAATGGCCAATTTACTCACTCTGAGTTCTCAAAAAGGGTTTCATTACCCCGGGAAGTTAATTAAATACCATTTGGATGCATTTAATGTTCGAGCCAAAACGGCTGATTTTCGACAAAAGAGATAACACCTCCCCATTACGTCATGCTTCAGAAATGTGGAAAATGGTCCGTTTTCAAATGTTTTATTTTTGAACGTTAGTTCACATTTGTAGGTGGATCATCAGTGTTAGAGCTAAAATTAGCATGTTTAAAGTGATTTTCATGCTTCCAGGGGCTCGGGAAGTGAATTAAATACTATTTGGAGGCATTTAATGTTCAAGCAAAAACAGCTGATTTTTGACAAAAGAGATAACACCCCCCATTACGTCATGCTTCAGATATGTGGAAAATGGTCCGTTTTCAAATGTTTTATTTTTGAACGTCAGTTCACATTTGTAGGTGGATCATCAGTGTTAGAGCTAAAATTAGCATGTTTAAAGTGATTTTCATGCTTCCAGGGGCCCTAAACACAAGATTTATGGAATGGTTAAAAGTGCATGAAAATGGCCAATTTACTCACTCTGAGTTCTCAAAAAGGGTTTCTTCACCCCGGGAAGTTAATTAAATACCATTTGGAGGCATTTAATGTTCGAGACAAAACGGCTGATTTTCGACAAAAGAGATAACACCCCCCATTATGTCATGCTTCAGAAATGTGGAAAATGGTCCGTTTTCAAATGTTTTATTTGTTGGGCCCAACTCAGCCCGCCCCAGCACTGCAGGAGCGAAGCATGCACCAGTCCCCTTCCCGTATCCACCGGAAGCCCACTGATTAGAATCCACAGTGAGCCCTCCAGTGAACCCGAAAGGAGGGTGGTTAAACACGAGACACCAAGTCTCCCACCCTGTAGTATTGCAGGACACGGCTCCCTCCTTCACGCTTCCGCACCTGTGGTAAAGGGAGAGAATGTCTCTCAAGAACAGTACGAATACAGTCTATTCATTCATGGCCAAGGTCCACCAAAACATCATACACCAACCCCCTCTTTCTCCTTACCAGTGGTAAGTGCAGGTTTAGCTTCGTGTAGGCACTGGGTTCTCCTCTAATATAATGCTCCAGGGAGATATAAACCCAGTCAGGGGCAACAAAACAAAAGATGTCCTGCAAGCACTGAAGGTGCATAAACAGCACCGTGCAAAATAAAGGGGAAAAAGAAAGCTGGAGACAAGATACAGAATGCCAGCTACAAAAAACCCCTTCTATAATATTTATGATTTAAAAAAGGGACCAAGGGAATGGCTAATACTCTTCCTTCAGAGCGCCAGCGTTCCGTGTTTACACAGCGTCCTGTGCAAACAGCGGAATGACCCAAAACGTCACTTCCGCGTACCCAACGATGTGGACAGACGCCTAAGCCTAGACGTCTTCCTGCGCGGCTGCCGATGGAAAAAATGAACAGCACGCAATATCGCCGGAAAACAGAACGGGAGCCCCCGCTTCTGTAACAGTGACACACAAAAAATATACCGGCACTAGAAGGAAGGAACAAGAACAAAAAGGCTAAAAGGGTAAGGACCAGTATTACGAGTAGTAGAAAAAACGGGGAAAATGAACAAGGGGGAAGGGGAGGGAACTAACTTACTAACTACTCACAGACGAAGGTTCAGGAACAGCAAGAACAGGGATGAATAGGGAAAAAAAGCGGACTTGAATTCCCCACGAGCCCGTGGGAAACTAAATGGAGTGGAAGCAACAGAACTCCAATACTGCAGAACCTCAAGCTGGATAACAAGGCCACAACGTTGGCGATATCGAGCAATGAGCATAGAAAAAGGACACCAATATATACCCAGCCCCTGGTCATGTGATGGTGGCCCATGGTCACAGAAACAGGACTGACTACATTTCCCTAACAGTACCCCCCCCTTACAACCCTTCCCATGGGACGGGGCTTCAAGGGGTGCTGTCTATGGAACAATCGGACCAATCGAGGGGCATGAACACCTCCAGCTGGCTCCCAAGTCCTATCTTCCTGTTTATATCCCTTCCAGTCAATCAAATAATAAAGACGACCTTTAACCCGCTTGGAGTCACAGATGGCATTCACCTCAAATTCCTCCTGACCATTGATCGTCAAAGGAGGTGGTGGGGGCAACTCCTGTGCAGAAGGTGTATATGGTTTCAATAGTGAGGCATGGAACACAGGATGGACCCCATAGTCCTGTGGTAACTCCAACTTCATTGCTACCGGGTTAATGACCTGGAGTATTGGAAAGGGACCTACGTATCTGGGCTGCAATTTACGGGACCCTTGTAACCTCAAATTACGGGATGCCAACCACACCAAGTCGCCCACCTGATATGGGGGCGCTGGGACCCGATGTTTATCCGCTTGTGCCTTCATGGTAGCCTTGGCCTCCACCAGACTCTCCCGGGCCAAACCCCAAATGTCACTCAATTGCTTACAAATCCCATCTATAGCTGGCATGCGTCCCGTAGGTTGAATGGCCACTGCCCTAGGGTGATACCCAAGTGAACAATAGAACGGGGTCATGCCCAAAGCCGAGTGTAAGCTGTTATTGTATGCAAACTCAGCGATGGGCAGAGCTGTCACCCAGTCACATGATAAAGAGGTAATCAGACATCTCAGATACTGTTCCATCGTCTGGTTAGTTCTCTCGGTCTGTCCATCGGACTGAGGATGGTATGCCGATGACAAACGTATTTCTGTTTTCAAAACCAGACATAACTCGGACCAGAAATGTGATATAAATTGCGCCCCTCGGTCTGATATTATCACCTCCGGCAACCCATGTAAATGTACTACAGAGGTCATAAAAACCATTGACATTTCTTTCGCCGTTGGAATCTTGCGCAGCGGTATAAAATGTGCCATTTTGGTGAATAAATCCACCACCACCAATATGGCTGTATATCCGGATGTCAATGGTAATTCCGTTACAAAATCCATACTTATGGTATGCCAGGGGGATGGTGGTACCTCCAAAGGGCACAAGAGCCCAAAGGGCTTACAGTGCGATGGCTTATTAATGGCACATACAGGGCAAGATGTCACATATCCCTGGATGTCCTTGATCATGGAGTCCCACCAAAACCATCGTTCACACAGCTCTCTCGTCTTTCTCATCCCAGGATGAGCCACCAGTGCCGATGAATGGCACCACTCCAAAACCTCATCCTTTAAGGAGGGAGGGATTACCATTCTGTCCCCATGATATAACAACCCCTCCTTCTCTTTTATCTCGGGCACAGACAGCAAAGAGCTTAGATCAAGAAGCTTCAGCCGCTCCTTTACCAGAACAGGAAATTCATCCATCTCTGTTGCCCCTACAATCCGTGTACCCTCTATCATAGCTCTATTCTCTGTCACAGGTTCTTCCCCTTTAGATTCATTATGTATTCGGGAAAGAGCGTCAGACTTCACCTGCTGGGCCGCTGGTCTATAGGTGATGACAAAATCGTACTCATTGAAGAATAGTACCCACCGCATCTGGCGAGGTGTCAGTGCCCTAGCAGAACGAAAGAATTCGAGGTTTTTGTGATCTGTATAGATGGTAATGATGTGTCTGGCGCCCCACAAATAGTGTCGCCATTCCTCGAAAGCCAACTTAACCGCTAGCAATTCACGTTCGGCCACTGTATAGTTCCTTTCAGCTGGCAACAAGGTCTTTGAAAAGAAAGCTATTGGGTGCATATGGCCGGTAGACTCGTCGCGCTGGGACAACACCCCACCCACTGCACACATGGATGCATCGGTCTCCACGAAGAACGGCAGGGCAGGATCAGGATGTACTAACACGGGGGCTGATGTAAAATGCTCCAATAATGAGTGAAAAGCAGTCTGCGTCTCAGTGGTCCACTCAAAAGGAACACCCTTCCGTAACAGGCGAGTCATTGGTGATACCACCTCAGAGAAATGCGAAATGAAACGCCGATAGAAATTGGCGAAACCCAGGAGTACCTGGATCTGTTTCACAGAGGTAGGCACAGGCCAGGTCATAATGGCCTTTATCTTCCCTGGATCCATTCGTATTCCCTGCGCTGAAATGATGAACCCAAGGAACTCTACCTCATGAGTGTCAAACTGGCACTTCTCTAGCTTGGCGTATAGATGGTGCTCCCGAAGGGTCCGTAACACCTGAAGAACATGTTCTGAATGCTCTGCCCTTGTCTCTGAAAACACCAATATATCATCCAAATAGACGATAACCGTGCGATCCAGGAATTCACTGAGCACCTCATTAATGAAGAACTGGAACGCCGCCGGCGCATTGCACAGGCCGAACGGCATTACAGTATATTCATAAAGACCATACTTGGTCCTAAAAGCCGTCTTCCACTCATCTCCGGGTCTCATCCTTATCAAATGATAGGCTCCCCGCAGGTCCAACTTAGTGAACACGGTAGCCTTGCGGAGCTGATCTAACAACACGGAGATGAGTGGAAGAGGGTACCTATTCTTCACTGTGGCAGCATTCAAGATCCTATAATCCACACACGCCCTGAGGGTCCCTTCCTTCTTAGGAATGAAGAAAATAGCCGAGGAACAAGGGGAAGAGGATGGACGAATAAACCCAAGTCTCAACATCTCATCGATGTATTCCTTCAAATGTTCCTCCTCAGGTTCCGACAACGCGTACACCCGGCTACAAGGCAAGGAGACCCCCGGTACCAGATCGATCTTACAATCATAAGCCCTGTTCGGGGGAAGTTCCTGAGCATTCGTTTTATCAAAAACGTCTTTAAACTCCGAGTACTGGGGAGGGACAGTACCCACATCCATTACAGCACAAACCAAGGGATCGATCTGAGCCCCTGCTACAGCATAACAATGCTTCAAACAGTGTACTGAATCTAGCGTTACCAACCTCCTCACCCAATCAATCCTAGGATTATGCTTCTGCAGCCATGGCACCCCCAACACCAGACCAAACGAAGGGGCATCAATTAAGTCGAAAACCACCATCTCAGAATGCCCATTCTCACATGATAACCCCAAAGGTGCAGTCCGGCGAGTGATACACCCTGATGTCAGTTCGGTACCATCAATAGCCCTTACAGGCTCAGGTCGTTCTTTCAACTGCCATGGAACCCCCAGTTTATCTGCCATGGTGATGTCCATAAAATTGCCAGTGGCACCTGAATCCAACAATACCGACACTGCAACACATTCTTGAGTCCGCAACAGTAACTGTGCATTAATAACAAAATGTCTAGGTGCTTGATCTACCGATCCGACCACCTCATACTGTTGACCACCAATTTCAGCTGTGCTATGGCCTATCTGAACACAAGCCACCTTCTTGCCGAATCCCCCACCAGAGGGCTTCACCGGACATTCCCTGGCGAAATGGCCCCCTTGTCCACAATACAAGCACAGGTTATTCTCCCTCCTTCTCTTCTTCTCCTCAGGCGCCAAAGGACCCCGTACCCCGCCCAATTCCATGGGTTCAGGAGCCACCTTGTTGTCCCCTGTACTCCTTACCTCGGCCTTTGCGTAACTACCTCTGATTGCCTGAAACCTGCTCCGCTCACCCCGCCTCTCAGAGACCCTATGGTTCAGTTTCACCACCAGATCGATAAACGCTGAACAATCCTCCGGTGGATCAACCACTTGTGACACAATGTCCTTTAGTTCTTCACAGAGACCTTGGAACAATATTGATGTTCTCTTTTCAGTGGGCCAATGGGTCTCAGAAATCAGTCTGTTAAAGGAAGCAATATAGGACAACAAATCCTGTCTGCCCTGCCGGAGCTTCATCAATTCTGCATCACTTGCCTGCATAAACGCATGCTTGGCAAACAGTCCCCGCATCAGTTCTTTGAATGCGTCATAATTATATAATACCCGATCATCGTTATCTACCAAGGGTATAGCCCATTGAGCAGCATTGCCAGCCAAATAGGAGATTGTAAAGGCCACTTTTGCGGAATCATCAGGGAAGGCACTTGGTCTACACATGAAATGCAGCTGGCACTGGGTCATAAACATCCCAAATTTCTCGCTATCTCCCGTAAATCTCTCGGGAGCAGCTAGTGGCACTGCGACCGGAGAAGACACTGTAACGTTAATGGGGTTGCTGGAACTGCTACCTCCCGTTACCCCCTGACCCGTCCCCCCGCCATACTGAAAGGTCGCAGGGTGAATGATGGAAGAGGTTCCCCTTTGATGTAACTGCTCCCTCGCCCTGACGGCCACTAATTCCTGTTTTAATCCAGCATTTTCCTGCTGCAGATCCTGGACCTGTGACTGTAAAGTCTGCAAGGCCCCCATAATGTCCTGCAATGAGGGGCCTCCTTGTCCCTCACCCACAGCATTCCCATCCACGTCCATGTTCGCTCAGGTAGTGCTAAATACGTGGGCTCGATATTCTGTTGGGCCCAACTCAGCCCGCCCCAGCACTGCAGGAGCGAAGCATGCACCAGTCCCCTTCCCGTATCCACCGGAAGCCCACTGATTAGAATCCACAGTGAGCCCTCCAGTGAACCCGAAAGGAGGGTGGTTAAACACGAGACACCAAGTCTCCCACCCTGTAGTATTGCAGGACACGGCTCCCTCCTTCACGCTTCCGCACCTGTGGTAAAGGGAGAGAATGTCTCTCAAGAACAGTACGAATACAGTCTATTCATTCATGGCCAAGGTCCACCAAAACATCATACACCAACCCCCTCTTTCTCCTTACCAGTGGTAAGTGCAGGTTTAGCTTCGTGTAGGCACTGGGTTCTCCTCTAATATAATGCTCCAGGGAGATATAAACCCAGTCAGGGGCAACAAAACAAAAGATGTCCTGCAAGCACTGAAGGTGCATAAACAGCACCGTGCAAAATAAAGGGGAAAAAGAAAGCTGGAGACAAGATACAGAATGCCAGCTACAAAAAACCCTTTCTATAATATTTATGATTTAAAAAAGGGACCAAGGGAATGGCTAATACTCTTCCTTCAGAGCGCCAGCGTTCCGTGTTTACACAGCGTCCTGTGCAAACAGCGGAATGACCCAAAACGTCACTTCCGCGTACCCAACGATGTGGACAGACGCCTAAGCCTAGACGTCTTCCTGCGCGGCTGCCGATGGAAAAAATGAACAGCGCGCAATATCGCCGGAAAACAGAACGGGAGCCCCCGCTTCTGTAACAGTGACACACAAAAAATATACCGGCACTAGAAGGAAGGAACAAGAACAAAAAGGCTAAAAGGGTAAGGACCAGTATTACGAGTAGTAGAAAAAACGGGGAAAATGAACAAGGGGGAAGGGGAGGGAACTAACTTACTAACTACTCACAGACGAAGGTTCAGGAACAGCAAGAACAGGGATGAATAGGGAAAAAAAGCGGACTTGAATTCCCCACGAGCCCGTGGGAAACTAAATGGAGTGGAAGCAACAGAACTCCAATACTGCAGAACCTCAAGCTGGATAACAAGGCCACAACGTTGGCGATATCGAGCAATGAGCATAGAAAAAGGACACCAATATATACCCAGCCCCTGGTCATGTGATGGTGGCCCATGGTCACAGAAACAGGACTGACTACATTTCCCTAACATTATTTTTGAACGTCAGTTCACATTTGTAGGTGGATCATCAGTGTTAGAGCTAAAATTAGCATGTTTAAAGTGATTTTCATGCTTCCAGGGGCTCGGGAAGTGAATTAAATACTATTTGGAGGCATTTAATGTTCAAGCAAAAACAGCTGATTTTTGACAAAAGAGATAACACCCCCCCATTACTTCATGCTTCAGAAATGTGGAAAATGGTCCGTTTTCAAATGTTTTATTTTTGAACGTCAGTTCACATTTGTAGGTGGATCATCAGTGTTAGAGCTAAAATTAGCATGTTTAAAGTGATTTTCATGCTTCCAGAGGCCCTAAACACAAGATTTATGGCATGGTTAAAAGTGCATGAAAATGGCCAATTTACTCACTCTGAGTTCTCAAAAAGGGTTTCTTCACCCCGGGAAGTTACTTAAATACCATTTGGAGGCATTTAATGTTCAAGCAAAAATGGCTGATTTTCGACAAAAGAGATAACACCCCCCCATTACGTCATGCTTCAGAAATGTGGAAAATGGTCCGTTTTCAAATGTTTTATTTTTGAACGTCAGTTCACATTTGTAGGTGGATCATCAGTGTTAGAGCTAAAATTAGCATGTTTAAAGTGATTTTCATGCTTTCAGGGGCCCTAAACACAAGATTTATGGAATGGGTAAAAGTGCATGAAAATGGCCAATTTACTCACTCTGAGTTCTCAAAAAAGGTTTCTTCATCCCGGGAAGTTAATTAAATACCATTTGGAGGCATTTAATGTTCGAGCTAAAACGGATGATTTTCGACAAAAGAGATAACACCCCCCAATTACGTCATGCTTCAGAAATGTGGAAAATGGTCCTTTTTCAAATGTTTGATTTTGGAACGTCAGTTCACATTTGTAGGTGGATCATCAGTGTTAGAGCTAAAATTAGCATGTTTAAAGTGATTTTCATGCTTCCAGGGGCTCGAGAAGTGAATTAAATACTATTTGGAGGCATTTAATGTTCAAGCAAAAACAGCTGATTTTTGACAAAAAGAGATAACACCCCCCCATTACGTCATGCTTCAGAAATGTGGAAAATGGTCCGTTTTCAAATGTTTTATTTTCGAACGTCAGTTCACATTTGTAGGTGGATCATCAGTGTTAGAGCTAAAATTAGCATGTTTAAAGTGATTTTCATGTATCCAGGGGCCCTAAACACAAGATTTAAGGAATGGTTAAAAGTGCAAGAAAATGGCCAATTTACTCACTCTGAGTTCTCAAAAAGGGTTTCATCACCCCGGGAAGTTAATTAAATACCATTTGGAGGCATTTAATGTTCGAGCCAAAACGGCTGATTTTCGACAAAAGAGATAACACCCCCCCATTACGTCATGCTTCAGAAATGTGGAAAATGGTCCGTTTTCAAATGTTTTATTTTTGAACGTCAGTTCACATTTGTAGGTGGATCATCAGTGTTAGAGCTAAAATTAGCATGTTTAAAGTGATTTTCATGCTTCCAGGGGCTCGGGAAGTGAATTAAATACTATTTGGAGGCATTTAATGTTCAAGCAAAAACAGCTGATTTTTGACAAAAGAGATAACACCCCCCCATTACGTCATGCTTCAGAAATGTGGAAAATGGTCCATTTTCAAATGTTTTATTTTTGAACGTCAGTTCACATTTGTAGGTGGATCATCAGTGTTAGAGCTAAAATTAGCATGTTTAAAGTGATTTTCATGCTTCCAGGGGCCCTAAACACAAGATTTATGGAATGGTTAAAAGTGCATGAAAATGGCCAATTTACTCACTCTGAGTTCTCAAAAAGGGTTTCATTACCCCGGGAAGTTAATTAAATACCATTTGGAGGCATTTAATGTTCGAGCCAAAACGGCTGATTTTCGACAAAAGAGATAACACCCCCCCATTACGTCATGCTTCAGAAATGTGGAAAATGGTACGTTTTCAAATGTTTTATTTTTGAACGTCAGTACACATTTGTAGGTGGATCATCAGTGTTAGAGCTAAAATTAGCATGTTTAAAGTGATTTTCATGCTTCCAGGGGCTCGGAAAGTGAATTAAATACTATTTGGAGGCATTTAATGTTCAAGCAAAAACAGCTGATTTTTGACAAAAGAGATAACACCCCCCATTACGTCATGCTTCAGAAATGTGGAAAATGGTCCGTTTTCAAATGTTTTATTTTTGATCGTCAGTTCACATTTGTAGGTGGATCATCAGTGTTAGAGCTAAAATTAGCATGTTTAAAGTGATTTTCATGCTTCCAGGGGTTCGGGAAGTGAATTAAATACTATTTGGAGGCATTTAATGTTCAAGCAAAAACAGCTGATTTTTGACAAAAGAGATAACACCCCCCCATTACTTCATGCTTCAGAAATGTGGAAAATGGTCCGTTTTCAAATGTTTTATTTTTGAACGTCAGTTCACATTTGTAGGTGGATCATCAGTGTTAGAGCTAAAATTAGCATGTTTAAAGTGATTTTCATGCTTCCAGGGGCCCTAAACACAAGATTTATGGAATGGTTAAAAGTGCATGAAAATGGCCAATTTACTCACTCTGAGTTCTCAAAAAGGGTTTCTTCACCCCGGGAAGTTACTTAAATACCATTTGGAGGCATTTAATGTTCAAGCAAAAATGGCTGATTTTCGACAAAAGAGATAACAGCCCCCATTACGTCATGCTTCAGAAATGTGGAAAATGGTCCGTTTTCAAATGTTTTATTTTTGAACGTCAGTTCACATTTGTAGGTGGATCATCAGTGTTAGAGCTAAAATTAGCATGTTTAAAGTGATTTTCATGCTTCCAGGGGCCCTAAACACAAGATTTATGGAATGGTTAAAAGTGCATGAAAATGGCCAATTTACTCACTCTGAGTTCTCAAAAAAGGTTTCTTCATCCCGGGAAGTTAATTAAATACCATTTGGAGGCATTTAATGTTCGAGCTAAAACGGATGATTTTCGACAAAAGAGATAACACCCCCCTATTACGTCATGCTTCAGAAATGTGGAAAATGGTCCGTTTTCAAATGTTTTATTTTTGAACGTCAGTTCACATTTGTAGGTGGATCATCAGTGTTAGAGCTAAAATTAGCATGTTTAAAGTGATTTTCATGCTTCCAGGGGCTCGGGAAGTGAATTAAATACTATTTGGAGGCATTTAATGTTCAAGCAAAAACAGCTGATTTTTGACAAAAGAGATAACACCCCCCCCATTACGTCATGCTTCAGAAATGTGGAAAATGGTCCGTTTTCAAATGTTTTATTTTTGAACGTCCGTTCACATTTGTAGGTGGATCATCAGTGTTAGAGCTAAAATTAGCATGTTTAAAGTGATTTTCATGCTTCCAGGGGCCCTAAACACAAGATTTATGGAATGGTTAAAAGTGCATGAAAATGGCCAATTTACTCACTCTGAGTTTTCAAAAAGGGTTTCTTTACCCCGGGAAGTTAATTAAATACCATTTGGAGGCATTTAATGTTCGAGCCAAAACGGCTGATTTTCGACAAAAGAGATAACCCCCCATTACGTCATGCTTCAGAAATATGGAAAATGGTCCGTTTTCAAATGTTTTATTTTTGAACGTCAGTTCACATTTGTAGGTGGATCATCAGTGTTAGAGCTAAAATTAGCATGTTTAAAGTGATTTTCATGCTTCCAGGGGCACGGGAAGTGAATTAAATACTATTTGGAGGCATTTAATGTTCAAGCAAAAACAGCTGATTTTTGACAAAAGAGATAACACCCCCCCATTACGTCATGCTTCAGAAATGTGGAAAATGGTCCGTTTTCAAATGTTTTATTTTTGAACGTCAGTTCACATTTGTAGGTGGATCATCAGTGTTAGAGCTTAATTAGCATGTTTAAAGTGATTTTCATGCTTCCAGGGGCCCTAAACACAAGATTTATGGAATGGTTAAAAGTGCATGAAAATGGCCAATTTACTCACTCTGAGTTCTCAAAAAGGGTTTCTTCACCCCGGGAAGTTAATTAAATACCATTTGGATGCATTTAATGTTCGAGCCAAAACTGCTGATTTTCGACAAAAGAGATAACACCTCCCCATTACGTCATGCTTCAGAAATGTGGAAAATGGTCCGTTTTCAAATGTTTTATTTTTGAACATCAGTTCACATTTGTAGGTGGATCATCAGTGTTAGAGCTAAAATTAGCATGTTTAAAGTGATTTTCATGCTTCCAGGGGCTCGGGAAGTGAATTAAATACTATTTGGAGGCATTTAATGTTCAAGCAAAAACAGCTGATTTTTGACAAAAGAGATAACACCCCCCCCCCCATTACGTCATGCTTCAGAAATGTGGAAAATGGTCCGTTTTCAAATGTTTTATTTTTGAACGTCAGTTCACATTTGTAGGTGGATCATCAGTGTTAGAGCTAAAATTAGCATGTTTAAAGTGATTTTCATGCTTCCAGGGGCCCTAAACACAAGATTTATGGAATGGTTAAAAGTGCATGAAAATGGCCAATTTACTCACTCTGAGTTTTCAAAAAGGGTTTCTTTACCCCGGGAAGTTAATTAAATACCATTTGGAGGCATTTAATGTTCGAGCCAAAACGGCTGATTTTCGACAAAAGAGATAACCCCCCCATTACGTCATGCTTCAGAAATGTGGAAAATGGTCCGTTTTCAAATGTTTTATTTTTTAACGTCAGTTCACATTTGTAGGTGGATCATCAGTGTTAGAGCTAAAATTAGCATGTTTAAAGTGATTTTCATGCTTCCAGGGGCACGGGAAGTGAATTAAATACTATTTGGAGGCATTTAATGTTCAAGCAAAAACAGCTGATTTTTGACAAAAGAGATAACACCCCCCCATTACGTCATGCTTCAGAAATGTGGAAAATGGTCCGTTTTCAAATGTTTTATTTTTGAACGTCAGTTCACATTTGTAGGTGGATCATCAGTGTTAGAGCTTAATTAGCATGTTTAAAGTGATTTTCATGCTTCCAGGGGCCCTAAACACAAGATTTATGGAATGGTTAAAAGTGCATGAAAATGGCCAATTTACTCACTCTGAGTTCTCAAAAAGGGTTTCTTCACCCCGGGAAGTTAATTAAATACCATTTGGATGCATTTAATGTTCGAGCCAAAACGGCTGATTTTCGACAAAAGAGATAACACCTCCCCATTACGTCATGCTTCAGAAATGTGGAAAATGGTCCGTTTTCAAATGTTTTATTTTTGAACATCAGTTCACATTTGTAGGTGGATCATCAGTGTTAGAGCTAAAATTAGCATGTTTAAAGTGATTTTCATGCTTCCAGGGGCTCGGGAAGTGAATTAAATACTATATGGAGGCATTTAATGTTCAAGCAAAAACAGCTGATTTTTGACAAAAGAGATAACACCCCCCCATTATGTCATGCTTCAGATATGTGGAAAATGGTCCATTTTCAAATGTTTTATTTTTGAACGTCAGTTCACATTTGTAGGTGGATCATCAGTGTTAGAGCTAAAATTAGCATGTTTAAAGTGATTTTCATGCTTCCAGGGGCCCTAAACACAAGATTTATGGAATGGTTAAAAGTGCATGAAAATGGCCAATTTACTCACTCTGAGTTCTCAAAAAGGGTTTCTTCACCCCGGGAAGTTAATTAAATACCATTTGGAGGCATTTAATGTTCGAGACAAAACGGCTGATTTTCGACAAAAGAGATAACACCCCCCCATTATGTCATGCTTCAGAAATGTGGAAAATGGTCCGTTTTCACTTGTTTTGTTTTTGAACGTCAGTTCACATTTGTAGGTGGATCATCAGTGTTAGTGCTAAAATTAGCATGTTTAAAGTGATTTTCATGCTTCCAGGGGCTCGGGAAGTGAATTAAATACTATTTGGAGGCATTTAATGTTCAAGCAAAAACAGCTGATTTTTGACAAAAGAGATAACACCCCCCCATTACTTCATGCTTCAGAAATGTGGAAAATGGTCCGTTTTCAAATGTTTTATTTTTGAACGTCAGTTCACATTTGTAGGTGGATCATCAGTGTTAGAGCTAAAATTAGCATGTTTAAAGTGATTTTCATGCTTCCAGGGGCTCGGGAAGTGAATTAAATACTATTTGGAGGCATTTAATGTTCAAGCAAAAACAGCTGATTTTTGACAAAAGAGATAACACCCCCCCATTACGTCATGCTTCAGAAATGTGGAAAATGGTCCGTTTTCAAATGTTTTATTTTTGAACGTCAGTTCACATTTGTAGGTGGATCATCAGTGTTAGAGCTAAAATTAGCATGTTTAAAGTGATTTTCATGCTTCCAGGGGCCCTAAACACAAGATTTATGGAATGGTTAAAAAACCATGAAAATGGCCAATTTACTCACTCTGAGTTCTCAAAAAGGGTTTCTTCACCCCGGGAAGTTAATTAAATACCATTTAGAGGCATTTAATGTTCGAGCCAAAATGGCTGATTTTCGACAAAAGAGATAACACCCGCCCATTACGTCATGCTTCAGAAATGTGGAAAATGGTCCGTTTTCAAATGTTTTATTTTTGAACGTCAGTTCACATTTGTAGGTGGATCATCAGTGTTAGAGGTAAAATTAGCATGTTTAAAGTGATTTTAATGCTTCCAGGGGCTCAGGAAGTGAATTAAATACTATTTGGAGGCATTTAATGCTCAAGCAAAAACAGCTGATTTTTGACAAAAGAGATAACACCCCCCCATTACGTCATGCTTCAGAAATGTGGAAAATGGTCCGTTTTCAAATGTTTTATTTTTGAACGTCAGTTCACATTTGTAGGTGGATCATCAGTGTTAGAGCTAAAGTTAGCATGTTTAAAGTGATTTTCATGCTTCCAGGGGCTCGGGAAGTGAATTAAATACTATATGGAGGCATTTAATGTTCAAGCAAAAACAGCTGATTTTTGACAAAAGAGATAACACCCCCCCATTATGTCATGCTTCAGATATGTTGAAAATGGTCCATTTTCAAATGTTTTATTTTTGAACGTCAGTTCACATTTGTAGGTGGATCATCAGTGTTAGAGCTAAAATTAGCATGTTTAAAGTGATTTTCATGCTTCCAGGGGCCCTAAACACAAGATTTATGGAATGGTTAAAAGTGCATGAAAATGGCCAATTTACTCACTCTGAGTTCTCAAAAAGGGTTTCTTCACCCCGGGAAGTTAATTAAATACCATTTGGAGGCATTTAATGTTCGAGACAAAACGGCTGATTTTCGACAAAAGAGATAACACCCCCCCATTATGTCATGCTTCAGAAATGTGGAAAATGGTCCGTTTTCACTTGTTTTGTTTTTGAACGTCAGTTCACATTTGTAGGTGGATCATCAGTGTTAGTGCTAAAATTAGCATGTTTAAAGTGATTTTCATGCTTCCAGGGGCTCGGGAAGTGAATTAAATACTATTTGGAGGCATTTAATGTTCAAGCAAAAACAGCTGATTTTTGACAAAAGAGATAACACCCCCCCATTACTTCATGCTTCAGAAATGTGGAAAATGGTCCGTTTTCAAATGTTTTATTTTTGAACGTCAGTTCACATTTGTAGGTGGATCATCAGTGTTAGAGCTAAAATTAGCATGTTTAAAGTGATTTTCATGCTTCCAGGGGCTCGGGAAGTGAATTAAATACTATTTGGAGGCATTTAATGTTCAAGCAAAAACAGCTGATTTTTGACAAAAGAGATAACACCCCCCCATTACGTCATGCTTCAGAAATGTGGAAAATGGTCCGTTTTCAAATGTTTTATTTTTGAACGTCAGTTCACATTTGTAGGTGGATCATCAGTGTTAGAGCTAAAATTAGCATGTTTAAAGTGATTTTCATGCTTCCAGGGGCCCTAAACACAAGATTTATGGAATGGTTAAAAAACCATGAAAATGGCCAATTTACTCACTCTGAGTTCTCAAAAAGGGTTTCTTCACCCCGGGAAGTTAATTAAATACCATTTAGAGGCATTTAATGTTCGAGCCAAAATGGCTGATTTTCGACAAAAGAGATAACACCCGCCCATTACGTCATGCTTCAGAAATGTGGAAAATGGTCCGTTTTCAAATGTTTTATTTTTGAACGTCAGTTCACATTTGTAGGTGGATCATCAGTGTTAGAGGTAAAATTAGCATGTTTAAAGTGATTTTAATGCTTCCAGGGGCTCAGGAAGTGAATTAAATACTATTTGGAGGCATTTAATGCTCAAGCAAAAACAGCTGATTTTTGACAAAAGAGATAACACCCCCCCATTACGTCATGCTTCAGAAATGTGGAAAATGGTCCGTTTTCAAATGTTTTATTTTTGAACGTCAGTTCACATTTGTAGGTGGATCATCAGTGTTAGAGCTAAAGTTAGCATGTTTAAAGTGATTTTCATGCTTCCAGGGGCCCTAAACACAAGATTTATGGAATGGTAAAAGTGCATGAAAATGGCCAATTTACTCACTCTGAGTTCTCAAAAAGGGTTTCTTCACCCCGCGAAGTTAATTAAATACCATTTGGAGGCATTTAATGTTCGAGCCAAAACGGCTGATTTTCGACAAAAGAGATAACACCCCCCCATTACGTCATGCTTCAGAAATGTGGAAAATGGTCCGTTTTCAAATGTTTTATTTTTGAACGTCAGTTCACATTTGTAGGTGGATCATCAGTGTTAGAGCTAAAATTAGCATGTTTAAAGTGATTTTCATGCTTCCAGGGGCCCTAAACACAAGATTTATGGAATGGTTAAAAGTGCATGAAAATGGCCAATTTACTCACTCTGAGTTCTCAAAAAGGGTTTCATTACCCCGGGAAGTTAATTAAATACCATTTGGATGCATTTAATGTTCGAGCCAAAACGGCTGATTTTCGACAAAAGAGATAACACCTCCCCATTACGTCATGCTTCAGAAATGTGGAAAATGGTCCGTTTTCAAATGTTTTATTTTTGAACGTTAGTTCACATTTGTAGGTGGATCATCAGTGTTAGAGCTAAAATTAGCATGTTTAAAGTGATTTTCATGCTTCCAGGGGCTCGGGAAGTGAATTAAATACTATTTGGAGGCATTTAATGTTCAAGCAAAAACAGCTGATTTTTGACAAAAGAGATAACACCCCCCATTACGTCATGCTTCAGATATGTGGAAAATGGTCCGTTTTCAAATGTTTTATTTTTGAACGTCAGTTCACATTTGTAGGTGGATCATCAGTGTTAGAGCTAAAATTAGCATGTTTAAAGTGATTTTCATGCTTCCAGGGGCCCTAAACACAAGATTTATGGAATGGTTAAAAGTGCATGAAAATGGCCAATTTACTCACTCTGAGTTCTCAAAAAGGGTTTCTTCACCCCGGGAAGTTAATTAAATACCATTTGGAGGCATTTAATGTTCGAGACAAAACGGCTGATTTTCGACAAAAGAGATAACACCCCCCATTATGTCATGCTTCAGAAATGTGGAAAATGGTCCGTTTTCAAATGTTTTATTTTTGAACGTCAGTTCACATTTGTAGGTGGATCATCAGTGTTAGAGCTAAAATTAGCATGTTTAAAGTGATTTTCATGCTTCCAGGGGCTCGGGAAGTGAATTAAATACTATTTGGAGGCATTTAATGTTCAAGCACAAACAGCTGATTTTTGACAAAAGAGATAACACCCCCCCATTACTTCATGCTTCAGAAATGTGGAAAATGGTCCGTTTTCAAATGTTTTATTTTTGAACGTCAGTTCACATTTGTAGGTGGATCATCAGTGTTAGAGCTAAAATTAGCATGTTTAAAGTGATTTTCATGCTTCCAGAGGCCCTAAACACAAGATTTATGGAATGGTTAAAAGTGCATGAAAATGGCCAATTTACTCACTCTGAGTTCTCAAAAAGGGTTTCTTCACCCCGGGAAGTTACTTAAATACCATTTGGAGGCATTTAATGTTCAAGCAAAAATGGCTGATTTTCGACAAAAGAGATAACACCCCCCCATTACGTCATGCTTCAGAAATGTGGAAAATGGTCCGTTTTCAAATGTTTTATTTTTGAACGTCAGTTCACATTTGTAGGTGGATCATCAGTGTCAGAGCTAAAATTAGCATGTTTAAAGTGATTTTCATGCTTTCAGGGGCCCTAAACACAAGATTTATGGAATGGGTAAAAGTGCATGAAAATGGCCAATTTACTCACTCTGAGTTCTCAAAAAAGGTTTCTTCATCCCGGGAAGTTAATTAAATACCATTTGGAGGCATTTAATGTTCGAGCTAAAACGGATGATTTTCGACAAAAGAGATAACACCCCCCCATTACGTCATGCTTCAGAAATGTGGAAAATGGTCCTTTTTCAAATGTTTGATTTTGGAACGTCAGTTCACATTTGTAGGTGGATCATCAGTGTTAGAGCTAAAATTAGCATGTTTAAAGTGATTTTCATGCTTCCAGGGGCTCGAGAAGTGAATTAAATACTATTTGGAGGCATTTAATGTTCAAGCAAAAACAGCTGATTTTTGACAAAAAGAGATAACACCCCCCCATTACGTCATGCTTCAGAAATGTGGAAAATGGTCCGTTTTCAAATGTTTTATTTTTGAACGTCAGTTCACATTTGTAGGTGGATCATCAGTGTTAGAGCTAAAATTAGCATGTTTAAAGTGATTTTCATGTATCCAGGGGCCCTAAACACAAGATTTAAGGAATGGTTAAAAGTGCATGAAAATGGCCAATTTACTCACTCTGAGTTCTCAAAAAGGGTTTCATCACCCCCGGAAGTTAATTAAATACCATTTGGAGGCATTTAATGTTCGAGCCAAAACGGCTGATTTTCGACAAAAGAGATAACACCCCCCCATTACGTCATGCTTCAGAAATGTGGAAAATGGTCCGTTTTCAAATGTTTTATTTTTGAACGTCAGTTCACATTTGTAGGTGGATCATCAGTGTTAGAGCTAAAATTAGCATGTTTAAAGTGATTTTCATGCTTCCAGGGGCTCGGGAAGTGAATTAAATACTATTTGGAGGCATTTAATGTTCAAGCAAAAACAGCTGATTTTTGACAAAAGAGATAACACCCCCCCATTACGTCATGCTTCAGAAATGTGGAAAATGGTCCATTTTCAAATGTTTTATTTTTGAACGTCAGTTCACATTTGTAGGTGGATCATCAGTGTTAGAGCTAAAATTAGCATGTTTAAAGTGATTTTCATGCTTCCAGGGGCCCTAAACACAAGATTTATGGAATGGTTAAAAGTGCATGAAAATGGCCAATTTACTCACTCTGAGTTCTCAAAAAGGGTTTCATTACCCCGGGAAGTTAATTAAATACCATTTGGAGGCATTTAATGTTCGAGCCAAAACGGCTGATTTTCGACAAAAGAGATAACACCCCCCCATTACGTCATGCTTCAGAAATGTGGAAAATGGTACGTTTTCAAATGTTTTATTTTTGAACGTCAGTACACATTTGTAGGTGGATCATCAGTGTTAGAGCTAAAATTAGCATGTTTAAAGTGATTTTCATGCTTCCAGGGGCTCGGAAAGTGAATTAAATACTATTTGGAGGCATTTAATGTTCAAGCAAAAACAGCTGATTTTTGACAAAAGAGATAACACCCCCCATTACGTCATGCTTCAGAAATGTGGAAAATGGTCCGTTTTCAAATGTTTTATTTTTGATCGTCAGTTCACATTTGTAGGTGGATCATCAGTGTTAGAGCTAAAATTAGCATGTTTAAAGTGATTTTCATGCTTCCAGGGGTTCGGGAAGTGAATTAAATACTATTTGGAGGCATTTAATGTTCAAGCAAAAACAGCTGATTTTTGACAAAAGAGATAACACCCCCCCATTACTTCATGCTTCAGAAATGTGGAAAATGGTCCGTTTTCAAATGTTTTATTTTTGAACGTCAGTTCACATTTGTAGGTGGATCATCAGTGTTAGAGCTAAAATTAGCATGTTTAAAGTGATTTTCATGCTTCCAGGGGCCCTAAACACAAGATTTATGGAATGGTTAAAAGTGCATGAAAATGGCCAATTTACTCACTCTGAGTTCTCAAAAAGGGTTTCTTCACCCCGGGAAGTTACTTAAATACCATTTGGAGGCATTTAATGTTCAAGCAAAAATGGCTGATTTTCGACAAAAGAGATAACAGCCCCCCATTACGTCATGCTTCAGAAATGTGGAAAATGGTCCGTTTTCAAATGTTTTATTTTTGAACGTCAGTTCACATTTGTAGGTGGATCATCAGTGTTAGAGCTAAAATTAGCATGTTTAAAGTGATTTTCATGCTTCCAGGGGCCCTAAACACAAGATTTATGGAATGGTTAAAAGTGCATGAAAATGGCCAATTTACTCACTCTGAGTTCTCAAAAAAGGTTTCTTCATCCCGGGAAGTTAATTAAATACCATTTGGAGGCATTTAATGTTCGAGCTAAAACGGATGATTTTCGACAAAAGAGATAACACCCCCCCATTACGTCATGCTTCAGAAATGTGGAAAATGGTCTGTTTTCAAATGTTTTATTTTTGAACGTCAGTTCACATTTGTAGGTGGATCATCAGTGTTAGAGCTAAAATTAGCATGTTTAAAGTGATTTTCATGCTTCCAGGGGCTCGGGAAGTGAATTAAATACTATTTGGAGGCATTTAATGTCCAAGCAAATACAGCTGATTTTTGACAAAAGAGATAACACCCCCCCATTACGTCATGCTTCAGAAATGTGGAAAATGGTCTGTTTTCAAATGTTTTATTTTTGAACGTCAGTTCACATTTGTAGGTGGATCATCAGTGTTAGAGCTAAAATTAGCATGTTTAAAGTGATTTTCATGCTTCCAGGGGCTCGGGAAGTGAATTAAATACTATTTGGAGGCATTTAATGTTCAAGCAAAAACAGCTGATTTTTGACAAAAGAGATAACACCCCCCCATTACGTCATGCTTCAGAAATGTTGAAAATGGTCCGTTTTCAAATGTTTTATTTTTGAACGTCAGTTCACATTTGTAGGTGGATCATCAGTGTTAGAGCTAAAATTAGCATGTTTAAAGTGATTTTCATGCTTCCAGAGGCCCTAAACACAAGATTTATGGAATGGTTAAAAGTGCATGAAAATGGCCAATTTACTCACTCTGAGTTCTCAAAAAGGGTTTCTTCACCCCGGGAAGTTACTTAAATACCATTTGGAGGCATTTAATGTTCAAGCAAAAATGGCTGATTTTCGACAAAAGAGATAACACCCCCCCATTACGTCATGCTTCAGAAATGTGGAAAATGGTCCGTTTTCAAATGTTTTATTTTTGAACGTCAGTTCACATTTGTAGGTGGATCATCAGTGTTAGAGCTAAAATTAGCATGTTTAAAGTGATTTTCATGCTTCCAGGGGCCCTAAACACAAGATTTATGGAATGGTAAAAGTGCATGAAAATGGCCAATTTACTCACTCTGAGTTCTCAAAAAGGGTTTCTTCACCCCGCGAAGTTAATTAAATACCATTTGGAGGCATTTAATGTTCGAGCCAAAACGGCTGATTTTGGACAAAAGAGATAACACCCCCCCATTACGTCATGCTTCAGAAATGTGGAAAATGGTCCGTTTTCAAATGTTTTATTTTTGAACGTCAGTTCACATTTGTAGGTGGATCATCAGTGTTAGAGCTAAAATTAGCATGTTTAAAGTGATTTTCATGCTTCCAGGGGCCCTAAACACAAGATTTATGGAATGGTTAAAAGTGCATGAAAATGGCCAATTTACTCACTCTGAGTTCTCAAAAAGGGTTTCATTACCCCGGGAAGTTAATTAAATACCATTTGGATGCATTTAATGTTCGAGCCAAAACGGCTGATTTTCGACAAAAGAGATAACACCTCCCCATTACGTCATGCTTCAGAAATGTGGAAAATGGTCCGTTTTCAAATGTTTTATTTTTGAACGTTAGTTCACATTTGTAGGTGGATCATCAGTGTTAGAGCTAAAATTAGCATGTTTAAAGTGATTTTCATGCTTCCAGGGGCTCGGGAAGTGAATTAAATACTATTTGGAGGCATTTAATGTTCAAGCAAAAACAGCTGATTTTTGACAAAAGAGATAACACCCCCCATTACGTCATGCTTCAGATATGTGGAAAATGGTCCGTTTTCAAATGTTTTATTTTTGAACGTCAGTTCACATTTGTAGGTGGATCATCAGTGTTAGAGCTAAAATTAGCATGTTTAAAGTGATTTTCATGCTTCCAGGGGCCCTAAACACAAGATTTATGGAATGGTTAAAAGTGCATGAAAATGGCCAATTTACTCACTCTGAGTTCTCAAAAAGGGTTTCTTCACCCCGGGAAGTTAATTAAATACCATTTGGAGGCATTTAATGTTCGAGACAAAACGGCTGATTTTCGACAAAAGAGATAACACCCCCCATTATGTCATGCTTCAGAAATGTGGAAAATGGTCCGTTTTCAAATGTTTTATTTTTGAACGTCAGTTCACATTTGTAGGTGGATCATCAGTGTTAGAGCTAAAATTAGCATGTTTAAAGTGATTTTCATGCTTCCAGGGGCTCGGGAAGTGAATTAAATACTATTTGGAGGCATTTAATGTTTAAGCAAAAACAGCTGATTTTTGACAAAAGAGATAACACCCCCCCATTACTTCATGCTTCAGAAATGTGGAAAATGGTCCGTTTTCAAATGTTTTATTTTTGAACGTCAGTTCACATTTGTAGGTGGATCATCAGTGTTAGAGCTAAAATTAGCATGTTTAAAGTGATTTTCATGCTTCCAGAGGCCCTAAACACAAGATTTATGGAATGGTTAAAAGTGCATGAAAATGGCCAATTTACTCACTCTGAGTTCTCAAAAAGGGTTTCTTCACCCCGGGAAGTTACTTAAATACCATTTGGAGGCATTTAATGTTCAAGCAAAAATGGCTGATTTTCGACAAAAGAGATAACACCCCCCCATTACGTCATGCTTCAGAAATGTGGAAAATGGTCCGTTTTCAAATGTTTTATTTTTGAACGTCAGTTCACATTTGTAGGTGGATCATCAGTGTTAGAGCTAAAATTAGCATGTTTAAAGTGATTTTCATGCTTTCAGGGGCCCTAAACACAAGATTTATGGAATGGGTAAAAGTGCATGAAAATGGCCAATTTACTCACTCTGAGTTCTCAAAAAAGGTTTCTTCATCCCGGGAAGTTAATTAAATACCATTTGGAGGCATTTAATGTTCGAGCTAAAACGGATGATTTTCGACAAAAGAGATAACACCCCCCCATTACGTCATGCTTCAGAAATGTGGAAAATGGTCCTTTTTCAAATGTTTGATTTTGGAACGTCAGTTCACATTTGTAGGTGGATCATCAGTGTTAGAGCTAAAATTAGCATGTTTAAAGTGATTTTCATGCTTCCAGGGGCTCGAGAAGTGAATTAAATAATATTTGGAGGCATTTAATGTTCAAGCAAAAACAGCTGATTTTTGACAAAAGAGATAACACCCCCCCATTACGTCATGCTTCAGAAATGTGGAAAATGGTCCGTTTTCAAATGTTTTATTTTTGAACGTCAGTTCACATTTGTAGGTGGATCATCAGTGTTAGAGCTAAAATTAGCATGTTTAAAGTGATTTTCATGCTTCCAGGGGCCCTAAACACAAGATTTATGGAATGGTTAAAAGTGCATGAAAATGGCCAATTTACTCACTCTGAGTTCTCAAAAAAGGTTTCTTCATCCCGGGAAGTTAATTAAATACCATTTGGAGGCATTTAATGTTCGAGCTAAAACGGATGATTTTCGACAAAAGAGATAACACCCCCCCCCCCCCATTACGTCATGCTTCAGAAATGTGGAAAATGGTCTGTTTTCAAATGTTTTATTTTTGAACGTCAGTTCACATTTGTAGGTGGATCATCAGTGTTAGAGCTAAAATTAGCATGTTTAAAGTGATTTTCATGCTTCCAGGGGCTCGGGAAGTGAATTAAATACTATTTGGAGGCATTTAATGTTCAAGCAAAAACAGCTGATTTTTGACAAAAAGAGATAACACCCCCCCATTACGTCATGCTTCAGAAATGTGGAAAATGGTCCGTTTTCAAATGTTTTATTTTTGAACGTCAGTTCACATTTGTAGGTGAATCATCAGTGTTAGAGCTAAAATTAGCATGTTTAAAGTGATTTTCATGTATCCAGGGGCCCTAAACACAAGATTTAAGGAATGGTTAAAAGTGCATGAAAATGGCCAATTTACTCACTCTGAGTTCTCAAAAAGGGTTTCATCACCCCGGGAAGTTAATTAAATACCATTTGGAGGCATTTAATGTTCGAGCCAAAACGGCTGATTTTCGACAAAAGAGATAACACCCCCCCATTACGTCATGCTTCAGAAATGTGGAAAATGGTCCGTTTTCAAATGTTTTATTTTTGAACGTCAGTTCACATTTGTAGGTGGATCATCAGTGTTAGAGCTAAAATTAGCATGTTTAAAGTGATTTTCATGCTTCCAGGGGCTCGGGAAGTGAATTAAATACTATTTGGAGGCATTTAATGTTCAAGCAAAAACAGCTGATTTTTGACAAAAGAGATAACACCCCCCCATTACGTCATGCTTCAGAAATGTGGAAAATGGTCCGTTTTCAAATGTTTTATTTTTGAACGTCAGTTCACATTTGTAGGTGGATCATCAGTGTTAGAGCTAAAATTAGCATGTTTAAAGTGATTTTCATGCTTCCAGGGGCCCTAAACACAAGATTTATGGAATGGTTAAAAGTGCATGAAAATGGCCAATTTACTCACTCTGAGTTCTCAAAAAGGGTTTCATTACCCCGGGAAGTTAATTAAATACCATTTGGAGGCATTTAATGTTCGAGCCAAAACGGCTGATTTTCGACAAAAGAGATAACACCCCCCCATTACGTCATGCTTCAGAAATGTGGAAAATGGTACGTTTTCAAATGTTTTATTTTTGAACGTCAGTACACATTTGTTGGTGGATCATCAGTGTTAGAGCTAAAATTAGCATGTTTAAAGTGATTTTCATGCTTCCAGGGGCTCGGAAAGTGAATTAAATACTATTTGGAGGCATTTAATGTTCAAGCAAAAACAGCTGATTTTTGACAAAAGAGATAACACCCCCCATTACGTCATGCTTCAGAAATGTGGAAAATGGTCCGTTTTCAAATGTTTTATTTTTGAACGTCAGTTCACATTTGTAGGTGAATCATCAGTGTTAGAGCTAAAATTAGCATGTTTAAAGTGATTTTCATGCTTCCAGGGGCCCTAAACACAAGATTTAAGGAATGGTTAAAAGTGCATGAAAATGGCCAATTTACTCACTCTGAGTTCTCAAAAAGGGTTTCTTCACCCCGGGAAGTGAATTAAATACTATTTGGAGGCATTTAATATTCAAGCAAAAACAGCTGATTTTTGACAAAAGAGATAACACCCCCCCATTACGTCATGCTTCAGAAATGTGGAAAATGGTCTGTTTTCAAATGTTTTATTTTTGAACGTCAGTTCACATTTGTAGGTGGATCATCAGTTTTAGAGCTAAAATTAGCATGTTTAAAGTGATTTTCATGCTTCCAGGGGCCCTAAACACAAGATTTATGGAATGGTTAAAAGTCCATGAAAATGGCCAATTTACTCACTTTGAGTTCTCAAAAAGGGTTTCTTCACCCCGGGAAGTTAATTAAATACCATTTGGAGGCATTTAATGTTCGAGCCAAAACGGCTGATTTTCGACAAAAGAGATAACACCCCCGCATTACGTCATGCTTCAGAAATGTGAAAAATGGTCCGTTTTCAAATGTTTTATTTTTGAACGTCAGTTCACATTTGTAGGTGGATCATCAGTGTTAGAGCTAAAATTAGCATGTTTAAAGTGATTTTCATGCTTCCAGGGGCTCGGAAAGTGAATTAAATACTATTTGGAGGCATTTAATGTTCAAGCAAAAACAGCAGATTTTTGACAAAAGAGATAACACCCCCCCCCCCATTACTTCATGCTTCAGAAATGTGGAAAATGGTCCGTTTTCAAATGTTTTATTTTTGAACGTCAGTTCACATTTGTAGGTGGATCATCAGTGTTAGAGCTAAAATTAGCATGTTTACAGTGATTTTAATGCTTCCAGGGGCCCTAAACACAAGATTTATGGAATGGTTCAAAGTGCATGAAAATGGCCAATTTACTCACTCTGAGTTCTCAAAAAGGGTTTCTTCACCCCGGGAAGTTACTTAAATACCATTTGGAGGCATTTAATGTTCAAGCAAAAATGGCTGATTTTCGACAAAAGAGATAACACCCCCCCATTACGTCATGCTTCAGAAATGTGGAAAATGGTCCGTTTTCAAATGTTTTATTTTTGAACGTTAGTTCACATTTGTAGGTGGATCATCAGTGTTAGAGCTAAAATTAGCATGTTTAAAGTGATTTTCATGCTTCCAGGGGCTCGGGAAGTGAATTAAATACTATTTGGAGGCATTTAATGTTCAAGCAAAAACAGCTGATTTTTGACAAAAGAGATAACACCCCCCATTACGTCATGCTTCAGATATGTGGAAAATGGTCCGTTTTCAAATGTTTTATTTTTGAACGTCAGTTCACATTTGTAGGTGGATCATCAGTGTTAGAGCTAAAATTAGCATGTTTAAAGTGATTTTCATGCTTCCAGGGGCCCTAAACACAAGATTTATGGAATGGTTAAAAGTGCATGAAAATGGCCAATTTACTCACTCTGAGTTCTCAAAAAGGGTTTCTTCACCCCGGGAAGTTAATTAAATACCATTTGGAGGCATTTAATGTTCGAGACAAAACGGCTGATTTTCGACAAAAGAGATAACACCCCCCATTATGTCATGCTTCAGAAATGTGGAAAATGGTCCGTTTTCAAATGTTTTATTTTTGAACGTCAGTTCACATTTGTAGGTGGATCATCAGTGTTAGAGCTAAAATTAGCATGTTTAAAGTGATTTTCATGCTTCCAGGGGCTCGGGAAGTGAATTAAATACTATTTGGAGGCATTTAATGTTTAAGCAAAAACAGCTGATTTTTGACAAAAGAGATAACACCCCCCCATTACTTCATGCTTCAGAAATGTGGAAAATGGTCCGTTTTCAAATGTTTTATTTTTGAACGTCAGTTCACATTTGTAGGTGGATCATCAGTGTTAGAGCTAAAATTAGCATGTTTAAAGTGATTTTCATGCTTCCAGAGGCCCTAAACACAAGATTTATGGAATGGTTAAAAGTGCATGAAAATGGCCAATTTACTCACTCTGAGTTCTCAAAAAGGGTTTCTTCACCCCGGGAAGTTACTTAAATACCATTTGGAGGCATTTAATGTTCAAGCAAAAATGGCTGATTTTCGACAAAAGAGATAACACCCCCCCATTACGTCATGCTTCAGAAATGTGGAAAATGGTCCGTTTTCAAATGTTTTATTTTTGAACGTCAGTTCACATTTGTAGGTGGATCATCAGTGTTAGAGCTAAAATTAGCATGTTTAAAGTGATTTTCATGCTTTCAGGGGCCCTAAACACAAGATTTATGGAATGGGTAAAAGTGCATGAAAATGGCCAATTTACTCACTCTGAGTTCTCAAAAAAGGTTTCTTCATCCCGGGAAGTTAATTAAATACCATTTGGAGGCATTTAATGTTCGAGCTAAAACGGATGATTTTCGACAAAAGAGATAACACCCCCCCATTACGTCATGCTTCAGAAATGTGGAAAATGGTCCTTTTTCAAATGTTTGATTTTGGAACGTCAGTTCACATTTGTAGGTGGATCATCAGTGTTAGAGCTAAAATTAGCATGTTTAAAGTGATTTTCATGCTTCCAGGGGCTCGAGAAGTGAATTAAATAATATTTGGAGGCATTTAATGTTCAAGCAAAAACAGCTGATTTTTGACAAAAGAGATAACACCCCCCCATTACGTCATGCTTCAGAAATGTGGAAAATGGTCCGTTTTCAAATGTTTTATTTTTGAACGTCAGTTCACATTTGTAGGTGGATCATCAGTGTTAGAGCTAAAATTAGCATGTTTAAAGTGATTTTCATGCTTCCAGGGGCCCTAAACACAAGATTTATGGAATGGTTAAAAGTGCATGAAAATGGCCTATTTACTCACTCTGAGTTCTCAAAAAAGGTTTCTTCATCCCGGGAAGTTAATTAAATACCATTTGGAGGCATTTAATGTTCGAGCTAAAACGGATGATTTTCGACAAAAGAGATAACACCCCCCCCCATTACGTCATGCTTCAGAAATGTGGAAAATGGTCTGTTTTCAAATGTTTTATTTTTGAACGTCAGTTCACATTTGTAGGTGGATCATCAGTGTTAGAGCTAAAATTAGCATGTTTAAAGTGATTTTCATGCTTCCAGGGGCTCGGGAAGTGAATTAAATACTATTTGGAGGCATTTAATGTTCAAGCAAAAACAGCTGATTTTTGACAAAAAGAGATAACACCCCCCCATTACGTCATGCTTCAGAAATGTGGAAAATGGTCCGTTTTCAAATGTTTTATTTTTGAACGTCAGTTCACATTTGTAGGTGAATCATCAGTGTTAGAGCTAAAATTAGCATGTTTAAAGTGATTTTCATGTATCCAGGGGCCCTAAACACAAGATTTAAGGAATGGTTAAAAGTGCATGAAAATGGCCAATTTACTCACTCTGAGTTCTCAAAAAGGGTTTCATCACCCCGGGAAGTTAATTAAATACCATTTGGAGGCATTTAATGTTCGAGCCAAAACGGCTGATTTTCGACAAAAGAGATAACACCCCCCCATTACGTCATGCTTCAGAAATGTGGAAAATGGTCCGTTTTCAAATGTTTTATTTTTGAACGTCAGTTCACATTTGTAGGTGGATCATCAGTGTTAGAGCTAAAATTAGCATGTTTAAAGTGATTTTCATGCTTCCAGGGGCTCGGGAAGTGAATTAAATACTATTTGGAGGCATTTAATGTTCAAGCAAAAACAGCTGATTTTTGACAAAAGAGATAACACCCCCCCATTACGTCATGCTTCAGAAATGTGGAAAATGGTCCGTTTTCAAATGTTTTATTTTTGAACGTCAGTTCACATTTGTAGGTGGATCATCAGTGTTAGAGCTAAAATTAGCATGTTTAAAGTGATTTTCATGCTTCCAGGGGCCCTAAACACAAGATTTATGGAATGGTTAAAAGTGCATGAAAATGGCCAATTTACTCACTCTGAGTTCTCAAAAAGGGTTTCATTACCCCGGGAAGTTAATTAAATACCATTTGGAGGCATTTAATGTTCGAGCCAAAACGGCTGATTTTCGACAAAAGAGATAACACCCCCCCATTACGTCATGCTTCAGAAATGTGGAAAATGGTACGTTTTCAAATGTTTTATTTTTGAACGTCAGTACACATTTGTTGGTGGATCATCAGTGTTAGAGCTAAAATTAGCATGTTTAAAGTGATTTTCATGCTTCCAGGGGCTCGGAAAGTGAATTAAATACTATTTGGAGGCATTTAATGTTCAAGCAAAAACAGCTGATTTTTGACAAAAGAGATAACACCCCCCATTACGTCATGCTTCAGAAATGTGGAAAATGGTCCGTTTTCAAATGTTTTATTTTTGAACGTCAGTTCACATTTGTAGGTGAATCATCAGTGTTAGAGCTAAAATTAGCATGTTTAAAGTGATTTTCATGCTTCCAGGGGCCCTAAACACAAGATTTAAGGAATGGTTAAAAGTGCATGAAAATGGCCAATTTACTCACTCTGAGTTCTCAAAAAGGGTTTCTTCACCCCGGGAAGTGAATTAAATACTATTTGGAGGCATTTAATATTCAAGCAAAAACAGCTGATTTTTGACAAAAGAGATAACACCCCCCCATTACGTCATGCTTCAGAAATGTGGAAAATGGTCTGTTTTCAAATGTTTTATTTTTGAACGTCAGTTCACATTTGTAGGTGGATCATCAGTTTTAGAGCTAAAATTAGCATGTTTAAAGTGATTTTCATGCTTCCAGGGGCCCTAAACACAAGATTTATGGAATGGTTAAAAGTCCATGAAAATGGCCAATTTACTCACTTTGAGTTCTCAAAAAGGGTTTCTTCACCCCGGGAAGTTAATTAAATACCATTTGGAGGCATTTAATGTTCGAGCCAAAACGGCTGATTTTCGACAAAAGAGATAACACCCCCGCATTACGTCATGCTTCAGAAATGTGAAAAATGGTCCGTTTTCAAATGTTTTATTTTTGAACGTCAGTTCACATTTGTAGGTGGATCATCAGTGTTAGAGCTAAAATTAGCATGTTTAAAGTGATTTTCATGCTTCCAGGGGCTCGGAAAGTGAATTAAATACTATTTGGAGGCATTTAATGTTCAAGCAAAAACAGCAGATTTTTGACAAAAGAGATAACACCCCCCCCCCCATTACTTCATGCTTCAGAAATGTGGAAAATGGTCCGTTTTCAAATGTTTTATTTTTGAACGTCAGTTCACATTTGTAGGTGGATCATCAGTGTTAGAGCTAAAATTAGCATGTTTACAGTGATTTTAATGCTTCCAGGGGCCCTAAACACAAGATTTATGGAATGGTTCAAAGTGCATGAAAATGGCCAATTTACTCACTCTGAGTTCTCAAAAAGGGTTTCTTCACCCCGGGAAGTTACTTAAATACCATTTGGAGGCATTTAATGTTCAAGCAAAAATGGCTGATTTTCGACAAAAGAGATAACACCCCCCATTACGTCATGCTTCAGAAATGTGGAAAATGGTCCTTTTTCAAATGTTTGATTTTAAAACGTCAGTTCACATTTGTAGGTGGATCATCAGTGTTAGAGCTAAAATTAGCATGTTTAAAGTGATTTTCATGCTTCCAGGGGCTCGAGAAGTGAATTAAATACTATTTGGAGGCATTTAATGTTCAAGCAAAAACAGCTGATTTTTGACAAAAGAGATAACACCCCCCCATTACGTCATGCTTCAGAAATGTGGAAAATGGTCTGTTTTCAAATGTTTTATTTTTGAACGTCAGTTCACATTTGTAGGTGGATCATCAGTGTTAGAGCTAAAATTAGCATGTTTAAAGTGATTTTCATGCTTCCAGGGGCCCTAAACACAAGATTTATGGAATGGTTAAAAGTGCATGAAAATGGCCAATTTACTCACTCTGAGTTCTCAAAAAAGGTTTCTTCATCCCGGGAAGTTAATTAAATACCATTTGGAGGCATTTAATGTTCGAGCTAAAACGGATGATTTTCGACAAAAGAGATAACACCCCCCCCCATTACGTCATGCTTCAGAAATGTGGAAAATGGTCTGTTTTCAAATGTTTTCTTTTTGAACGTCAGTTCACATTTGTAGGTGGATCATCAGTGTTAGAGCTAAAATTAGCATGTTTAAAGTGATTTTCATGCTTCCAGGGGCTCGGGAAGTGAATTAAATACTATTTGGAGGCATTTAATGTTCAAGCAAATACAGCTGATTTTTGACAAAAGAGATCACACCCCCCATTACGTCATGCTTCAGAAATGTGGAAAATGGTCCGTTTTCAAATGTTTTATTTTTGAACGTCAGTTCACATTTGTAGGTGGATCATCAGTGTTAGAGCTAAAATTAGCATGTTTAAAGTGATTTTCATGCTTCCAGGGGCTCGGGAAGTGAATTAAATACTATTTGGAGGCATTTAATGTTCAAGCAAAAACAGCTGATTTTTGACAAAAAGAGATAACACCCCCCCATTACGTCATGCTTCAGAAATGTGGAAAATGGTCCGTTTTCAAATGTTTTATTTTTGAACGTCAGTTCACATTTGTAGGTGAATCATCAGTGTTAGAGCTAAAATTAGCATGTTTAAAGTGATTTTCATGTATCCAGGGGCCCTAAACACAAGATTTAAGGAATGGTTAAAAGTGCATGAAAATGGCCAATTTACTCACTCTGAGTTCTCAAAAAGGGTTTCATCACCCCGGGAAGTTAATTAAATACCATTTGGAGGCATTTAATGTTCGAGCCAAAACGGCTGATTTTCGACAAAAGAGATAACACCCCCCCATTACGTCATGCTTCAGAAATGTGGAAAATGGTCTGTTTTCAAATGTTTTATTTTTGAACGTCAGTTCACATTTGTAGGTGGATCATCAGTGTTAGAGCTAAAATTGGCATGTTTAAAGTGATTTTCATGCTTCCAGGGGCCCTAAACACAAGATTTATGGAATGGTTAAAAGTGCATGAAAATGGCCAATTTACTCACTCTGAGTTCTCAAAAAGGGTTTCATTACCCCGGGAAGTTAATTAAATACCATTTGGAGGCATTTAATGTTCGAGCCAAAACGGCTGATTTTCGACAAAAGAGATAACACCCCCCCATTACGTCATGCTTCAGAAATGTGGAAAATGGTACGTTTTCAAATGTTTTATTTTTGAACGTCAGTACACATTTGTAGGTGGATCATCAGTGTTAGAGCTAAAATTAGCACGTTTAAAGTGATTTTCATGCTTCCAGGGGCTCGGAAAGTGAATTAAATACTATTTGGAGGCATTTAATGTTCAAGCAAAAACAGCTGATTTTTGACAAAAGAGATAACACCCCCCATTACGTCATGCTTCAGAAATGTGGAAAATGGTCCGTTTTCAAATGTTTTATTTTTGAACGTCAGTTCACATTTGTAGGTGAATCATCAGTGTTAGAGCTAAAATTAGCATGTTTAAAGTGATTTTCATGCTTCCAGGGGCCCTAAACACAAGATTTAAGGAATGGTTAAAAGTGCATGAAAATGGCCAATTTACTCACTCTGAATTCTCAAAAAGGGTTTCTTCACCCCGGGAAGTTAATTAATCACCATTTGGAGGCATTTAATGTTCGAGCCAAAACGGCTGATTTTCGACAAAAGAGATAACACCCCCCCATTACGTCATGCTTCAGAAATGTGGAAAATGGGCCGTTTTCAAATGTTTTATTTTTGAACGTCAGTTCACATTTGTAGGTGGATCATCAGTGTTAGAGCTAAAATTAGCATGTTTAAAGTGATTTTCATGCTTCCAGGGGCTCGGGAAGTGAATTAAATACTATTTGGAGGCATTTAATATTCAAGCAAAAACAGCTGATTTTTGACAAAAGAGATAACACCCCCCCAATACGTCATGCTTCAGAAATGTGGAAAATGGTCTGTTTTCAAATGTTTTATTTTTGAACGTCAGTTCACATTTGTAGGTGGATCATCAGTTTTAGAGCTAAAATTAGCATGTTTAAAGTGATTTTCATGCTTCCAGGGGCCCTAAACACAAGATTTATGGAATGGTTAAAAGTCCATGAAAATGGCCAATTTACTCACTCTGAGTTCTCAAAAAGGGTTTCTTCACCCCGGGAAGTTAATTAAATACCATTTGGAGGCATTTAATGTTCGAGCCAAAACGGCTGATTTTCGACAAAAGAGATAACACCCCCGCATTACGTCATGCTTCAGAAATGTGAAAAATGGTCCGTTTTCAAATGTTTTATTTTTGAACGTCAGTTCACATTTGTAGGTGGATCATCAGTGTTAGAGCTAAAATTAGCATGTTTAATGTGATTTTCATGCTTCCAGGGGCTCGGAAAGTGAATTAAATACTATTTGGAGGCATTTAATGTTCAAGCAAAAACAGCTGATTTTTGACAAAAGAGATAACACCCCCCCATTACGTCATGCTTCAGAAATGTGGAAAATGGTCCGTTTTCAAATGTTTTATTTTTGAACATCAGTTCACATTTGTAGGTGGATCATCAGTGTTAGAGCTAAAATTAGCATGTTTAAAGTGATTTTCATGCTTCCAGGGGCCCTAAACACAAGATTTATGGAATGGTTAAAAGTCCATGAAAATTGCCAATTTACTCACTCTGAGTTCTCAAAAAGGGTTTCTTCACCCCGGGAAGTTAATTAAATACCATTTGGAGACATTTAATGTTCGAGCCAAAACGGCTCATTTTCGACAAAAGAGATAACACCCCCCATTACGTCATGCTTCAGAAATGTGGAAAATGGTCCGTTTTCAAATGTTTTATTTTTGAACGTCAGTTCACATTTGTAGGTGGATCATCAGTGTTAGAGCTAAAATTAGCATGTTTAAAGTGATTTTCATGCTTCCAGGGGCTTGGGAAGTGAATTAAATACTATTTGGAGGCATTTAATGTTCAAGCAAAAACAGCAGATTTTTGACAAAAGAGATAACACCCCCCCCCCATTACTTCATGCTTCAGAAATGTGGAAAATGTCTGTTTTCAAATGTTTTATTTTTGAACGTCAGTTCACATTTGTAGGTGGATCATCAGTGTTAGAGCTAAAATTAGCATGTTTAAAGTGATTTTCATGCTTCCAGGGGCCCTAAACACAAGATTTATGGAATGGTTCAAAGTGCATGAAAATGGCCAATTTACTCACTCTGAGTTCTCAAAAAGGGTTTCTTCACCCCGGGAAGTTAATTAAATACCATTTGGAGGCATTTAATGTTCGAGCAAAAACGGCTGATTTTCGTCAAAAGATATAACACCCCCCCATTACGTCATGCTTCAGAAATGTGGAAAATGGTCCGTTTTCAAATGTTTTATTTTTGAACGTCAGTTCACGTTGTAGGTGGATCATCAGTGTTAGAGCTAAAATTAGCATGTTTAAAGTGATTTTCATGCTTTCAGGGGCCCTAAACACAAGATTTATGGAATGGTTAAAAGTGCATGAAAATGGCCAATTTACTCACTCTGAGTTCTCAAAAAAGGTTTCTTCATCCCGGGAAGTTAATTAAATACCATTTGGAGGCATTTAATGTTCGAGCTAAAACGGATGATTTTCGACAAAAGAGATAACACCCCCCTATTACGTCATGCTTCAGAAATGTGGAAAATGGTCCGTTTTCAAATGTTTTATTTTTGAACGTCAGTTCACATTTGTAGGTGGATCATCAGTGTTAGAGCTAAAATTAGCATGTTTAAAGTGATTTTCATGCTTCCAGGGGCTCGGGAAGTGAATTAAATACTATTTGGAGGCATTTAATGTCCAAGCAAAAACAGCTGATTTTTGACAAAAGAGATAACACCCCCCCATTACGTCATGCTTCAGAAATGTGGAAAATGGTCCATTTTCAAATGTTTTATTTTTGAACGTCAGTTCACATTTGTAGGTGGATCATCAGTGTTAGAGCTAAAATTAGCATGTTTAAAGTGATTTTCATGCTTCCAGGGGCCCTAAACACAAGATTTATGGAATGGTTAAAAGTGCATGAAAATGGCCAATTTCCTCACTCTGAGTTCTCAAAAAGGGTTTCTTCACCCCGGGAAGTTAATTAAATACCATTTGGAGGCATTTAATGTTCGAGCCAAAACGGCTGATTTTCGACAAAAGAGATAACACCCCCCCATTACGTCATGCTTCAGAAATGTGGAAAATGGTCCGTTTCAAATGTTTTATTTTTGAACGTCAGTTCACATTTGTAGGTGGATCATCAGTGTTAGAGCTAAAATTAGCATGTTTAAAGTGATTTTCATGCTTCCAGGGGCCCTAAACACAAGATTTATGGAATGGTTCAAAGTGCATGAAAATGGCCAATTTACTCACTCTGAGTTCTCAAAAAGGGTTTCTTCACCCCGGGAAGTTAATTAAATACCATTTGGATGCATTTAATGTTCGAGCCAAAACGGCTGATTTTCGACAAAAGAGATAACAACCCCACATTACGTCATGCTTCAGATATGTGGAAAATGGTCCGTTTTCAAATGTTTTATTTTTGAACGTCAGTTCACATTTGTAGGTGGATCATCAGTGTTAGAGCTAAAATTAGCATGTTTAAAGTGATTTTCATGCTTCCAGGGGCTCGGGAAGTGAATTAAATACTATTTGGAGGCATTTCATGTTCAAGCAAAAACAGCTGATTTTTGACAAAAGAGATAACACCCCCCCATTACGTCATGCTTCAGAAATGTGGAAAATGGTCCGTTTTCAAATGTTTTATTTTTGAACGTCAGTTCACATTTGTAGGTGGATCATCAGTGTTAGAGCTAAAAAATAGCATGTTTAAAGTGATTTTCATGCTTCCAGGGGCTCGGGAAGTGAATTAAATACTATTTGGAGGCTTTTAATGTTCAAGCAAAAACAGCTGATTTTTGACAAAAGAGATAACACCCCCCATTACGTCATGCTTCAGAAATGTGGAAAATGGTCCGTTTTCAAATGTTTTATTTTTGAACGTCAGTTCACATTTGTAGGTGGATCATCAGTGTTAGAGCTAAAATTAGCATGTTTAAAGTGATTTTCATGCTTCCATGGGCCCTAAACACAAGATTTATGGAATGGTTAAAAGTGCATGAAAATGGCCAATTTACTCACTCTGAGTTCTCAAAAAGGGTTTCTTCACCCCGGGAAGTTAATTAAATACCATTTGGAGGCATTTAATGTTCGAGCCAAAACGGCTGATTTTCGACAAAAGAGATAACACCCCCCCATTACGTCATGCTTCAGAAATGTGGAAAATGGTCCGTTTTCAAATGTTTTTTTTTTGAACGTCAGTTCACATTTGTAGGTGGATCATCAGTGTTAGAGCTAAAATTAGCATGTTTAAAGTGATTTTCATGCTTCCAGGGGCTCGGGAAGTGAATTAAACACTATTTGGAGGCATTTAATGTTCAAGCAAAAACAGCTGATTTTTGACAAAAGAGATAACACCCCCCCATTACGTCATGCTTCAGAAATGTGGAAAATGGTCCGTTTTCAAATGTTTTATTTTTGAACATCAGTTCACATTTGTAGGTGAATCATCAGTGTTAGAGCTAAAATTAGCATGTTTAAAGTGATTTTCATGCTTCCAGGGGCCCTAAACACAAGATTTAAGGATTGGTTAAAAGTGCATGAAAATGGCCAATTTACTCACTCTGAGTTCTCAAAAAGGGTTTCTTCACCCCGGGAAGTTAATTAATCACCATTTGGAGGCATTTAATGTTCAAGCCAAAACGGCTGATTTTCGACAAAAGAAATAACACCCCCCCATTACGTCATGCTTCAGAAATGTGGAAAATGGTCCGTTTTCAAATGTTTTATTTTTGAACGTCAGTTCACATTTGTAGGTGGATCATCAGTGTTAGAGCTAAAATTAGCATGTTTAAAGTGATTTTCATGCTTCCAGGGGCTCGGGAAGTGAATTAAATACTATTTGGAGGCATTTAATAATCAAGCAAAAACAGCTGATTTTTGACAAAAGAGATAACACCCCCCCATTACGTCATGCTTCAGAAATGTGGAAAATGGTCTGTTTTCAAATGTTTTATTTTTGAACGTCAGTTCACATTTGTAGGTGGATCATCAGTGTTAGAGCTAAAATTAGCATGTTTAAAGTGATTTTCATGCTTCCAGGGGCCCTAAACACAAGATTTATGGAATGGTTAAAAGTCCATGAAAATGGCCAATTTACTCACTCTGAGTTCTCAAAAAGGGTTTCTTCACCCCGGGAAGTTAATTAAATACCATTTGGAGGCATTTAATGTTCGAGCCAAAACGGCTGATTTTCGACAAAAGAGATAACACCCCCGCATTACGTCATGCTTCAGAAATGTGGAAAATGGTCCGTTTTCAAATGTTTTATTTTTGAACGTCAGTTCACATTTGTAGGTGGATCATCAGTGTTAGAGCTAAAATTAGCATGTTTAAAGTGATTTTCATGCTTCCAGGGGCTCGGAAAGTGAATTAAATACTATTTGGAGGCATTTAATGTTCAAGCAAAAACAGCTGATTTTTGACAAAAGAGATAACACCCCCCCATTACGTCATGCTTCAGAAATGTGGAAAATGGTCCGTTTTCAAATGTTTTATTTTTGAACGTCAGTTCACATTTGTAGGTGGATCATCAGTGTTAGAGCTAAAATTAGCATGTTTAAAGTGATTTTCATGCTTCCAGGGGCCCTAAACACAAGATTTATGGAATGGTTAAAAGTCCATGAAAATGGCCAATTTACTCACTCTGAGTTCTCAAAAAGGGTTTCTTCACCCCGGGAAGTTAATTAAATACCATTTGGAGGCATTTAATGTTCGAGCCAAAACGGCTGATTTTCGACAAAAGAGATAACACCCCCCCATTACGTCATGCTTCAGAAATGTGGAAAATGGTCTGTTTTCAAATGTTTTATTTTTGAACGTCAGTTCACATTTGTAGGTGGATCATCAGTGTTAGAGCTAAAATTAGCATGTTTAAAGTGATTTTCATGCTTCCAGGGGCCCTAAACACAAGATTTATGGAATGGTTAAAAGTCCATGAAAATGGCCAATTTACTCACTCTGAGTTCTCAAAAAGGGTTTCTTCACCCCGGGAAGTTAATTAAATACCATTTGGAGGCATTTAATGTTCGAGCCAAAACGGCTGATTTTTGACAAAAGAGATAACACCCCCGCATTACGTCATGCTTCAGAAATGTGGAAAATGGTCCGTTTTCAAATGGTTTATTTTTGAACGTCATTTCACATTTGTAGGTGGATCATCAGTGTTAGAGCTAAAATTAGCATGTTTAAAATGATTTTCATGCTTCCAGGGGCTCGGGAAGTGAATTAAATACTATTTGGAGGCATTTCATGTTCAAGCAAAAACAGCTGATTTTTGACAAAAGAGGTAACACCCCCCCATTACGTCATGCTTCAGAAATGTGGAAAATGGTCCATTTTCAAATGTTTTATTTTTGAAATTCAGTTCACATTTGTAGGTGGATCATCAGTGTTAGAGCTAAAATTAGCATGTTTAAAGTGATTTTCATGCTTCCAGGGGCTCGGGAAGTGAATTAAATACTATTTGGAGGCATTTAATGTTCAAGCAAAAACAGCTGATTTTTGACAAAAGAGATAACACCCCCCCATTACGTCATGCTTCAGAAATGTGGAAAATGGTCCGTTTTCAAATGTTTTATTTTTGAACGTCAGTTCACATTTGTAGGTGGATCATCAGTGTTAGAGCTAAAATTAGCATGTTTAAAGTGATTTTCATGCTTCCAGGGGCCCTAAACACAAGATTTATGGAATGGTTAAAAGTGCATGAAAATGGCCAATTTACTCACTCTGAGTTCTCAAAAAGGGTTTCTTCACCCCGGGAAGTTAATTAAATACCATTTTGATGCATTTAATGTTCGAGCCAAAACGGCTGATTTTCGACAAAAGAGATAACACCCCCCCATTACGTCATGCTTCAGATATGTGGAAAATGGTCCGTTTTCAAATGTTTTATTTTTGAACGTCAGTTCACATTTGTAGGTGGATCATCAGTGTTAGAGCTAAAATTAGCATGTTTAAAGTGATTTTCATGCTTCCAGGGGCTCGGGAAGTGAATTAAATACTATTTGGAGGCATTTAATGTTCAAGCAAAAACAGCTGATTTTTGACAAAAGAGATAACACCCCCCCCCATTACGTCATGCTTCAGAAATGTGGAAAATGGTCCGTTTTCAAATGTTTTATTTTTGAACGTCAGTTCACATTTGTAGGTGGATCATCAGTGTTAGAGCTAAAATTAGCATGTTTAAAGTGATTTTCATGCGTCCAGGGGCCCTAAACACAAGATTTATGGAATGGTTAAAAGTGCATGAAAATGGCCAATTTACTCACTCTGAGTTCTCAAAAAAGGTTTCTTCATCCTGGGAAGTTAATTAAATACCATTTGGAGGCATTTAATGTTCAAGCTAAAACGGATGATTTTCGACAAAAGAGATAACACCCCCCCCATTACGTCATGCTTCAGAAATGTGGAAAATGGTCCGTTTTCAAATGTTTTATTTTTGAACGTCAGTTCACATTTGTAGGTGGATCATCAGTGTTAGAGCTAAAATTAGCATGTTTAAAGTGATTTTCATGCTTCCAGGGGCACGGGAAGTGAATTAAATACTATTTGGAGGCATTAAATGTTCAAGCAAAAACAGCTGATTTTTGACAAAAGAGATAACACCCCCCCATTACGTCATGCTTCAGAAATGTGGAAAATGGTCCGTTTTCAAATGTTTTATTTTTGAACGTCAGTTCACATTTGTAGGTGGATCATCAGTGTTAGAGCTTAATTAGCATGTTTAAAGTGATTTTCATGCTTCCAGGGGCCCTAAACACAAGATTTATGGAATGGTTAAAAGTGCATGAAAATGGCAAATTTACTCACTCTGAGTTCTCAAAAAGGGTTTCTTCACCCCGGGAAGTTAATTAAATACCATTTGGATGCATTTAATGTTCGAGCCAAAACGGCTGATTTTCGACAAAAGAGATAACAGCTCCCCATTACGTCATGCTTCAGAAATGTGGAAAATGGTCCGTTTTCAAATGTTTTATTTTTGAACGTCAGTTCACATTTGTAGGTGGATCATCAGTGTTAGAGCTAAAATTAGCATGTTTAAAGTGATTTTCATGCTTCCAGGGGCTCGGGAAGTGAATTAAATACTATTTGGAGGCATTTAATGTTCAAGCAAAAACAGCTGATTTTTGACAAAAGAGATAACACCCCCCCATTACGTCATGCTTCAGAAATGTGGAAAATTGTCCGTTTTCAAATGTTTTATTTTTGAACGTCAGTTCACATTTGTAGGTGGATCATCACTGTTAGAGCTAAAATTAGCATGTTTAAAGTGATTTTCATGCTTCCAGGGGCCCTAAACACAAGATTTATGGAATGGTTAAAAGTGCATGAAAATGGCCAATTTACTCACTCTGAGTTCTCAAAAAGGGTTTCTTCACCCCGGGAAGTTAATTAAATACCATTTTGATGCATTTAATGTTCGAGCCAAAACGGCTGATTTTCGACAAAAGAGATAACACCCCCCCGTTACGTCATGCTTCAGATATGTGGAAAATGGTCCGTTTTCAAATGTTTTATTTTTGAACGTCAGTTCACATTTGTAGGTGGATCATCAGTGTTAGAGCTAAAATTAGCATGTTTAAAGTGATTTTCATGCTTCCAGGGGCTCGGGAAGTGAATTAAATACTATTTGGAGGCATTTAATGTTCAAGCAAAAACAGCTGATTTTTGACAAAAGAGATAACACCCCCCCATTACGTCATGCTTCAGAAATGTGGAAAATGGTCCGTTTTCAAATGTTTTATTTTTGAACGTCAGTTCACATTTGTAGGTGGATCATCAGTGTTAGAGCTAAAATTAGCATGTTTAAAGTGATTTTCATGCTTCCAGGGGCCCTAAACACAAGATTTATGGAATGGTTAAAAGTGCATGAAAATGGCCAATTTACTCACTCTGAGTTCTCAAAAAGGGTTTCTTCACCCCGGGAAGTTAATTAAATACCATTTGGAGGCATTTAATGTTCGAGACAAAACGGCTGATTTTCGACAAAAGAGATAACACCCCCCCATTATGTCATGCTTCAGAAATGTGGAAAATGGTCTGTTTTCAAATGTTTTATTTTTGAACGTCAGTTCACATTTGTAGGTGGATCATCAGTGTTAGAGCTAAAATTGGCATGTTTAAAGTGATTTTCATGCTTCCAGGGGCCCTAAACACAAGATTTATGGAATGGTTAAAAGTGCATGAAAATGGCCAATTTACTCACTCTGAGTTCTCAAAAAGGGTTTCATTACCCCGGGAAGTTAATTAAATACCATTTGGAGGCATTTAATGTTCGAGCCAAAACGGCTGATTTTCGACAAAAGAGATAACACCCCCCCATTACGTCATGCTTCAGAAATGTGGAAAATGGTACGTTTTCAAATGTTTTATTTTTGAACGTCAGTACACATTTGTAGGTGGATCATCAGTGTTAGAGCTAAAATTAGCACGTTTAAAGTGATTTTCATGCTTCCAGGGGCTCGGAAAGTGAATTAAATACTATTTGGAGGCATTTAATGTTCAAGCAAAAACAGCTGATTTTTGACAAAAGAGATAACACCCCCCATTACGTCATGCTTCAGAAATGTGGAAAATGGTCCGTTTTCAAATGTTTTATTTTTGAACGTCAGTTCACATTTGTAGGTGAATCATCAGTGTTAGAGCTAAAATTAGCATGTTTAAAGTGATTTTCATGCTTCCAGGGGCCCTAAACACAAGATTTAAGGAATGGTTAAAAGTGCATGAAAATGGCCAATTTACTCACTCTGAATTCTCAAAAAGGGTTTCTTCACCCCGGGAAGTTAATTAATCACCATTTGGAGGCATTTAATGTTCGAGCCAAAACGGCTGATTTTCGACAAAAGAGATAACACCCCCCCATTACGTCATGCTTCAGAAATGTGGAAAATGGGCCGTTTTCAAATGTTTTATTTTTGAACGTCAGTTCACATTTGTAGGTGGATCATCAGTGTTAGAGCTAAAATTAGCATGTTTAAAGTGATTTTCATGCTTCCAGGGGCTCGGGAAGTGAATTAAATACTATTTGGAGGCATTTAATATTCAAGCAAAAACAGCTGATTTTTGACAAAAGAGATAACACCCCCCCAATACGTCATGCTTCAGAAATGTGGAAAATGGTCTGTTTTCAAATGTTTTATTTTTGAACGTCAGTTCACATTTGTAGGTGGATCATCAGTTTTAGAGCTAAAATTAGCATGTTTAAAGTGATTTTCATGCTTCCAGGGGCCCTAAACACAAGATTTATGGAATGGTTAAAAGTCCATGAAAATGGCCAATTTACTCACTCTGAGTTCTCAAAAAGGGTTTCTTCACCCCGGGAAGTTAATTAAATACCATTTGGAGGCATTTAATGTTCGAGCCAAAACGGCTGATTTTCGACAAAAGAGATAACACCCCCGCATTACGTCATGCTTCAGAAATGTGAAAAATGGTCCGTTTTCAAATGTTTTATTTTTGAACGTCAGTTCACATTTGTAGGTGGATCATCAGTGTTAGAGCTAAAATTAGCATGTTTAATGTGATTTTCATGCTTCCAGGGGCTCGGAAAGTGAATTAAATACTATTTGGAGGCATTTAATGTTCAAGCAAAAACAGCTGATTTTTGACAAAAGAGATAACACCCCCCCATTACGTCATGCTTCAGAAATGTGGAAAATGGTCCGTTTTCAAATGTTTTATTTTTGAACGTCAGTTCACATTTGTAGGTGGATCATCAGTGTTAGAGCTAAAATTAGCATGTTTAAAGTGATTTTCATGCTTCCAGGGGCCCTAAACACAAGATTTATGGAATGGTTAAAAGTCCATGAAAATTGCCAATTTACTCACTCTGAGTTCTCAAAAAGGGTTTCTTCACCCCGGGAAGTTAATTAAATACCATTTGGAGACATTTAATGTTCGAGCCAAAACGGCTCATTTTCGACAAAAGAGATAACACCCCCCATTACGTCATGCTTCAGAAATGTGGAAAATGGTCCGTTTTCAAATGTTTTATTTTTGAACGTCAGTTCACATTTGTAGGTGGATCATCAGTGTTAGAGCTAAAATTAGCATGTTTAAAGTGATTTTCATGCTTCCAGGGGCTTGGGAAGTGAATTAAATACTATTTGGAGGCATTTAATGTTCAAGCAAAAACAGCAGATTTTTGACAAAAGAGATAACACCCCCCCCCCCATTACTTCATGCTTCAGAAATGTGGAAAATGGTCTGTTTTCAAATGTTTTATTTTTGAACGTCAGTTCACATTTGTAGGTGGATCATCAGTGTTAGAGCTAAAATTAGCATGTTTAAAGTGATTTTCATGCTTCCAGGGGCCCTAAACACAAGATTTATGGAATGGTTCAAAGTGCATGAAAATGGCCAATTTACTCACTCTGAGTTCTCAAAAAGGGTTTCTTCACCCCGGGAAGTTAATTAAATACCATTTGGAGGCATTTAATGTTCGAGCAAAAACGGCTGATTTTCGTCAAAAGATATAACACCCCCCCATTACGTCATGCTTCAGAAATGTGGAAAATGGTCCGTTTTCAAATGTTTTATTTTTGAACGTCAGTTCACGTTGTAGGTGGATCATCAGTGTTAGAGCTAAAATTAGCATGTTTAAAGTGATTTTCATGCTTTCAGGGGCCCTAAACACAAGATTTATGGAATGGTTAAAAGTGCATGAAAATGGCCAATTTACTCACTCTGAGTTCTCAAAAAAGGTTTCTTCATCCCGGGAAGTTAATTAAATACCATTTGGAGGCATTTAATGTTCGAGCTAAAACGGATGATTTTCGACAAAAGAGATAACACCCCCCTATTACGTCATGCTTCAGAAATGTGGAAAATGGTCCGTTTTCAAATGTTTTATTTTTGAACGTCAGTTCACATTTGTAGGTGGATCATCAGTGTTAGAGCTAAAATTAGCATGTTTAAAGTGATTTTCATGCTTCCAGGGGCTCGGGAAGTGAATTAAATACTATTTGGAGGCATTTAATGTCCAAGCAAAAACAGCTGATTTTTGACAAAAGAGATAACACCCCCCCATTACGTCATGCTTCAGAAATGTGGAAAATGGTCCATTTTCAAATGTTTTATTTTTGAACGTCAGTTCACATTTGTAGGTGGATCATCAGTGTTAGAGCTAAAATTAGCATGTTTAAAGTGATTTTCATGCTTCCAGGGGCCCTAAACACAAGATTTATGGAATGGTTAAAAGTGCATGAAAATGGCCAATTTCCTCACTCTGAGTTCTCAAAAAGGGTTTCTTCACCCCGGGAAGTTAATTAAATACCATTTGGAGGCATTTAATGTTCGAGCCAAAACGGCTGATTTTCGACAAAAGAGATAACACCCCCCCATTACGTCATGCTTCAGAAATGTGGAAAATGGTCCGTTTCAAATGTTTTATTTTTGAACGTCAGTTCACATTTGTAGGTGGATCATCAGTGTTAGAGCTAAAATTAGCATGTTTAAAGTGATTTTCATGCTTCCAGGGGCCCTAAACACAAGATTTATGGAATGGTTCAAAGTGCATGAAAATGGCCAATTTACTCACTCTGAGTTCTCAAAAAGGGTTTCTTCACCCCGGGAAGTTAATTAAATACCATTTGGATGCATTTAATGTTCGAGCCAAAACGGCTGATTTTCGACAAAAGAGATAACAACCCCACATTACGTCATGCTTCAGATATGTGGAAAATGGTCCGTTTTCAAATGTTTTATTTTTGAACGTCAGTTCACATTTGTAGGTGGATCATCAGTGTTAGAGCTAAAATTAGCATGTTTAAAGTGATTTTCATGCTTCCAGGGGCTCGGGAAGTGAATTAAATACTATTTGGAGGCATTTCATGTTCAAGCAAAAACAGCTGATTTTTGACAAAAGAGATAACACCCCCCCATTACGTCATGCTTCAGAAATGTGGAAAATGGTCCGTTTTCAAATGTTTTATTTTTGAACGTCAGTTCACATTTGTAGGTGGATCATCAGTGTTAGAGCTAAAAAATAGCATGTTTAAAGTGATTTTCATGCTTCCAGGGGCTCGGGAAGTGAATTAAATACTATTTGGAGGCTTTTAATGTTCAAGCAAAAACAGCTGATTTTTGACAAAAGAGATAACACCCCCCATTACGTCATGCTTCAGAAATGTGGAAAATGGTCCGTTTTCAAATGTTTTATTTTTGAACGTCAGTTCACATTTGTAGGTGGATCATCAGTGTTAGAGCTAAAATTAGCATGTTTAAAGTGATTTTCATGCTTCCATGGGCCCTAAACACAAGATTTATGGAATGGTTAAAAGTGCATGAAAATGGCCAATTTACTCACTCTGAGTTCTCAAAAAGGGTTTCTTCACCCCGGGAAGTTAATTAAATACCATTTGGAGGCATTTAATGTTCGAGCCAAAACGGCTGATTTTCGACAAAAGAGATAACACCCCCCCATTACGTCATGCTTCAGAAATGTGGAAAATGGTCCGTTTTCAAATGTTTTTTTTTTGAACGTCAGTTCACATTTGTAGGTGGATCATCAGTGTTAGAGCTAAAATTAGCATGTTTAAAGTGATTTTCATGCTTCCAGGGGCTCGGGAAGTGAATTAAACACTATTTGGAGGCATTTAATGTTCAAGCAAAAACAGCTGATTTTTGACAAAAGAGATAACACCCCCCCATTACGTCATGCTTCAGAAATGTGGAAAATGGTCCGTTTTCAAATGTTTTATTTTTGAACATCAGTTCACATTTGTAGGTGAATCATCAGTGTTAGAGCTAAAATTAGCATGTTTAAAGTGATTTTCATGCTTCCAGGGGCCCTAAACACAAGATTTAAGGATTGGTTAAAAGTGCATGAAAATGGCCAATTTACTCACTCTGAGTTCTCAAAAAGGGTTTCTTCACCCCGGGAAGTTAATTAATCACCATTTGGAGGCATTTAATGTTCAAGCCAAAACGGCTGATTTTCGACAAAAGAAATAACACCCCCCCATTACGTCATGCTTCAGAAATGTGGAAAATGGTCCGTTTTCAAATGTTTTATTTTTGAACGTCAGTTCACATTTGTAGGTGGATCATCAGTGTTAGAGCTAAAATTAGCATGTTTAAAGTGATTTTCATGCTTCCAGGGGCTCGGGAAGTGAATTAAATACTATTTGGAGGCATTTAATAATCAAGCAAAAACAGCTGATTTTTGACAAAAGAGATAACACCCCCCCATTACGTCATGCTTCAGAAATGTGGAAAATGGTCTGTTTTCAAATGTTTTATTTTTGAACGTCAGTTCACATTTGTAGGTGGATCATCAGTGTTAGAGCTAAAATTAGCATGTTTAAAGTGATTTTCATGCTTCCAGGGGCCCTAAACACAAGATTTATGGAATGGTTAAAAGTCCATGAAAATGGCCAATTTACTCACTCTGAGTTCTCAAAAAGGGTTTCTTCACCCCGGGAAGTTAATTAATCACCATTTGGAGGCATTTAATGTTCGAGCCAAAACGGCTGATTTTCGACAAAAGAGATAACACCCCCCCATTACGTCATGCTTCAGAAATGTGGAAAATGGGCCGTTTTCAAATGTTTTATTTTTGAACGTCAGTTCACATTTGTAGGTGGATCATCAGTGTTAGAGCTAAAATTAGCATGTTTAAAGTGATTTTCATGCTTCCAGGGGCTCGGGAAGTGAATTAAATACTATTTGGAGGCATTTAATATTCAAGCAAAAACAGCTGATTTTTGACAAAAGAGATAACACCCCCCCAATACGTCCTGCTTCAGAAATGTGGAAAATGGTCTGTTTTCAAATGTTTTATTTTTGAACGTCAGTTCACATTTGTAGGTGGATCATCAGTTTTAGAGCTAAAATTAGCATGTTTAAAGTGATTTTCATGCTTCCAGGGGCCCTAAACACAAGATTTATGGAATGGTTAAAAGTCCATGAAAATGGCCAATTTACTCACTCTGAGTTCTCAAAAAGGGTTTCTTCACCCCGGGAAGTTAATTAAATACCATTTGGAGGCATTTAATGTTCGAGCCAAAACGGCTGATTTTCGACAAAAGAGATAACACCCCCGCATTACGTCATGCTTCAGAAATGTGAAAAATGGTCCGTTTTCAAATGTTTTATTTTTGAACGTCAGTTCACATTTGTAGGTGGATCATCAGTGTTAGAGCTAAAATTAGCATGTTTAATGTGATTTTCATGCTTCCAGGGGCTCGGAAAGTGAATTAAATACTATTTGGAGGCATTTAATGTTCAAGCAAAAACAGCTGATTTTTGACAAAAGAGATAACACCCCCCCATTACGTCATGCTTCAGAAATGTGGAAAATGGTCCGTTTTCAAATGTTTTATTTTTGAACGTCAGTTCACATTTGTAGGTGGATCATCAGTGTTAGAGCTAAAATTAGCATGTTTAAAGTGATTTTCATGCTTCCAGGGGCCCTAAACACAAGATTTATGGAATGGTTAAAAGTCCATGAAAATTGCCAATTTACTCACTCTGAGTTCTCAAAAAGGGTTTCTTCACCCCGGGAAGTTAATTAAATACCATTTGGAGACATTTAATGTTCGAGCCAAAACGGCTCATTTTCGACAAAAGAGATAACACCCCCCATTACGTCATGCTTCAGAAATGTGGAAAATGGTCCGTTTTCAAATGTTTTATTTTTGAACGTCAGTTCACATTTGTAGGTGGATCATCAGTGTTAGAGCTAAAATTAGCATGTTTAAAGTGATTTTCATGCTTCCAGGGGCTTGGGAAGTGAATTAAATACTATTTGGAGGCATTTAATGTTCAAGCAAAAACAGCAGATTTTTGACAAAAGAGATAACACCCCCCCCCCCCATTACTTCATGCTTCAGAAATGTGGAAAATGGTCTGTTTTCAAATGTTTTATTTTTGAACGTCAGTTCACATTTGTAGGTGCATCATCAGTGTTAGAGCTAAAATTAGCATGTTTAAAGTGATTTTCATGCTTCCAGGGGCCCTAAACACAAGATTTATGGAATGGTTCAAAGTGCATGAAAATGGCCAATTTACTCACTCTGAGTTCTCAAAAAGGGTTTCTTCACCCCGGGAAGTTAATTAAATACCATTTGGAGGCATTTAATGTTCGAGCAAAAACGGCTGATTTTCGTCAAAAGATATAACACCCCCCCATTACGTCATGCTTCAGAAATGTGGAAAATGGTCCGTTTTCAAATGTTTTATTTTTGAACGTCAGTTCACATTTGTAGGTGGATCATCAGTGTTAGAGCTAAAAAATAGCATGTTTAAAGTGATTTTCATGCTTCCAGGGGCTCGGGAAGTGAATTAAATACTATTTGGAGGCTTTTAATGTTCAAGCAAAAACAGCTGATTTTTGACAAAAGAGATAACACCCCCCATTACGTCATGCTTCAGAAATGTGGAAAATGGTCCGTTTTCAAATGTTTTATTTTTGAACGTCAGTTCACATTTGTAGGTGGATCATCAGTGTTAGAGCTAAAATTAGCATGTTTAAAGTGATTTTCATGCTTCCATGGGCCCTAAACACAAGATTTATGGAATGGTTAAAAGTGCATGAAAATGGCCAATTTACTCACTCTGAGTTCTCAAAAAGGGTTTCTTCACCCCGGGAAGTTAATTAAATACCATTTGGAGGCATTTAATGTTCGAGCCAAAACGGCTGATTTTCGACAAAAGAGATAACACCCCCCCATTACGTCATGCTTCAGAAATGTGGAAAATGGTCCGTTTTCAAATGTTTTTTTTTTGAACGTCAGTTCACATTTGTAGGTGGATCATCAGTGTTAGAGCTAAAATTAGCATGTTTAAAGTGATTTTCATGCTTCCAGGGGCTCGGGAAGTGAATTAAACACTATTTGGAGGCATTTAATGTTCAAGCAAAAACAGCTGATTTTTGACAAAAGAGATAACACCCCCCCATTACGTCATGCTTCAGAAATGTGGAAAATGGTCCGTTTTCAAATGTTTTATTTTTGAACATCAGTTCACATTTGTAGGTGAATCATCAGTGTTAGAGCTAAAATTAGCATGTTTAAAGTGATTTTCATGCTTCCAGGGGCCCTAAACACAAGATTTAAGGATTGGTTAAAAGTGCATGAAAATGGCCAATTTACTCACTCTGAGTTCTCAAAAAGGGTTTCTTCACCCCGGGAAGTTAATTAATCACCATTTGGAGGCATTTAATGTTCAAGCCAAAACGGCTGATTTTCGACAAAAGAAATAACACCCCCCCATTACGTCATGCTTCAGAAATGTGGAAAATGGTCCGTTTTCAAATGTTTTATTTTTGAACGTCAGTTCACATTTGTAGGTGGATCATCAGTGTTAGAGCTAAAATTAGCATGTTTAAAGTGATTTTCATGCTTCCAGGGGCTCGGGAAGTGAATTAAATACTATTTGGAGGCATTTAATAATCAAGCAAAAACAGCTGATTTTTGACAAAAGAGATAACACCCCCCCATTACGTCATGCTTCAGAAATGTGGAAAATGGTCTGTTTTCAAATGTTTTATTTTTGAACGTCAGTTCACATTTGTAGGTGGATCATCAGTGTTAGAGCTAAAATTAGCATGTTTAAAGTGATTTTCATGCTTCCAGGGGCCCTAAACACAAGATTTATGGAATGGTTAAAAGTCCATGAAAATGGCCAATTTACTCACTCTGAGTTCTCAAAAAGGGTTTCTTCACCCCGGGAAGTTAATTAATCACCATTTGGAGGCATTTAATGTTCGAGCCAAAACGGCTGATTTTCGACAAAAGAGATAACACCCCCCCATTACGTCATGCTTCAGAAATGTGGAAAATGGGCCGTTTTCAAATGTTTTATTTTTGAACGTCAGTTCACATTTGTAGGTGGATCATCAGTGTTAGAGCTAAAATTAGCATGTTTAAAGTGATTTTCATGCTTCCAGGGGCTCGGGAAGTGAATTAAATACTATTTGGAGGCATTTAATATTCAAGCAAAAACAGCTGATTTTTGACAAAAGAGATAACACCCCCCCAATACGTCCTGCTTCAGAAATGTGGAAAATGGTCTGTTTTCAAATGTTTTATTTTTGAACGTCAGTTCACATTTGTAGGTGGATCATCAGTTTTAGAGCTAAAATTAGCATGTTTAAAGTGATTTTCATGCTTCCAGGGGCCCTAAACACAAGATTTATGGAATGGTTAAAAGTCCATGAAAATGGCCAATTTACTCACTCTGAGTTCTCAAAAAGGGTTTCTTCACCCCGGGAAGTTAATTAAATACCATTTGGAGGCATTTAATGTTCGAGCCAAAACGGCTGATTTTCGACAAAAGAGATAACACCCCCGCATTACGTCATGCTTCAGAAATGTGAAAAATGGTCCGTTTTCAAATGTTTTATTTTTGAACGTCAGTTCACATTTGTAGGTGGATCATCAGTGTTAGAGCTAAAATTAGCATGTTTAATGTGATTTTCATGCTTCCAGGGGCTCGGAAAGTGAATTAAATACTATTTGGAGGCATTTAATGTTCAAGCAAAAACAGCTGATTTTTGACAAAAGAGATAACACCCCCCCATTACGTCATGCTTCAGAAATGTGGAAAATGGTCCGTTTTCAAATGTTTTATTTTTGAACGTCAGTTCACATTTGTAGGTGGATCATCAGTGTTAGAGCTAAAATTAGCATGTTTAAAGTGATTTTCATGCTTCCAGGGGCCCTAAACACAAGATTTATGGAATGGTTAAAAGTCCATGAAAATTGCCAATTTACTCACTCTGAGTTCTCAAAAAGGGTTTCTTCACCCCGGGAAGTTAATTAAATACCATTTGGAGACATTTAATGTTCGAGCCAAAACGGCTCATTTTCGACAAAAGAGATAACACCCCCCATTACGTCATGCTTCAGAAATGTGGAAAATGGTCCGTTTTCAAATGTTTTATTTTTGAACGTCAGTTCACATTTGTAGGTGGATCATCAGTGTTAGAGCTAAAATTAGCATGTTTAAAGTGATTTTCATGCTTCCAGGGGCTTGGGAAGTGAATTAAATACTATTTGGAGGCATTTAATGTTCAAGCAAAAACAGCAGATTTTTGACAAAAGAGATAACACCCCCCCCCCCCATTACTTCATGCTTCAGAAATGTGGAAAATGGTCTGTTTTCAAATGTTTTATTTTTGAACGTCAGTTCACATTTGTAGGTGCATCATCAGTGTTAGAGCTAAAATTAGCATGTTTAAAGTGATTTTCATGCTTCCAGGGGCCCTAAACACAAGATTTATGGAATGGTTCAAAGTGCATGAAAATGGCCAATTTACTCACTCTGAGTTCTCAAAAAGGGTTTCTTCACCCCGGGAAGTTAATTAAATACCATTTGGAGGCATTTAATGTTCGAGCAAAAACGGCTGATTTTCGTCAAAAGATATAACACCCCCCCATTACGTCATGCTTCAGAAATGTGGAAAATGGTCCGTTTTCAAATGTTTTATTTTTGAACGTCAGTTCACGTTGTAGGTGGATCATCAGTGTTAGAGCTAAAATTAGCATGTTTAAAGTGATTTTCATGCTTTCAGGGGCCCTAAACACAAGATTTATGGAATGGTTAAAAGTGCATGAAAATGGCCAATTTACTCACTCTGAGTTCTCAAAAAAGGTTTCTTCATCCCGGGAAGTTAATTAAATACCATTTGGAGGCATTTAATGTTCGAGCTAAAACGGATGATTTTCGACAAAAGAGATAACACCCCCCTATTACGTCATGCTTCAGAAATGTGGAAAATGGTCCGTTTTCAAATGTTTTATTTTTGAACGTCAGTTCACATTTGTAGGTGGATCATCAGTGTTAGAGCTAAAATTAGCATGTTTAAAGTGATTTTCATGCTTCCAGGGGCTCGGGAAGTGAATTAAATACTATTTGGAGGCATTTAATGTCCAAGCAAAAACAGCTGATTTTTGACAAAAGAGATAACACCCCCCCATTACGTCATGCTTCAGAAATGTGGAAAATGGTCCATTTTCAAATGTTTTATTTTTGAACGTCAGTTCACATTTGTAGGTGGATCATCACTGTTAGAGCTAAAATTAGCATGTTTAAAGTGATTTTCATGCTTCCAGGGGCCCTAAACACAAGATTTATGGAATGGTTAAAAGTGCATGAAAATGGCCAATTTCCTCACTCTGAGTTCTCAAAAAGGGTTTCTTCACCCCGGGAAGTTAATTAAATACCATTTGGAGGCATTTAATGTTCGAGCCAAAACGGCTGATTTTCGACAAAAGAGATAACACCCCCCCATTACGTCATGCTTCAGAAATGTGGAAAATGGTCCGTTTCAAATGTTTTATTTTTGAACGTCAGTTCACATTTGTAGGTGGATCATCAGTGTTAGAGCTAAAATTAGCATGTTTAAAGTGATTTTCATGCTTCCAGGGGCCCTAAACACAAGATTTATGGAATGGTTCAAAGTGCATGAAAATGGCCAATTTACTCACTCTGAGTTCTCAAAAAGGGTTTCTTCACCCCGGGAAGTTAATTAAATACCATTTGGATGCATTTAATGTTCGAGCCAAAACGGCTGATTTTCGACAAAAGAGATAACAACCCCACATTACGTCATGCTTCAGATATGTGGAAAATGGTCCGTTTTCAAATGTTTTATTTTTGAACGTCAGTTCACATTTGTAGGTGGATCATCAGTGTTAGAGCTAAAATTAGCATGTTTAAAGTGATTTTCATGCTTCCAGGGGCTCGGGAAGTGAATTAAATACTATTTGGAGGCATTTCATGTTCAAGCAAAAACAGCTGATTTTTGACAAAAGAGATAACACCCCCCCATTACGTCATGCTTCAGAAATGTGGAAAATGGTCCGTTTTCAAATGTTTTATTTTTGAACGTCAGTTCACATTTGTAGGTGGATCATCAGTGTTAGAGCTAAAAAATAGCATGTTTAAAGTGATTTTCATGCTTCCAGGGGCTCGGGAAGTGAATTAAATACTATTTGGAGGCTTTTAATGTTCAAGCAAAAACAGCTGATTTTTGACAAAAGAGATAACACCCCCCATTACGTCATGCTTCAGAAATGTGGAAAATGGTCCGTTTTCAAATGTTTTATTTTTGAACGTCAGTTCACATTTGTAGGTGGATCATCAGTGTTAGAGCTAAAATTAGCATGTTTAAAGTGATTTTCATGCTTCCATGGGCCCTAAACACAAGATTTATGGAATGGTTAAAAGTGCATGAAAATGGCCAATTTACTCACTCTGAGTTCTCAAAAAGGGTTTCTTCACCCCGGGAAGTTAATTAAATACCATTTGGAGGCATTTAATGTTCGAGCCAAAACGGCTGATTTTCGACAAAAGAGATAACACCCCCCCATTACGTCATGCTTCAGAAATGTGGAAAATGGTCCGTTTTCAAATGTTTTTTTTTTGAACGTCAGTTCACATTTGTAGGTGGATCATCAGTGTTAGAGCTAAAATTAGCATGTTTAAAGTGATTTTCATGCTTCCAGGGGCTCGGGAAGTGAATTAAACACTATTTGGAGGCATTTAATGTTCAAGCAAAAACAGCTGATTTTTGACAAAAGAGATAACACCCCCCCATTACGTCATGCTTCAGAAATGTGGAAAATGGTCCGTTTTCAAATGTTTTATTTTTGAACATCAGTTCACATTTGTAGGTGAATCATCAGTGTTAGAGCTAAAATTAGCATGTTTAAAGTGATTTTCATGCTTCCAGGGGCCCTAAACACAAGATTTAAGGATTGGTTAAAAGTGCATGAAAATGGCCAATTTACTCACTCTGAGTTCTCAAAAAGGGTTTCTTCACCCCGGGAAGTTAATTAATCACCATTTGGAGGCATTTAATGTTCAAGCCAAAACGGCTGATTTTCGACAAAAGAAATAACACCCCCCCATTACGTCATGCTTCAGAAATGTGGAAAATGGTCCGTTTTCAAATGTTTTATTTTTGAACGTCAGTTCACATTTGTAGGTGGATCATCAGTGTTAGAGCTAAAATTAGCATGTTTAAAGTGATTTTCATGCTTCCAGGGGCTCGGGAAGTGAATTAAATACTATTTGGAGGCATTTAATAATCAAGCAAAAACAGCTGATTTTTGACAAAAGAGATAACACCCCCCCATTACGTCATGCTTCAGAAATGTGGAAAATGGTCTGTTTTCAAATGTTTTATTTTTGAACGTCAGTTCACATTTGTAGGTGGATCATCAGTGTTAGAGCTAAAATTAGCATGTTTAAAGTGATTTTCATGCTTCCAGGGGCCCTAAACACAAGATTTATGGAATGGTTAAAAGTCCATGAAAATGGCCAATTTACTCACTCTGAGTTCTCAAAAAGGGTTTCTTCACCCCGGGAAGTTAATTAAATACCATTTGGAGGCATTTAATGTTCGAGCCAAAACGGCTGATTTTCGACAAAAGAGATAACACCCCCGCATTACGTCATGCTTCAGAAATGTGGAAAATGGTCCGTTTTCAAATGTTTTATTTTTGAACGTCAGTTCACATTTGTAGGTGGATCATCAGTGTTAGAGCTAAAATTAGCATGTTTAAAGTGATTTTCATGCTTCCAGGGGCTCGGAAAGTGAATTAAATACTATTTGGAGGCATTTAATGTTCAAGCAAAAACAGCTGATTTTTGACAAAAGAGATAACACCCCCCCATTACGTCATGCTTCAGAAATGTGGAAAATGGTCCGTTTTCAAATGTTTTATTTTTGAACGTCAGTTCACATTTGTAGGTGGATCATCAGTGTTAGAGCTAAAATTAGCATGTTTAAAGTGATTTTCATGCTTCCAGGGGCCCTAAACACAAGATTTATGGAATGGTTAAAAGTGCATGAAAATGGCCAATTTCCTCACTCTGAGTTCTCAAAAAGGGTTTCTTCACCCCGGGAAGTTAATTAAATACCATTTGGAGGCATTTAATGTTCGAGCCAAAACGGCTGATTTTCGACAAAAGAGATAACACCCCCCCATTACGTCATGCTTCAGAAATGTGGAAAATGGTCCGTTTCAAATGTTTTATTTTTGAACGTCAGTTCACATTTGTAGGTGGATCATCAGTGTTAGAGCTAAAATTAGCATGTTTAAAGTGATTTTCATGCTTCCAGGGGCCCTAAACACAAGATTTATGGAATGGTTCAAAGTGCATGAAAATGGCCAATTTACTCACTCTGAGTTCTCAAAAAGGGTTTCTTCACCCCGGGAAGTTAATTAAATACCATTTGGATGCATTTAATGTTCGAGCCAAAACGGCTGATTTTCGACAAAAGAGATAACAACCCCACATTACGTCATGCTTCAGATATGTGGAAAATGGTCCGTTTTCAAATGTTTTATTTTTGAACGTCAGTTCACATTTGTAGGTGGATCATCAGTGTTAGAGCTAAAATTAGCATGTTTAAAGTGATTTTCATGCTTCCAGGGGCTCGGGAAGTGAATTAAATACTATTTGGAGGCATTTCATGTTCAAGCAAAAACAGCTGATTTTTGACAAAAGAGATAACACCCCCCCATTACGTCATGCTTCAGAAATGTGGAAAATGGTCCGTTTTCAAATGTTTTATTTTTGAACGTCAGTTCACATTTGTAGGTGGATCATCAGTGTTAGAGCTAAAAAATAGCATGTTTAAAGTGATTTTCATGCTTCCAGGGGCTCGGTAAGTGAATTAAATACTATTTGGAGGCTTTTAATGTTCAAGCAAAAACAGCTGATTTTTGACAAAAGAGATAACACCCCCCATTACGTCATGCTTCAGAAATGTGGAAAATGGTCCGTTTTCAAATGTTTTATTTTTGAACGTCAGTTCACATTTGTAGGTGGATCATCAGTGTTAGAGCTAAAATTAGCATGTTTAAAGTGATTTTCATGCTTCCATGGGCCCTAAACACAAGATTTATGGAATGGTTAAAAGTGCATGAAAATGGCCAATTTACTCACTCTGAGTTCTCAAAAAGGGTTTCTTCACCCCGGGAAGTTAATTAAATACCATTTGGAGGCATTTAATGTTCGAGCCAAAACGGCTGATTTTCGACAAAAGAGATAACACCCCCCCATTACGTCATGCTTCAGAAATGTGGAAAATGGTCCGTTTTCAAATGTTTTTTTTTTGAACGTCAGTTCACATTTGTAGGTGGATCATCAGTGTTAGAGCTAAAATTAGCATGTTTAAAGTGATTTTCATGCTTCCAGGGGCTCGGGAAGTGAATTAAACACTATTTGGAGGCATTTAATGTTCAAGCAAAAACAGCTGATTTTTGACAAAAGAGATAACACCCCCCCATTACGTCATGCTTCAGAAATGTGGAAAATGGTCCGTTTTCAAATGTTTTATTTTTGAACATCAGTTCACATTTGTAGGTGAATCATCAGTGTTAGAGCTAAAATTAGCATGTTTAAAGTGATTTTCATGCTTCCAGGGGCCCTAAACACAAGATTTAAGGATTGGTTAAAAGTGCATGAAAATGGCCAATTTACTCACTCTGAGTTCTCAAAAAGGGTTTCTTCACCCCGGGAAGTTAATTAAATACCATTTGGATGCATTTAATGTTCGAGCCAAAACGGCTGATTTTCGACAAAAGAGATAACAACCCCACATTACGTCATGCTTCAGATATGTGGAAAATGGTCCGTTTTCAAATGTTTTATTTTTGAACGTCAGTTCACATTTGTAGGTGGATCATCAGTGTTAGAGCTAAAATTAGCATGTTTAAAGTGATTTTCATGCTTCCAGGGGCTCGGGAAGTGAATTAAATACTATTTGGAGGCATTTCATGTTCAAGCAAAAACAGCTGATTTTTGACAAAAGAGATAACACCCCCCCATTACGTCATGCTTCAGAAATGTGGAAAATGGTCCGTTTTCAAATGTTTTATTTTTGAACGTCAGTTCACATTTGTAGGTGGATCATCAGTGTTAGAGCTAAAAAATAGCATGTTTAAAGTGATTTTCATGCTTCCAGGGGCTCGGGAAGTGAATTAAATACTATTTGGAGGCTTTTAATGTTCAAGCAAAAACAGCTGATTTTTGACAAAAGAGATAACACCCCCCATTACGTCATGCTTCAGAAATGTGGAAAATGGTCCGTTTTCAAATGTTTTATTTTTGAACGTCAGTTCACATTTGTAGGTGGATCATCAGTGTTAGAGCTAAAATTAGCATGTTTAAAGTGATTTTCATGCTTCCATGGGCCCTAAACACAAGATTTATGGAATGGTTAAAAGTGCATGAAAATGGCCAATTTACTCACTCTGAGTTCTCAAAAAGGGTTTCTTCACCCCGGGAAGTTAATTAAATACCATTTGGAGGCATTTAATGTTCGAGCCAAAACGGCTGATTTTCGACAAAAGAGATAACACCCCCCCATTACGTCATGCTTCAGAAATGTGGAAAATGGTCCGTTTTCAAATGTTTTTTTTTTGAACGTCAGTTCACATTTGTAGGTGGATCATCAGTGTTAGAGCTAAAATTAGCATGTTTAAAGTGATTTTCATGCTTCCAGGGGCTCGGGAAGTGAATTAAACACTATTTGGAGGCATTTAATGTTCAAGCAAAAACAGCTGATTTTTGACAAAAGAGATAACACCCCCCCATTACGTCATGCTTCAGAAATGTGGAAAATGGTCCGTTTTCAAATGTTTTATTTTTGAACATCAGTTCACATTTGTAGGTGAATCATCAGTGTTAGAGCTAAAATTAGCATGTTTAAAGTGATTTTCATGCTTCCAGGGGCCCTAAACACAAGATTTAAGGATTGGTTAAAAGTGCATGAAAATGGCCAATTTACTCACTCTGAGTTCTCAAAAAGGGTTTCTTCACCCCGGGAAGTTAATTAATCACCATTTGGAGGCATTTAATGTTCAAGCCAAAACGGCTGATTTTCGACAAAAGAAATAACACCCCCCCATTACGTCATGCTTCAGAAATGTGGAAAATGGTCCGTTTTCAAATGTTTTATTTTTGAACGTCAGTTCACATTTGTAGGTGGATCATCAGTGTTAGAGCTAAAATTAGCATGTTTAAAGTGATTTTCATGCTTCCAGGGGCTCGGGAAGTGAATTAAATACTATTTGGAGGCATTTAATAATCAAGCAAAAACAGCTGATTTTTGACAAAAGAGATAACACCCCCCCATTACGTCATGCTTCAGAAATGTGGAAAATGGTCTGTTTTCAAATGTTTTATTTTTGAACGTCAGTTCACATTTGTAGGTGGATCATCAGTGTTAGAGCTAAAATTAGCATGTTTAAAGTGATTTTCATGCTTCCAGGGGCCCTAAACACAAGATTTATGGAATGGTTAAAAGTCCATGAAAATGGCCAATTTACTCACTCTGAGTTCTCAAAAAGGGTTTCTTCACCCCGGGAAGTTAATTAATCACCATTTGGAGGCATTTAATGTTCGAGCCAAAACGGCTGATTTTCGACAAAAGAGATAACACCCCCCCATTACGTCATGCTTCAGAAATGTGGAAAATGGGCCGTTTTCAAATGTTTTATTTTTGAACGTCAGTTCACATTTGTAGGTGGATCATCAGTGTTAGAGCTAAAATTAGCATGTTTAAAGTGATTTTCATGCTTCCAGGGGCTCGGGAAGTGAATTAAATACTATTTGGAGGCATTTAATATTCAAGCAAAAACAGCTGATTTTTGACAAAAGAGATAACACCCCCCCAATACGTCATGCTTCAGAAATGTGGAAAATGGTCTGTTTTCAAATGTTTTATTTTTGAACGTCAGTTCACATTTGTAGGTGGATCATCAGTTTTAGAGCTAAAATTAGCATGTTTAAAGTGATTTTCATGCTTCCAGGGGCCCTAAACACAAGATTTATGGAATGGTTAAAAGTCCATGAAAATGGCCAATTTACTCACTCTGAGTTCTCAAAAAGGGTTTCTTCACCCCGGGAAGTTAATTAAATACCATTTGGAGGCATTTAATGTTCGAGCCAAAACGGCTGATTTTCGACAAAAGAGATAACACCCCCGCATTACGTCATGCTTCAGAAATGTGAAAAATGGTCCGTTTTCAAATGTTTTATTTTTGAACGTCAGTTCACATTTGTAGGTGGATCATCAGTGTTAGAGCTAAAATTAGCATGTTTAATGTGATTTTCATGCTTCCAGGGGCTCGGAAAGTGAATTAAATACTATTTGGAGGCATTTAATGTTCAAGCAAAAACAGCTGATTTTTGACAAAAGAGATAACACCCCCCCATTACGTCATGCTTCAGAAATGTGGAAAATGGTCCGTTTTCAAATGTTTTATTTTTGAACGTCAGTTCACATTTGTAGGTGGATCATCAGTGTTAGAGCTAAAATTAGCATGTTTAAAGTGATTTTCATGCTTCCAGGGGCCCTAAACACAAGATTTATGGAATGGTTAAAAGTCCATGAAAATTGCCAATTTACTCACTCTGAGTTCTCAAAAAGGGTTTCTTCACCCCGGGAAGTTAATTAAATACCATTTGGAGACATTTAATGTTCGAGCCAAAACGGCTCATTTTCGACAAAAGAGATAACACCCCCCATTACGTCATGCTTCAGAAATGTGGAAAATGGTCCGTTTTCAAATGTTTTATTTTTGAACGTCAGTTCACATTTGTAGGTGGATCATCAGTGTTAGAGCTAAAATTAGCATGTTTAAAGTGATTTTCATGCTTCCAGGGGCTTGGGAAGTGAATTAAATACTATTTGGAGGCATTTAATGTTCAAGCAAAAACAGCAGATTTTTGACAAAAGAGATAACACCCCCCCCCCCATTACTTCATGCTTCAGAAATGTGGAAAATGGTCTGTTTTCAAATGTTTTATTTTTGAACGTCAGTTCACATTTGTAGGTGCATCATCAGTGTTAGAGCTAAAATTAGCATGTTTAAAGTGATTTTCATGCTTCCAGGGGCCCTAAACACAAGATTTATGGAATGGTTCAAAGTGCATGAAAATGGCCAATTTACTCACTCTGAGTTCTCAAAAAGGGTTTCTTCACCCCGGGAAGTTAATTAAATACCATTTGGAGGCATTTAATGTTCGAGCAAAAACGGCTGATTTTCGTCAAAAGATATAACACCCCCCCATTACGTCATGCTTCAGAAATGTGGAAAATGGTCCGTTTTCAAATGTTTTATTTTTGAACGTCAGTTCACGTTGTAGGTGGATCATCAGTGTTAGAGCTAAAATTAGCATGTTTAAAGTGATTTTCATGCTTTCAGGGGCCCTAAACACAAGATTTATGGAATGGTTAAAAGTGCATGAAAATGGCCAATTTACTCACTCTGAGTTCTCAAAAAAGGTTTCTTCATCCCGGGAAGTTAATTAAATACCATTTGGAGGCATTTAATGTTCGAGCTAAAACGGATGATTTTCGACAAAAGAGATAACACCCCCCTATTACGTCATGCTTCAGAAATGTGGAAAATGGTCCGTTTTCAAATGTTTTATTTTTGAACGTCAGTTCACATTTGTAGGTGGATCATCAGTGTTAGAGCTAAAATTAGCATGTTTAAAGTGATTTTCATGCTTCCAGGGGCTCGGGAAGTGAATTAAATACTATTTGGAGGCATTTAATGTCCAAGCAAAAACAGCTGATTTTTGACAAAAGAGATAACACCCCCCCATTACGTCATGCTTCAGAAATGTGGAAAATGGTCCATTTTCAAATGTTTTATTTTTGAACGTCAGTTCACATTTGTAGGTGGATCATCAGTGTTAGAGCTAAAATTAGCATGTTTAAAGTGATTTTCATGCTTCCAGGGGCCCTAAACACAAGATTTATGGAATGGTTAAAAGTGCATGAAAATGGCCAATTTCCTCACTCTGAGTTCTCAAAAAGGGTTTCTTCACCCCGGGAAGTTAATTAAATACCATTTGGAGGCATTTAATGTTCGAGCCAAAACGGCTGATTTTCGACAAAAGAGATAACACCCCCCCATTACGTCATGCTTCAGAAATGTGGAAAATGGTCCGTTTCAAATGTTTTATTTTTGAACGTCAGTTCACATTTGTAGGTGGATCATCAGTGTTAGAGCTAAAATTAGCATGTTTAAAGTGATTTTCATGCTTCCAGGGGCCCTAAACACAAGATTTATGGAATGGTTCAAAGTGCATGAAAATGGCCAATTTACTCACTCTGAGTTCTCAAAAAGGGTTTCTTCACCCCGGGAAGTTAATTAAATACCATTTGGATGCATTTAATGTTCGAGCCAAAACGGCTGATTTTCGACAAAAGAGATAACAACCCCACATTACGTCATGCTTCAGATATGTGGAAAATGGTCCGTTTTCAAATGTTTTATTTTTGAACGTCAGTTCACATTTGTAGGTGGATCATCAGTGTTAGAGCTAAAATTAGCATGTTTAAAGTGATTTTCATGCTTCCAGGGGCTCGGGAAGTGAATTAAATACTATTTGGAGGCATTTCATGTTCAAGCAAAAACAGCTGATTTTTGACAAAAGAGATAACACCCCCCCATTACGTCATGCTTCAGAAATGTGGAAAATGGTCCGTTTTCAAATGTTTTATTTTTGAACGTCAGTTCACATTTGTAGGTGGATCATCAGTGTTAGAGCTAAAAAATAGCATGTTTAAAGTGATTTTCATGCTTCCAGGGGCTCGGGAAGTGAATTAAATACTATTTGGAGGCTTTTAATGTTCAAGCAAAAACAGCTGATTTTTGACAAAAGAGATAACACCCCCCATTACGTCATGCTTCAGAAATGTGGAAAATGGTCCGTTTTCAAATGTTTTATTTTTGAACGTCAGTTCACATTTGTAGGTGGATCATCAGTGTTAGAGCTAAAATTAGCATGTTTAAAGTGATTTTCATGCTTCCATGGGCCCTAAACACAAGATTTATGGAATGGTTAAAAGTGCATGAAAATGGCCAATTTACTCACTCTGAGTTCTCAAAAAGGGTTTCTTCACCCCGGGAAGTTAATTAAATACCATTTGGAGGCATTTAATGTTCGAGCCAAAACGGCTGATTTTCGACAAAAGAGATAACACCCCCCCATTACGTCATGCTTCAGAAATGTGGAAAATGGTCCGTTTTCAAATGTTTTTTTTTTGAACGTCAGTTCACATTTGTAGGTGGATCATCAGTGTTAGAGCTAAAATTAGCATGTTTAAAGTGATTTTCATGCTTCCAGGGGCTCGGGAAGTGAATTAAACACTATTTGGAGGCATTTAATGTTCAAGCAAAAACAGCTGATTTTTGACAAAAGAGATAACACCCCCCCATTACGTCATGCTTCAGAAATGTGGAAAATGGTCCGTTTTCAAATGTTTTATTTTTGAACATCAGTTCACATTTGTAGGTGAATCATCAGTGTTAGAGCTAAAATTAGCATGTTTAAAGTGATTTTCATGCTTCCAGGGGCCCTAAACACAAGATTTAAGGATTGGTTAAAAGTGCATGAAAATGGCCAATTTACTCACTCTGAGTTCTCAAAAAGGGTTTCTTCACCCCGGGAAGTTAATTAATCACCATTTGGAGGCATTTAATGTTCAAGCCAAAACGGCTGATTTTCGACAAAAGAAATAACACCCCCCCATTACGTCATGCTTCAGAAATGTGGAAAATGGTCCGTTTTCAAATGTTTTATTTTTGAACGTCAGTTCACATTTGTAGGTGGATCATCAGTGTTAGAGCTAAAATTAGCATGTTTAAAGTGATTTTCATGCTTCCAGGGGCTCGGGAAGTGAATTAAATACTATTTGGAGGCATTTAATAATCAAGCAAAAACAGCTGATTTTTGACAAAAGAGATAACACCCCCCCATTACGTCATGCTTCAGAAATGTGGAAAATGGTCTGTTTTCAAATGTTTTATTTTTGAACGTCAGTTCACATTTGTAGGTGGATCATCAGTGTTAGAGCTAAAATTAGCATGTTTAAAGTGATTTTCATGCTTCCAGGGGCCCTAAACACAAGATTTATGGAATGGTTAAAAGTCCATGAAAATGGCCAATTTACTCACTCTGAGTTCTCAAAAAGGGTTTCTTCACCCCGGGAAGTTAATTAAATACCATTTGGAGGCATTTAATGTTCGAGCCAAAACGGCTGATTTTCGACAAAAGAGATAACACCCCCGCATTACGTCATGCTTCAGAAATGTGGAAAATGGTCCGTTTTCAAATGTTTTATTTTTGAACGTCAGTTCACATTTGTAGGTGGATCATCAGTGTTAGAGCTAAAATTAGCATGTTTAAAGTGATTTTCATGCTTCCAGGGGCTCGGAAAGTGAATTAAATACTATTTGGAGGCATTTAATGTTCAAGCAAAAACAGCTGATTTTTGACAAAAGAGATAACACCCCCCCATTACGTCATGCTTCAGAAATGTGGAAAATGGTCCGTTTTCAAATGTTTTATTTTTGAACGTCAGTTCACATTTGTAGGTGGATCATCAGTGTTAGAGCTAAAATTAGCATGTTTAAAGTGATTTTCATGCTTCCAGGGGCCCTAAACACAAGATTTATGGAATGGTTAAAAGTGCATGAAAATGGCCAATTTCCTCACTCTGAGTTCTCAAAAAGGGTTTCTTCACCCCGGGAAGTTAATTAAATACCATTTGGAGGCATTTAATGTTCGAGCCAAAACGGCTGATTTTCGACAAAAGAGATAACACCCCCCCATTACGTCATGCTTCAGAAATGTGGAAAATGGTCCGTTTCAAATGTTTTATTTTTGAACGTCAGTTCACATTTGTAGGTGGATCATCAGTGTTAGAGCTAAAATTAGCATGTTTAAAGTGATTTTCATGCTTCCAGGGGCCCTAAACACAAGATTTATGGAATGGTTCAAAGTGCATGAAAATGGCCAATTTACTCACTCTGAGTTCTCAAAAAGGGTTTCTTCACCCCGGGAAGTTAATTAAATACCATTTGGATGCATTTAATGTTCGAGCCAAAACGGCTGATTTTCGACAAAAGAGATAACAACCCCACATTACGTCATGCTTCAGATATGTGGAAAATGGTCCGTTTTCAAATGTTTTATTTTTGAACGTCAGTTCACATTTGTAGGTGGATCATCAGTGTTAGAGCTAAAATTAGCATGTTTAAAGTGATTTTCATGCTTCCAGGGGCTCGGGAAGTGAATTAAATACTATTTGGAGGCATTTCATGTTCAAGCAAAAACAGCTGATTTTTGACAAAAGAGATAACACCCCCCCATTACGTCATGCTTCAGAAATGTGGAAAATGGTCCGTTTTCAAATGTTTTATTTTTGAACGTCAGTTCACATTTGTAGGTGGATCATCAGTGTTAGAGCTAAAAAATAGCATGTTTAAAGTGATTTTCATGCTTCCAGGGGCTCGGTAAGTGAATTAAATACTATTTGGAGGCTTTTAATGTTCAAGCAAAAACAGCTGATTTTTGACAAAAGAGATAACACCCCCCATTACGTCATGCTTCAGAAATGTGGAAAATGGTCCGTTTTCAAATGTTTTATTTTTGAACGTCAGTTCACATTTGTAGGTGGATCATCAGTGTTAGAGCTAAAATTAGCATGTTTAAAGTGATTTTCATGCTTCCATGGGCCCTAAACACAAGATTTATGGAATGGTTAAAAGTGCATGAAAATGGCCAATTTACTCACTCTGAGTTCTCAAAAAGGGTTTCTTCACCCCGGGAAGTTAATTAAATACCATTTGGAGGCATTTAATGTTCGAGCCAAAACGGCTGATTTTCGACAAAAGAGATAACACCCCCCCATTACGTCATGCTTCAGAAATGTGGAAAATGGTCCGTTTTCAAATGTTTTTTTTTTGAACGTCAGTTCACATTTGTAGGTGGATCATCAGTGTTAGAGCTAAAATTAGCATGTTTAAAGTGATTTTCATGCTTCCAGGGGCTCGGGAAGTGAATTAAACACTATTTGGAGGCATTTAATGTTCAAGCAAAAACAGCTGATTTTTGACAAAAGAGATAACACCCCCCCATTACGTCATGCTTCAGAAATGTGGAAAATGGTCCGTTTTCAAATGTTTTATTTTTGAACATCAGTTCACATTTGTAGGTGAATCATCAGTGTTAGAGCTAAAATTAGCATGTTTAAAGTGATTTTCATGCTTCCAGGGGCCCTAAACACAAGATTTAAGGATTGGTTAAAAGTGCATGAAAATGGCCAATTTACTCACTCTGAGTTCTCAAAAAGGGTTTCTTCACCCCGGGAAGTTAATTAATCACCATTTGGAGGCATTTAATGTTCAAGCCAAAACGGCTGATTTTCGACAAAAGAAATAACACCCCCCCATTACGTCATGCTTCAGAAATGTGGAAAATGGTCCGTTTTCAAATGTTTTATTTTTGAACGTCAGTTCACATTTGTAGGTGGATCATCAGTGTTAGAGCTAAAATTAGCATGTTTAAAGTGATTTTCATGCTTCCAGGGGCTCGGGAAGTGAATTAAATACTATTTGGAGGCATTTAATAATCAAGCAAAAACAGCTGATTTTTGACAAAAGAGATAACACCCCCCCATTACGTCATGCTTCAGAAATGTGGAAAATGGTCTGTTTTCAAATGTTTTATTTTTGAACGTCAGTTCACATTTGTAGGTGGATCATCAGTGTTAGAGCTAAAATTAGCATGTTTAAAGTGATTTTCATGCTTCCAGGGGCCCTAAACACAAGATTTATGGAATGGTTAAAAGTCCATGAAAATGGCCAATTTACTCACTCTGAGTTCTCAAAAAGGGTTTCTTCACCCCGGGAAGTTAATTAAATACCATTTGGAGGCATTTAATGTTCGAGCCAAAACGGCTGATTTTCGACAAAAGAGATTACACCCCCGCATTACGTCATGCTTCAGAAATGTGGAAAATGGTCCGTTTTCAAATGTTTTATTTTTGAACGTCAGTTCACATTTGTAGGTGGATCATCAGTGTTAGAGCTAAAATTAGCATGTTTAAAGTGATTTTCATGCTTCCAGGGGCTCGGAAAGTGAATTAAATACTATTTGGAGGCATTTAATGTTCAAGCAAAAACAGCTGATTTTTGACAAAAGAGATAACACCCCCCCATTACGTCATGCTTCAGAAATGTGGAAAATGGTCCGTTTTCAAATGTTTTATTTTTGAACGTCAGTTCACATTTGTAGGTGGATCATCAGTGTTAGAGCTAAAATTAGCATGTTTAAAGTGATTTTCATGCTTCCAGGGGCCCTAAACACAAGATTTATGGAATGGTTAAAAGTCCATGAAAATGGCCAATTTACTCACTCTGAGTTCTCAAAAAGGGTTTCTTCACCCCGGGAAGTTAATTAAATACCATTTGGAGGCATTTAATGTTCGAGCCAAAACGGCTGATTTTCGACAAAAGAGATAACACCCCCCCATTACGTCATGCTTCAGAAATGTGGAAAATGGTCTGTTTTCAAATGTTTTATTTTTGAACGTCAGTTCACATTTGTAGGTGGATCATCAGTGTTAGAGCTAAAATTAGCATGTTTAAAGTGATTTTCATGCTTCCAGGGGCCCTAAACACAAGATTTATGGAATGGTTAAAAGTCCATGAAAATGGCCAATTTACTCACTCTGAGTTCTCAAAAAGGGTTTCTTCACCCCGGGAAGTTAATTAAATACCATTTGGAGGCATTTAATGTTCGAGCCAAAACGGCTGATTTTTGACAAAAGAGATAACACCCCCGCATTACGTCATGCTTCAGAAATGTGGAAAATGGTCCGTTTTCAAATGGTTTATTTTTGAACGTCATTTCACATTTGTAGGTGGATCATCAGTGTTAGAGCTAAAATTAGCATGTTTAAAATGATTTTCATGCTTCCAGGGGCTCGGGAAGTGAATTAAATACTATTTGGAGGCATTTCATGTTCAAGCAAAAACAGCTGATTTTTGACAAAAGAGGTAACACCCCCCCATTACGTCATGCTTCAGAAATGTGGAAAATGGTCCATTTTCAAATGTTTTATTTTTGAAATTCAGTTCACATTTGTAGGTGGATCATCAGTGTTAGAGCTAAAATTAGCATGTTTAAAGTGATTTTCATGCTTCCAGGGGCTCGGGAAGTGAATTAAATACTATTTGGAGGCATTTAATGTTCAAGCAAAAACAGCTGATTTTTGACAAAAGAGATAACACCCCCCCATTACGTCATGCTTCAGAAATGTGGAAAATGGTCCGTTTTCAAATGTTTTATTTTTGAACGTCAGTTCACATTTGTAGGTGGATCATCAGTGTTAGAGCTAAAATTAGCATGTTTAAAGTGATTTTCATGCTTCCAGGGGCCCTAAACACAAGATTTATGGAATGGTTAAAAGTGCATGAAAATGGCCAATTTACTCACTCTGAGTTCTCAAAAAGGGTTTCTTCACCCCGGGAAGTTAATTAAATACCATTTTGATGCATTTAATGTTCGAGCCAAAACGGCTGATTTTCGACAAAAGAGATAACACCCCCCCATTACGTCATGCTTCAGATATGTGGAAAATGGTCCGTTTTCAAATGTTTTATTTTTGAACGTCAGTTCACATTTGTAGGTGGATCATCAGTGTTAGAGCTAAAATTAGCATGTTTAAAGTGATTTTCATGCTTCCAGGGGCTCGGGAAGTGAATTAAATACTATTTGGAGGCATTTAATGTTCAAGCAAAAACAGCTGATTTTTGACAAAAGAGATAACACCCCCCCCCCATTACGTCATGCTTCAGAAATGTGGAAAATGGTCCGTTTTCAAATGTTTTATTTTTGAACGTCAGTTCACATTTGTAGGTGGATCATCAGTGTTAGAGCTTAATTAGCATGTTTAAAGTGATTTTCATGCTTCCAGGGGCCCTAAACACAAGATTTATGGAATGGTTAAAAGTGCATGAAAATGGCAAATTTACTCACTCTGAGTTCTCAAAAAGGGTTTCTTCACCCCGGGAAGTTAATTAAATACCATTTGGATGCATTTAATGTTCGAGCCAAAACGGCTGATTTTCGACAAAAGAGATAACAGCTCCCCATTACGTCATGCTTCAGAAATGTGGAAAATGGTCCGTTTTCAAATGTTTTATTTTTGAACGTCAGTTCACATTTGTAGGTGGATCATCAGTGTTAGAGCTAAAATTAGCATGTTTAAAGTGATTTTCATGCTTCCAGGGGCTCGGGAAGTGAATTAAATACTATTTGGAGGCATTTAATGTTCAAGCAAAAACAGCTGATTTTTGACAAAAGAGATAACACCCCCCCATTACGTCATGCTTCAGAAATGTGGAAAATTGACCGTTTTCAAATGTTTTATTTTTGAACGTCAGTTCACATTTGTAGGTGGATCATCACTGTTAGAGCTAAAATTAGCATGTTTAAAGTGATTTTCATGCTTCCAGGGGCCCTAAACACAAGATTTATGGAATGGTTAAAAGTGCATGAAAATGGCCAATTTACTCACTCTGAGTTCTCAAAAAGGGTTTCTTCACCCCGGGAAGTTAATTAAATACCATTTTGATGCATTTAATGTTCGAGCCAAAACGGCTGATTTTCGACAAAAGAGATAACACCCCCCCGTTACGTCATGCTTCAGATATGTGGAAAATGGTCCGTTTTCAAATGTTTTATTTTTGAACGTCAGTTCACATTTGTAGGTGGATCATCAGTGTTAGAGCTAAAATTAGCATGTTTAAAGTGATTTTCATGCTTCCAGGGGCTCGGGAAGTGAATTAAATACTATTTGGAGGCATTTAATGTTCAAGCAAAAACAGCTGATTTTTGACAAAAGAGATAACACCCCCCCATTACGTCATGCTTCAGAAATGTGGAAAATGGTCCGTTTTCAAATGTTTTATTTTTGAACGTCAGTTCACATTTGTAGGTGGATCATCAGTGTTAGAGCTAAAATTAGCATGTTTAAAGTGATTTTCATGCTTCCAGGGGCCCTAAACACAAGATTTATGGAATGGTTAAAAGTGCATGAAAATGGCCAATTTACTCACTCTGAGTTCTCAAAAAGGGTTTCTTCACCCCGGGAAGTTAATTAAATACCATTTGGAGGCATTTAATGTTCGAGACAAAACGGCTGATTTTCGACAAAAGAGATAACACCCCCCCATTATGTCATGCTTCAGAAATGTGGAAAATGGTCCGTTTTCAAATGTTTTATTTTTGAACGTCAGTTCACATTTGTAGGTGGATCATCAGTGTTAGAGCTAAAATTAGCATGTTTAAAGTGATTTTCATGCTTTCAGGGGCTCGGGAAGTGAATTAAATACTATTTGGAGGCATTTAATGTTCAAGCAAAAACAGCTGATTTTTGACAAAAGAGATAACACCCCCCCATTACTTCATGCTTCAGAAATGCTGAAAATGGTCCGTTTTCAAATGTTTTATTTTTGAACGTCAGTTCACATTTGTAGGTGGATCATCAGTGTTAGAGCTAAAATTAGCATGTTTAAAGTGATTTTCATGCTTTCAGGGGCCCTAAACACAAGATTTATGGAATGGGTAAAAGTGCATGAAAATGGCCAATTTACTCACTCTGAGTTCTCAAAAAAGGTTTCTTCATCCCGGGAAGTTAATTAAATACCATTTGGAGGCATTTAATGTTCGAGCTAAAACGGATGATTTTCGACAAAAGAGATAACACCCCCCCCCATAACGTCGTGCTTCAGAAATGAGGAAAATGGTCCTTATTCAAATGTTTTAGTTTTTGAACGTCAGTTCACATTTGTAGGTGGATCATCAGTGTTAGAGCTAAAATTAGCATGTTTAAAGTGATTTTCATGCTTCCAGGGGCTCGGGAAGTGAATTAAATACTATTTGGAGGCATTTAATGTTCAAGCAAAACAGCTGATTTTTGACAAAAGAGATAACACCCCCCCCCCATTACGTCATGCTTCAGAAATGTGGAAAATGGTCCGTTTTCAAATGTTTTATTTTTGAACGTCAGTTCACATTTGTAGGTGAATCATCAGTGTTAGAGCTAAAATTAGCATGTTTAAAGTGATTTTCATGCTTCCAGGGGCCCTAAACACAAGATTTAAGGAATGGTTAAAAGTGCATGAAAATGGCCAATTTACTCACTCTGAGTTCTCAAAAAGGGTTTCTTCACCCCCGGAAGGTAATTAAATACCATTTGGAGGCATTTAATGTTCGAGCCAAAACGGCTGATTTTCGACAAAAGAGATAACACCCCCCCATTACGTCATGCTTCAGAAATGTGGAAAATGGTCCGTTTTCAAATGTTTTATTTTTGAACGTCAGTTCACATTTGTAGGTGGATCATCAGTGTTAGAGCTAAAATTAGCATGTTTAAAGTGATTTTCATGCTTCCAGGGGCTCGGGAAGTGAATTAAATACTATTTGGAGGCATTTAATGTTCAAGCAAAAACAGCTGATTTTTGACAAAAGAGATAACACCCCCCCATTACGTCATGCTTCAGAAATGTGGAAAATGGTCCGTTTTCAAATGTTTTATTTTTGAACGTCAGTTCACATTTGTAGGTGGATCATCAGTGTTAGAGCTAAAATTAGCATGTTTAAAGTGATTTTCATGCTTCCAGGGGCCCTAAACACAAGATTTATGGAATGGTTAAAAAACCATGAAAATGGCCAATTTACTCACTCTGAGTTCTCAAAAAGGGTTTCTTCACCCCGGGAAGTTAATTAAATACCATTTAGAGGCATTTAATGTTCGAGCCAAAATGGCTGATTTTCGACAAAAGACATAACACCCCCCCATTACGTCATGCTTCAGAAATGTGGAAAATGGTCCGTTTTCAAATGTTTTATTTTTGAACGTCAGTTCACATTTGTAGGTGGATCATCAGTGTTAGAGGTAAAATTAGCATGTTTAAAGTGATTTTCATGCTTCCAGGGGCCCTAAACACAAGATTTATGGAATGGTTAAAAGTGCATGAAAATGGCCAATTTACTCACTCTGAGTTCTCAAAAAGGGTTTCTTCACCCCGGGAAGTTAATTAAATACCATTTGGAGGCATTTAATGTTCGAGCAAAAACAGCTGATTTTCGACAACAGAGATAACACCCCCCCATTACGTCATGCTTCAGAAATGTGGAAAATGGTCCGTTTTCAAATGTTTTATTTTTGAACGTCAGTTCACATTTGTAGGTGGATCATCAGTGTTAGAGCTAAAATTAGCATGTTTAAAGTGATTTTCATGCTTCCAGGGGCTCGGGAAGTGAATTAAATACTATTTGGAGGCATTTAATGTTCAAGCAAAAACAGCTGATTTTTGACAAAAGAGATAACACCCCCCCATTACGTCATGCTTCAGAAATGTGGAAAATGGTCCGTTTTCAAATGTTTTATTTTTGAACGTCAGTTCACATTTGTAGGTGGATCATCAGTGTTAGAGCTAAAATTAGCATGTTTAAAGTGATTTTCATGCTTCCAGGGGCTCGGGAAGTGAATTAAATACTGTTTGGAGGCATTTAATGCTCAAGCAAAAACAGCTGATTTTTGACAAAAGAGATAACACCCCCCCATTACTTCATGCTTCAGAAATGTGGAAAATGGTCCGTTTTCAAATGTTTTATTTTTGAACGCCAGTTCACATTTGTAGGTGGATCATCAGTGTTAGAGCTAAAATTAGTATGTTTAAAGTGATTTTCATGCTTCCAGGGGCCCTAAACACAAGATTTATGGAATGGTTAAAAGTGCATGAAAATGGCCAATTTACTCACTCTGAGTTCTCAAAAAGGGTTTCTTCACCCCGGGAAGTTAATTAAATACCATTTGGAGGCATTTAATGTTCGAGCAAAAACGGCTGATTTTCGACAACAGAGATAATACCCCCCCATTACGTCATGCTTCAGAAATGTGGAAAATGGTCCGTTTTCAAATGTTTTATTTTTGAACGTCAGTTCACATTTGTAGGTGGATCATCAGTGTTAGAGCTAAAATTAGCATGTTTAAAGTGATTTTCATGCTTCCAGGGGCTCGGGAAGTGAATTAAATACTATTTGGAGGCATTTAATGTTCAAGCAAAAACAGCTGATTTTTGACAAAAGAGATAACACCCCCCCATTACGTCATGCTTCAGAAATGTGGAAAATGGTCCGTTTTCAAATGTTTTATTTTTGAACGTCAGTTCACATTTGTAGGTGGATCATCAGTGTTAGAGCTAAAATTAGCATGTTTAAAGTGATTTTCATGCTTCCAGGGGCCCTAAACACAAGATTTATGGAATGGTTAAAAAACCATGAAAATGGCCAATTTACTCACTCTGAGTTCTCAAAAAGGGTTTCTTCACCCCGGGAAGTTAATTAAATACCATTTAGAGGCATTTAATGTTCGAGCCAAAATGGCTGATTTTCGACAAAAGAGATAACACCCCCCCATTACGTCATGCTTCAGAAATGTGGAAAATGGTCCGTTTTCAAATGTTTTATTTTTGAACGTCAGTTCACATTTGTAGGTGGATCATCAGTGTTAGAGGTAAAATTAGCATGTTTAAAGTGATTTTCATGCTTCCAGGGGCCCTAAACACAAGATTTATGGAATGGTTAAAAGTGCATGAAAATGGCCAATTTACTCACTCTGAGTTCTCAAAAAGGGTTTCTTCACCCCGGGAAGTTAATTAAATACCATTTGGAGGCATTTAATGTTCGAGCAAAAACAGCTGATTTTCGACAACAGAGATAACACCCCCCCATTACGTCATGCTTCAGAAATGTGGAAAATGGTCCGTTTTCAAATGTTTTATTTTTGAACGTCAGTTCACATTTGTAGGTGGATCATCAGTGTTAGAGCTAAAATTAGCATGTTTAAAGTGATTTTCATGCTTCCAGGGGCCCTAAACACAAGATTTATGGAATGGTTAAAAGTGCATGAAAATGGCCAATTTACTCACTCTGAGTTCTCAAAAAAGGTTTCTTCATCCCGGGAAGTTAATTAAATACCATTTGGAGGCATTTAATGTTCGAGCTAAAACGGATGATTTTCGACAAAAGAGATAACACCCCCCTATTACGTCATGCTTCAGAAATGTGGAAAATGGTCCGTTTTCAAATGTTTTATTTTTGAACGTCAGTTCACATTTGTAGGTGGATCATCAGTGTTAGAGCTAAAATTAGCATGTTTAAAGTGATTTTCATGCTTCCAGGGGCTCGGGAAGTGAATTAAATACTATTTGGAGGCATTTAATGTTCAAGCAAAAACAGCTGATTTTTGACAAAAGAGATAACACCCCCCCATTACGTCATGCTTCAGAAATGTGGAAAATGGTCCGTTTTCAAATGTTTTATTTTTGAACGTCAGTTCACATTTGTAGGTGGATCATCAGTGTTAGAGCTAAAATTAGCATGTTTAAAGTGATTTTCATGCTTCCAGGGGCTCGGGAAGTGAATTAAATACTGTTTGGAGGCATTTAATGCTCAAGCAAAAACAGCTGATTTTTGACAAAAGAGATAACACCCCCCCATTACTTCATGCTTCAGAAATGTGGAAAATGGTCCGTTTTCAAATGTTTTATTTTTGAACGCCAGTTCACATTTGTAGGTGGATCATCAGTGTTAGAGCTAAAATTAGTATGTTTAAAGTGATTTTCATGCTTCCAGGGGCCCTAAACACAAGATTTATGGAATGGTTAAAAGTGCATGAAAATGGCCAATTTACTCACTCTGAGTTCTCAAAAAGGGTTTCTTCACCCCGGGAAGTTAATTAAATACCATTTGGAGGCATTTAATGTTCGAGCAAAAACGGCTGATTTTCGACAACAGAGATAACACCCCCCCATTACGTCATGCTTCAGAAATGTGGAAAATGGTCCGTTTTCAAATGTTTTATTTTTGAACGTCAGTTCACATTTGTAGGTGGATCATCAGTGTTAGAGCTAAAATTAGCATGTTTAAAGTGATTTTCATGCTTCCAGGGGCCCTAAACACAAGATTTATGGAATGGTTAAAAGTGCATGATAATGGCCAATTTACTCACTCTGAGTTCTCAAAAAAGGTTTCTTCATCCCGGAAAGTTAATTAAATACCATTTGGAGGCATTTAATGTTCGAGCTAAAACGGATGATTTTCGACAAAAGAGATAACACCCCCCTATTACGTCATGCTTCAGAAATGTGGAAAATGGTCCGTTTTCAAATGTTTTATTCTTGAACATCAGTTCACATTTGTAGGCGGATCATCAGTGTTAGAGCTAAAATTAGCATGTTTAAAGTGATTTTCATGCTTCCAGGGGCTCGGGAAGTGAATTAAATACTATTTGGAGGCATTTAATGTTCAAGCAAAAACAGCTGATTTTTGACAAAAGAGATAACACCCCCCCATTACGTCATGCTTCAGAAATGTGGAAAATGGTCGGTTTTCAAATGTTTTATTTTTGAACGTCAGTTCACATTTGTAGGTGGATCATCAGTGTTAGAGCTAAAATTAGCATGTTTAAAGTGATTTTCATGCTTCCAGGGGCCCTAAACACAAGATTTATGGAATGGTTAAAAGTGCATGAAAATGGCCAATTTACTCACTCTGAGTTTTCAAAAAGGGTTTCTTTACCCCGGGAAGTTAATTAAATACCATTTGGAGGCATTTAATGTTCGAGCCAAAACGGCTGATTTTCGACAAAAGTGATAACCCCCCCCATTACGTCATGCTTCAGAAATGTGGAAAATGGTCGGTTTTCAAATGTTTTATTTTTGAACGTCAGTTCACATTTGTAGGTGGATCATCAGTGTTAGAGCTAAAATTAGCATGTTTAAAGTGATTTTCATGCTTCCAGGGGCACGGGAAGTGAATTAAATACTATTTGGAGGCATTTAATGTTCAAGCAAAAACAGCTGATTTTTGACAAAAGAGATAACACCCCCCCATTACGTCATGCTTCAGAAATGTGGAAAATGGTCCGTTTTCAAATGTTTTATTTTTGAACGTCAGTTCACATTTGTAGGTGGATCATCAGTGTTAGAGCTAAAATTAGCATGTTTAAAGTGATTTTCATGCTTCCAGGGGCCCTAAACACAAGATTTATGGAATGGTTAAAAGTGCATGAAAATGGCCAATTTACTCACTCTGAGTTCTCAAAAAGGGTTTCTTCACCCCGGGAAGTTAATTAAATACCATTTGGAGGCATTTAATGTTCGAGACAAAACGGCTGATTTTCGACAAAAGAGATAACACCCCCCCATTATGTCATGCTTCAGAAATGTGGAAAATGGTCCGTTTTCAAATGTTTTATTTTTGAACGTCAGTTCACATTTGTAGGTGGATCATCAGTGTTAGAGCTAAAATTAGCATGTTTAAAGTGATTTTCATCTTCCAGGGGCTCGGGAAGTGAATTAAATACTATTTGGAGGCATTTAATGTTCAAGCAAAAACAGCTGATTTTTGACAAAAGAGATAACACCCCCCCATTACTTCATGCTTCAGAAATGTGGAAAATGGTCCGTTTTCAAATGTTTTATTTTTGAACGTCAGTTCACATTTGTAGGTGGATCATCAGTGTTAGAGCTAAAATTAGCATGTTTAAAGTGATTTTCATGCTTTCAGGGGCCCTAAACACAAGATTTATGGAATGGGTAAAAGTGCATGAAAATGGCCAATTTACTCACTCTGAGTTCTCAAAAAAGGTTTCTTCATCCCGGGAAGTTAATTAAATACCATTTGGAGGCATTTAATGTTCAAGCAAAAACAGCTGATTTTTGACAAAAGAGAAACACCCCCCCATTACGTCATGCTTCAGATATGTGGAAAATGGTCCGTTTTCAAATGTTTTATTTTTGAACGTCAGTTCACATTTGTAGGTGGATCATCAGTGTTAGAGCTAAAATTAGCATGTTTAAAGTGATTTTCATGCTTCCAGGGGCCCTAAACACAAGATTTATGGAATGGTTAAAAGTGCATGAAAATGGCCAATTTACTCACTCTGAGTTCTCAAAAAGGGTTTCTTCACCCCGGGAAGTTAATTAAATACCATTTGGAGGCATTTAATGTTCGAGACAAAACGGCTGATTTTCGACAAAAGAGATAACACCCCCCCATTATGTCATGCTTCAGAAATGTGGAAAATGGTCCGTTTTCAAATGTTTTATTTTTGAACGTCAGTTCACATTTGTAGGTGGATCATCAGTGTTAGAGCTAAAATTAGCATGTTTAAAGTGATTTTCATGCTTCCAGGGGCTCGGGAAGTGAATTAAATACTATTTGGAGGCATTTAATGTTCAAGCAAAAACAGCAGATTTTTGACAAAAGAGATAACACCCCCCCATTACGTCATGCTTCAGAAATGTGGAAAATGGTCCGTTTTCAAATGTTTTATTTTTGAACGTCAGTTCACATTTGTAGGTGGATCATCAGTGTTAGAGCTAAAATTAGCATGTTTAAAGTGATTTTCATGCTTCCAGGGGCCCTAAACACAAGATTTATGGAATGGTTAAAAGTGCATGAAAATGGCCAATTTACTCACTCTGAGTTCTCAAAAAGGGTTTCTTCACCCCGGGAAGTTAATTAAATACCATTTGGAGGCATTTAATGTTCGAGACAAAACGGCTGATTTTCGACAAAAGAGATAACACCCCCCCATTATGTCATGCTTCAGAAATGTGGAAAATGGTCCGTTTTCAAATGTTTTATTTTTGAACGTCAGTTCACATTTGTAGGTGGATCATCAGTGTTAGAGCTAAAATTAGCATGTTTAAAGTGATTTTCATCTTCCAGGGGCTCGGGAAGTGAATTAAATACTATTTGGAGGCATTTAATGTTCAAGCAAAAACAGCTGATTTTTGACAAAAGAGATAACACCCCCCCATTACTTCATGCTTCAGAAATGTGGAAAATGGTCCGTTTTCAAATGTTTTATTTTTGAACGTCAGTTCACATTTGTAGGTGGATCATCAGTGTTAGAGCTAAAATTAGCATGTTTAAAGTGATTTTCATGCTTTCAGGGGCCCTAAACACAAGATTTATGGAATGGGTAAAAGTGCATGAAAATGGCCAATTTACTCACTCTGAGTTCTCAAAAAAGGTTTCTTCATCCCGGGAAGTTAATTAAATACCATTTGGAGGCATTTAATGTTCGAGCTAAGACGGATGATTTTCGACAAAAGAGATAACACCCCCCCCATTACGTCGTGCTTCAGAAATGTGGAAAATGGTCCTTTTTCAAATGTTTTAGTTTTTGAACGTCAGTTCACATTTGTAGGTGGATCATCAGTGTTAGAGCTAAAATTAGCATGTTTAAAGTGATTTTCATGCTTCCAGGGGCTCGGGAAGTGAATTAAATACTATTTGGAGGCATTTAATGTTCAAGCAAAAACAGCTGATTTTTGACAAAAGAGATAACACCCCCCCCCATTACGTCATGCTTCAGAAATGTGGAAAATGGTCCGTTTTCAAATGTTTTATTTTTGAACGTCAGTTCACATTTGTAGGTGGATCATCAGTGTTAGAGCTAAAATTAGCATGTTTAAAGTGATTTTCATGCGTCCAGGGGCCCTAAACACAAGATTTATGGAATGGTTAAAAGTGCATGAAAATGGCCAATTTACTCACTCTGAGTTCTCAAAAAAGGTTTCTTCATCCTGGGAAGTTAATTAAATACCATTTGGAGGCATTTAATGTTCAAGCTAAAACGGATGATTTTCGACAAAAGAGATAACACCCCCCCCCATTACGTCATGCTTCAGAAATGTGGAAAATGGTCAGTTTTCAAATGTTTTATTTTTGAACGTCAGTTCACATTTGTAGGTGGATCATCAGTGTTAGAGCTAAAATTAGCATGTTTAAAGTGATTTTCATGCTTTCAGGGGCTCGGGAAGTGAATTAAATACTATTTGGAGGCATTTAATGTTCAAGCAAAAACAGCTGATTTTTGACAAAAGAGATAACACCCCCCCATTACGTCATGCTTCAGAAATGTGGAAAATGGTCCGTTTTCAAATGTTTTATTTTTGAACGTCAGTTCACATTTGTAGGTGAATCATCAGTGTTAGAGCTAAAATTAGCATGTTTAAAGTGATTTTCATGCTTCCAGGGGCCCTAAACACAAGATTTATGGAATGGTTAAAAGTGCATGATAATGGCCAATTTACTCACTCTGAGTTCTCAAAAAAGGTTTCTTCATCCCGGGAAGTTAATTAAATACCATTTGGAGGCATTTAATGTTCGAGCTAAAACGGATGATTTTCGGCAAAAGAGATAACACCCCCCCTATTACGTCATGCTTCAGAAATGTGGAAAATGGTCCGTTTTCAAATGTTTTATTTTTGAACGTCAGTTCACATTTGTAGGTGGATCATCAGTGTTAGAGCTAAAATTAGCATGTTTACCGTGATTTTCATGCTTCCAGGGGCTCGGGAAGTGAATTAAATACTATTTGGAGGCATTTAATGTTCAAGCAAAAACAGCTGATTTTTGACAAAAGAGATAACACCCCCCCATTACGTCATGCTTCAGAAATGTGGAAAATGGTCCGTTTTCAAATGTTTTATTTTTGAACGTCAGTTCACATTTGTAGGTGGATCATCAGTGTTAGAGCTAAAATTAGCATGTTTAAAGTGATTTTCATGCTTCCAGGGGCCCTAAACACAAGATTTATGGAATGGTTAAAAGTGCATGAAAATGGCAAATTTACTCACTCTGAGTTCTCAAAAAGGGTTTCTTCACCCCGGGAAGTTAATTAAATACCATTTGGGTGCATTTAATGTTCGAGCCGAAACGGCTGATTTTCGACAAAAGAGATAACAGCTCCCCATTACGTCATGCTTCAGAAATGTGGAAAATGGTCCGTTTTCAAATGTTTTATTTTTGAACGTCAGTTCACATTTGTAGGTGGATCATCAGTGTTAGAGCTAAAATTAGCATGTTTAAAGTGATTTTCATGCTTCCAGGGGCTCGGGAAGTGAATTAAATACTATTTGGAGGCATTTAATGTTCAAGCAAAAACAGCTGATTTTTGACAAAAGAGATAACACCCCCCCATTACGTCATGCTTCAGAAATGTGGAAAATGGTCAGTTTTCAAATGTTTTATTTTTGAACGTCAGTTCACATTTGTAGGTGGATCATCAGTGTTAGAGCTAAAATTAGCATGTTTAAAGTGATTTTCATGCTTCCAGGGGCCCTAAACACAAGATTTATGGAATGGTTAAAAGTGCATGAAAATGGCCAATTTACTCACTCTGAGTTCTCAAAAAGGGTTTCTTCACCCCGGGAAGTTAATTAAATACCATTTTGATGCATTTAATGTTCGAGCCAAAACGGCTGATTTTCGACAAAAGAGATAACACCCCCCCATTACGTCATGCTTCAGATATGTGGAAAATGGTCCGTTTTCAAATGTTTTATTTTTGAACGTCAGTTCACATTTGTAGGTGGATCATCAGTGTTAGAGCTAAAATTAGCATGTTTAAAGTGATTTTCATGCTTCCAGGGGCTCGGGAAGTGAATTAAATACTATTTGGAGGCATTTAATGTTCAAGCAAAAACAGCTGATTTTTGACAAAAGAGATAACACCCCCCCATTACGTCATGCTTCAGAAATGTGGAAAATGGTCCGTTTTCAAATGTTTTATTTTTGAACGTCAGTTCACATTTGTAGGTGGATCATCAGTGTTAGAGCTAAAATTAGCATGTTTAAAGTGATTTTCATGCTTCCAGGGGCCCTAAACACAAGATTTATGGAATGGTTAAAAGTGCATGAAAATGGCCAATTTACTCACTCTGAGTTCTCAAAAAGGGTTTCTTCACCCCGGGAAGTTAATTAAATACCATTTGGAGGCATTTAATGTTCGAGACAAAACGGCTGATTTTCGACAAAAGAGATAACACCCCCCCATTATGTCATGCTTCAGAAATGTGGAAAATGGTCCGTTTTCAAATGTTTTATTTTTGAACGTCAGTTCACATTTGTAGGTGGATCATCAGTGTTAGAGCTAAAATTAGCATGTTTAAAGTGATTTTCATGCTTCCAGGGGCTCGGGAAGTGAATTAAATACAATTTGGAGGCATTTAATGTTCAAGCAAAAACAGCTGATTTTTGACAAAAGAGATAACACCCCCCCCATTACTTCATGCTTCAGAAATGTGGAAAATGGTCCGTTTTCAAATGTTTTATTTTTGAACGTCAGTTCACATTTGTAGGTGGATCATCAGTGTTAGAGCTAAAATTAGCATGTTTAAAGTGATTTTCATGCTTCCAGGGGCCCTAAACACAAGATTTATGGAATGGTTAAAAGTGCATGAAAATGGCCAATTTACTCACTCTGAGTTCTCAAAAAGGGTTTCTTCACCCCGGGAAGTTACTTAAATACCATTTGGAGGCATTTAATGTTCGAGCTAAAACGGATGATTTTCGACAAAAGAGATAACACCCCCCTATTACGTCATGCTTCAGAAATGTGGAAAATGGTCCGTTTTCAAATGTTTTATTTTTGAACGTCAGTTCACATTTGTAGGTGGATCATCAGTGTTAGAGCTAAAATTAGCATGTTTAAAGTGATTTTCATGCTTCCAGGGGCTCGGGAAGTGAATTAAATACTATTTGGAGGCATTTAATGTTAAGCAAAAACAGCAGATTTTTGACAAAAGAGATAACACCCCCCCATTACGTCATGCTTCAGAAATGTGGAAAATGGTCCGTTTTCAAATGTTTTATTTTTGAACGTCAGTTCACATTTGTAGGTGGATCATCAGTGTTAGAGCTAAAATTAGCATGTTTAAAGTGATTTTCATGCTTCCAGGGGCCCTAAACACAAGATTTATGGAATGGTTAAAAGTGCATGAAAATGGCCAATTTACTCACTCTGAGTTTTCAAAAAGGGTTTCTTTACCCCGGGAAGTTAATTAAATACCATTTGGAGGCATTTAATGTTCGATCCAAAACGGCTGATTTTCGACAAAAGTGATAACCCCCCCCATTACGTCATGCTTCAGAAATGTGGAAAATGGTCGGTTTTCAAATGTTTTATTTTTGAACGTCAGTTCACATTTGTAGGTGGATCATCAGTGTTAGAGCTAAAATTAGCATGTTTAAAGTGATTTTCATGCTTCCAGGGGCACGGGAAGTGAATTAAATACTATTTGGAGGCATTTAATGTTCAAGCAAAAACAGCTGATTTTTGACAAAAGAGATAACACCCCCCCATTACGTCATGCTTCAGAAATGTGGAAAATGGTCCGTTTTCAAATGTTTTATTTTTGAACGTCAGTTCACATTTGTAGGTGGATCATCAGTGTTAGAGCTTAATTAGCATGTTTAAAGTGATTTTCATGCTTCCAGGGGCCCTAAACACAAGATTTATGGAATGGTTAAAAGTGCATGAAAATGGCAAATTTACTCACTCTGAGTTCTCAAAAAGGGTTTCTTCACCCCGGGAAGTTAATTAAATACCATTTGGATGCATTTAATGTTCGAGCCAAAACGGCTGATTTTCGACAAAAGAGATAACAGCTCCCCATTACGTCATGCTTCAGAAATGTGGAAAATGGTCCGTTTTCAAATGTTTTATTTTTGAACGTCAGTTCACATTTGTAGGTGGATCATCAGTGTTAGAGCTAAAATTAGCATGTTTAAAGTGATTTTCATGCTTCCAGGGGCTCGGGAAGTGAATTAAATACTATATGGAGGCATTTAATGTTCAAGCAAAAACAGCTGATTTTTGACAAAAGAGATAACACCCCCCCATTACGTCATGCTTCAGATATGTGGAAAATGGTCCGTTTTCAAATGTTTTATTTTTGAACGTCAGTTCACATTTGTAGGTGGATCATCAGTGTTAGAGCTAAAATTAGCATGTTTAAAGTGATTTTCATGCTTCCAGGGGCCCTAAACACAAGATTTATGGAATGGTTAAAAGTGCATGAAAATGGCCAATTTACTCACTCTGAGTTCTCAAAAAGGGTTTCATCACCCCGGGAAGTTAATTAAATACCATTTGGAGGCATTTAATGTTCGAGACAAAACGGCTGATTTTCGACAAAAGAGATAACACCCCCCCATTATGTCATGCTTCAGAAATGTGGAAAATGGTCCGTTTTCAAATGTTTTATTTTTGAACGTCAGTTCACATTTGTAGGTGGATCATCAGTGTTAGAGCTAAAATTAGCATGTTTAAAGTGATTTTCATGCTTCCAGGGGCTCGGGAAGTGAATTAAATACTATTTGGAGGCATTTAATGTTCAAGCAAAAACAGCTGATTTTTGACAAAAGAGATAACACCCCCCCATTACTTCATGCTTCAGAAATTCGGAAAATGGTCCGTTTTCAAATGTTTTATTTTTGAACGTCAGTTCACATTTGTAGGTGGATCATCAGTGTTAGAGCTAAAATTAGCATGTTTAAAGTGATTTTCATGCTTCCAGGGGCCCTAAACACAAGATTTATGGAATGGTTAAAAGTGCATGAAAATGGCCAATTTACTCACTCTGAGTTCTCAAAAAGGGTTTCTTCACCCCGGGAAGTTACTTAAATACCATTTGGAGGCATTTAATGTTCAAGCAAAAATGGCTGATTTTCGACAAAAGAGATAACACCCCCTCATTACGTCATGCTTCAGAAATGTGGAAAATGGTCCGTTTTCAAATGTTTTATTTTTGAACGTCAGTTCACATTTGTAGGTGGATCATCAGTGTTAGAGCTAAAATTAGCATGTTTAAAGTGATTTTCATGCTTTCAGGGGCCCTAAACACAAGATTTATGGAATGGTTAAAAGTGCATGAAAATGGCCAATTTACTCACTCTGAGTTCTCAAAAAAGGTTTCTTCATCCCGGGAAGTTAATTAAATACCATTTGGAGGCATTTAATGTTCGAGCTAAAACGGATGATTTTCGACAAAAGAGATAACACCCCCCCATTACGTCATGCTTAAAAATGTGGAAAATGGTCCTTTTTCAAATGTTTTATTTTGGAACGTCAGTTCACATTTGTAGGTGGATCATCAGTGTTAGAGCTAAAATTAGCATGTTTAAAGTGATTTTCATGCTTCCAGGGGCTCGAGAAGTGAATTAAATACTATTTGGAGGCATTTAATGTTCAAGCAAAAACAGGTGATTTTTGACAAAAGAGATCACACCCCCCCATTACGTCATGCTTCAGAAATGTGGAAAATGGTCCGTTTTCAAATGTTTTATTTTTGAACGTCAGTTCACATTTGTAGGTGGATCATCAGTGTTAGAGCTAAAATTAGCATGTTTAAAGTGATTGTCATGCTTCCAGGGGCCCTAAACACAAGATTTATGGAATGGTTAAAAGTGCATGAAAATGGCCAATTTACTCACTCTGAGTTCTCAAAAAAGGTTTCTTCATCCCGGGAAGTTAATTAAATACCATTTGGAGGCATTTAATGTTCGAGCTAAAACGGATGATTTTCGACAAAAGAGATAACACCCCCCCCATTACGACATGCTTCAGAAATGTGGAAAATGGTCGGTTTTCAAATGTTTTATTTTTGAACGTCAGTTCACATTTGTAGGTGGATCATCAGTGTTAGAGCTAAAATTAGCATGTTTAAAGTGATTTTCATGCTTCCAGGGGCTCGGGAAGTGAATTAAATACTATTTGGAGGCATTTAATGTCCAAGCAAATACAGCTGATTTTTGACAAAAGAGATAACACCCCCCCATTACGTCATGCTTCAGAAATGTGGAAAATGGTCCGTTTTCAAATGTTTTATTTTTGAACGTCAGTTCACATTTGTAGGTGGATCATCAGTGTTAGAGCTAAAATTAGCATGTTTAAAGTGATTTTCATGCTTCCTGGGGCTCGGGAAGTGAATTAAATACTATTTGGAGGCATTTAATGTTCAAGCAAAAACAGCTGATTTTTGACAAAAGAGATAACACCCCCCCATTACGTCATGCTTCAGAAATGTGGAAAAGGGTCCGTTTTCAAATGTTTTTTTTTTGAACGTCAGTTCACATTTGTAGGTGGATCATCAGTGTTAGAGCTAAAATTAGCATGTTTAAAGTGATTTTCATGCTTCCAGGGGCCCTAAACTCAAGATTTATGGAATGGTTAAAAGTGCATGAAAATGGCCAATTTACTCACTCTGAGTTCTCAAAAAGGGTTTCTTCACCCCGGGAAGTTAATTAAATACCATTTGGAGGCATTTAATGTTCGAGCCAAAACGGCTGATTTTCGACAAAAGAGATAACACCCCCCCATTACTTCATGCTTCAGAAATGTGGAAAATGGTCCGTTTTCAAATGTTTTATTTTTGAACGTCAGTTCACATTTGTAGGAGGATCATCAGTGTTAGAGCTAAAATTAGCATGTTTAAAGTGATTTTCATGCTTCCAGGGGCTCGGGAAGTGAATTAAATACTATTTGGAGGCATTTAATGTTCAAGCAAAAACAGCTGATTTTTGACAAAAGAGATAACACCCCCCCATTACGTCATGCTTCAGAAATGTGGAAAATGGTCCGTTTTCAAATGTTTTATTTTTGAACGTCAGTTCACATTTGTAGGTGGATCATCAGTGTTAGAGCTAAAATTAGCATGTTTAAAGTGATTTTCATGCTTCCAGGGGCCCTAAACACAAGATTTATGGAATGGTTAAAAGTGCATGAAAATGGCCAATTTACTCACTCTGAGTTGTCAAAAAGGGTTTCTTCACCCCGGGAAGTTAATTAAATACCATTTGGAGGCATTTAATGTTCAAGACAAAACGGCTGATTTTCGACAAAAGAGATAACACCCCCCATTATGTCATGCTTCAGAAATGTGGAAAATGGTCCGTTTTCAAATGTTTTATTTTTGAACGTCAGTTCACATTTGTAGGTGGATCATCAGTGTTAGAGCTAAAATTAGCATGTTTAAAGTGATTTTCATGCTTCCAGGGGCTCGGGAAGTGAATTAAATACTATTTGGAGGCATTTAATGTTCAAGCAAAAACAGCTGATTTTTGACAAAAGAGATAACACCCCCCCATTACTTCATGCTTCAGAAATGTGGAAAATGGTCCGTTTTCAAATGTTTTATTTTTGAACGTCAGTTCACATTTGTAGGTGGATCATCAGTGTTAGAGCTAAAATTAGCATGTTTAAAGTGATTTTCATGCTTCCAGGGGCCCTAAACACAAGATTTATGGAATGGTTAAAAGTGCATGAAAATGGCCAATTTACTCACTCTGAGTTCTCAAAAAGGGTTTCTTCACCCCGGGAAGTTACTTAAATACCATTTGGAGGCATTTAATGTTCGAGCTAAAACGGATGATTTTCGACAAAAGAGATAACACCCCCCTATTACGTCATGCTTCAGAAATGTGGAAAATGGTCCGTTTTCAAATGTTTTATTTTTGAACGTCAGTTCACATTTGTAGGTGGATCATCAGTGTTAGAGCTAAAATTAGCATGTTTAAAGTGATTTTCATGCTTCCAGGGGCTCGGGAAGTGAATTAAATACTATTTGGAGGCATTTAATGTTCAAGCAAAAACAGCTGATTTTTGACAAAAGAGATAACACCCCCCCATTACGTCATGCTTCAGAAATGTGGAAAATGGTCCGTTTTCAAATGTTTTATTTTTGAACGTCAGTTCACATTTGTAGGTGGATCATCAGTGTTAGAGCTAAAATTAGCATGTTTAAAGTGATTTTCATGCTTCCAGGGGCCCTAAACACAAGATTTATGGAATGGTTAAAAGTGCATGAAAATGGCCAATTTACTCACTCTGAGTTTTCAAAAAGGGTTTCTTTACCCCGGGAAGTTAATTAAATACCATTTGGAGGCATTTAATGTTCGATCCAAAACGGCTGATTTTCGACAAAAGTGATAACCCCCCCCATTACGTCATGCTTCAGAAATGTGGAAAATGGTCGGTTTTCAAATGTTTTATTTTTGAACGTCAGTTCACATTTGTAGGTGGATCATCAGTGTTAGAGCTAAAATTAGCATGTTTAAAGTGATTTTCATGCTTCCAGGGGCACGGGAAGTGAATTAAATACTATTTGGAGGCATTTAATGTTCAAGCAAAAACAGCTGATTTTTGACAAAAGAGATAACACCCCCCCATTACGTCATGCTTCAGAAATGTGGAAAATGGTCCGTTTTCAAATGTTTTATTTTTGAACGTCAGTTCACATTTGTAGGTGGATCATCAGTGTTAGAGCTTAATTAGCATGTTTAAAGTGATTTTCATGCTTCCAGGGGCCCTAAACACAAGATTTATGGAATGGTTAAAAGTGCATGAAAATGGCAAATTTACTCACTCTGAGTTCTCAAAAAGGGTTTCTTCACCCCGGGAAGTTAATTAAATACCATTTGGATGCATTTAATGTTCGAGCCAAAACGGCTGATTTTCGACAAAAGAGATAACAGCTCCCCATTACGTCATGCTTCAGAAATGTGGAAAATGGTCCGTTTTCAAATGTTTTATTTTTGAACGTCAGTTCACATTTGTAGGTGGATCATCAGTGTTAGAGCTAAAATTAGCATGTTTAAAGTGATTTTCATGCTTCCAGGGGCTCGGGAAGTGAATTAAATACTATATGGAGGCATTTAATGTTCAAGCAAAAACAGCTGATTTTTGACAAAAGAGATAACACCCCCCATTACGTCATGCTTCAGATATGTGGAAAATGGTCCGTTTTCAAATGTTTTATTTTTGAACGTCAGTTCACATTTGTAGGTGGATCATCAGTGTTAGAGCTAAAATTAGCATGTTTAAAGTGATTTTCATGCTTCCAGGGGCCCTAAACACAAGATTTATGGAATGGTTAAAAGTGCATGAAAATGGCCAATTTACTCACTCTGAGTTCTCAAAAAGGGTTTCTTCACCCCGGGAAGTTAATTAAATACCATTTGGAGGCATTTAATGTTCGAGACAAAACGGCTGATTTTCGACAAAAGAGATAACACCCCCCCATTATGTCATGCTTCAGAAATGTGGAAAATGGTCCGTTTTCAAATGTTTTATTTTTGAACGTCAGTTCACATTTGTAGGTGGATCATCAGTGTTAGAGCTAAAATTAGCATGTTTAAAGTGATTTTCATGCTTCCAGGGGCTCGGGAAGTGAATTAAATACTATTTGGAGGCATTTAATGTTCAAGCAAAAACAGCTGATTTTTGACAAAAGAGATAACACCCCCCCATTACTTCATGCTTCAGAAATTCGGAAAATGGTCCGTTTTCAAATGTTTTATTTTTGAACGTCAGTTCACATTTGTAGGTGGATCATCAGTGTTAGAGCTAAAATTAGCATGTTTAAAGTGATTTTCATGCTTCCAGGGGCCCTAAACTCAAGATTTATGGAATGGTTAAAAGTGCATGAAAATGGCCAATTTACTCACTCTGAGTTCTCAAAAAGGGTTTCTTCACCCCGGGAAGTTACTTAAATACCATTTGGAGGCATTTAATGTTCAAGCAAAAATGGCTGATTTTCGACAAAAGAGATAACACCCCCTCATTACGTCATGCTTCAGAAATGTGGAAAATGGTCCGTTTTCAAATGTTTTATTTTTGAACGTCAGTTCACATTTGTAGGTGGATCATCAGTGTTAGAGCTAAAATTAGCATGTTTAAAGTGATTTTCATGCTTTCAGGGGCCCTAAACACAAGATTTATGGAATGGTTAAAAGTGCATGAAAAGGGCCAATTTACTCACTCTGAGTTCTCAAAAAAGGTTTCTTCATCCCGGGAAGTTAATTAAATACCATTTGGAGGCATTTAATGTTCGAGCCAAAACGGCTGATTTTCGACAAAAGAGATAACACCCCCCCATTACTTCATGCTTCAGAAATGTGGAAAATGGTCCGTTTTCAAATGTTTTATTTTTGAACGTCAGTTCACATTTGTAGGAGGATCATCAGTGTTAGAGCTAAAATTAGCATGTTTAAAGTGATTTTCATGCTTCCAGGGGCTCGGGAAGTGAATTAAATACTATTTGGAGGCATTTAATGTTCAAGCAAAAACAGCTGATTTTTGACAAAAGAGATAACACCCCCCCATTACGTCATGCTTCAGAAATGTGGAAAATGGTCCGTTTTCAAATGTTTTATTTTTGAACGTCAGTTCACATTTGTAGGTGGATCATCAGTGTTAGAGCTAAAATTAGCATGTTTAAAGTGATTTTCATGCTTCCAGGGGCCCTAAACACAAGATTTATGGAATGGTTAAAAGTGCATGAAAATGGCCAATTTACTCACTCTGAGTTGTCAAAAAGGGTTTCTTCACCCCGGGAAGTTAATTAAATACCATTTGGAGGCATTTAATGTTCAAGACAAAACGGCTGATTTTCGACAAAAGAGATAACACCCCCCATTATGTCATGCTTCAGAAATGTGGAAAATGGTCCGTTTTCAAATGTTTTATTTTTGAACGTCAGTTCACATTTGTAGGTGGATCATCAGTGTTAGAGCTAAAATTAGCATGTTTAAAGTGATTTTCATGCTTCCAGGGGCTCGGGAAGTGAATTAAATACTATTTGGAGGCATTTAATGTTCAAGCAAAAACAGCTGATTTTTGACAAAAGAGATAACACCCCCCCATTACTTCATGCTTCAGAAATGTGGAAAATGGTCCGTTTTCAAATGTTTTATTTTTGAACGTCAGTTCACATTTGTAGGTGGATCATCAGTGTTAGAGCTAAAATTAGCATGTTTAAAGTGATTTTCATGCTTCCAGGGGCCCTAAACACAAGATTTATGGAATGGTTAAAAGTGCATGAAAATGGCCAATTTACTCACTCTGAGTTCTCAAAAAGGGTTTCTTCACCCCGGGAAGTTACTTAAATACCATTTGGAGGCATTTAATGTTCAAGCAAAAATGGCTGATTTTCGACAAAAGAGATAACACCCCCCCATTACGTCATGCTTCAGAAATGTGGAAAATGGTCCGTTTTCAAATGTTTTATTTTTGAACGTCAGTTCACATTTGTAGGTGGATCATCAGTGTTAGAGCTAAAATTAGCATGTTTAAAGTGATTTTCATGCTTCCTGGGGCTCGGGAAGTGAATTAAATACTATTTGGAGGCATTTAATGTTCAAGCAAAAACAGCTGATTTTTGACAAAAGAGATAACACCCCCCCATTACATCATGCTTCAGAAATGTGGAAAAGGGTCCGTTTTCAAATGGTTTTTTTTTGAACGTCAGTTCACATTTGTAGGTGGATCATCAGTGTTAGAGCTAAAATTAGCATGTTTAAAGTGATTTTCATGCTTCCAGGGGCCCTAAACTCAAGATTTATGGAATGGTTAAAAGTGCATGAAAATGGCCAATTTACTCACTCTGAGTTCTCAAAAAGGGTTTCTTCACCCCGGGAAGTTAATTAAATACCATTTGGAGGCATTTAATGTTCGAGCCAAAACGGCTGATTTTCGACAAAAGAGATAACACCCCCCCATTACTTCATGCTTCAGAAATGTGGAAAATGGTCCGTTTTCAAATGTTTTATTTTTGAACGTCAGTTCACATTTGTAGGAGGATCATCAGTGTTAGAGCTAAAATTAGCATGTTTAAAGTGATTTTCATGCTTCCAGGGGCTCGGGAAGTGAATTAAATACTATTTGGAGGCATTTAATGTTCAAGCAAAAACAGCTGATTTTTGACAAAAGAGATAACACCCCCCCCATTACGTCATGCTTCAGAAATGTGGAAAATGGTCCGTTTTCAAATGTTTTATTTTTGAACGTCAGTTCACATTTGTAGGTGAATCATCAGTGTTAGAGCTAAAATTAGCATGTTTAAAGTGATTTTCATGCTTCCAGGGGCCCTAAACACAAGATTTAAGGAATGGTTAAAAGTGCATGAAAATGGCCAATTTACTCACTCTGAGTTGTCAAAAAGGGTTTCTTCACCCCGGGAAGTTAATTAAATACCATTTGGAGGCATTTAATGTTCGAGCCAAAACGGCTGATTTTCGACAAAAGAGATAACACGCCCCCATTACGTCATGCTTCAGAAATGTGGAAAATGGTCCGTTTTCAAATGTTTTATTTTTGAACGTCAGTTCACATTTGTAGGTGGATCATCAGTGTTAGAGCTAAAATTAGCATGTTTAAAGTGATTTTCATGCTTCCAGGGGCCCTAAACACAAGATTTATGGAATGGTTAAAAGTGCATGAAAATGGCCAATTTACTCACTCTGAGTTCTCAAAAAGGGTTTCTTCACCCCGGGAAGTTAATTAAATACCATTTGGAGGCATTTAATGTTCGATACAAAACGGCTGATTTTCGACAAAAGAGATAACACCCCCCCATTATGTCATGCTTCAGAAATGTGGAAAATGGTCCGTTTTCAAATGTTTTATTTTTGAACGTCAGTTCACATTTGTAGGTGGATCATCAGTGTTAGAGCTAAAATTAGCATGTTTAAAGTGATTTTCATCTTCCAGGGGCTCGGGAAGTGAATTAAATACTATTTGGAGGCATTTAATGTTCAAGCAAAAACAGCTGATTTTTGACAAAAGAGATAACACCCCCCCATTACTTCATGCTTCAGAAATGTGGAAAATGGTCCGTTTTCAAATGTTTTATTTTTGAACGTCAGTTCACATTTGTAGGTGGATCATCAGTGTTAGAGCTAAAATTAGCATGTTTAAAGTGATTTTCATGCTTTCAGGGGCCCTAAACACAAGATTTATGGAATGGGTAAAAGTGCATGAAAATGGCCAATTTACTCACTCTGAGTTCTCAAAAAAGGTTTCTTCATCCCGGGAAGTTAATTAAATACCATTTGGAGGCATTTAATGTTCGAGCTAAAACGGATGATTTTCGACAAAAGAGATAACACCCCCCCCATTACGTCGTGCTTCAGAAATGTGGAAAATGGTCCTTTTTCAAATGTTTTAGTTTTTGAACGTCAGTTCACATTTGTAGGTGGATCATCAGTGTTAGAGCTAAAATTAGCATGTTTAAAGTGATTTTCATGCTTCCAGGGGCTCGGGAAGTGAATTAAATACTATTTGGAGGCATTTAATGTTCAAGCAAAAACAGCTGATTTTTGACAAAAGAGATAACACCCCCCCCCATTACGTCATGCTTCAGAAATGTGGAAAATGGTCCGTTTTCAAATGTTTTATTTTTGAACGTCAGTTCACATTTGTAGGTGGATCATCAGTGTTAGAGCTAAAATTAGCATGTTTAAAGTGATTTTCATGCGTCCAGGGGCCCTAAACACAAGATTTATGGAATGGTTAAAAGTGCATGAAAATGGCCAATTTACTCACTCTGAGTTCTCAAAAAAGGTTTCTTCATCCTGGGAAGTTAATTAAATACCATTTGGAGGCATTTAATGTTCAAGCTAAAACGGATGATTTTCGACAAAAGAGATAACACCCCCCCCATTACGTCATGCTTCAGAAATGTGGAAAATGGTCAGTTTTCAAATGTTTTATTTTTGAACGTCAGTTCACATTTGTAGGTGGATCATCAGTGTTAGAGCTAAAATTAGCATGTTTAAAGTGATTTTCATGCTTCCAGGGGCTCGGGAAGTGAATTAAATACTATTTGGAGGCATTTAATGTTCAAGCAAAAACAGCTGATTTTTGACAAAAGAGATAACACCCCCCCATTACGTCATGCTTCAGAAATGTGGAAAATGGTCCGTTTTCAAATGTTTTATTTTTGAACGTCAGTTCACATTTGTAGGTGGATCATCAGTGTTAGAGCTAAAATTAGCATGTTTAAAGTGATTGTCATGCTTCCAGGGGCCCTAAACACAAGATTTATGGAATGGTTAAAAGTGCATGAAAATGGCCAATTTACTCACTCTGAGTTCTCAAAAAAGGTTTCTTCATCCCGGGAAGTTAATTAAATACCATTTGGAGGCATTTAATGTTCGAGCTAAAACGGATGATTTTCGACAAAAGAGATAACACCCCCCCCATTACGACATGCTTCAGAAATGTGGAAAATGGTCGGTTTTCAAATGTTTTATTTTTGAACGTCAGTTCACATTTGTAGGTGGATCATCAGTGTTAGAGCTAAAATTAGCATGTTTAAAGTGATTTTCATGCTTCCAGGGGCTCGGGAAGTGAATTAAATACTATTTGGAGGCATTTAATGTTCAAGCAAAAACAGCTGATTTTTGACAAAAGAGATAACACCCCCCCATTACTTCATGCTTCAGAAATGTGGAAAATGGTCCGTTTTCAAATGTTTTATTTTTGAACGTCAGTTCACATTTGTAGGTGGATCATCAGTGTTAGAGCTAAAATTAGCATGTTTAAAGTGATTTTCATGCTTCCAGGGGCTCGGGAAGTGAATTAAATACTATTTGGAGGCATTTAATGTTCAAGCAAAAACAGCTGATTTTTGACAAAAGAGATAACACCCCCCCATTACTTCATGCTTCAGAAATGTGGAAAATGGTCCGTTTTCAAATGTTTTATTTTTGAACGTCAGTTCACATTTGTAGGTGGATCATCAGTGTTAGAGCTAAAATTAGCATGTTTAAAGTGATTTTCATGCTTCCAGGGGCCCTAAACACAAGATTTATGGAATGGTTAAAAGTGCATGAAAATGGCCAATTTACTCACTCTGAGTTCTCAAAAAGGGTTTCTTCACCCCGGGAAGTTACTTAAATACCATTTGGAGGCATTTAATGTTCAAGCAAAAATGGCTGATTTTCGACAAAAGAGATAACACCCCCCCATTACGTCATGCTTCAGAAATGTGGAAAATGGTCCGTTTTCAAATGTTTTATTTTTGAACGTCAGTTCACATTTGTAGGTGGATCATCAGTGTTAGAGCTAAAATTAGCATGTTTAAAGTGATTTTCATGCTTCCTGGGGCTCGGGAAGTGAATTAAATACTATTTGGAGGCATTTAATGTTCAAGCAAAAACAGCTGATTTTTGACAAAAGAGATAACACCCCCCCATTACGTCATGCTTCAGAAATGTGGAAAAGGGTCCGTTTTCAAATGGTTTTTTTTTGAACGTCAGTTCACATTTGTAGGTGGATCATCAGTGTTAGAGCTAAAATTAGCATGTTTAAAGTGATTTTCATGCTTCCAGGGGCCCTAAACTCAAGATTTATGGAATGGTTAAAAGTGCATGAAAATGGCCAATTTACTCACTCTGAGTTCTCAAAAAGGGTTTCTTCACCCCGGGAAGTTAATTAAATACCATTTGGAGGCATTTAATGTTCGAGCCAAAACGGCTGATTTTCGACAAAAGAGATAACACCCCCCCATTACTTCATGCTTCAGAAATGTGGAAAATGGTCCGTTTTCAAATGTTTTATTTTTGAACGTCAGTTCACATTTGTAGGAGGATCATCAGTGTTAGAGCTAAAATTAGCATGTTTAAAGTGATTTTCATGCTTCCAGGGGCTCGGGAAGTGAATTAAATACTATTTGGAGGCATTTAATGTTCAAGCAAAAACAGCTGATTTTTGACAAAAGAGATAACACCCCCCCCATTACGTCATGCTTCAGAAATGTGGAAAATGGTCCGTTTTCAAATGTTTTATTTTTGAACGTCAGTTCACATTTGTAGGTGAATCATCAGTGTTAGAGCTAAAATTAGCATGTTTAAAGTGATTTTCATGCTTCCAGGGGCCCTAAACACAAGATTTAAGGAATGGTTAAAAGTGCATGAAAATGGCCAATTTACTCACTCTGAGTTGTCAAAAAGGGTTTCTTCACCCCGGGAAGTTAATTAAATACCATTTGGAGGCATTTAATGTTCGAGCCAAAACGGCTGATTTTCGACAAAAGAGATAACACGCCCCCATTACGTCATGCTTCAGAAATGTGGAAAATGGTCCGTTTTCAAATGTTTTATTTTTGAACGTCAGTTCACATTTGTAGGTGGATCATCAGTGTTAGAGCTAAAATTAGCATGTTTAAAGTGATTTTCATGCTTCCAGGGGCCCTAAACACAAGATTTATGGAATGGTTAAAAGTGCATGAAAATGGCCAATTTACTCACTCTGAGTTCTCAAAAAGGGTTTCTTCACCCCGGGAAGTTAATTAAATACCATTTGGAGGCATTTAATGTTCGATACAAAACGGCTGATTTTCGACAAAAGAGATAACACCCCCCCATTATGTCATGCTTCAGAAATGTGGAAAATGGTCCGTTTTCAAATGTTTTATTTTTGAACGTCAGTTCACATTTGTAGGTGGATCATCAGTGTTAGAGCTAAAATTAGCATGTTTAAAGTGATTTTCATCTTCCAGGGGCTCGGGAAGTGAATTAAATACTATTTGGAGGCATTTAATGTTCAAGCAAAAACAGCTGATTTTTGACAAAAGAGATAACACCCCCCCATTACTTCATGCTTCAGAAATGTGGAAAATGGTCCGTTTTCAAATGTTTTATTTTTGAACGTCAGTTCACATTTGTAGGTGGATCATCAGTGTTAGAGCTAAAATTAGCATGTTTAAAGTGATTTTCATGCTTTCAGGGGCCCTAAACACAAGATTTATGGAATGGGTAAAAGTGCATGAAAATGGCCAATTTACTCACTCTGAGTTCTCAAAAAAGGTTTCTTCATCCCGGGAAGTTAATTAAATACCATTTGGAGGCATTTAATGTTCGAGCTAAAACGGATGATTTTCGACAAAAGAGATAACACCCCCCCCATTACGTCGTGCTTCAGAAATGTGGAAAATGGTCCTTTTTCAAATGTTTTAGTTTTTGAACGTCAGTTCACATTTGTAGGTGGATCATCAGTGTTAGAGCTAAAATTAGCATGTTTAAAGTGATTTTCATGCTTCCAGGGGCTCGGGAAGTGAATTAAATACTATTTGGAGGCATTTAATGTTCAAGCAAAAACAGCTGATTTTTGACAAAAGAGATAACACCCCCCCCCATTACGTCATGCTTCAGAAATGTGGAAAATGGTCCGTTTTCAAATGTTTTATTTTTGAACGTCAGTTCACATTTGTAGGTGGATCATCAGTGTTAGAGCTAAAATTAGCATGTTTAAAGTGATTTTCATGCGTCCAGGGGCCCTAAACACAAGATTTATGGAATGGTTAAAAGTGCATGAAAATGGCCAATTTACTCACTCTGAGTTCTCAAAAAAGGTTTCTTCATCCTGGGAAGTTAATTAAATACCATTTGGAGGCATTTAATGTTCAAGCTAAAACGGATGATTTTCGACAAAAGAGATAACACCCCCCCCATTACGTCATGCTTCAGAAATGTGGAAAATGGTCAGTTTTCAAATGTTTTATTTTTGAACGTCAGTTCACATTTGTAGGTGGATCATCAGTGTTAGAGCTAAAATTAGCATGTTTAAAGTGATTTTCATGCTTCCAGGGGCTCGGGAAGTGAATTAAATACTATTTGGAGGCATTTAATGTTCAAGCAAAAACAGCTGATTTTTGACAAAAGAGATAACACCCCCCCATTACGTCATGCTTCAGAAATGTGGAAAATGGTCCGTTTTCAAATGTTTTATTTTTGAACGTCAGTTCACATTTGTAGGTGGATCATCAGTGTTAGAGCTAAAATTAGCATGTTTAAAGTGATTGTCATGCTTCCAGGGGCCCTAAACACAAGATTTATGGAATGGTTAAAAGTGCATGAAAATGGCCAATTTACTCACTCTGAGTTCTCAAAAAAGGTTTCTTCATCCCGGGAAGTTAATTAAATACCATTTGGAGGCATTTAATGTTCGAGCTAAAACGGATGATTTTCGACAAAAGAGATAACACCCCCCCCATTACGACATGCTTCAGAAATGTGGAAAATGGTCGGTTTTCAAATGTTTTATTTTTGAACGTCAGTTCACATTTGTAGGTGGATCATCAGTGTTAGAGCTAAAATTAGCATGTTTAAAGTGATTTTCATGCTTCCAGGGGCTCGGGAAGTGAATTAAATACTATTTGGAGGCATTTAATGTTCAAGCAAAAACAGCTGATTTTTGACAAAAGAGATAACACCCCCCCATTACTTCATGCTTCAGAAATGTGGAAAATGGTCCGTTTTCAAATGTTTTATTTTTGAACGTCAGTTCACATTTGTAGGTGGATCATCAGTGTTAGAGCTAAAATTAGCATGTTTAAAGTGATTTTCATGCTTCCAGGGGCCCTAAACACAAGATTTATGGAATGGTTAAAAGTGCATGAAAATGGCCAATTTACTCACTCTGAGTTCTCAAAAAGGGTTTCTTCACCCCGGGAAGTTACTTAAATACCATTTGGAGGCATTTAATGTTCGAGCTAAAACGGATGATTTTCGACAAAAGAGATAACACCCCCCTATTACGTCATGCTTCAGAAATGTGGAAAATGGTCCGTTTTCAAATGTTTTATTTTTGAACGTCAGTTCACATTTGTAGGTGGATCATCAGTGTTAGAGCTAAAATTAGCATGTTTAAAGTGATTTTCATGCTTCCAGGGGCTCGGGAAGTGAATTAAATACTATTTGGAGGCATTTAATGTTCAAGCAAAAACAGCTGATTTTTGACAAAAGAGATAACACCCCCCCATTACGTCATGCTTCAGAAATGTGGAAAATGGTCCGTTTTCAAATGTTTTATTTTTGAACGTCAGTTCACATTTGTAGGTGGATCATCAGTGTTAGAGCTAAAATTAGCATGTTTAAAGTGATTTTCATGCTTCCAGGGGCCCTAAACACAAGATTTATGGAATGGTTAAAAGTGCATGAAAATGGCCAATTTACTCACTCTGAGTTTTCAAAAAGGGTTTCTTTACCCCGGGAAGTTAATTAAATACCATTTGGAGGCATTTAATGTTCGATCCAAAACGGCTGATTTTCGACAAAAGTGATAACCCCCCCCATTACGTCATGCTTCAGAAATGTGGAAAATGGTCGGTTTTCAAATGTTTTATTTTTGAACGTCAGTTCACATTTGTAGGTGGATCATCAGTGTTAGAGCTAAAATTAGCATGTTTAAAGTGATTTTCATGCTTCCAGGGGCACGGGAAGTGAATTAAATACTATTTGGAGGCATTTAATGTTCAAGCAAAAACAGCTGATTTTTGACAAAAGAGATAACACCCCCCCATTACGTCATGCTTCAGAAATGTGGAAAATGGTCCGTTTTCAAATGTTTTATTTTTGAACGTCAGTTCACATTTGTAGGTGGATCATCAGTGTTAGAGCTTAATTAGCATGTTTAAAGTGATTTTCATGCTTCCAGGGGCCCTAAACACAAGATTTATGGAATGGTTAAAAGTGCATGAAAATGGCAAATTTACTCACTCTGAGTTCTCAAAAAGGGTTTCTTCACCCCGGGAAGTTAATTAAATACCATTTGGATGCATTTAATGTTCGAGCCAAAACGGCTGATTTTCGACAAAAGAGATAACAGCTCCCCATTACGTCATGCTTCAGAAATGTGGAAAATGGTCCGTTTTCAAATGTTTTATTTTTGAACGTCAGTTCACATTTGTAGGTGGATCATCAGTGTTAGAGCTAAAATTAGCATGTTTAAAGTGATTTTCATGCTTCCAGGGGCTCGGGAAGTGAATTAAATACTATATGGAGGCATTTAATGTTCAAGCAAAAACAGCTGATTTTTGACAAAAGAGATAACACCCCCCATTACGTCATGCTTCAGATATGTGGAAAATGGTCCGTTTTCAAATGTTTTATTTTTGAACGTCAGTTCACATTTGTAGGTGGATCATCAGTGTTAGAGCTAAAATTAGCATGTTTAAAGTGATTTTCATGCTTCCAGGGGCCCTAAACACAAGATTTATGGAATGGTTAAAAGTGCATGAAAATGGCCAATTTACTCACTCTGAGTTCTCAAAAAGGGTTTCTTCACCCCGGGAAGTTAATTAAATACCATTTGGAGGCATTTAATGTTCGAGACAAAACGGCTGATTTTCGACAAAAGAGATAACACCCCCCCATTATGTCATGCTTCAGAAATGTGGAAAATGGTCCGTTTTCAAATGTTTTATTTTTGAACGTCAGTTCACATTTGTAGGTGGATCATCAGTGTTAGAGCTAAAATTAGCATGTTTAAAGTGATTTTCATGCTTCCAGGGGCTCGGGAAGTGAATTAAATACTATTTGGAGGCATTTAATGTTCAAGCAAAAACAGCTGATTTTTGACAAAAGAGATAACACCCCCCCATTACTTCATGCTTCAGAAATTCGGAAAATGGTCCGTTTTCAAATGTTTTATTTTTGAACGTCAGTTCACATTTGTAGGTGGATCATCAGTGTTAGAGCTAAAATTAGCATGTTTAAAGTGATTTTCATGCTTCCAGGGGCCCTAAACTCAAGATTTATGGAATGGTTAAAAGTGCATGAAAATGGCCAATTTACTCACTCTGAGTTCTCAAAAAGGGTTTCTTCACCCCGGGAAGTTACTTAAATACCATTTGGAGGCATTTAATGTTCAAGCAAAAATGGCTGATTTTCGACAAAAGAGATAACACCCCCTCATTACGTCATGCTTCAGAAATGTGGAAAATGGTCCGTTTTCAAATGTTTTATTTTTGAACGTCAGTTCACATTTGTAGGTGGATCATCAGTGTTAGAGCTAAAATTAGCATGTTTAAAGTGATTTTCATGCTTTCAGGGGCCCTAAACACAAGATTTATGGAATGGTTAAAAGTGCATGAAAATGGCCAATTTACTCACTCTGAGTTCTCAAAAAAGGTTTCTTCATCCCGGGAAGTTAATTAAATACCATTTGGAGGCATTTAATGTTCGAGCTAAAACGGATGATTTTCGACAAAAGAGATAACACCCCCCCATTACGTCATGCTTAAAAATGTGGAAAATGGTCCTTTTTCAAATGTTTTATTTTGGAACGTCAGTTCACATTTGTAGGTGGATCATCAGTGTTAGAGCTAAAATTAGCATGTTTAAAGTGATTTTCATGCTTCCAGGGGCTCGAGAAGTGAATTAAATACTATTTGGAGGCATTTAATGTTCAAGCAAAAACAGCTGATTTTTGACAAAAGAGATAACACCCCCCCATTACGTCATGCTTCAGAAATGTGGAAAAGGGTCCGTTTTCAAATGTTTTTTTTTTGAACGTCAGTTCACATTTGTAGGTGGATCATCAGTGTTAGAGCTAAAATTAGCATGTTTAAAGTGATTTTCATGCTTCCAGGGGCCCTAAACTCAAGATTTATGGAATGGTTAAAAGTGCATGAAAATGGCCAATTTACTCACTCTGAGTTCTCAAAAAGGGTTTCTTCACCCCGGGAAGTTAATTAAATACCATTTGGAGGCATTTAATGTTCGAGCCAAAACGGCTGATTTTCGACAAAAGAGATAACACCCCCCCATTACTTCATGCTTCAGAAATGTGGAAAATGGTCCGTTTTCAAATGTTTTATTTTTGAACGTCAGTTCACATTTGTAGGAGGATCATCAGTGTTAGAGCTAAAATTAGCATGTTTAAAGTGATTTTCATGCTTCCAGGGGCTCGGGAAGTGAATTAAATACTATTTGGAGGCATTTAATGTTCAAGCAAAAACAGCTGATTTTTGACAAAAGAGATAACACCCCCCCATTACGTCATGCTTCAGAAATGTGGAAAATGGTCCGTTTTCAAATGTTTTATTTTTGAACGTCAGTTCACATTTGTAGGTGGATCATCAGTGTTAGAGCTAAAATTAGCATGTTTAAAGTGATTTTCATGCTTCCAGGGGCCCTAAACACAAGATTTATGGAATGGTTAAAAGTGCATGAAAATGGCCAATTTACTCACTCTGAGTTGTCAAAAAGGGTTTCTTCACCCCGGGAAGTTAATTAAATACCATTTGGAGGCATTTAATGTTCAAGACAAAACGGCTGATTTTCGACAAAAGAGATAACACCCCCCATTATGTCATGCTTCAGAAATGTGGAAAATGGTCCGTTTTCAAATGTTTTATTTTTGAACGTCAGTTCACATTTGTAGGTGGATCATCAGTGTTAGAGCTAAAATTAGCATGTTTAAAGTGATTTTCATGCTTCCAGGGGCTCGGGAAGTGAATTAAATACTATTTGGAGGCATTTAATGTTCAAGCAAAAACAGCTGATTTTTGACAAAAGAGATAACACCCCCCCATTACTTCATGCTTCAGAAATGTGGAAAATGGTCCGTTTTCAAATGTTTTATTTTTGAACGTCAGTTCACATTTGTAGGTGGATCATCAGTGTTAGAGCTAAAATTAGCATGTTTAAAGTGATTTTCATGCTTCCAGGGGCCCTAAACACAAGATTTATGGAATGGTTAAAAGTGCATGAAAATGGCCAATTTACTCACTCTGAGTTCTCAAAAAGGGTTTCTTCACCCCGGGAAGTTACTTAAATACCATTTGGAGGCATTTAATGTTCAAGCAAAAATGGCTGATTTTCGACAAAAGAGATAACACCCCCCCATTACGTCATGCTTCAGAAATGTGGAAAATGGTCCGTTTTCAAATGTTTTATTTTTGAACGTCAGTTCACATTTGTAGGTGGATCATCAGTGTTAGAGCTAAAATTAGCATGTTTAAAGTGATTTTCATGCTTCCTGGGGCTCGGGAAGTGAATTAAATACTATTTGGAGGCATTTAATGTTCAAGCAAAAACAGCTGATTTTTGACAAAAGAGATAACACCCCCCCATTACGTCATGCTTCAGAAATGTGGAAAAGGGTCCGTTTTCAAATGGTTTTTTTTTGAACGTCAGTTCACATTTGTAGGTGGATCATCAGTGTTAGAGCTAAAATTAGCATGTTTAAAGTGATTTTCATGCTTCCAGGGGCCCTAAACTCAAGATTTATGGAATGGTTAAAAGTGCATGAAAATGGCCAATTTACTCACTCTGAGTTCTCAAAAAGGGTTTCTTCACCCCGGGAAGTTAATTAAATACCATTTGGAGGCATTTAATGTTCGAGCCAAAACGGCTGATTTTCGACAAAAGAGATAACACCCCCCCATTACTTCATGCTTCAGAAATGTGGAAAATGGTCCGTTTTCAAATGTTTTATTTTTGAACGTCAGTTCACATTTGTAGGAGGATCATCAGTGTTAGAGCTAAAATTAGCATGTTTAAAGTGATTTTCATGCTTCCAGGGGCCCTAAACACAAGATTTATGGAATGGTTAAAAGTGCATGAAAATGGCCAATTTACTCACTCTGAGTTCTCAAAAAGGGTTTCTTCACCCCGGGAAGTTAATTAAATACCATTTGGAGGCATTTAATGTTCGATACAAAACGGCTGATTTTCGACAAAAGAGATAACACCCCCCCATTATGTCATGCTTCAGAAATGTGGAAAATGGTCCGTTTTCAAATGTTTTATTTTTGAACGTCAGTTCACATTTGTAGGTGGATCATCAGTGTTAGAGCTAAAATTAGCATGTTTAAAGTGATTTTCATCTTCCAGGGGCTCGGGAAGTGAATTAAATACTATTTGGAGGCATTTAATGTTCAAGCAAAAACAGCTGATTTTTGACAAAAGAGATAACACCCCCCCATTACTTCATGCTTCAGAAATGTGGAAAATGGTCCGTTTTCAAATGTTTTATTTTTGAACGTCAGTTCACATTTGTAGGTGGATCATCAGTGTTAGAGCTAAAATTAGCATGTTTAAAGTGATTTTCATGCTTTCAGGGGCCCTAAACACAAGATTTATGGAATGGGTAAAAGTGCATGAAAATGGCCAATTTACTCACTCTGAGTTCTCAAAAAAGGTTTCTTCATCCCGGGAAGTTAATTAAATACCATTTGGAGGCATTTAATGTTCGAGCTAAAACGGATGATTTTCGACAAAAGAGATAACACCCCCCCCATTACGTCGTGCTTCAGAAATGTGGAAAATGGTCCTTTTTCAAATGTTTTAGTTTTTGAACGTCAGTTCACATTTGTAGGTGGATCATCAGTGTTAGAGCTAAAATTAGCATGTTTAAAGTGATTTTCATGCTTCCAGGGGCTCGGGAAGTGAATTAAATACTATTTGGAGGCATTTAATGTTCAAGCAAAAACAGCTGATTTTTGACAAAAGAGATAACACCCCCCCCCATTACGTCATGCTTCAGAAATGTGGAAAATGGTCCGTTTTCAAATGTTTTATTTTTGAACGTCAGTTCACATTTGTAGGTGGATCATCAGTGTTAGAGCTAAAATTAGCATGTTTAAAGTGATTTTCATGCGTCCAGGGGCCCTAAACACAAGATTTATGGAATGGTTAAAAGTGCATGAAAATGGCCAATTTACTCACTCTGAGTTCTCAAAAAAGGTTTCTTCATCCTGGGAAGTTAATTAAATACCATTTGGAGGCATTTAATGTTCAAGCTAAAACGGATGATTTTCGACAAAAGAGATAACACCCCCCCCATTACGTCATGCTTCAGAAATGTGGAAAATGGTCAGTTTTCAAATGTTTTATTTTTGAACGTCAGTTCACATTTGTAGGTGGATCATCAGTGTTAGAGCTAAAATTAGCATGTTTAAAGTGATTTTCATGCTTCCAGGGGCTCGGGAAGTGAATTAAATACTATTTGGAGGCATTTAATGTTCAAGCAAAAACAGCTGATTTTTGACAAAAGAGATAACACCCCCCCATTACGTCATGCTTCAGAAATGTGGAAAATGGTCCGTTTTCAAATGTTTTATTTTTGAACGTCAGTTCACATTTGTAGGTGGATCATCAGTGTTAGAGCTAAAATTAGCATGTTTAAAGTGATTGTCATGCTTCCAGGGGCCCTAAACACAAGATTTATGGAATGGTTAAAAGTGCATGAAAATGGCCAATTTACTCACTCTGAGTTCTCAAAAAAGGTTTCTTCATCCCGGGAAGTTAATTAAATACCATTTGGAGGCATTTAATGTTCGAGCTAAAACGGATGATTTTCGACAAAAGAGATAACACCCCCCCCATTACGACATGCTTCAGAAATGTGGAAAATGGTCGGTTTTCAAATGTTTTATTTTTGAACGTCAGTTCACATTTGTAGGTGGATCATCAGTGTTAGAGCTAAAATTAGCATGTTTAAAGTGATTTTCATGCTTCCAGGGGCTCGGGAAGTGAATTAAATACTATTTGGAGGCATTTAATGTCCAAGCAAATACAGCTGATTTTTGACAAAAGAGATAACACCCCCCCATTACGTCATGCTTCAGAAATGTGGAAAATGGTCCGTTTTCAAATGTTTTATTTTTGAACGTCAGTTCACATTTGTAGGTGGATCATCAGTGTTAGAGCTAAAATTAGCATGTTTAAAGTGATTTTCATGCTTCCTGGGGCTCGGGAAGTGAATTAAATACTATTTGGAGGCATTTAATGTTCAAGCAAAAACAGCAGATTTTTGACAAAAGAGATAACACCCCCCCATTACGTCATGCTTCAGAAATGTGGAAAAGGGTCCGTTTTCAAATGTTTTTTTTTTGAACGTCAGTTCACATTTGTAGGTGGATCATCAGTGTTAGAGCTAAAATTAGCATGTTTAAAGTGATTTTCATGCTTCCAGGGGCCCTAAACTCAAGATTTATGGAATGGTTAAAAGTGCATGAAAATGGCCAATTTACTCACTCTGAGTTCTCAAAAAGGGTTTCTTCACCCCGGGAAGTTAATTAAATACCATTTGGAGGCATTTAATGTTCGAGCCAAAACGGCTGATTTTCGACAAAAGAGATAACACCCCCCCATTACTTCATGCTTCAGAAATGTGGAAAATGGTCCGTTTTCAAATGTTTTATTTTTGAACGTCAGTTCACATTTGTAGGAGGATCATCAGTGTTAGAGCTAAAATTAGCATGTTTAAAGTGATTTTCATGCTTCCAGGGGCTCGGGAAGTGAATTAAATACTATTTGGAGGCATTTAATGTTCAAGCAAAAACAGCTGATTTTTGACAAAAGAGATAACACCCCCCCATTACGTCATGCTTCAGAAATGTGGAAAATGGTCCGTTTTCAAATGTTTTATTTTTGAACGTCAGTTCACATTTGTAGGTGGATCATCAGTGTTAGAGCTAAAATTAGCATGTTTAAAGTGATTTTCATGCTTCCAGGGGCCCTAAACACAAGATTTATGGAATGGTTAAAAGTGCATGAAAATGGCCAATTTACTCACTCTGAGTTGTCAAAAAGGGTTTCTTCACCCCGGGAAGTTAATTAAATACCATTTGGAGGCATTTAATGTTCAAGACAAAACGGCTGATTTTCGACAAAAGAGATAACACCCCCCATTATGTCATGCTTCAGAAATGTGGAAAATGGTCCGTTTTCAAATGTTTTATTTTTGAACGTCAGTTCACATTTGTAGGTGGATCATCAGTGTTAGAGCTAAAATTAGCATGTTTAAAGTGATTTTCATGCTTCCAGGGGCTCGGGAAGTGAATTAAATACTATTTGGAGGCATTTAATGTTCAAGCAAAAACAGCTGATTTTTGACAAAAGAGATAACACCCCCCCATTACTTCATGCTTCAGAAATGTGGAAAATGGTCCGTTTTCAAATGTTTTATTTTTGAACGTCAGTTCACATTTGTAGGTGGATCATCAGTGTTAGAGCTAAAATTAGCATGTTTAAAGTGATTTTCATGCTTCCAGGGGCCCTAAACACAAGATTTATGGAATGGTTAAAAGTGCATGAAAATGGCCAATTTACTCACTCTGAGTTCTCAAAAAGGGTTTCTTCACCCCGGGAAGTTACTTAAATACCATTTGGAGGCATTTAATGTTCGAGCTAAAACGGATGATTTTCGACAAAAGAGATAACACCCCCCTATTACGTCATGCTTCAGAAATGTGGAAAATGGTCCGTTTTCAAATGTTTTATTTTTGAACGTCAGTTCACATTTGTAGGTGGATCATCAGTGTTAGAGCTAAAATTAGCATGTTTAAAGTGATTTTCATGCTTCCAGGGGCTCGGGAAGTGAATTAAATACTATTTGGAGGCATTTAATGTTCAAGCAAAAACAGCTGATTTTTGACAAAAGAGATAACACCCCCCCATTACGTCATGCTTCAGAAATGTGGAAAATGGTCCGTTTTCAAATGTTTTATTTTTGAACGTCAGTTCACATTTGTAGGTGGATCATCAGTGTTAGAGCTAAAATTAGCATGTTTAAAGTGATTTTCATGCTTCCAGGGGCCCTAAACACAAGATTTATGGAATGGTTAAAAGTGCATGAAAATGGCCAATTTACTCACTCTGAGTTTTCAAAAAGGGTTTCTTTACCCCGGGAAGTTAATTAAATACCATTTGGAGGCATTTAATGTTCGATCCAAAACGGCTGATTTTCGACAAAAGTGATAACCCCCCCCATTACGTCATGCTTCAGAAATGTGGAAAATGGTCGGTTTTCAAATGTTTTATTTTTGAACGTCAGTTCACATTTGTAGGTGGATCATCAGTGTTAGAGCTAAAATTAGCATGTTTAAAGTGATTTTCATGCTTCCAGGGGCACGGGAAGTGAATTAAATACTATTTGGAGGCATTTAATGTTCAAGCAAAAACAGCTGATTTTTGACAAAAGAGATAACACCCCCCCATTACGTCATGCTTCAGAAATGTGGAAAATGGTCCGTTTTCAAATGTTTTATTTTTGAACGTCAGTTCACATTTGTAGGTGGATCATCAGTGTTAGAGCTTAATTAGCATGTTTAAAGTGATTTTCATGCTTCCAGGGGCCCTAAACACAAGATTTATGGAATGGTTAAAAGTGCATGAAAATGGCAAATTTACTCACTCTGAGTTCTCAAAAAGGGTTTCTTCACCCCGGGAAGTTAATTAAATACCATTTGGATGCATTTAATGTTCGAGCCAAAACGGCTGATTTTCGACAAAAGAGATAACAGCTCCCCATTACGTCATGCTTCAGAAATGTGGAAAATGGTCCGTTTTCAAATGTTTTATTTTTGAACGTCAGTTCACATTTGTAGGTGGATCATCAGTGTTAGAGCTAAAATTAGCATGTTTAAAGTGATTTTCATGCTTCCAGGGGCTCGGGAAGTGAATTAAATACTATATGGAGGCATTTAATGTTCAAGCAAAAACAGCTGATTTTTGACAAAAGAGATAACACCCCCCATTACGTCATGCTTCAGATATGTGGAAAATGGTCCGTTTTCAAATGTTTTATTTTTGAACGTCAGTTCACATTTGTAGGTGGATCATCAGTGTTAGAGCTAAAATTAGCATGTTTAAAGTGATTTTCATGCTTCCAGGGGCCCTAAACACAAGATTTATGGAATGGTTAAAAGTGCATGAAAATGGCCAATTTACTCACTCTGAGTTCTCAAAAAGGGTTTCTTCACCCCGGGAAGTTAATTAAATACCATTTGGAGGCATTTAATGTTCGAGACAAAACGGCTGATTTTCGACAAAAGAGATAACACCCCCCCATTATGTCATGCTTCAGAAATGTGGAAAATGGTCCGTTTTCAAATGTTTTATTTTTGAACGTCAGTTCACATTTGTAGGTGGATCATCAGTGTTAGAGCTAAAATTAGCATGTTTAAAGTGATTTTCATGCTTCCAGGGGCTCGGGAAGTGAATTAAATACTATTTGGAGGCATTTAATGTTCAAGCAAAAACAGCTGATTTTTGACAAAAGAGATAACACCCCCCCATTACTTCATGCTTCAGAAATTCGGAAAATGGTCCGTTTTCAAATGTTTTATTTTTGAACGTCAGTTCACATTTGTAGGTGGATCATCAGTGTTAGAGCTAAAATTAGCATGTTTAAAGTGATTTTCATGCTTCCAGGGGCCCTAAACTCAAGATTTATGGAATGGTTAAAAGTGCATGAAAATGGCCAATTTACTCACTCTGAGTTCTCAAAAAGGGTTTCTTCACCCCGGGAAGTTACTTAAATACCATTTGGAGGCATTTAATGTTCAAGCAAAAATGGCTGATTTTCGACAAAAGAGATAACACCCCCTCATTACGTCATGCTTCAGAAATGTGGAAAATGGTCCGTTTTCAAATGTTTTATTTTTGAACGTCAGTTCACATTTGTAGGTGGATCATCAGTGTTAGAGCTAAAATTAGCATGTTTAAAGTGATTTTCATGCTTTCAGGGGCCCTAAACACAAGATTTATGGAATGGTTAAAAGTGCATGAAAATGGCCAATTTACTCACTCTGAGTTCTCAAAAAAGGTTTCTTCATCCCGGGAAGTTAATTAAATACCATTTGGAGGCATTTAATGTTCGAGCTAAAACGGATGATTTTCGACAAAAGAGATAACACCCCCCCATTACGTCATGCTTAAAAATGTGGAAAATGGTCCTTTTTCAAATGTTTTATTTTGGAACGTCAGTTCACATTTGTAGGTGGATCATCAGTGTTAGAGCTAAAATTAGCATGTTTAAAGTGATTTTCATGCTTCCAGGGGCTCGAGAAGTGAATTAAATACTATTTGGAGGCATTTAATGTTCAAGCAAAAACAGCTGATTTTTGACAAAAGAGATAACACCCCCCCATTACGTCATGCTTCAGAAATGTGGAAAAGGGTCCGTTTTCAAATGTTTTTTTTTTGAACGTCAGTTCACATTTGTAGGTGGATCATCAGTGTTAGAGCTAAAATTAGCATGTTTAAAGTGATTTTCATGCTTCCAGGGGCCCTAAACTCAAGATTTATGGAATGGTTAAAAGTGCATGAAAATGGCCAATTTACTCACTCTGAGTTCTCAAAAAGGGTTTCTTCACCCCGGGAAGTTAATTAAATACCATTTGGAGGCATTTAATGTTCGAGCCAAAACGGCTGATTTTCGACAAAAGAGATAACACCCCCCCATTACTTCATGCTTCAGAAATGTGGAAAATGGTCCGTTTTCAAATGTTTTATTTTTGAACGTCAGTTCACATTTGTAGGAGGATCATCAGTGTTAGAGCTAAAATTAGCATGTTTAAAGTGATTTTCATGCTTCCAGGGGCTCGGGAAGTGAATTAAATACTATTTGGAGGCATTTAATGTTCAAGCAAAAACAGCTGATTTTTGACAAAAGAGATAACACCCCCCCATTACGTCATGCTTCAGAAATGTGGAAAATGGTCCGTTTTCAAATGTTTTATTTTTGAACGTCAGTTCACATTTGTAGGTGGATCATCAGTGTTAGAGCTAAAATTAGCATGTTTAAAGTGATTTTCATGCTTCCTGGGGCTCGGGAAGTGAATTAAATACTATTTGGAGGCATTTAATGTTCAAGCAAAAACAGCTGATTTTTGACAAAAGAGATAACACCCCCCCATTACGTCATGCTTCAGAAATGTGGAAAAGGGTCCGTTTTCAAATGTTTTTTTTTTGAACGTCAGTTCACATTTGTAGGTGGATCATCAGTGTTAGAGCTAAAATTAGCATGTTTAAAGTGATTTTCATGCTTCCAGGGGCCCTAAACTCAAGATTTATGGAATGGTTAAAAGTGCATGAAAATGGCCAATTTACTCACTCTGAGTTCTCAAAAAGGGTTTCTTCACCCCGGGAAGTTAATTAAATACCATTTGGAGGCATTTAATGTTCGAGCCAAAACGGCTGATTTTCGACAAAAGAGATAACACCCCCCCATTACTTCATGCTTCAGAAATGTGGAAAATGGTCCGTTTTCAAATGTTTTATTTTTGAACGTCAGTTCACATTTGTAGGAGGATCATCAGTGTTAGAGCTAAAATTAGCATGTTTAAAGTGATTTTCATGCTTCCAGGGGCTCGGGAAGTGAATTAAATACTATTTGGAGGCATTTAATGTTCAAGCAAAAACAGCTGATTTTTGACAAAAGAGATAACACCCCCCCATTACGTCATGCTTCAGAAATGTGGAAAATGGTCCGTTTTCAAATGTTTTATTTTTGAACGTCAGTTCACATTTGTAGGTGGATCATCAGTGTTAGAGCTAAAATTAGCATGTTTAAAGTGATTTTCATGCTTCCAGGGGCCCTAAACACAAGATTTATGGAATGGTTAAAAGTGCATGAAAATGGCCAATTTACTCACTCTGAGTTGTCAAAAAGGGTTTCTTCACCCCGGGAAGTTAATTAAATACCATTTGGAGGCATTTAATGTTCAAGACAAAACGGCTGATTTTCGACAAAAGAGATAACACCCCCCATTATGTCATGCTTCAGAAATGTGGAAAATGGTCCGTTTTCAAATGTTTTATTTTTGAACGTCAGTTCACATTTGTAGGTGGATCATCAGTGTTAGAGCTAAAATTAGCATGTTTAAAGTGATTTTCATGCTTCCAGGGGCTCGGGAAGTGAATTAAATACTATTTGGAGGCATTTAATGTTCAAGCAAAAACAGCTGATTTTTGACAAAAGAGATAACACCCCCCCATTACTTCATGCTTCAGAAATGTGGAAAATGGTCCGTTTTCAAATGTTTTATTTTTGAACGTCAGTTCACATTTGTAGGTGGATCATCAGTGTTAGAGCTAAAATTAGCATGTTTAAAGTGATTTTCATGCTTCCAGGGGCCCTAAACACAAGATTTATGGAATGGTTAAAAGTGCATGAAAATGGCCAATTTACTCACTCTGAGTTCTCAAAAAGGGTTTCTTCACCCCGGGAAGTTACTTAAATACCATTTGGAGGCATTTAATGTTCGAGCTAAAACGGATGATTTTCGACAAAAGAGATAACACCCCCCTATTACGTCATGCTTCAGAAATGTGGAAAATGGTCCGTTTTCAAATGTTTTATTTTTGAACGTCAGTTCACATTTGTAGGTGGATCATCAGTGTTAGAGCTAAAATTAGCATGTTTAAAGTGATTTTCATGCTTCCAGGGGCTCGGGAAGTGAATTAAATACTATTTGGAGGCATTTAATGTTCAAGCAAAAACAGCTGATTTTTGACAAAAGAGATAACACCCCCCCATTACGTCATGCTTCAGAAATGTGGAAAATGGTCCGTTTTCAAATGTTTTATTTTTGAACGTCAGTTCACATTTGTAGGTGGATCATCAGTGTTAGAGCTAAAATTAGCATGTTTAAAGTGATTTTCATGCTTCCAGGGGCCCTAAACACAAGATTTATGGAATGGTTAAAAGTGCATGAAAATGGCCAATTTACTCACTCTGAGTTTTCAAAAAGGGTTTCTTTACCCCGGGAAGTTAATTAAATACCATTTGGAGGCATTTAATGTTCGATCCAAAACGGCTGATTTTCGACAAAAGTGATAACCCCCCCCATTACGTCATGCTTCAGAAATGTGGAAAATGGTCGGTTTTCAAATGTTTTATTTTTGAACGTCAGTTCACATTTGTAGGTGGATCATCAGTGTTAGAGCTAAAATTAGCATGTTTAAAGTGATTTTCATGCTTCCAGGGGCACGGGAAGTGAATTAAATACTATTTGGAGGCATTTAATGTTCAAGCAAAAACAGCTGATTTTTGACAAAAGAGATAACACCCCCCCATTACGTCATGCTTCAGAAATGTGGAAAATGGTCCGTTTTCAAATGTTTTATTTTTGAACGTCAGTTCACATTTGTAGGTGGATCATCAGTGTTAGAGCTTAATTAGCATGTTTAAAGTGATTTTCATGCTTCCAGGGGCCCTAAACACAAGATTTATGGAATGGTTAAAAGTGCATGAAAATGGCAAATTTACTCACTCTGAGTTCTCAAAAAGGGTTTCTTCACCCCGGGAAGTTAATTAAATACCATTTGGATGCATTTAATGTTCGAGCCAAAACGGCTGATTTTCGACAAAAGAGATAACAGCTCCCCATTACGTCATGCTTCAGAAATGTGGAAAATGGTCCGTTTTCAAATGTTTTATTTTTGAACGTCAGTTCACATTTGTAGGTGGATCATCAGTGTTAGAGCTAAAATTAGCATGTTTAAAGTGATTTTCATGCTTCCAGGGGCTCGGGAAGTGAATTAAATACTATATGGAGGCATTTAATGTTCAAGCAAAAACAGCTGATTTTTGACAAAAGAGATAACACCCCCCATTACGTCATGCTTCAGATATGTGGAAAATGGTCCGTTTTCAAATGTTTTATTTTTGAACGTCAGTTCACATTTGTAGGTGGATCATCAGTGTTAGAGCTAAAATTAGCATGTTTAAAGTGATTTTCATGCTTCCAGGGGCCCTAAACACAAGATTTATGGAATGGTTAAAAGTGCATGAAAATGGCCAATTTACTCACTCTGAGTTCTCAAAAAGGGTTTCTTCACCCCGGGAAGTTAATTAAATACCATTTGGAGGCATTTAATGTTCGAGACAAAACGGCTGATTTTCGACAAAAGAGATAACACCCCCCCATTATGTCATGCTTCAGAAATGTGGAAAATGGTCCGTTTTCAAATGTTTTATTTTTGAACGTCAGTTCACATTTGTAGGTGGATCATCAGTGTTAGAGCTAAAATTAGCATGTTTAAAGTGATTTTCATGCTTCCAGGGGCTCGGGAAGTGAATTAAATACTATTTGGAGGCATTTAATGTTCAAGCAAAAACAGCTGATTTTTGACAAAAGAGATAACACCCCCCCATTACTTCATGCTTCAGAAATTCGGAAAATGGTCCGTTTTCAAATGTTTTATTTTTGAACGTCAGTTCACATTTGTAGGTGGATCATCAGTGTTAGAGCTAAAATTAGCATGTTTAAAGTGATTTTCATGCTTCCAGGGGCCCTAAACTCAAGATTTATGGAATGGTTAAAAGTGCATGAAAATGGCCAATTTACTCACTCTGAGTTCTCAAAAAGGGTTTCTTCACCCCGGGAAGTTACTTAAATACCATTTGGAGGCATTTAATGTTCAAGCAAAAATGGCTGATTTTCGACAAAAGAGATAACACCCCCTCATTACGTCATGCTTCAGAAATGTGGAAAATGGTCCGTTTTCAAATGTTTTATTTTTGAACGTCAGTTCACATTTGTAGGTGGATCATCAGTGTTAGAGCTAAAATTAGCATGTTTAAAGTGATTTTCATGCTTTCAGGGGCCCTAAACACAAGATTTATGGAATGGTTAAAAGTGCATGAAAATGGCCAATTTACTCACTCTGAGTTCTCAAAAAAGGTTTCTTCATCCCGGGAAGTTAATTAAATACCATTTGGAGGCATTTAATGTTCGAGACAAAACGGCTGATTTTCGACAAAAGAGATAACACCCCCCCATTATGTCATGCTTCAGAAATGTGGAAAATGGTCCGTTTTCAAATGTTTTATTTTTGAACGTCAGTTCACATTTGTAGGTGGATCATCAGTGTTAGAGCTAAAATTAGCATGTTTAAAGTGATTTTCATCTTCCAGGGGCTCGGGAAGTGAATTAAATACTATTTGGAGGCATTTAATGTTCAAGCAAAAACAGCTGATTTTTGACAAAAGAGATAACACCCCCCCATTACTTCATGCTTCAGAAATGTGGAAAATGGTCCGTTTTCAAATGTTTTATTTTTGAACGTCAGTTCACATTTGTAGGTGGATCATCAGTGTTAGAGCTAAAATTAGCATGTTTAAAGTGATTTTCATGCTTTCAGGGGCCCTAAACACAAGATTTATGGAATGGGTAAAAGTGCATGAAAATGGCCAATTTACTCACTCTGAGTTCTCAAAAAAGGTTTCTTCATCCCGGGAAGTTAATTAAATACCATTTGGAGGCATTTAATGTTCGAGCTAAGACGGATGATTTTCGACAAAAGAGATAACACCCCCCCCATTACGTCGTGCTTCAGAAATGTGGAAAATGGTCCTTTTTCAAATGTTTTAGTTTTTGAACGTCAGTTCACATTTGTAGGTGGATCATCAGTGTTAGAGCTAAAATTAGCATGTTTAAAGTGATTTTCATGCTTCCAGGGGCTCGGGAAGTGAATTAAATACTATTTGGAGGCATTTAATGTTCAAGCAAAAACAGCTGATTTTTGACAAAAGAGATAACACCCCCCCCCATTACGTCATGCTTCAGAAATGTGGAAAATGGTCCGTTTTCAAATGTTTTATTTTTGAACGTCAGTTCACATTTGTAGGTGGATCATCAGTGTTAGAGCTAAAATTAGCATGTTTAAAGTGATTTTCATGCGTCCAGGGGCCCTAAACACAAGATTTATGGAATGGTTAAAAGTGCATGAAAATGGCCAATTTACTCACTCTGAGTTCTCAAAAAAGGTTTCTTCATCCTGGGAAGTTAATTAAATACCATTTGGAGGCATTTAATGTTCAAGCTAAAACGGATGATTTTCGACAAAAGAGATAACACCCCCCCCCATTACGTCATGCTTCAGAAATGTGGAAAATGGTCAGTTTTCAAATGTTTTATTTTTGAACGTCAGTTCACATTTGTAGGTGGATCATCAGTGTTAGAGCTAAAATTAGCATGTTTAAAGTGATTTTCATGCTTTCAGGGGCTCGGGAAGTGAATTAAATACTATTTGGAGGCATTTAATGTTCAAGCAAAAACAGCTGATTTTTGACAAAAGAGATAACACCCCCCCATTACGTCATGCTTCAGAAATGTGGAAAATGGTCCGTTTTCAAATGTTTTATTTTTGAACGTCAGTTCACATTTGTAGGTGAATCATCAGTGTTAGAGCTAAAATTAGCATGTTTAAAGTGATTTTCATGCTTCCAGGGGCCCTAAACACAAGATTTATGGAATGGTTAAAAGTGCATGATAATGGCCAATTTACTCACTCTGAGTTCTCAAAAAAGGTTTCTTCATCCCGGGAAGTTAATTAAATACCATTTGGAGGCATTTAATGTTCGAGCTAAAACGGATGATTTTCGGCAAAAGAGATAACACCCCCCCTATTACGTCATGCTTCAGAAATGTGGAAAATGGTCCGTTTTCAAATGTTTTATTTTTGAACGTCAGTTCACATTTGTAGGTGGATCATCAGTGTTAGAGCTAAAATTAGCATGTTTACCGTGATTTTCATGCTTCCAGGGGCTCGGGAAGTGAATTAAATACTATTTGGAGGCATTTAATGTTCAAGCAAAAACAGCTGATTTTTGACAAAAGAGATAACACCCCCCCATTACGTCATGCTTCAGAAATGTGGAAAATGGTCCGTTTTCAAATGTTTTATTTTTGAACGTCAGTTCACATTTGTAGGTGGATCATCAGTGTTAGAGCTAAAATTAGCATGTTTAAAGTGATTTTCATGCTTCCAGGGGCCCTAAACACAAGATTTATGGAATGGTTAAAAGTGCATGAAAATGGCAAATTTACTCACTCTGAGTTCTCAAAAAGGGTTTCTTCACCCCGGGAAGTTAATTAAATACCATTTGGGTGCATTTAATGTTCGAGCCGAAACGGCTGATTTTCGACAAAAGAGATAACAGCTCCCCATTACGTCATGCTTCAGAAATGTGGAAAATGGTCCGTTTTCAAATGTTTTATTTTTGAACGTCAGTTCACATTTGTAGGTGGATCATCAGTGTTAGAGCTAAAATTAGCATGTTTAAAGTGATTTTCATGCTTCCAGGGGCTCGGGAAGTGAATTAAATACTATTTGGAGGCATTTAATGTTCAAGCAAAAACAGCTGATTTTTGACAAAAGAGATAACACCCCCCCATTACGTCATGCTTCAGAAATGTGGAAAATGGTCAGTTTTCAAATGTTTTATTTTTGAACGTCAGTTCACATTTGTAGGTGGATCATCAGTGTTAGAGCTAAAATTAGCATGTTTAAAGTGATTTTCATGCTTCCAGGGGCCCTAAACACAAGATTTATGGAATGGTTAAAAGTGCATGAAAATGGCCAATTTACTCACTCTGAGTTCTCAAAAAGGGTTTCTTCACCCCGGGAAGTTAATTAAATACCATTTTGATGCATTTAATGTTCGAGCCAAAACGGCTGATTTTCGACAAAAGAGATAACACCCCCCCATTACGTCATGCTTCAGATATGTGGAAAATGGTCCGTTTTCAAATGTTTTATTTTTGAACGTCAGTTCACATTTGTAGGTGGATCATCAGTGTTAGAGCTAAAATTAGCATGTTTAAAGTGATTTTCATGCTTCCAGGGGCTCGGGAAGTGAATTAAATACTATTTGGAGGCATTTAATGTTCAAGCAAAAACAGCTGATTTTTGACAAAAGAGATAACACCCCCCCATTACGTCATGCTTCAGAAATGTGGAAAATGGTCCGTTTTCAAATGTTTTATTTTTGAACGTCAGTTCACATTTGTAGGTGGATCATCAGTGTTAGAGCTAAAATTAGCATGTTTAAAGTGATTTTCATGCTTCCAGGGGCCCTAAACACAAGATTTATGGAATGGTTAAAAGTGCATGAAAATGGCCAATTTACTCACTCTGAGTTCTCAAAAAGGGTTTCTTCACCCCGGGAAGTTAATTAAATACCATTTGGAGGCATTTAATGTTCGAGACAAAACGGCTGATTTTCGACAAAAGAGATAACACCCCCCCATTATGTCATGCTTCAGAAATGTGGAAAATGGTCCGTTTTCAAATGTTTTATTTTTGAACGTCAGTTCACATTTGTAGGTGGATCATCAGTGTTAGAGCTAAAATTAGCATGTTTAAAGTGATTTTCATGCTTCCAGGGGCTCGGGAAGTGAATTAAATACAATTTGGAGGCATTTAATGTTCAAGCAAAAACAGCTGATTTTTGACAAAAGAGATAACACCCCCCCCATTACTTCATGCTTCAGAAATGTGGAAAATGGTCCGTTTTCAAATGTTTTATTTTTGAACGTCAGTTCACATTTGTAGGTGGATCATCAGTGTTAGAGCTAAAATTAGCATGTTTAAAGTGATTTTCATGCTTCCAGGGGCCCTAAACACAAGATTTATGGAATGGTTAAAAGTGCATGAAAATGGCCAATTTACTCACTCTGAGTTCTCAAAAAGGGTTTCTTCACCCCGGGAAGTTACTTAAATACCATTTGGAGGCATTTAATGTTCGAGCTAAAACGGATGATTTTCGACAAAAGAGATAACACCCCCCTATTACGTCATGCTTCAGAAATGTGGAAAATGGTCCGTTTTCAAATGTTTTATTTTTGAACGTCAGTTCACATTTGTAGGTGGATCATCAGTGTTAGAGCTAAAATTAGCATGTTTAAAGTGATTTTCATGCTTCCAGGGGCTCGGGAAGTGAATTAAATACTATTTGGAGGCATTTAATGTTAAGCAAAAACAGCAGATTTTTGACAAAAGAGATAACACCCCCCCATTACGTCATGCTTCAGAAATGTGGAAAATGGTCCGTTTTCAAATGTTTTATTTTTGAACGTCAGTTCACATTTGTAGGTGGATCATCAGTGTTAGAGCTAAAATTAGCATGTTTAAAGTGATTTTCATGCTTCCAGGGGCCCTAAACACAAGATTTATGGAATGGTTAAAAGTGCATGAAAATGGCCAATTTACTCACTCTGAGTTTTCAAAAAGGGTTTCTTTACCCCGGGAAGTTAATTAAATACCATTTGGAGGCATTTAATGTTCGATCCAAAACGGCTGATTTTCGACAAAAGTGATAACCCCCCCCATTACGTCATGCTTCAGAAATGTGGAAAATGGTCGGTTTTCAAATGTTTTATTTTTGAACGTCAGTTCACATTTGTAGGTGGATCATCAGTGTTAGAGCTAAAATTAGCATGTTTAAAGTGATTTTCATGCTTCCAGGGGCACGGGAAGTGAATTAAATACTATTTGGAGGCATTTAATGTTCAAGCAAAAACAGCTGATTTTTGACAAAAGAGATAACACCCCCCCATTACGTCATGCTTCAGAAATGTGGAAAATGGTCCGTTTTCAAATGTTTTATTTTTGAACGTCAGTTCACATTTGTAGGTGGATCATCAGTGTTAGAGCTTAATTAGCATGTTTAAAGTGATTTTCATGCTTCCAGGGGCCCTAAACACAAGATTTATGGAATGGTTAAAAGTGCATGAAAATGGCAAATTTACTCACTCTGAGTTCTCAAAAAGGGTTTCTTCACCCCGGGAAGTTAATTAAATACCATTTGGATGCATTTAATGTTCGAGCCAAAACGGCTGATTTTCGACAAAAGAGATAACAGCTCCCCATTACGTCATGCTTCAGAAATGTGGAAAATGGTCCGTTTTCAAATGTTTTATTTTTGAACGTCAGTTCACATTTGTAGGTGGATCATCAGTGTTAGAGCTAAAATTAGCATGTTTAAAGTGATTTTCATGCTTCCAGGGGCTCGGGAAGTGAATTAAATACTATATGGAGGCATTTAATGTTCAAGCAAAAACAGCTGATTTTTGACAAAAGAGATAACACCCCCCCATTACGTCATGCTTCAGATATGTGGAAAATGGTCCGTTTTCAAATGTTTTATTTTTGAACGTCAGTTCACATTTGTAGGTGGATCATCAGTGTTAGAGCTAAAATTAGCATGTTTAAAGTGATTTTCATGCTTCCAGGGGCCCTAAACACAAGATTTATGGAATGGTTAAAAGTGCATGAAAATGGCCAATTTACTCACTCTGAGTTCTCAAAAAGGGTTTCATCACCCCGGGAAGTTAATTAAATACCATTTGGAGGCATTTAATGTTCGAGACAAAACGGCTGATTTTCGACAAAAGAGATAACACCCCCCCATTATGTCATGCTTCAGAAATGTGGAAAATGGTCCGTTTTCAAATGTTTTATTTTTGAACGTCAGTTCACATTTGTAGGTGGATCATCAGTGTTAGAGCTAAAATTAGCATGTTTAAAGTGATTTTCATGCTTCCAGGGGCTCGGGAAGTGAATTAAATACTATTTGGAGGCATTTAATGTTCAAGCAAAAACAGCTGATTTTTGACAAAAGAGATAACACCCCCCCATTACTTCATGCTTCAGAAATTCGGAAAATGGTCCGTTTTCAAATGTTTTATTTTTGAACGTCAGTTCACATTTGTAGGTGGATCATCAGTGTTAGAGCTAAAATTAGCATGTTTAAAGTGATTTTCATGCTTCCAGGGGCCCTAAACACAAGATTTATGGAATGGTTAAAAGTGCATGAAAATGGCCAATTTACTCACTCTGAGTTCTCAAAAAGGGTTTCTTCACCCCGGGAAGTTACTTAAATACCATTTGGAGGCATTTAATGTTCAAGCAAAAATGGCTGATTTTCGACAAAAGAGATAACACCCCCTCATTACGTCATGCTTCAGAAATGTGGAAAATGGTCCGTTTTCAAATGTTTTATTTTTGAACGTCAGTTCACATTTGTAGGTGGATCATCAGTGTTAGAGCTAAAATTAGCATGTTTAAAGTGATTTTCATGCTTTCAGGGGCCCTAAACACAAGATTTATGGAATGGTTAAAAGTGCATGAAAATGGCCAATTTACTCACTCTGAGTTCTCAAAAAAGGTTTCTTCATCCCGGGAAGTTAATTAAATACCATTTGGAGGCATTTAATGTTCGAGCTAAAACGGATGATTTTCGACAAAAGAGATAACACCCCCCCATTACGTCATGCTTAAAAATGTGGAAAATGGTCCTTTTTCAAATGTTTTATTTTGGAACGTCAGTTCACATTTGTAGGTGGATCATCAGTGTTAGAGCTAAAATTAGCATGTTTAAAGTGATTTTCATGCTTCCAGGGGCTCGAGAAGTGAATTAAATACTATTTGGAGGCATTTAATGTTCAAGCAAAAACAGGTGATTTTTGACAAAAGAGATCACACCCCCCCATTACGTCATGCTTCAGAAATGTGGAAAATGGTCCGTTTTCAAATGTTTTATTTTTGAACGTCAGTTCACATTTGTAGGTGGATCATCAGTGTTAGAGCTAAAATTAGCATGTTTAAAGTGATTGTCATGCTTCCAGGGGCCCTAAACACAAGATTTATGGAATGGTTAAAAGTGCATGAAAATGGCCAATTTACTCACTCTGAGTTCTCAAAAAAGGTTTCTTCATCCCGGGAAGTTAATTAAATACCATTTGGAGGCATTTAATGTTCGAGCTAAAACGGATGATTTTCGACAAAAGAGATAACACCCCCCCCATTACGACATGCTTCAGAAATGTGGAAAATGGTCGGTTTTCAAATGTTTTATTTTTGAACGTCAGTTCACATTTGTAGGTGGATCATCAGTGTTAGAGCTAAAATTAGCATGTTTAAAGTGATTTTCATGCTTCCAGGGGCTCGGGAAGTGAATTAAATACTATTTGGAGGCATTTAATGTCCAAGCAAATACAGCTGATTTTTGACAAAAGAGATAACACCCCCCCATTACGTCATGCTTCAGAAATGTGGAAAATGGTCCGTTTTCAAATGTTTTATTTTTGAACGTCAGTTCACATTTGTAGGTGGATCATCAGTGTTAGAGCTAAAATTAGCATGTTTAAAGTGATTTTCATGCTTCCTGGGGCTCGGGAAGTGAATTAAATACTATTTGGAGGCATTTAATGTTCAAGCAAAAACAGCTGATTTTTGACAAAAGAGATAACACCCCCCCATTACGTCATGCTTCAGAAATGTGGAAAAGGGTCCGTTTTCAAATGTTTTTTTTTTGAACGTCAGTTCACATTTGTAGGTGGATCATCAGTGTTAGAGCTAAAATTAGCATGTTTAAAGTGATTTTCATGCTTCCAGGGGCCCTAAACTCAAGATTTATGGAATGGTTAAAAGTGCATGAAAATGGCCAATTTACTCACTCTGAGTTCTCAAAAAGGGTTTCTTCACCCCGGGAAGTTAATTAAATACCATTTGGAGGCATTTAATGTTCGAGCCAAAACGGCTGATTTTCGACAAAAGAGATAACACCCCCCCATTACTTCATGCTTCAGAAATGTGGAAAATGGTCCGTTTTCAAATGTTTTATTTTTGAACGTCAGTTCACATTTGTAGGAGGATCATCAGTGTTAGAGCTAAAATTAGCATGTTTAAAGTGATTTTCATGCTTCCAGGGGCTCGGGAAGTGAATTAAATACTATTTGGAGGCATTTAATGTTCAAGCAAAAACAGCTGATTTTTGACAAAAGAGATAACACCCCCCCATTACGTCATGCTTCAGAAATGTGGAAAATGGTCCGTTTTCAAATGTTTTATTTTTGAACGTCAGTTCACATTTGTAGGTGGATCATCAGTGTTAGAGCTAAAATTAGCATGTTTAAAGTGATTTTCATGCTTCCAGGGGCCCTAAACACAAGATTTATGGAATGGTTAAAAGTGCATGAAAATGGCCAATTTACTCACTCTGAGTTGTCAAAAAGGGTTTCTTCACCCCGGGAAGTTAATTAAATACCATTTGGAGGCATTTAATGTTCAAGACAAAACGGCTGATTTTCGACAAAAGAGATAACACCCCCCATTATGTCATGCTTCAGAAATGTGGAAAATGGTCCGTTTTCAAATGTTTTATTTTTGAACGTCAGTTCACATTTGTAGGTGGATCATCAGTGTTAGAGCTAAAATTAGCATGTTTAAAGTGATTTTCATGCTTCCAGGGGCTCGGGAAGTGAATTAAATACTATTTGGAGGCATTTAATGTTCAAGCAAAAACAGCTGATTTTTGACAAAAGAGATAACACCCCCCCATTACTTCATGCTTCAGAAATGTGGAAAATGGTCCGTTTTCAAATGTTTTATTTTTGAACGTCAGTTCACATTTGTAGGTGGATCATCAGTGTTAGAGCTAAAATTAGCATGTTTAAAGTGATTTTCATGCTTCCAGGGGCCCTAAACACAAGATTTATGGAATGGTTAAAAGTGCATGAAAATGGCCAATTTACTCACTCTGAGTTCTCAAAAAGGGTTTCTTCACCCCGGGAAGTTACTTAAATACCATTTGGAGGCATTTAATGTTCGAGCTAAAACGGATGATTTTCGACAAAAGAGATAACACCCCCCTATTACGTCATGCTTCAGAAATGTGGAAAATGGTCCGTTTTCAAATGTTTTATTTTTGAACGTCAGTTCACATTTGTAGGTGGATCATCAGTGTTAGAGCTAAAATTAGCATGTTTAAAGTGATTTTCATGCTTCCAGGGGCTCGGGAAGTGAATTAAATACTATTTGGAGGCATTTAATGTTCAAGCAAAAACAGCTGATTTTTGACAAAAGAGATAACACCCCCCCATTACGTCATGCTTCAGAAATGTGGAAAATGGTCCGTTTTCAAATGTTTTATTTTTGAACGTCAGTTCACATTTGTAGGTGGATCATCAGTGTTAGAGCTAAAATTAGCATGTTTAAAGTGATTTTCATGCTTCCAGGGGCCCTAAACACAAGATTTATGGAATGGTTAAAAGTGCATGAAAATGGCCAATTTACTCACTCTGAGTTTTCAAAAAGGGTTTCTTTACCCCGGGAAGTTAATTAAATACCATTTGGAGGCATTTAATGTTCGATCCAAAACGGCTGATTTTCGACAAAAGTGATAACCCCCCCCATTACGTCATGCTTCAGAAATGTGGAAAATGGTCGGTTTTCAAATGTTTTATTTTTGAACGTCAGTTCACATTTGTAGGTGGATCATCAGTGTTAGAGCTAAAATTAGCATGTTTAAAGTGATTTTCATGCTTCCAGGGGCACGGGAAGTGAATTAAATACTATTTGGAGGCATTTAATGTTCAAGCAAAAACAGCTGATTTTTGACAAAAGAGATAACACCCCCCCATTACGTCATGCTTCAGAAATGTGGAAAATGGTCCGTTTTCAAATGTTTTATTTTTGAACGTCAGTTCACATTTGTAGGTGGATCATCAGTGTTAGAGCTTAATTAGCATGTTTAAAGTGATTTTCATGCTTCCAGGGGCCCTAAACACAAGATTTATGGAATGGTTAAAAGTGCATGAAAATGGCAAATTTACTCACTCTGAGTTCTCAAAAAGGGTTTCTTCACCCCGGGAAGTTAATTAAATACCATTTGGATGCATTTAATGTTCGAGCCAAAACGGCTGATTTTCGACAAAAGAGATAACAGCTCCCCATTACGTCATGCTTCAGAAATGTGGAAAATGGTCCGTTTTCAAATGTTTTATTTTTGAACGTCAGTTCACATTTGTAGGTGGATCATCAGTGTTAGAGCTAAAATTAGCATGTTTAAAGTGATTTTCATGCTTCCAGGGGCTCGGGAAGTGAATTAAATACTATATGGAGGCATTTAATGTTCAAGCAAAAACAGCTGATTTTTGACAAAAGAGATAACACCCCCCATTACGTCATGCTTCAGATATGTGGAAAATGGTCCGTTTTCAAATGTTTTATTTTTGAACGTCAGTTCACATTTGTAGGTGGATCATCAGTGTTAGAGCTAAAATTAGCATGTTTAAAGTGATTTTCATGCTTCCAGGGGCCCTAAACACAAGATTTATGGAATGGTTAAAAGTGCATGAAAATGGCCAATTTACTCACTCTGAGTTCTCAAAAAGGGTTTCTTCACCCCGGGAAGTTAATTAAATACCATTTGGAGGCATTTAATGTTCGAGACAAAACGGCTGATTTTCGACAAAAGAGATAACACCCCCCCATTATGTCATGCTTCAGAAATGTGGAAAATGGTCCGTTTTCAAATGTTTTATTTTTGAACGTCAGTTCACATTTGTAGGTGGATCATCAGTGTTAGAGCTAAAATTAGCATGTTTAAAGTGATTTTCATGCTTCCAGGGGCTCGGGAAGTGAATTAAATACTATTTGGAGGCATTTAATGTTCAAGCAAAAACAGCTGATTTTTGACAAAAGAGATAACACCCCCCCATTACTTCATGCTTCAGAAATTCGGAAAATGGTCCGTTTTCAAATGTTTTATTTTTGAACGTCAGTTCACATTTGTAGGTGGATCATCAGTGTTAGAGCTAAAATTAGCATGTTTAAAGTGATTTTCATGCTTCCAGGGGCCCTAAACTCAAGATTTATGGAATGGTTAAAAGTGCATGAAAATGGCCAATTTACTCACTCTGAGTTCTCAAAAAGGGTTTCTTCACCCCGGGAAGTTACTTAAATACCATTTGGAGGCATTTAATGTTCAAGCAAAAATGGCTGATTTTCGACAAAAGAGATAACACCCCCTCATTACGTCATGCTTCAGAAATGTGGAAAATGGTCCGTTTTCAAATGTTTTATTTTTGAACGTCAGTTCACATTTGTAGGTGGATCATCAGTGTTAGAGCTAAAATTAGCATGTTTAAAGTGATTTTCATGCTTTCAGGGGCCCTAAACACAAGATTTATGGAATGGTTAAAAGTGCATGAAAATGGCCAATTTACTCACTCTGAGTTCTCAAAAAAGGTTTCTTCATCCCGGGAAGTTAATTAAATACCATTTGGAGGCATTTAATGTTCGAGCTAAAACGGATGATTTTCGACAAAAGAGATAACACCCCCCCATTACGTCATGCTTAAAAATGTGGAAAATGGTCCTTTTTCAAATGTTTTATTTTGGAACGTCAGTTCACATTTGTAGGTGGATCATCAGTGTTAGAGCTAAAATTAGCATGTTTAAAGTGATTTTCATGCTTCCAGGGGCTCGAGAAGTGAATTAAATACTATTTGGAGGCATTTAATGTTCAAGCAAAAACAGCTGATTTTTGACAAAAGAGATAACACCCCCCCATTACGTCATGCTTCAGAAATGTGGAAAAGGGTCCGTTTTCAAATGTTTTTTTTTTGAACGTCAGTTCACATTTGTAGGTGGATCATCAGTGTTAGAGCTAAAATTAGCATGTTTAAAGTGATTTTCATGCTTCCAGGGGCCCTAAACTCAAGATTTATGGAATGGTTAAAAGTGCATGAAAATGGCCAATTTACTCACTCTGAGTTCTCAAAAAGGGTTTCTTCACCCCGGGAAGTTAATTAAATACCATTTGGAGGCATTTAATGTTCGAGCCAAAACGGCTGATTTTCGACAAAAGAGATAACACCCCCCCATTACTTCATGCTTCAGAAATGTGGAAAATGGTCCGTTTTCAAATGTTTTATTTTTGAACGTCAGTTCACATTTGTAGGAGGATAATCAGTGTTAGAGCTAAAATTAGCATGTTTAAAGTGATTTTCATGCTTCCAGGGGCTCGGGAAGTGAATTAAATACTATTTGGAGGCATTTAATGTTCAAGCAAAAACAGCTGATTTTTGACAAAAGAGATAACACCCCCCCATTACGTCATGCTTCAGAAATGTGGAAAATGGTCCGTTTTCAAATGTTTTATTTTTGAACGTCAGTTCACATTTGTAGGTGGATCATCAGTGTTAGAGCTAAAATTAGCATGTTTAAAGTGATTTTCATGCTTCCAGGGGCCCTAAACACAAGATTTATGGAATGGTTAAAAGTGCATGAAAATGGCCAATTTACTCACTCTGAGTTGTCAAAAAGGGTTTCTTCACCCCGGGAAGTTAATTAAATACCATTTGGAGGCATTTAATGTTCAAGACAAAACGGCTGATTTTCGACAAAAGAGATAACACCCCCCATTATGTCATGCTTCAGAAATGTGGAAAATGGTCCGTTTTCAAATGTTTTATTTTTGAACGTCAGTTCACATTTGTAGGTGGATCATCAGTGTTAGAGCTAAAATTAGCATGTTTAAAGTGATTTTCATGCTTCCAGGGGCTCGGGAAGTGAATTAAATACTATTTGGAGGCATTTAATGTTCAAGCAAAAACAGCTGATTTTTGACAAAAGAGATAACACCCCCCCATTACTTCATGCTTCAGAAATGTGGAAAATGGTCCGTTTTCAAATGTTTTATTTTTGAACGTCAGTTCACATTTGTAGGTGGATCATCAGTGTTAGAGCTAAAATTAGCATGTTTAAAGTGATTTTCATGCTTCCAGGGGCCCTAAACACAAGATTTATGGAATGGTTAAAAGTGCATGAAAATGGCCAATTTACTCACTCTGAGTTCTCAAAAAGGGTTTCTTCACCCCGGGAAGTTACTTAAATACCATTTGGAGGCATTTAATGTTCAAGCAAAAATGGCTGATTTTCGACAAAAGAGATAACACCCCCCCATTACGTCATGCTTCAGAAATGTGGAAAATGGTCCGTTTTCAAATGTTTTATTTTTGAACGTCAGTTCACATTTGTAGGTGGATCATCAGTGTTAGAGCTAAAATTAGCATGTTTAAAGTGATTTTCATGCTTCCTGGGGCTCGGGAAGTGAATTAAATACTATTTGGAGGCATTTAATGTTCAAGCAAAAACAGCTGATTTTTGACAAAAGAGATAACACCCCCCCATTACGTCATGCTTCAGAAATGTGGAAAAGGGTCCGTTTTCAAATGGTTTTTTTTTGAACGTCAGTTCACATTTGTAGGTGGATCATCAGTGTTAGAGCTAAAATTAGCATGTTTAAAGTGATTTTCATGCTTCCAGGGGCCCTAAACTCAAGATTTATGGAATGGTTAAAAGTGCATGAAAATGGCCAATTTACTCACTCTGAGTTCTCAAAAAGGGTTTCTTCACCCCGGGAAGTTAATTAAATACCATTTGGAGGCATTTAATGTTCGAGCCAAAACGGCTGATTTTCGACAAAAGAGATAACACCCCCCCATTACTTCATGCTTCAGAAATGTGGAAAATGGTCCGTTTTCAAATGTTTTATTTTTGAACGTCAGTTCACATTTGTAGGAGGATCATCAGTGTTAGAGCTAAAATTAGCATGTTTAAAGTGATTTTCATGCTTCCAGGGGCTCGGGAAGTGAATTAAATACTATTTGGAGGCATTTAATGTTCAAGCAAAAACAGCTGATTTTTGACAAAAGAGATAACACCCCCCCCATTACGTCATGCTTCAGAAATGTGGAAAATGGTCCGTTTTCAAATGTTTTATTTTTGAACGTCAGTTCACATTTGTAGGTGAATCATCAGTGTTAGAGCTAAAATTAGCATGTTTAAAGTGATTTTCATGCTTCCAGGGGCCCTAAACACAAGATTTAAGGAATGGTTAAAAGTGCATGAAAATGGCCAATTTACTCACTCTGAGTTGTCAAAAAGGGTTTCTTCACCCCGGGAAGTTAATTAAATACCATTTGGAGGCATTTAATGTTCGAGCCAAAACGGCTGATTTTCGACAAAAGAGATAACACGCCCCCATTACGTCATGCTTCAGAAATGTGGAAAATGGTCCGTTTTCAAATGTTTTATTTTTGAACGTCAGTTCACATTTGTAGGTGGATCATCAGTGTTAGAGCTAAAATTAGCATGTTTAAAGTGATTTTCATGCTTCCAGGGGCCCTAAACACAAGATTTATGGAATGGTTAAAAGTGCATGAAAATGGCCAATTTACTCACTCTGAGTTCTCAAAAAGGGTTTCTTCACCCCGGGAAGTTAATTAAATACCATTTGGAGGCATTTAATGTTCGATACAAAACGGCTGATTTTCGACAAAAGAGATAACACCCCCCCATTATGTCATGCTTCAGAAATGTGGAAAATGGTCCGTTTTCAAATGTTTTATTTTTGAACGTCAGTTCACATTTGTAGGTGGATCATCAGTGTTAGAGCTAAAATTAGCATGTTTAAAGTGATTTTCATCTTCCAGGGGCTCGGGAAGTGAATTAAATACTATTTGGAGGCATTTAATGTTCAAGCAAAAACAGCTGATTTTTGACAAAAGAGATAACACCCCCCCATTACTTCATGCTTCAGAAATGTGGAAAATGGTCCGTTTTCAAATGTTTTATTTTTGAACGTCAGTTCACATTTGTAGGTGGATCATCAGTGTTAGAGCTAAAATTAGCATGTTTAAAGTGATTTTCATGCTTTCAGGGGCCCTAAACACAAGATTTATGGAATGGGTAAAAGTGCATGAAAATGGCCAATTTACTCACTCTGAGTTCTCAAAAAAGGTTTCTTCATCCCGGGAAGTTAATTAAATACCATTTGGAGGCATTTAATGTTCGAGCTAAAACGGATGATTTTCGACAAAAGAGATAACACCCCCCCCATTACGTCGTGCTTCAGAAATGTGGAAAATGGTCCTTTTTCAAATGTTTTAGTTTTTGAACGTCAGTTCACATTTGTAGGTGGATCATCAGTGTTAGAGCTAAAATTAGCATGTTTAAAGTGATTTTCATGCTTCCAGGGGCTCGGGAAGTGAATTAAATACTATTTGGAGGCATTTAATGTTCAAGCAAAAACAGCTGATTTTTGACAAAAGAGATAACACCCCCCCCCATTACGTCATGCTTCAGAAATGTGGAAAATGGTCCGTTTTCAAATGTTTTATTTTTGAACGTCAGTTCACATTTGTAGGTGGATCATCAGTGTTAGAGCTAAAATTAGCATGTTTAAAGTGATTTTCATGCGTCCAGGGGCCCTAAACACAAGATTTATGGAATGGTTAAAAGTGCATGAAAATGGCCAATTTACTCACTCTGAGTTCTCAAAAAAGGTTTCTTCATCCTGGGAAGTTAATTAAATACCATTTGGAGGCATTTAATGTTCAAGCTAAAACGGATGATTTTCGACAAAAGAGATAACACCCCCCCCATTACGTCATGCTTCAGAAATGTGGAAAATGGTCAGTTTTCAAATGTTTTATTTTTGAACGTCAGTTCACATTTGTAGGTGGATCATCAGTGTTAGAGCTAAAATTAGCATGTTTAAAGTGATTTTCATGCTTCCAGGGGCTCGGGAAGTGAATTAAATACTATTTGGAGGCATTTAATGTTCAAGCAAAAACAGCTGATTTTTGACAAAAGAGATAACACCCCCCCATTACGTCATGCTTCAGAAATGTGGAAAATGGTCCGTTTTCAAATGTTTTATTTTTGAACGTCAGTTCACATTTGTAGGTGGATCATCAGTGTTAGAGCTAAAATTAGCATGTTTAAAGTGATTGTCATGCTTCCAGGGGCCCTAAACACAAGATTTATGGAATGGTTAAAAGTGCATGAAAATGGCCAATTTACTCACTCTGAGTTCTCAAAAAAGGTTTCTTCATCCCGGGAAGTTAATTAAATACCATTTGGAGGCATTTAATGTTCGAGCTAAAACGGATGATTTTCGACAAAAGAGATAACACCCCCCCCATTACGACATGCTTCAGAAATGTGGAAAATGGTCGGTTTTCAAATGTTTTATTTTTGAACGTCAGTTCACATTTGTAGGTGGATCATCAGTGTTAGAGCTAAAATTAGCATGTTTAAAGTGATTTTCATGCTTCCAGGGGCTCGGGAAGTGAATTAAATACTATTTGGAGGCATTTAATGTTCAAGCAAAAACAGCTGATTTTTGACAAAAGAGATAACACCCCCCCATTACTTCATGCTTCAGAAATGTGGAAAATGGTCCGTTTTCAAATGTTTTATTTTTGAACGTCAGTTCACATTTGTAGGTGGATCATCAGTGTTAGAGCTAAAATTAGCATGTTTAAAGTGATTTTCATGCTTCCAGGGGCCCTAAACACAAGATTTATGGAATGGTTAAAAGTGCATGAAAATGGCCAATTTACTCACTCTGAGTTCTCAAAAAGGGTTTCTTCACCCCGGGAAGTTACTTAAATACCATTTGGAGGCATTTAATGTTCGAGCTAAAACGGATGATTTTCGACAAAAGAGATAACACCCCCCTATTACGTCATGCTTCAGAAATGTGGAAAATGGTCCGTTTTCAAATGTTTTATTTTTGAACGTCAGTTCACATTTGTAGGTGGATCATCAGTGTTAGAGCTAAAATTAGCATGTTTAAAGTGATTTTCATGCTTCCAGGGGCTCGGGAAGTGAATTAAATACTATTTGGAGGCATTTAATGTTCAAGCAAAAACAGCTGATTTTTGACAAAAGAGATAACACCCCCCCATTACGTCATGCTTCAGAAATGTGGAAAATGGTCCGTTTTCAAATGTTTTATTTTTGAACGTCAGTTCACATTTGTAGGTGGATCATCAGTGTTAGAGCTAAAATTAGCATGTTTAAAGTGATTTTCATGCTTCCAGGGGCCCTAAACACAAGATTTATGGAATGGTTAAAAGTGCATGAAAATGGCCAATTTACTCACTCTGAGTTTTCAAAAAGGGTTTCTTTACCCCGGGAAGTTAATTAAATACCATTTGGAGGCATTTAATGTTCGATCCAAAACGGCTGATTTTCGACAAAAGTGATAACCCCCCCCATTACGTCATGCTTCAGAAATGTGGAAAATGGTCGGTTTTCAAATGTTTTATTTTTGAACGTCAGTTCACATTTGTAGGTGGATCATCAGTGTTAGAGCTAAAATTAGCATGTTTAAAGTGATTTTCATGCTTCCAGGGGCACGGGAAGTGAATTAAATACTATTTGGAGGCATTTAATGTTCAAGCAAAAACAGCTGATTTTTGACAAAAGAGATAACACCCCCCCATTACGTCATGCTTCAGAAATGTGGAAAATGGTCCGTTTTCAAATGTTTTATTTTTGAACGTCAGTTCACATTTGTAGGTGGATCATCAGTGTTAGAGCTTAATTAGCATGTTTAAAGTGATTTTCATGCTTCCAGGGGCCCTAAACACAAGATTTATGGAATGGTTAAAAGTGCATGAAAATGGCAAATTTACTCACTCTGAGTTCTCAAAAAGGGTTTCTTCACCCCGGGAAGTTAATTAAATACCATTTGGATGCATTTAATGTTCGAGCCAAAACGGCTGATTTTCGACAAAAGAGATAACAGCTCCCCATTACGTCATGCTTCAGAAATGTGGAAAATGGTCCGTTTTCAAATGTTTTATTTTTGAACGTCAGTTCACATTTGTAGGTGGATCATCAGTGTTAGAGCTAAAATTAGCATGTTTAAAGTGATTTTCATGCTTCCAGGGGCTCGGGAAGTGAATTAAATACTATATGGAGGCATTTAATGTTCAAGCAAAAACAGCTGATTTTTGACAAAAGAGATAACACCCCCCATTACGTCATGCTTCAGATATGTGGAAAATGGTCCGTTTTCAAATGTTTTATTTTTGAACGTCAGTTCACATTTGTAGGTGGATCATCAGTGTTAGAGCTAAAATTAGCATGTTTAAAGTGATTTTCATGCTTCCAGGGGCCCTAAACACAAGATTTATGGAATGGTTAAAAGTGCATGAAAATGGCCAATTTACTCACTCTGAGTTCTCAAAAAGGGTTTCTTCACCCCGGGAAGTTAATTAAATACCATTTGGAGGCATTTAATGTTCGAGACAAAACGGCTGATTTTCGACAAAAGAGATAACACCCCCCCATTATGTCATGCTTCAGAAATGTGGAAAATGGTCCGTTTTCAAATGTTTTATTTTTGAACGTCAGTTCACATTTGTAGGTGGATCATCAGTGTTAGAGCTAAAATTAGCATGTTTAAAGTGATTTTCATGCTTCCAGGGGCTCGGGAAGTGAATTAAATACTATTTGGAGGCATTTAATGTTCAAGCAAAAACAGCTGATTTTTGACAAAAGAGATAACACCCCCCCATTACTTCATGCTTCAGAAATTCGGAAAATGGTCCGTTTTCAAATGTTTTATTTTTGAACGTCAGTTCACATTTGTAGGTGGATCATCAGTGTTAGAGCTAAAATTAGCATGTTTAAAGTGATTTTCATGCTTCCAGGGGCCCTAAACTCAAGATTTATGGAATGGTTAAAAGTGCATGAAAATGGCCAATTTACTCACTCTGAGTTCTCAAAAAGGGTTTCTTCACCCCGGGAAGTTACTTAAATACCATTTGGAGGCATTTAATGTTCAAGCAAAAATGGCTGATTTTCGACAAAAGAGATAACACCCCCTCATTACGTCATGCTTCAGAAATGTGGAAAATGGTCCGTTTTCAAATGTTTTATTTTTGAACGTCAGTTCACATTTGTAGGTGGATCATCAGTGTTAGAGCTAAAATTAGCATGTTTAAAGTGATTTTCATGCTTTCAGGGGCCCTAAACACAAGATTTATGGAATGGTTAAAAGTGCATGAAAATGGCCAATTTACTCACTCTGAGTTCTCAAAAAAGGTTTCTTCATCCCGGGAAGTTAATTAAATACCATTTGGAGGCATTTAATGTTCGAGCTAAAACGGCTGATTTTCGACAAAAGAGATAACACCCCCCCATTACTTCATGCTTCAGAAATGTGGAAAATGGTCCGTTTTCAAATGTTTTATTTTTGAACGTCAGTTCACATTTGTAGGAGGATCATCAGTGTTAGAGCTAAAATTAGCATGTTTAAAGTGATTTTCATGCTTCCAGGGGCTCGGGAAGTGAATTAAATACTATTTGGAGGCATTTAATGTTCAAGCAAAAACAGCTGATTTTTGACAAAAGAGATAACACCCCCCCATTACGTCATGCTTCAGAAATGTGGAAAATGGTCCGTTTTCAAATGTTTTATTTTTGAACGTCAGTTCACATTTGTAGGTGGATCATCAGTGTTAGAGCTAAAATTAGCATGTTTAAAGTGATTTTCATGCTTCCAGGGGCCCTAAACACAAGATTTATGGAATGGTTAAAAGTGCATGAAAATGGCCAATTTACTCACTCTGAGTTGTCAAAAAGGGTTTCTTCACCCCGGGAAGTTAATTAAATACCATTTGGAGGCATTTAATGTTCAAGACAAAACGGCTGATTTTCGACAAAAGAGATAACACCCCCCATTATGTCATGCTTCAGAAATGTGGAAAATGGTCCGTTTTCAAATGTTTTATTTTTGAACGTCAGTTCACATTTGTAGGTGGATCATCAGTGTTAGAGCTAAAATTAGCATGTTTAAAGTGATTTTCATGCTTCCAGGGGCTCGGGAAGTGAATTAAATACTATTTGGAGGCATTTAATGTTCAAGCAAAAACAGCTGATTTTTGACAAAAGAGATAACACCCCCCCATTACTTCATGCTTCAGAAATGTGGAAAATGGTCCGTTTTCAAATGTTTTATTTTTGAACGTCAGTTCACATTTGTAGGTGGATCATCAGTGTTAGAGCTAAAATTAGCATGTTTAAAGTGATTTTCATGCTTCCAGGGGCCCTAAACACAAGATTTATGGAATGGTTAAAAGTGCATGAAAATGGCCAATTTACTCACTCTGAGTTCTCAAAAAGGGTTTCTTCACCCCGGGAAGTTACTTAAATACCATTTGGAGGCATTTAATGTTCAAGCAAAAATGGCTGATTTTCGACAAAAGAGATAACACCCCCCCATTACGTCATGCTTCAGAAATGTGGAAAATGGTCCGTTTTCAAATGTTTTATTTTTGAACGTCAGTTCACATTTGTAGGTGGATCATCAGTGTTAGAGCTAAAATTAGCATGTTTAAAGTGATTTTCATGCTTCCTGGGGCTCGGGAAGTGAATTAAATACTATTTGGAGGCATTTAATGTTCAAGCAAAAACAGCTGATTTTTGACAAAAGAGATAACACCCCCCCATTACGTCATGCTTCAGAAATGTGGAAAAGGGTCCGTTTTCAAATGGTTTTTTTTTGAACGTCAGTTCACATTTGTAGGTGGATCATCAGTGTTAGAGCTAAAATTAGCATGTTTAAAGTGATTTTCATGCTTCCAGGGGCCCTAAACTCAAGATTTATGGAATGGTTAAAAGTGCATGAAAATGGCCAATTTACTCACTCTGAGTTCTCAAAAAGGGTTTCTTCACCCCGGGAAGTTAATTAAATACCATTTGGAGGCATTTAATGTTCGAGCCAAAACGGCTGATTTTCGACAAAAGAGATAACACCCCCCCATTACTTCATGCTTCAGAAATGTGGAAAATGGTCCGTTTTCAAATGTTTTATTTTTGAACGTCAGTTCACATTTGTAGGAGGATCATCAGTGTTAGAGCTAAAATTAGCATGTTTAAAGTGATTTTCATGCTTCCAGGGGCTCGGGAAGTGAATTAAATACTATTTGGAGGCATTTAATGTTCAAGCAAAAACAGCTGATTTTTGACAAAAGAGATAACACCCCCCCCATTACGTCATGCTTCAGAAATGTGGAAAATGGTCCGTTTTCAAATGTTTTATTTTTGAACGTCAGTTCACATTTGTAGGTGAATCATCAGTGTTAGAGCTAAAATTAGCATGTTTAAAGTGATTTTCATGCTTCCAGGGGCCCTAAACACAAGATTTAAGGAATGGTTAAAAGTGCATGAAAATGGCCAATTTACTCACTCTGAGTTGTCAAAAAGGGTTTCTTCACCCCGGGAAGTTAATTAAATACCATTTGGAGGCATTTAATGTTCGAGCCAAAACGGCTGATTTTCGACAAAAGAGATAACACGCCCCCATTACGTCATGCTTCAGAAATGTGGAAAATGGTCCGTTTTCAAATGTTTTATTTTTGAACGTCAGTTCACATTTGTAGGTGGATCATCAGTGTTAGAGCTAAAATTAGCATGTTTAAAGTGATTTTCATGCTTCCAGGGGCCCTAAACACAAGATTTATGGAATGGTTAAAAGTGCATGAAAATGGCCAATTTACTCACTCTGAGTTCTCAAAAAGGGTTTCTTCACCCCGGGAAGTTAATTAAATACCATTTGGAGGCATTTAATGTTCGATACAAAACGGCTGATTTTCGACAAAAGAGATAACACCCCCCCATTATGTCATGCTTCAGAAATGTGGAAAATGGTCCGTTTTCAAATGTTTTATTTTTGAACGTCAGTTCACATTTGTAGGTGGATCATCAGTGTTAGAGCTAAAATTAGCATGTTTAAAGTGATTTTCATCTTCCAGGGGCTCGGGAAGTGAATTAAATACTATTTGGAGGCATTTAATGTTCAAGCAAAAACAGCTGATTTTTGACAAAAGAGATAACACCCCCCCATTACTTCATGCTTCAGAAATGTGGAAAATGGTCCGTTTTCAAATGTTTTATTTTTGAACGTCAGTTCACATTTGTAGGTGGATCATCAGTGTTAGAGCTAAAATTAGCATGTTTAAAGTGATTTTCATGCTTTCAGGGGCCCTAAACACAAGATTTATGGAATGGGTAAAAGTGCATGAAAATGGCCAATTTACTCACTCTGAGTTCTCAAAAAAGGTTTCTTCATCCCGGGAAGTTAATTAAATACCATTTGGAGGCATTTAATGTTCGAGCTAAAACGGATGATTTTCGACAAAAGAGATAACACCCCCCCCATTACGTCGTGCTTCAGAAATGTGGAAAATGGTCCTTTTTCAAATGTTTTAGTTTTTGAACGTCAGTTCACATTTGTAGGTGGATCATCAGTGTTAGAGCTAAAATTAGCATGTTTAAAGTGATTTTCATGCTTCCAGGGGCTCGGGAAGTGAATTAAATACTATTTGGAGGCATTTAATGTTCAAGCAAAAACAGCTGATTTTTGACAAAAGAGATAACACCCCCCCCCATTACGTCATGCTTCAGAAATGTGGAAAATGGTCCGTTTTCAAATGTTTTATTTTTGAACGTCAGTTCACATTTGTAGGTGGATCATCAGTGTTAGAGCTAAAATTAGCATGTTTAAAGTGATTTTCATGCGTCCAGGGGCCCTAAACACAAGATTTATGGAATGGTTAAAAGTGCATGAAAATGGCCAATTTACTCACTCTGAGTTCTCAAAAAAGGTTTCTTCATCCTGGGAAGTTAATTAAATACCATTTGGAGGCATTTAATGTTCAAGCTAAAACGGATGATTTTCGACAAAAGAGATAACACCCCCCCCATTACGTCATGCTTCAGAAATGTGGAAAATGGTCAGTTTTCAAATGTTTTATTTTTGAACGTCAGTTCACATTTGTAGGTGGATCATCAGTGTTAGAGCTAAAATTAGCATGTTTAAAGTGATTTTCATGCTTCCAGGGGCTCGGGAAGTGAATTAAATACTATTTGGAGGCATTTAATGTTCAAGCAAAAACAGCTGATTTTTGACAAAAGAGATAACACCCCCCCATTACGTCATGCTTCAGAAATGTGGAAAATGGTCCGTTTTCAAATGTTTTATTTTTGAACGTCAGTTCACATTTGTAGGTGGATCATCAGTGTTAGAGCTAAAATTAGCATGTTTAAAGTGATTGTCATGCTTCCAGGGGCCCTAAACACAAGATTTATGGAATGGTTAAAAGTGCATGAAAATGGCCAATTTACTCACTCTGAGTTCTCAAAAAAGGTTTCTTCATCCCGGGAAGTTAATTAAATACCATTTGGAGGCATTTAATGTTCGAGCTAAAACGGATGATTTTCGACAAAAGAGATAACACCCCCCCCATTACGACATGCTTCAGAAATGTGGAAAATGGTCGGTTTTCAAATGTTTTATTTTTGAACGTCAGTTCACATTTGTAGGTGGATCATCAGTGTTAGAGCTAAAATTAGCATGTTTAAAGTGATTTTCATGCTTCCAGGGGCTCGGGAAGTGAATTAAATACTATTTGGAGGCATTTAATGTCCAAGCAAATACAGCTGATTTTTGACAAAAGAGATAACACCCCCCCATTACGTCATGCTTCAGAAATGTGGAAAATGGTCCGTTTTCAAATGTTTTATTTTTGAACGTCAGTTCACATTTGTAGGTGGATCATCAGTGTTAGAGCTAAAATTAGCATGTTTAAAGTGATTTTCATGCTTCCTGGGGCTCGGGAAGTGAATTAAATACTATTTGGAGGCATTTAATGTTCAAGCAAAAACAGCTGATTTTTGACAAAAGAGATAACACCCCCCCATTACGTCATGCTTCAGAAATGTGGAAAAGGGTCCGTTTTCAAATGTTTTTTTTTTGAACGTCAGTTCACATTTGTAGGTGGATCATCAGTGTTAGAGCTAAAATTAGCATGTTTAAAGTGATTTTCATGCTTCCAGGGGCCCTAAACTCAAGATTTATGGAATGGTTAAAAGTGCATGAAAATGGCCAATTTACTCACTCTGAGTTCTCAAAAAGGGTTTCTTCACCCCGGGAAGTTAATTAAATACCATTTGGAGGCATTTAATGTTCGAGCCAAAACGGCTGATTTTCGACAAAAGAGATAACACCCCCCCATTACTTCATGCTTCAGAAATGTGGAAAATGGTCCGTTTTCAAATGTTTTATTTTTGAACGTCAGTTCACATTTGTAGGAGGATCATCAGTGTTAGAGCTAAAATTAGCATGTTTAAAGTGATTTTCATGCTTCCAGGGGCTCGGGAAGTGAATTAAATACTATTTGGAGGCATTTAATGTTCAAGCAAAAACAGCTGATTTTTGACAAAAGAGATAACACCCCCCCATTACGTCATGCTTCAGAAATGTGGAAAATGGTCCGTTTTCAAATGTTTTATTTTTGAACGTCAGTTCACATTTGTAGGTGGATCATCAGTGTTAGAGCTAAAATTAGCATGTTTAAAGTGATTTTCATGCTTCCAGGGGCCCTAAACACAAGATTTATGGAATGGTTAAAAGTGCATGAAAATGGCCAATTTACTCACTCTGAGTTGTCAAAAAGGGTTTCTTCACCCCGGGAAGTTAATTAAATACCATTTGGAGGCATTTAATGTTCAAGACAAAACGGCTGATTTTCGACAAAAGAGATAACACCCCCCATTATGTCATGCTTCAGAAATGTGGAAAATGGTCCGTTTTCAAATGTTTTATTTTTGAACGTCAGTTCACATTTGTAGGTGGATCATCAGTGTTAGAGCTAAAATTAGCATGTTTAAAGTGATTTTCATGCTTCCAGGGGCTCGGGAAGTGAATTAAATACTATTTGGAGGCATTTAATGTTCAAGCAAAAACAGCTGATTTTTGACAAAAGAGATAACACCCCCCCATTACTTCATGCTTCAGAAATGTGGAAAATGGTCCGTTTTCAAATGTTTTATTTTTGAACGTCAGTTCACATTTGTAGGTGGATCATCAGTGTTAGAGCTAAAATTAGCATGTTTAAAGTGATTTTCATGCTTCCAGGGGCCCTAAACACAAGATTTATGGAATGGTTAAAAGTGCATGAAAATGGCCAATTTACTCACTCTGAGTTCTCAAAAAGGGTTTCTTCACCCCGGGAAGTTACTTAAATACCATTTGGAGGCATTTAATGTTCGAGCTAAAACGGATGATTTTCGACAAAAGAGATAACACCCCCCTATTACGTCATGCTTCAGAAATGTGGAAAATGGTCCGTTTTCAAATGTTTTATTTTTGAACGTCAGTTCACATTTGTAGGTGGATCATCAGTGTTAGAGCTAAAATTAGCATGTTTAAAGTGATTTTCATGCTTCCAGGGGCTCGGGAAGTGAATTAAATACTATTTGGAGGCATTTAATGTTCAAGCAAAAACAGCTGATTTTTGACAAAAGAGATAACACCCCCCCATTACGTCATGCTTCAGAAATGTGGAAAATGGTCCGTTTTCAAATGTTTTATTTTTGAACGTCAGTTCACATTTGTAGGTGGATCATCAGTGTTAGAGCTAAAATTAGCATGTTTAAAGTGATTTTCATGCTTCCAGGGGCCCTAAACACAAGATTTATGGAATGGTTAAAAGTGCATGAAAATGGCCAATTTACTCACTCTGAGTTTTCAAAAAGGGTTTCTTTACCCCGGGAAGTTAATTAAATACCATTTGGAGGCATTTAATGTTCGATCCAAAACGGCTGATTTTCGACAAAAGTGATAACCCCCCCCATTACGTCATGCTTCAGAAATGTGGAAAATGGTCGGTTTTCAAATGTTTTATTTTTGAACGTCAGTTCACATTTGTAGGTGGATCATCAGTGTTAGAGCTAAAATTAGCATGTTTAAAGTGATTTTCATGCTTCCAGGGGCACGGGAAGTGAATTAAATACTATTTGGAGGCATTTAATGTTCAAGCAAAAACAGCTGATTTTTGACAAAAGAGATAACACCCCCCCATTACGTCATGCTTCAGAAATGTGGAAAATGGTCCGTTTTCAAATGTTTTATTTTTGAACGTCAGTTCACATTTGTAGGTGGATCATCAGTGTTAGAGCTTAATTAGCATGTTTAAAGTGATTTTCATGCTTCCAGGGGCCCTAAACACAAGATTTATGGAATGGTTAAAAGTGCATGAAAATGGCAAATTTACTCACTCTGAGTTCTCAAAAAGGGTTTCTTCACCCCGGGAAGTTAATTAAATACCATTTGGATGCATTTAATGTTCGAGCCAAAACGGCTGATTTTCGACAAAAGAGATAACAGCTCCCCATTACGTCATGCTTCAGAAATGTGGAAAATGGTCCGTTTTCAAATGTTTTATTTTTGAACGTCAGTTCACATTTGTAGGTGGATCATCAGTGTTAGAGCTAAAATTAGCATGTTTAAAGTGATTTTCATGCTTCCAGGGGCTCGGGAAGTGAATTAAATACTATATGGAGGCATTTAATGTTCAAGCAAAAACAGCTGATTTTTGACAAAAGAGATAACACCCCCCATTACGTCATGCTTCAGATATGTGGAAAATGGTCCGTTTTCAAATGTTTTATTTTTGAACGTCAGTTCACATTTGTAGGTGGATCATCAGTGTTAGAGCTAAAATTAGCATGTTTAAAGTGATTTTCATGCTTCCAGGGGCCCTAAACACAAGATTTATGGAATGGTTAAAAGTGCATGAAAATGGCCAATTTACTCACTCTGAGTTCTCAAAAAGGGTTTCTTCACCCCGGGAAGTTAATTAAATACCATTTGGAGGCATTTAATGTTCGAGACAAAACGGCTGATTTTCGACAAAAGAGATAACACCCCCCCATTATGTCATGCTTCAGAAATGTGGAAAATGGTCCGTTTTCAAATGTTTTATTTTTGAACGTCAGTTCACATTTGTAGGTGGATCATCAGTGTTAGAGCTAAAATTAGCATGTTTAAAGTGATTTTCATGCTTCCAGGGGCTCGGGAAGTGAATTAAATACTATTTGGAGGCATTTAATGTTCAAGCAAAAACAGCTGATTTTTGACAAAAGAGATAACACCCCCCCATTACTTCATGCTTCAGAAATTCGGAAAATGGTCCGTTTTCAAATGTTTTATTTTTGAACGTCAGTTCACATTTGTAGGTGGATCATCAGTGTTAGAGCTAAAATTAGCATGTTTAAAGTGATTTTCATGCTTCCAGGGGCCCTAAACTCAAGATTTATGGAATGGTTAAAAGTGCATGAAAATGGCCAATTTACTCACTCTGAGTTCTCAAAAAGGGTTTCTTCACCCCGGGAAGTTACTTAAATACCATTTGGAGGCATTTAATGTTCAAGCAAAAATGGCTGATTTTCGACAAAAGAGATAACACCCCCTCATTACGTCATGCTTCAGAAATGTGGAAAATGGTCCGTTTTCAAATGTTTTATTTTTGAACGTCAGTTCACATTTGTAGGTGGATCATCAGTGTTAGAGCTAAAATTAGCATGTTTAAAGTGATTTTCATGCTTTCAGGGGCCCTAAACACAAGATTTATGGAATGGTTAAAAGTGCATGAAAATGGCCAATTTACTCACTCTGAGTTCTCAAAAAAGGTTTCTTCATCCCGGGAAGTTAATTAAATACCATTTGGAGGCATTTAATGTTCGAGCTAAAATGGATGATTTTCGACAAAAGAGATAACACCCCCCCATTACGTCATGCTTAAAAATGTGGAAAATGGTCCTTTTTCAAATGTTTTATTTTGGAACGTCAGTTCACATTTGTAGGTGGATCATCAGTGTTAGAGCTAAAATTAGCATGTTTAAAGTGATTTTCATGCTTCCAGGGGCTCGAGAAGTGAATTAAATACTATTTGGAGGCATTTAATGTTCAAGCAAAAACAGCTGATTTTTGACAAAAGAGATAACACCCCCCCATTACGTCATGCTTCAGAAATGTGGAAAAGGGTCCGTTTTCAAATGTTTTTTTTTTGAACGTCAGTTCACATTTGTAGGTGGATCATCAGTGTTAGAGCTAAAATTAGCATGTTTAAAGTGATTTTCATGCTTCCAGGGGCCCTAAACTCAAGATTTATGGAATGGTTAAAAGTGCATGAAAATGGCCAATTTACTCACTCTGAGTTCTCAAAAAGGGTTTCTTCACCCCGGGAAGTTAATTAAATACCATTTGGAGGCATTTAATGTTCGAGCCAAAACGGCTGATTTTCGACAAAAGAGATAACACCCCCCCATTACTTCATGCTTCAGAAATGTGGAAAATGGTCCGTTTTCAAATGTTTTATTTTTGAACGTCAGTTCACATTTGTAGGAGGATCATCAGTGTTAGAGCTAAAATTAGCATGTTTAAAGTGATTTTCATGCTTCCAGGGGCTCGGGAAGTGAATTAAATACTATTTGGAGGCATTTAATGTTCAAGCAAAAACAGCTGATTTTTGACAAAAGAGATAACACCCCCCCATTACGTCATGCTTCAGAAATGTGGAAAATGGTCCGTTTTCAAATGTTTTATTTTTGAACGTCAGTTCACATTTGTAGGTGGATCATCAGTGTTAGAGCTAAAATTAGCATGTTTAAAGTGATTTTCATGCTTCCTGGGGCTCGGGAAGTGAATTAAATACTATTTGGAGGCATTTAATGTTCAAGCAAAAACAGCTGATTTTTGACAAAAGAGATAACACCCCCCCATTACGTCATGCTTCAGAAATGTGGAAAAGGGTCCGTTTTCAAATGGTTTTTTTTTGAACGTCAGTTCACATTTGTAGGTGGATCATCAGTGTTAGAGCTAAAATTAGCATGTTTAAAGTGATTTTCATGCTTCCAGGGGCCCTAAACTCAAGATTTATGGAATGGTTAAAAGTGCATGAAAATGGCCAATTTACTCACTCTGAGTTCTCAAAAAGGGTTTCTTCACCCCGGGAAGTTAATTAAATACCATTTGGAGGCATTTAATGTTCGAGCCAAAACGGCTGATTTTCGACAAAAGAGATAACACCCCCCCATTACTTCATGCTTCAGAAATGTGGAAAATGGTCCGTTTTCAAATGTTTTATTTTTGAACGTCAGTTCACATTTGTAGGAGGATCATCAGTGTTAGAGCTAAAATTAGCATGTTTAAAGTGATTTTCATGCTTCCAGGGGCTCGGGAAGTGAATTAAATACTATTTGGAGGCATTTAATGTTCAAGCAAAAACAGCTGATTTTTGACAAAAGAGATAACACCCCCCCATTACGTCATGCTTCAGAAATGTGGAAAATGGTCCGTTTTCAAATGTTTTATTTTTGAACGTCAGTTCACATTTGTAGGTGGATCATCAGTGTTAGAGCTAAAATTAGCATGTTTAAAGTGATTTTCATGCTTCCAGGGGCCCTAAACACAAGATTTATGGAATGGTTAAAAGTGCATGAAAATGGCCAATTTACTCACTCTGAGTTGTCAAAAAGGGTTTCTTCACCCCGGGAAGTTAATTAAATACCATTTGGAGGCATTTAATGTTCAAGACAAAACGGCTGATTTTCGACAAAAGAGATAACACCCCCCATTATGTCATGCTTCAGAAATGTGGAAAATGGTCCGTTTTCAAATGTTTTATTTTTGAACGTCAGTTCACATTTGTAGGTGGATCATCAGTGTTAGAGCTAAAATTAGCATGTTTAAAGTGATTTTCATGCTTCCAGGGGCTCGGGAAGTGAATTAAATACTATTTGGAGGCATTTAATGTTCAAGCAAAAACAGCTGATTTTTGACAAAAGAGATAACACCCCCCCATTACTTCATGCTTCAGAAATGTGGAAAATGGTCCGTTTTCAAATGTTTTATTTTTGAACGTCAGTTCACATTTGTAGGTGGATCATCAGTGTTAGAGCTAAAATTAGCATGTTTAAAGTGATTTTCATGCTTCCAGGGGCCCTAAACACAAGATTTATGGAATGGTTAAAAGTGCATGAAAATGGCCAATTTACTCACTCTGAGTTCTCAAAAAGGGTTTCTTCACCCCGGGAAGTTACTTAAATACCATTTGGAGGCATTTAATGTTCGAGCTAAAACGGATGATTTTCGACAAAAGAGATAACACCCCCCTATTACGTCATGCTTCAGAAATGTGGAAAATGGTCCGTTTTCAAATGTTTTATTTTTGAACGTCAGTTCACATTTGTAGGTGGATCATCAGTGTTAGAGCTAAAATTAGCATGTTTAAAGTGATTTTCATGCTTCCAGGGGCTCGGGAAGTGAATTAAATACTATTTGGAGGCATTTAATGTTCAAGCAAAAACAGCTGATTTTTGACAAAAGAGATAACACCCCCCCATTACGTCATGCTTCAGAAATGTGGAAAATGGTCCGTTTTCAAATGTTTTATTTTTGAACGTCAGTTCACATTTGTAGGTGGATCATCAGTGTTAGAGCTAAAATTAGCATGTTTAAAGTGATTTTCATGCTTCCAGGGGCCCTAAACACAAGATTTATGGAATGGTTAAAAGTGCATGAAAATGGCCAATTTACTCACTCTGAGTTTTCAAAAAGGGTTTCTTTACCCCGGGAAGTTAATTAAATACCATTTGGAGGCATTTAATGTTCGATCCAAAACGGCTGATTTTCGACAAAAGTGATAACCCCCCCCATTACGTCATGCTTCAGAAATGTGGAAAATGGTCGGTTTTCAAATGTTTTATTTTTGAACGTCAGTTCACATTTGTAGGTGGATCATCAGTGTTAGAGCTAAAATTAGCATGTTTAAAGTGATTTTCATGCTTCCAGGGGCACGGGAAGTGAATTAAATACTATTTGGAGGCATTTAATGTTCAAGCAAAAACAGCTGATTTTTGACAAAAGAGATAACACCCCCCCATTACGTCATGCTTCAGAAATGTGGAAAATGGTCCGTTTTCAAATGTTTTATTTTTGAACGTCAGTTCACATTTGTAGGTGGATCATCAGTGTTAGAGCTTAATTAGCATGTTTAAAGTGATTTTCATGCTTCCAGGGGCCCTAAACACAAGATTTATGGAATGGTTAAAAGTGCATGAAAATGGCAAATTTACTCACTCTGAGTTCTCAAAAAGGGTTTCTTCACCCCGGGAAGTTAATTAAATACCATTTGGATGCATTTAATGTTCGAGCCAAAACGGCTGATTTTCGACAAAAGAGATAACAGCTCCCCATTACGTCATGCTTCAGAAATGTGGAAAATGGTCCGTTTTCAAATGTTTTATTTTTGAACGTCAGTTCACATTTGTAGGTGGATCATCAGTGTTAGAGCTAAAATTAGCATGTTTAAAGTGATTTTCATGCTTCCAGGGGCTCGGGAAGTGAATTAAATACTATATGGAGGCATTTAATGTTCAAGCAAAAACAGCTGATTTTTGACAAAAGAGATAACACCCCCCATTACGTCATGCTTCAGATATGTGGAAAATGGTCCGTTTTCAAATGTTTTATTTTTGAACGTCAGTTCACATTTGTAGGTGGATCATCAGTGTTAGAGCTAAAATTAGCATGTTTAAAGTGATTTTCATGCTTCCAGGGGCCCTAAACACAAGATTTATGGAATGGTTAAAAGTGCATGAAAATGGCCAATTTACTCACTCTGAGTTCTCAAAAAGGGTTTCTTCACCCCGGGAAGTTAATTAAATACCATTTGGAGGCATTTAATGTTCGAGACAAAACGGCTGATTTTCGACAAAAGAGATAACACCCCCCCATTATGTCATGCTTCAGAAATGTGGAAAATGGTCCGTTTTCAAATGTTTTATTTTTGAACGTCAGTTCACATTTGTAGGTGGATCATCAGTGTTAGAGCTAAAATTAGCATGTTTAAAGTGATTTTCATGCTTCCAGGGGCTCGGGAAGTGAATTAAATACTATTTGGAGGCATTTAATGTTCAAGCAAAAACAGCTGATTTTTGACAAAAGAGATAACACCCCCCCATTACTTCATGCTTCAGAAATTCGGAAAATGGTCCGTTTTCAAATGTTTTATTTTTGAACGTCAGTTCACATTTGTAGGTGGATCATCAGTGTTAGAGCTAAAATTAGCATGTTTAAAGTGATTTTCATGCTTCCAGGGGCCCTAAACTCAAGATTTATGGAATGGTTAAAAGTGCATGAAAATGGCCAATTTACTCACTCTGAGTTCTCAAAAAGGGTTTCTTCACCCCGGGAAGTTACTTAAATACCATTTGGAGGCATTTAATGTTCAAGCAAAAATGGCTGATTTTCGACAAAAGAGATAACACCCCCTCATTACGTCATGCTTCAGAAATGTGGAAAATGGTCCGTTTTCAAATGTTTTATTTTTGAACGTCAGTTCACATTTGTAGGTGGATCATCAGTGTTAGAGCTAAAATTAGCATGTTTAAAGTGATTTTCATGCTTTCAGGGGCCCTAAACACAAGATTTATGGAATGGTTAAAAGTGCATGAAAATGGCCAATTTACTCACTCTGAGTTCTCAAAAAAGGTTTCTTCATCCCGGGAAGTTAATTAAATACCATTTGGAGGCATTTAATGTTCGAGCTAAAACGGATGATTTTCGACAAAAGAGATAACACCCCCCCATTACGTCATGCTTAAAAATGTGGAAAATGGTCCTTTTTCAAATGTTTTATTTTGGAACGTCAGTTCACATTTGTAGGTGGATCATCAGTGTTAGAGCTAAAATTAGCATGTTTAAAGTGATTTTCATGCTTCCAGGGGCTCGAGAAGTGAATTAAATACTATTTGGAGGCATTTAATGTTCAAGCAAAAACAGCTGATTTTTGACAAAAGAGATAACACCCCCCCATTACGTCATGCTTCAGAAATGTGGAAAAGGGTCCGTTTTCAAATGTTTTTTTTTTGAACGTCAGTTCACATTTGTAGGTGGATCATCAGTGTTAGAGCTAAAATTAGCATGTTTAAAGTGATTTTCATGCTTCCAGGGGCCCTAAACTCAAGATTTATGGAATGGTTAAAAGTGCATGAAAATGGCCAATTTACTCACTCTGAGTTCTCAAAAAGGGTTTCTTCACCCCGGGAAGTTAATTAAATACCATTTGGAGGCATTTAATGTTCGAGCCAAAACGGCTGATTTTCGACAAAAGAGATAACACCCCCCCATTACTTCATGCTTCAGAAATGTGGAAAATGGTCCGTTTTCAAATGTTTTATTTTTGAACGTCAGTTCACATTTGTAGGAGGATCATCAGTGTTAGAGCTAAAATTAGCATGTTTAAAGTGATTTTCATGCTTCCAGGGGCTCGGGAAGTGAATTAAATACTATTTGGAGGCATTTAATGTTCAAGCAAAAACAGCTGATTTTTGACAAAAGAGATAACACCCCCCCATTACGTCATGCTTCAGAAATGTGGAAAATGGTCCGTTTTCAAATGTTTTATTTTTGAACGTCAGTTCACATTTGTAGGTGGATCATCAGTGTTAGAGCTAAAATTAGCATGTTTAAAGTGATTTTCATGCTTCCAGGGGCCCTAAACACAAGATTTATGGAATGGTTAAAAGTGCATGAAAATGGCCAATTTACTCACTCTGAGTTGTCAAAAAGGGTTTCTTCACCCCGGGAAGTTAATTAAATACCATTTGGAGGCATTTAATGTTCAAGACAAAACGGCTGATTTTCGACAAAAGAGATAACACCCCCCATTATGTCATGCTTCAGAAATGTGGAAAATGGTCCGTTTTCAAATGTTTTATTTTTGAACGTCAGTTCACATTTGTAGGTGGATCATCAGTGTTAGAGCTAAAATTAGCATGTTTAAAGTGATTTTCATGCTTCCAGGGGCTCGGGAAGTGAATTAAATACTATTTGGAGGCATTTAATGTTCAAGCAAAAACAGCTGATTTTTGACAAAAGAGATAACACCCCCCCATTACTTCATGCTTCAGAAATGTGGAAAATGGTCCGTTTTCAAATGTTTTATTTTTGAACGTCAGTTCACATTTGTAGGTGGATCATCAGTGTTAGAGCTAAAATTAGCATGTTTAAAGTGATTTTCATGCTTCCAGGGGCCCTAAACACAAGATTTATGGAATGGTTAAAAGTGCATGAAAATGGCCAATTTACTCACTCTGAGTTCTCAAAAAGGGTTTCTTCACCCCGGGAAGTTACTTAAATACCATTTGGAGGCATTTAATGTTCAAGCAAAAATGGCTGATTTTCGACAAAAGAGATAACACCCCCCCATTACGTCATGCTTCAGAAATGTGGAAAATGGTCCGTTTTCAAATGTTTTATTTTTGAACGTCAGTTCACATTTGTAGGTGGATCATCAGTGTTAGAGCTAAAATTAGCATGTTTAAAGTGATTTTCATGCTTCCTGGGGCTCGGGAAGTGAATTAAATACTATTTGGAGGCATTTAATGTTCAAGCAAAAACAGCTGATTTTTGACAAAAGAGATAACACCCCCCCATTACGTCATGCTTCAGAAATGTGGAAAAGGGTCCGTTTTCAAATGGTTTTTTTTTGAACGTCAGTTCACATTTGTAGGTGGATCATCAGTGTTAGAGCTAAAATTAGCATGTTTAAAGTGATTTTCATGCTTCCAGGGGCCCTAAACTCAAGATTTATGGAATGGTTAAAAGTGCATGAAAATGGCCAATTTACTCACTCTGAGTTCTCAAAAAGGGTTTCTTCACCCCGGGAAGTTAATTAAATACCATTTGGAGGCATTTAATGTTCGAGCCAAAACGGCTGATTTTCGACAAAAGAGATAACACCCCCCCATTACTTCATGCTTCAGAAATGTGGAAAATGGTCCGTTTTCAAATGTTTTATTTTTGAACGTCAGTTCACATTTGTAGGAGGATCATCAGTGTTAGAGCTAAAATTAGCATGTTTAAAGTGATTTTCATGCTTCCAGGGGCTCGGGAAGTGAATTAAATACTATTTGGAGGCATTTAATGTTCAAGCAAAAACAGCTGATTTTTGACAAAAGAGATAACACCCCCCCATTACGTCATGCTTCAGAAATGTGGAAAATGGTCCGTTTTCAAATGTTTTATTTTTGAACGTCAGTTCACATTTGTAGGTGAATCATCAGTGTTAGAGCTAAAATTAGCATGTTTAAAGTGATTTTCATGCTTCCAGGGGCCCTAAACACAAGATTTAAGGAATGGTTAAAAGTGCATGAAAATGGCCAATTTACTCACTCTGAGTTGTCAAAAAGGGTTTCTTCACCCCGGGAAGTTAATTAAATACCATTTGGAGGCATTTAATGTTCGAGCCAAAACGGCTGATTTTCGACAAAAGAGATAACACGCCCCCATTACGTCATGCTTCAGAAATGTGGAAAATGGTCCGTTTTCAAATGTTTTATTTTTGAACGTCAGTTCACATTTGTAGGTGGATCATCAGTGTTAGAGCTAAAATTAGCATGTTTAAAGTGATTTTCATGCTTCCAGGGGCCCTAAACACAAGATTTATGGAATGGTTAAAAGTGCATGAAAATGGCCAATTTACTCACTCTGAGTTCTCAAAAAGGGTTTCTTCACCCCGGGAAGTTAATTAAATACCATTTGGAGGCATTTAATGTTCGATACAAAACGGCTGATTTTCGACAAAAGAGATAACACCCCCCCATTATGTCATGCTTCAGAAATGTGGAAAATGGTCCGTTTTCAAATGTTTTATTTTTGAACGTCAGTTCACATTTGTAGGTGGATCATCAGTGTTAGAGCTAAAATTAGCATGTTTAAAGTGATTTTCATCTCCCAGGGGCTCGGGAAGTGAATTAAATACTATTTGGAGGCATTTAATGTTCAAGCAAAAACAGCTGATTTTTGACAAAAGAGATAACACCCCCCCATTACTTCATGCTTCAGAAATGTGGAAAATGGTCCGTTTTCAAATGTTTTATTTTTGAACGTCAGTTCACATTTGTAGGTGGATCATCAGTGTTAGAGCTAAAATTAGCATGTTTAAAGTGATTTTCATGCTTTCAGGGGCCCTAAACACAAGATTTATGGAATGGGTAAAAGTGCATGAAAATGGCCAATTTACTCACTCTGAGTTCTCAAAAAAGGTTTCTTCATCCCGGGAAGTTAATTAAATACCATTTGGAGGCATTTAATGTTCGAGCTAAAACGGATGATTTTCGACAAAAGAGATAACACCCCCCCCATTACGTCGTGCTTCAGAAATGTGGAAAATGGTCCTTTTTCAAATGTTTTAGTTTTTGAACGTCAGTTCACATTTGTAGGTGGATCATCAGTGTTAGAGCTAAAATTAGCATGTTTAAAGTGATTTTCATGCTTCCAGGGGCTCGGGAAGTGAATTAAATACTATTTGGAGGCATTTAATGTTCAAGCAAAAACAGCTGATTTTTGACAAAAGAGATAACACCCCCCCCCATTACGTCATGCTTCAGAAATGTGGAAAATGGTCCGTTTTCAAATGTTTTATTTTTGAACGTCAGTTCACATTTGTAGGTGGATCATCAGTGTTAGAGCTAAAATTAGCATGTTTACCGTGATTTTCATGCTTCCAGGGGCTCGGGAAGTGAATTAAATACTATTTGGAGGCATTTAATGTTCAAGCAAAAACAGCTGATTTTTGACAAAAGAGATAACACCCCCCCATTACGTCATGCTTCAGAAATGTGGAAAATGGTCCGTTTTCAAATGTTTTATTTTTGAACGTCAGTTCACATTTGTAGGTGGATCATCAGTGTTAGAGCTAAAATTAGCATGTTTAAAGTGATTTTCATGCTTCCAGGGGCCCTAAACACAAGATTTATGGAATGGTTAAAAGTGCATGAAAATGGCCAATTTACTCACTCTGAGTTTTCAAAAAGGGTTTCTTTACCCCGGGAAGTTAATTAAATACCATTTGGAGGCATTTAATGTTCGAGCCAAAACGGCTGATTTTCGACAAAAGTGATAACCCCCCCATTACGTCATGCTTCAGAAATGTGGAAAATGGTCGGTTTTCAAATGTTTTATTTTTGAACGTCAGTTCACATTTGTAGGTGGATCATCAGTGTTAGAGCTAAAATTAGCATGTTTAAAGTGATTTTCATGCTTCCAGGGGCACGGGAAGTGAATTAAATACTATTTGGAGGCATTTAATGTTCAAGCAAAAACAGCTGATTTTTGACAAAAGAGATAACACCCCCCCATTACGTCATGCTTCAGAAATGTGGAAAATGGTCCGTTTTCAAATGTTTTATTTTTGAACGTCAGTTCACATTTGTAGGTGGATCATCAGTGTTAGAGCTTAATTAGCATGTTTAAAGTGATTTTCATGCTTCCAGGGGCCCTAAACACAAGATTTATGGAATGGTTAAAAGTGCATGAAAATGGCAAATTTACTCACTCTGAGTTCTCAAAAAGGGTTTCTTCACCCCGGGAAGTTAATTAAATACCATTTGGATGCATTTAATGTTCGAGCCAAAACGGCTGATTTTCGACAAAAGAGATAACAGCTCCCCATTACGTCATGCTTCAGAAATGTGGAAAATGGTCCGTTTTCAAATGTTTTATTTTTGAACGTCAGTTCACATTTGTAGGTGGATCATCAGTGTTAGAGCTAAAATTAGCATGTTTAAAGTGATTTTCATGCTTCCAGGGGCTCGGGAAGTGAATTAAATACTATTTGGAGGCATTTAATGTTCAAGCAAAAACAGCTGATTTTTGACAAAAGAGATAACACCCCCCCATTACGTCATGCTTCAGAAATGTGGAAAATGGTCAGTTTTCAAATGTTTTATTTTTGAACGTCAGTTCACATTTGTAGGTGGATCATCAGTGTTAGAGCTAAAATTAGCATGTTTAAAGTGATTTTCATGCTTCCAGGGGCCCTAAACACAAGATTTATGGAATGGTTAAAAGTGCATGAAAATGGCCAATTTACTCACTCTGAGTTCTCAAAAAGGGTTTCTTCACCCCGGGAAGTTAATTAAATACCATTTTGATGCATTTAATGTTCGAGCCAAAACGGCTGATTTTCGACAAAAGAGATAACACCCCCCCATTACGTCATGCTTCAGATATGTGGAAAATGGTCCGTTTTCAAATGTTTTATTTTTGAACGTCAGTTCACATTTGTAGGTGGATCATCAGTGTTAGAGCTAAAATTAGCATGTTTAAAGTGATTTTCATGCTTCCAGGGGCTCGGGAAGTGAATTAAATACTATTTGGAGGCATTTAATGTTCAAGCAAAAACAGCTGATTTTTGACAAAAGAGATAACACCCCCCCATTACGTCATGCTTCAGAAATGTGGAAAATGGTCCGTTTTCAAATGTTTTATTTTTGAACGTCAGTTCACATTTGTAGGTGGATCATCAGTGTTAGAGCTAAAATTAGCATGTTTAAAGTGATTTTCATGCTTCCAGGGGCCCTAAACACAAGATTTATGGAATGGTTAAAAGTGCATGAAAATGGCCAATTTACTCACTCTGAGTTCTCAAAAAGGGTTTCTTCACCCCGGGAAGTTAATTAAATACCATTTGGAGGCATTTAATGTTCGAGACAAAACGGCTGATTTTCGACAAAAGAGATAACACCCCCCCATTATGTCATGCTTCAGAAATGTGGAAAATGGTCCGTTTTCAAATGTTTTATTTTTGAACGTCAGTTCACATTTGTAGGTGGATCATCAGTGTTAGAGCTAAAATTAGCATGTTTAAAGTGATTTTCATGCTTCCAGGGGCTCGGGAAGTGAATTAAATACTATTTGGAGGCATTTAATGTTCAAGCAAAAACAGCTGATTTTTGACAAAAGAGATAACACCCCCCCATTACTTCATGCTTCAGAAATGTGGAAAATGGTCCGTTTTCAAATGTTTTATTTTTGAACGTCAGTTCACATTTGTAGGTGGATCATCAGTGTTAGAGCTAAAATTAGCATGTTTAAAGTGATTTTCATGCTTCCAGGGGCCCTAAACACAAGATTTATGGAATGGTTAAAAGTGCATGAAAATGGCCAATTTACTCACTCTGAGTTCTCAAAAAGGGTTTCTTCACCCCGGGAAGTAACTTAAATACCATTTGGAGGCATTTAATGTTCGAGCTAAAACGGATGATTTTCGACAAAAGAGATAACACCCCCCTATTACGTCATGCTTCAGAAATGTGGAAAATGGTCCGTTTTCAAATGTTTTATTTTTGAACGTCAGTTCACATTTGTAGGTGGATCATCAGTGTTAGAGCTAAAATTAGCATGTTTAAAGTGATTTTCATGCTTCCAGGGGCTCGGGAAGTGAATTAAATACTATTTGGAGGCATTTAATGTTCAAGCAAAAACAGCTGATTTTTGACAAAAGAGATAACACCCCCCCATTACGTCATGCTTCAGAAATGTGGAAAATGGTCCGTTTTCAAATGTTTTATTTTTGAACGTCAGTTCACATTTGTAGGTGGATCATCAGTGTTAGAGCTAAAATTAGCATGTTTAAAGTGATTTTCATGCTTCCAGGGGCCCTAAACACAAGATTTATGGAATGGTTAAAAGTGCATGAAAATGGCCAATTTACTCACTCTGAGTTTTCAAAAAGGGTTTCTTTACCCCGGGAAGTTAATTAAATACCATTTGGAGGCATTTAATGTTCGATCCAAAACGGCTGATTTTCAACAAAAGTGATAACCCCCCCCATTACGTCATGCTTCAGAAATGTGGAAAATGGTCGGTTTTCAAATGTTTTATTTTTGAACGTCAGTTCACATTTGTAGGTGGATCATCAGTGTTAGAGCTAAAATTAGCATGTTTAAAGTGATTTTCATGCTTCCAGGGGCACGGGAAGTGAATTAAATACTATTTGGAGGCATTTAATGTTCAAGCAAAAACAGCTGATTTTTGACAAAAGAGATAACACCCCCCCATTACGTCATGCTTCAGAAATGTGGAAAATGGTCCGTTTTCAAATGTTTTATTTTTGAACGTCAGTTCACATTTGTAGGTGGATCATCAGTGTTAGAGCTTAATTAGCATGTTTAAAGTGATTTTCATGCTTCCAGGGGCCCTAAACACAAGATTTATGGAATGGTTAAAAGTGCATGAAAATGGCAAATTTACTCACTCTGAGTTCTCAAAAAGGGTTTCTTCACCCCGGGAAGTTAATTAAATACCATTTGGATGCATTTAATGTTCGAGCCAAAACGGCTGATTTTCGACAAAAGAGATAACAGCTCCCCATTACGTCATGCTTCAGAAATGTGGAAAATGGTCCGTTTTCAAATGTTTTATTTTTGAACGTCAGTTCACATTTGTAGGTGGATCATCAGTGTTAGAGCTAAAATTAGCATGTTTAAAGTGATTTTCATGCTTCCAGGGGCTCGGGAAGTGAATTAAATACTATATGGAGGCATTTAATGTTCAAGCAAAAACAGCTGATTTTTGACAAAAGAGATAACACCCCCCCATTACGTCATGCTTCAGATATGTGGAAAATGGTCCGTTTTCAAATGTTTTATTTTTGAACGTCAGTTCACATTTGTAGGTGGATCATCAGTGTTAGAGCTAAAATTAGCATGTTTAAAGTGATTTTCATGCTTCCAGGGGCCCTAAACACAAGATTTATGGAATGGTTAAAAGTGCATGAAAATGGCCAATTTACTCACTCTGAGTTCTCAAAAAGGGTTTCATCACCCCGGGAAGTTAATTAAATACCATTTGGAGGCATTTAATGTTCGAGACAAAACGGCTGATTTTCGACAAAAGAGATAACACCCCCCCATTATGTCATGCTTCAGAAATGTGGAAAATGGTCCGTTTTCAAATGTTTTATTTTTGAACGTCAGTTCACATTTGTAGGTGGATCATCAGTGTTAGAGCTAAAATTAGCATGTTTAAAGTGATTTTCATGCTTCCAGGGGCTCGGGAAGTGAATTAAATACTATTTGGAGGCATTTAATGTTCAAGCAAAAACAGCTGATTTTTGACAAAAGAGATAACACCCCCCCATTACTTCATGCTTCAGAAATTCGGAAAATGGTCCGTTTTCAAATGTTTTATTTTTGAACGTCAGTTCACATTTGTAGGTGGATCATCAGTGTTAGAGCTAAAATTAGCATGTTTAAAGTGATTTTCATGCTTCCAGGGGCCCTAAACACAAGATTTATGGAATGGTTAAAAGTGCATGAAAATGGCCAATTTACTCACTCTGAGTTCTCAAAAAGGGTTTCTTCACCCCGGGAAGTTACTTAAATACCATTTGGAGGCATTTAATGTTCAAGCAAAAATGGCTGATTTTCGACAAAAGAGATAACACCCCCTCATTACGTCATGCTTCAGAAATGTGGAAAATGGTCCGTTTTCAAATGTTTTATTTTTGAACGTCAGTTCACATTTGTAGGTGGATCATCAGTGTTAGAGCTAAAATTAGCATGTTTAAAGTGATTTTAATGCTTTCAGGGGCCCTAAACACAAGATTTATGGAATGGTTAAAAGTGCATGAAAATGGCCAATTTACTCACTCTGAGTTCTCAAAAAAGGTTTCTTCATCCCGGGAAGTTAATTAAATACCATTTGGAGGCATTTAATGTTCGAGCTAAAACGGATGATTTTCGACAAAAGAGATAACACCCCCCCATTACGTCATGCTTAAAAATGTGGAAAATGGTCCTTTTTCAAATGTTTTATTTTGGAACGTCAGTTCACATTTGTAGGTGGATCATCAGTGTTAGAGCTAAAATTAGCATGTTTAAAGTGATTTTCATGCTTCCAGGGGCTCGAGAAGTGAATTAAATACTATTTGGAGGCATTTAATGTTCAAGCAAAAACAGCTGATTTTTGACAAAAGAGATCACACCCCCCCATTACGTCATGCTTCAGAAATGTGGAAAATGGTCCGTTTTCAAATGTTTTATTTTTGAACGTCAGTTCACATTTGTAGGTGGATCATCAGTGTTAGAGCTAAAATTAGCATGTTTAAAGTGATTGTCATGCTTCCAGGGGCCCTAAACACAAGATTTATGGAATGGTTAAAAGTGCATGAAAATGGCCAATTTACTCACTCTGAGTTCTCAAAAAAGGTTTCTTCATCCCGGGAAGTTAATTAAATACCATTTGGAGGCATTTAATGTTCGAGCTAAAACGGATGATTTTCGACAAAAGAGATAACACCCCCCCCATTACGACATGCTTCAGAAATGTGGAAAATGGTCTGTTTTCAAATGTTTTATTTTTGAACGTCAGTTCACATTTGTAGGTGGATCATCAGTGTTAGAGCTAAAATTAGCATGTTTAAAGTGATTTTCATGCTTCCAGGGGCTCGGGAAGTGAATTAAATACTATTTGGAGGCATTTAATGTCCAAGCAAATACAGCTGATTTTTGACAAAAGAGATAACACCCCCCCATTACGTCATGCTTCAGAAATGTGGAAAATGGTCCGTTTTCAAATGTTTTATTTTTGAACGTCAGTTCACATTTGTAGGTGGATCATCAGTGTTAGAGCTAAAATTAGCATGTTTAAAGTGATTTTCATGCTTCCTGGGGCTCGGGAAGTGAATTAAATACTATTTGGAGGCATTTAATGTTCAAGCAAAAACAGCTGATTTTTGACAAAAGAGATAACACCCCCCCATTACGTCATGCTTCAGAAATGTGGAAAAGGGTCCGTTTTCAAATGTTTTTTTTTTGAACGTCAGTTCACATTTGTAGGTGGATCATCAGTGTTAGAGCTAAAATTAGCATGTTTAAAGTGATTTTCATGCTTCCAGGGGCCCTAAACTCAAGATTTATGGAATGGTTAAAAGTGCATGAAAATGGCCAATTTACTCACTCTGAGTTCTCAAAAAGGGTTTCTTCACCCCGGGAAGTTAATTAAATACCATTTGGAGGCATTTAATGTTCGAGCCAAAACGGCTGATTTTCGACAAAAGAGATAACACCCCCCCATTACTTCATGCTTCAGAAATGTGGAAAATGGTCCGTTTTCAAATGTTTTATTTTTGAACGTCAGTTCACATTTGTAGGAGGATCATCAGTGTTAGAGCTAAAATTAGCATGTTTAAAGTGATTTTCATGCTTCCAGGGGCTCGGGAAGTGAATTAAATACTATTTGGAGGCATTTAATGTTCAAGCAAAAACAGCTGATTTTTGACAAAAGAGATAACACCCCCCCATTACGTCATGCTTCAGAAATGTGGAAAATGGTCCGTTTTCAAATGTTTTATTTTTGAACGTCAGTTCACATTTGTAGGTGGATCATCAGTGTTAGAGCTAAAATTAGCATGTTTAAAGTGATTTTCATGCTTCCAGGGGCCCTAAACACAAGATTTATGGAATGGTTAAAAGTGCATGAAAATGGCCAATTTACTCACTCTGAGTTGTCAAAAAGGGTTTCTTCACCCCGGGAAGTTAATTAAATACCATTTGGAGGCATTTAATGTTCAAGACAAAACGGCTGATTTTCGACAAAAGAGATAACACCCCCCATTATGTCATGCTTCAGAAATGTGGAAAATGGTCCGTTTTCAAATGTTTTATTTTTGAACGTCAGTTCACATTTGTAGGTGGATCATCAGTGTTAGAGCTAAAATTAGCATGTTTAAAGTGATTTTCATGCTTCCAGGGGCTCGGGAAGTGAATTAAATACTATTTGGAGGCATTTAATGTTCAAGCAAAAACAGCTGATTTTTGACAAAAGAGATAACACCCCCCCATTACTTCATGCTTCAGAAATGTGGAAAATGGTCCGTTTTCAAATGTTTTATTTTTGAACGTCAGTTCACATTTGTAGGTGGATCATCAGTGTTAGAGCTAAAATTAGCATGTTTAAAGTGATTTTCATGCTTCCAGGGGCCCTAAACACAAGATTTATGGAATGGTTAAAAGTGCATGAAAATGGCCAATTTACTCACTCTGAGTTCTCAAAAAGGGTTTCTTCACCCCGGGAAGTTACTTAAATACCATTTGGAGGCATTTAATGTTCGAGCTAAAACGGATGATTTTCGACAAAAGAGATAACACCCCCCTATTACGTCATGCTTCAGAAATGTGGAAAATGGTCCGTTTTCAAATGTTTTATTTTTGAACGTCAGTTCACATTTGTAGGTGGATCATCAGTGTTAGAGCTAAAATTAGCATGTTTAAAGTGATTTTCATGCTTCCAGGGGCTCGGGAAGTGAATTAAATACTATTTGGAGGCATTTAATGTTCAAGCAAAAACAGCTGATTTTTGACAAAAGAGATAACACCCCCCCATTACGTCATGCTTCAGAAATGTGGAAAATGGTCCGTTTTCAAATGTTTTATTTTTGAACGTCAGTTCACATTTGTAGGTGGATCATCAGTGTTAGAGCTAAAATTAGCATGTTTAAAGTGATTTTCATGCTTCCAGGGGCCCTAAACACAAGATTTATGGAATGGTTAAAAGTGCATGAAAATGGCCAATTTACTCACTCTGAGTTTTCAAAAAGGGTTTCTTTACCCCGGGAAGTTAATTAAATACCATTTGGAGGCATTTAATGTTCGATCCAAAACGGCTGATTTTCGACAAAAGTGATAACCCCCCCCATTACGTCATGCTTCAGAAATGTGGAAAATGGTCGGTTTTCAAATGTTTTATTTTTGAACGTCAGTTCACATTTGTAGGTGGATCATCAGTGTTAGAGCTAAAATTAGCATGTTTAAAGTGATTTTCATGCTTCCAGGGGCACGGGAAGTGAATTAAATACTATTTGGAGGCATTTAATGTTCAAGCAAAAACAGCTGATTTTTGACAAAAGAGATAACACCCCCCCATTACGTCATGCTTCAGAAATGTGGAAAATGGTCCGTTTTCAAATGTTTTATTTTTGAACGTCAGTTCACATTTGTAGGTGGATCATCAGTGTTAGAGCTTAATTAGCATGTTTAAAGTGATTTTCATGCTTCCAGGGGCCCTAAACACAAGATTTATGGAATGGTTAAAAGTGCATGAAAATGGCAAATTTACTCACTCTGAGTTCTCAAAAAGGGTTTCTTCACCCCGGGAAGTTAATTAAATACCATTTGGATGCATTTAATGTTCGAGCCAAAACGGCTGATTTTCGACAAAAGAGATAACAGCTCCCCATTACGTCATGCTTCAGAAATGTGGAAAATGGTCCGTTTTCAAATGTTTTATTTTTGAACGTCAGTTCACATTTGTAGGTGGATCATCAGTGTTAGAGCTAAAATTAGCATGTTTAAAGTGATTTTCATGCTTCCAGGGGCTCGGGAAGTGAATTAAATACTATATGGAGGCATTTAATGTTCAAGCAAAAACAGCTGATTTTTGACAAAAGAGATAACACCCCCCCATTACGTCATGCTTCAGATATGTGGAAAATGGTCCGTTTTCAAATGTTTTATTTTTGAACGTCAGTTCACATTTGTAGGTGGATCATCAGTGTTAGAGCTAAAATTAGCATGTTTAAAGTGATTTTCATGCTTCCAGGGGCCCTAAACACAAGATTTATGGAATGGTTAAAAGTGCATGAAAATGGCCAATTTACTCACTCTGAGTTCTCAAAAAGGGTTTCTTCACCCCGGGAAGTTAATTAAATACCATTTGGAGGCATTTAATGTTCGAGACAAAACGGCTGATTTTCGACAAAAGAGATAACACCCCCCCATTATGTCATGCTTCAGAAATGTGGAAAATGGTCCGTTTTCAAATGTTTTATTTTTGAACGTCAGTTCACATTTGTAGGTGGATCATCAGTGTTAGAGCTAAAATTAGCATGTTTAAAGTGATTTTCATGCTTCCAGGGGCTCGGGAAGTGAATTAAATACTATTTGGAGGCATTTAATGTTCAAGCAAAAACAGCTGATTTTTGACAAAAGAGATAACACCCCCCCATTACTTCATGCTTCAGAAATTCGGAAAATGGTCCGTTTTCAAATGTTTTATTTTTGAACGTCAGTTCACATTTGTAGGTGGATCATCAGTGTTAGAGCTAAAATTAGCATGTTTAAAGTGATTTTCATGCTTCCAGGGGCCCTAAACACAAGATTTATGGAATGGTTAAAAGTGCATGAAAATGGCCAATTTACTCACTCTGAGTTCTCAAAAAGGGTTTCTTCACCCCGGGAAGTTACTTAAATACCATTTGGAGGCATTTAATGTTCAAGCAAAAATGGCTGATTTTCGACAAAAGAGATAACACCCCCTCATTACGTCATGCTTCAGAAATGTGGAAAATGGTCCGTTTTCAAATGTTTTATTTTTGAACGTCAGTTCACATTTGTAGGTGGATCATCAGTGTTAGAGCTAAAATTAGCATGTTTAAAGTGATTTTCATGCTTTCAGGGGCCCTAAACACAAGATTTATGGAATGGTTAAAAGTGCATGAAAATGGCCAATTTACTCACTCTGAGTTCTCAAAAAAGGTTTCTTCATCCCGGGAAGTTAATTAAATACCATTTGGAGGCATTTAATGTTCGAGCTAAAACGGATGATTTTCGACAAAAGAGATAACACCCCCCCATTACGTCATGCTTAAAAATGTGGAAAATGGTCCTTTTTCAAATGTTTTATTTTGGAACGTCAGTTCACATTTGTAGGTGGATCATCAGTGTTAGAGCTAAAATTAGCATGTTTAAAGTGATTTTCATGCTTCCAGGGGCTCGAGAAGTGAATTAAATACTATTTGGAGGCATTTAATGTTCAAGCAAAAACAGCTGATTTTTGACAAAAGAGATCACACCCCCCCATTACGTCATGCTTCAGAAATGTGGAAAATGGTCCGTTTTCAAATGTTTTATTTTTGAACGTCAGTTCACATTTGTAGGTGGATCATCAGTGTTAGAGCTAAAATTAGCATGTTTAAAGTGATTGTCATGCTTCCAGGGGCCCTAAACACAAGATTTATGGAATGGTTAAAAGTGCATGAAAATGGCCAATTTACTCACTCTGAGTTCTCAAAAAAGGTTTCTTCATCCCGGGAAGTTAATTAAATACCATTTGGAGGCATTTAATGTTCGAGCTAAAACGGATGATTTTCGACAAAAGAGATAACACCCCCCCCATTACGACATGCTTCAGAAATGTGGAAAATGGTCTGTTTTCAAATGTTTTATTTTTGAACGTCAGTTCACATTTGTAGGTGGATCATCAGTGTTAGAGCTAAAATTAGCATGTTTAAAGTGATTTTCATGCTTCCAGGGGCTCGGGAAGTGAATTAAATACTATTTGGAGGCATTTAATGTCCAAGCAAATACAGCTGATTTTTGACAAAAGAGATAACACCCCCCCATTACGTCATGCTTCAGAAATGTGGAAAATGGTCCGTTTTCAAATGTTTTATTTTTGAACGTCAGTTCACATTTGTAGGTGGATCATCAGTGTTAGAGCTAAAATTAGCATGTTTAAAGTGATTTTCATGCTTCCTGGGGCTCGGGAAGTGAATTAAATACTATTTGGAGGCATTTAATGTTCAAGCAAAAACAGCTGATTTTTGACAAAAGAGATAACACCCCCCCATTACGTCATGCTTCAGAAATGTGGAAAAGGGTCCGTTTTCAAATGTTTTTTTTTTGAACGTCAGTTCACATTTGTAGGTGGATCATCAGTGTTAGAGCTAAAATTAGCATGTTTAAAGTGATTTTCATGCTTCCAGGGGCCCTAAACTCAAGATTTATGGAATGGTTAAAAGTGCATGAAAATGGCCAATTTACTCACTCTGAGTTCTCAAAAAGGGTTTCTTCACCCCGGGAAGTTAATTAAATACCATTTGGAGGCATTTAATGTTCGAGCCAAAACGGCTGATTTTCGACAAAAGAGATAACACCCCCCCATTACTTCATGCTTCAGAAATGTGGAAAATGGTCCGTTTTCAAATGTTTTATTTTTGAACGTCAGTTCACATTTGTAGGAGGATCATCAGTGTTAGAGCTAAAATTAGCATGTTTAAAGTGATTTTCATGCTTCCAGGGGCTCGGGAAGTGAATTAAATACTATTTGGAGGCATTTAATGTTCAAGCAAAAACAGCTGATTTTTGACAAAAGAGATAACACCCCCCCATTACGTCATGCTTCAGAAATGTGGAAAATGGTCCGTTTTCAAATGTTTTATTTTTGAACGTCAGTTCACATTTGTAGGTGGATCATCAGTGTTAGAGCTAAAATTAGCATGTTTAAAGTGATTTTCATGCTTCCAGGGGCCCTAAACACAAGATTTATGGAATGGTTAAAAGTGCATGAAAATGGCCAATTTACTCACTCTGAGTTGTCAAAAAGGGTTTCTTCACCCCGGGAAGTTAATTAAATACCATTTGGAGGCATTTAATGTTCAAGACAAAACGGCTGATTTTCGACAAAAGAGATAACACCCCCCATTATGTCATGCTTCAGAAATGTGGAAAATGGTCCGTTTTCAAATGTTTTATTTTTGAACGTCAGTTCACATTTGTAGGTGGATCATCAGTGTTAGAGCTAAAATTAGCATGTTTAAAGTGATTTTCATGCTTCCAGGGGCTCGGGAAGTGAATTAAATACTATTTGGAGGCATTTAATGTTCAAGCAAAAACAGCTGATTTTTGACAAAAGAGATAACACCCCCCCATTACTTCATGCTTCAGAAATGTGGAAAATGGTCCGTTTTCAAATGTTTTATTTTTGAACGTCAGTTCACATTTGTAGGTGGATCATCAGTGTTAGAGCTAAAATTAGCATGTTTAAAGTGATTTTCATGCTTCCAGGGGCCCTAAACACAAGATTTATGGAATGGTTAAAAGTGCATGAAAATGGCCAATTTACTCACTCTGAGTTCTCAAAAAGGGTTTCTTCACCCCGGGAAGTTACTTAAATACCATTTGGAGGCATTTAATGTTCAAGCAAAAATGGCTGATTTTCGACAAAAGAGATAACACCCCCCCATTACGTCATGCTTCAGAAATGTGGAAAATGGTCCGTTTTCAAATGTTTTATTTTTGAACGTCAGTTCACATTTGTAGGTGGATCATCAGTGTTAGAGCTAAAATTAGCATGTTTAAAGTGATTTTCATGCTTCCTGGGGCTCGGGAAGTGAATTAAATACTATTTGGAGGCATTTAATGTTCAAGCAAAAACAGCTGATTTTTGACAAAAGAGATAACACCCCCCCATTACGTCATGCTTCAGAAATGTGGAAAAGGGTCCGTTTTCAAATGGGTTTTTTTTTAACGTCAGTTCACATTTGTAGGTGGATCATCAGTGTTAGAGCTAAAATTAGCATGTTTAAAGTGATTTTCATGCTTCCAGGGGCCCTAAACTCAAGATTTATGGAATGGTTAAAAGTGCATGAAAATGGCCAATTTACTCACTCTGAGTTCTCAAAAAGGGTTTCTTCACCCCGGGAAGTTAATTAAATACCATTTGGAGGCATTTAATGTTCGAGCCAAAACGGCTGATTTTCGACAAAAGAGATAACACCCCCCCATTACTTCATGCTTCAGAAATGTGGAAAATGGTCCGTTTTCAAATGTTTTATTTTTGAACGTCAGTTCACATTTGTAGGAGGATCATCAGTGTTAGAGCTAAAATTAGCATGTTTAAAGTGATTTTCATGCTTCCAGGGGCTCGGGAAGTGAATTAAATACTATTTGGAGGCATTTAATGTTCAAGCAAAAACAGCTGATTTTTGACAAAAGAGATAACACCCCCCCATTACGTCATGCTTCAGAAATGTGGAAAATGGTCCGTTTTCAAATGTTTTATTTTTGAACGTCAGTTCACATTTGTAGGTGAATCATCAGTGTTAGAGCTAAAATTAGCATGTTTAAAGTGATTTTCATGCTTCCAGGGGCCCTAAACACAAGATTTAAGGAATGGTTAAAAGTGCATGAAAATGGCCAATTTACTCACTCTGAGTTGTCAAAAAGGGTTTCTTCACCCCGGGAAGTTAATTAAATACCATTTGGAGGCATTTAATGTTCGAGCCAAAACGGCTGATTTTCGACAAAAGAGATAACACGCCCCCATTACGTCATGCTTCAGAAATGTGGAAAATGGTCCGTTTTCAAATGTTTTATTTTTGAACGTCAGTTCACATTTGTAGGTGGATCATCAGTGTTAGAGCTAAAATTAGCATGTTTAAAGTGATTTTCATGCTTCCAGGGGCTCGGGAAGTGAATTAAATACTATTTGGAGGCATTTAATGTTCAAGCAAAAACAGCTGATTTTTGACAAAAGAGATAACACCCCCCCATTACGTCATGCTTCAGAAATGTGGAAAATGGTCCGTTTTCAAATGTTTTATTTTTGAACGTCAGTTCACATTTGTAGGTGGATCATCAGTGTTAGAGCTAAAATTAGCATGTTTAAAGTGATTTTCATGCTTCCAGGGGCCCTAAACACAAGATTTATGGAATGGTTAAAAGTGCATGAAAATGGCCAATTTACTCACTCTGAGTTCTCAAAAAGGGTTTCTTCACCCCGGGAAGTTACTTAAATACCATTTGGAGGCATTTAATGTTCGAGCTAAAACGGATGATTTTCGACAAAAGAGATAACACCCCACTATTACGTCATGCTTCAGAAATGTGGAAAATGGTCCGTTTTCAAATGTTTTATTTTTGAACGTCAGTTCACATTTGTAGGTGGATCATCAGTGTTAGAGCTAAAATTAGCATGTTTAAAGTGATTTTCATGCTTCCAGGGGCTCGGGAAGTGAATTAAATACTATTTGGAGGCATTTAATGTTCAAGCAAAAACAGCTGATTTTTGACAAAAGAGATAACACCCCCCCATTACGTCATGCTTCAGAAATGTGGAAAATGGTCCGTTTTCAAATGTTTTATTTTTGAACGTCAGTTCACATTTGTAGGTGGATCATCAGTGTTAGAGCTAAAATTAGCATGTTTAAAGTGATTTTCATGCTTCCAGGGGCCCTAAACACAAGATTTATGGAATGGTTAAAAGTGCATGAAAATGGCCAATTTACTCACTCTGAGTTTTCAAAAAGGGTTTCTTTACCCCGGGAAGTTAATTAAATACCATTTGGAGGCATTTAATGTTCGAGCCAAAACGGCTGATTTTCGACAAAAGTGATAACCCCCCCCATTACGTCATGCTTCAGAAATGTGGAAAATGGTCGGTTTTCAAATGTTTTATTTTTGAACGTCAGTTCACATTTGTAGGTGGATCATCAGTGTTAGAGCTAAAATTAGCATGTTTAAAGTGATTTTCATGCTTCCAGGGGCTCGGGAAGTGAATTAAATACTATTTGGAGGCATTTAATGTTCAAGCAAAAACAGCTGATTTTTGACAAAAGAGATAACACCCCCCCATTACTTCATGCTTCAGAAATGTGGAAAATGGTCCGTTTTCAAATGTTTTATTTTTGAACGTCAGTTCACATTTGTAGGTGGATCATCAGTGTTAGAGCTAAAATTAGCATGTTTAAAGTGATTTTCATGCTTTCAGGGGCCCTAAACACAAGATTTATGGAATGGGTAAAAGTGCATGAAAATGGCCAATTTACTCACTCTAAGTTCTCAAATAAGGTTTCTTCATCCCGGGAAGTTAATTAAATACCATTTGGAGGCATTTAATGTTCGAGCTAAAACGGATGATTTTCGACAAAAGAGATAACACCCCCCCCCATTACGTCGTGCTTCAGAAATGTGGAAAATGGTCCTTTTTCAAATGTTTTAGTTTTTGAACGTCAGTTCACATTTGTAGGTGGATCATCAGTGTTAGAGCTAAAATTAGCATGTTTAAAGTGATTTTCATGCTTCCAGGGGCTCGGGAAGTGAATTAAATACTATTTGGAGGCATTTAATGTTCAAGCAAAAACAGCTGATTTTTGACAAAAGAGATAACACCCCCCCCATTACGTCATGCTTCAGAAATGTGGAAAATGGTCCGTTTTCAAATGTTTTATTTTTGAACGTCAGTTCACATTTGTAGGTGGATCATCAGTGTTAGAGCTAAAATTAGCATGTTTAAAGTGATTTTCATGCGTCCAGGGGCCCTAAACACAAGATTTATGGAATGGTTAAAAGTGCATGAAAATGGCCAATTTACTCACTCTGAGTTCTCAAAAAAGGTTTCTTCATCCTGGGAAGTTAATTAAATACCATTTGGAGGCATTTAATGTTCAAGCTAAAACGGATGATTTTCGACAAAAGAGATAACACCCCCCCCCCATTACGTCATGCTTCAGAAATGTGGAAAATGGTCAGTTTTCAAATGTTTTATTTTTGAACGTCAGTTCACATTTGTAGGTGGATCATCAGTGTTAGAGCTAAAATTAGCATGTTTAAAGTGATTTTCATGCTTCCAGGGGCTCGGGAAGTGAATTAAATACTATTTGGAGGCATTTAATGTTCAAGCAAAAACAGCTGATTTTTGACAAAAGAGATAACACCCCCCCATTACGTCATGCTTCAGAAATGTGGAAAATGGTCCGTTTTCAAATGTTTTATTTTTGAACTTCAGTTCACATTTGTAGGTGAATCATCAGTGTTAGAGCTAAAATTAGCATGTTTAAAGTGATTTTCATGCTTCCAGGGGCCCTAAACACAAGATTTAAGGAATGGTTAAAAGTGCATGAAAATGGCCAATTTACTCACTCTGAGTTCTCAAAAAGGGTTTCTTCACCCCCGGAAGGTAATTAAATACCATTTGGAGGCATTTAATGTTCGAGCCAAAACGGCTGATTTTCGACAAAAGAGATAACACCCCCCCATTACGTCATGCTTCAGAAATGTGGAAAATGGTCCGTTTTCAAATGTTTTATTTTTGAACGTCAGTTCACATTTGTAGGTGGATCATCAGTGTTAGAGCTAAAATTAGCATGTTTAAAGTGATTTTCATGCTTCCAGGGGCTCGGGAAGTGAATTAAATACTATTTGGAGGCATTTAATGTTCAAGCAAAAACAGCTGATTTTTGACAAAAGAGATAACACCCCCCCATTACGTCATGCTTCAGAAATGTGGAAAATGTTCCGTTTTCAAATGTTTTATTTTTGAACGTCAGTTCACATTTGTAGGTGGATCATCAGTGTTAGAGCTAAAATTAGCATGTTTAAATTGATTTTCATGCTTCCAGGGGCCCTAAACACAAGATTTATGGAATGGTTAAAAAACCATGAAAATGGCCAATTTACTCACTCTGAGTTCTCAAAAAGGGTTTCTTCACCCCGGGAAGTTAATTAAATACCATTTAGAGGCATTTAATGTTCGAGCCAAAATGGCTGATTTTTGACAAAAGAGATAACACCCCCCCATTACGTCATGCTTCAGAAATGTGGAAAATGGTCCGTTTTCAAATGTTTTATTTTTGAACGTCAGTTCACATTTGTAGGTGGATCATCAGTGTTAGAGGTAAAATTAGCATGTTTAAAGTGATTTTCATGCTTCCAGGGGCCCTAAACACAAGATTTATGGAATGGTTAAAAGTGCATGAAAATGGCCAATTTACTCACTCTGAGTTCTCAAAAAGGGTTTCTTCACCCCGGGAAGTTAATTAAATACCATTTGGAGGCATTTAATGTTCGAGCAAAAACAGCTGATTTTCGACAACAGAGATAACACCCCCCCATTACGTCATGCTTCAGAAATGTGGAAAATGGTCCGTTTTCAAATGTTTTATTTTTGAACGTCAGTTCACATTTGTAGGTGATCATCAGTGTTAGAGCTAAAATTAGCATGTTTAAAGTGATTTTCATGCTTCCAGGGGCCCTAAACACAAGATTTATGGAATGGTTAAAAGTGCAGGAAAATGGCCAATTTACTCACTCTGAGTTCTCAAAAAAGGTTTCTTCATCCCGGGAAGTTAATTAAATACCATTTGGAGGCATTTAATGTTCGAGCTAAAACGGATGATTTTCGACAAAAGAGATAACACCCCCCTATTACGTCATGCTTCAGAAATGTGGAAAATGGTCCGTTTTCAAATGTTTTATTTTTGAACGTCAGTTCACATTTGTAGGTGGATCATCAGTGTTAGAGCTAAAATTAGCATGTTTAAAGTGATTTTCATGCTTCCAGGGGCTCGGGAAGTGAATTAAATACTATTTGGAGGCATTTAATGTTCAAGCAAAAACAGCTGATTTTTGACAAAAGAGATAACACCCCCCCCATTATGTCATGCTTCAGAAATGTGGAAAATGGTCCGTTTTCAAATGTTTTATTTTTGAACGTCAGTTCACATTTGTAGGTGGATCATCAGTGTTAGAGCTAAAATTAGCATGTTTAAAGTGATTTTCATGCTTCCAGGGGCTCGGGAAGTGAATTAAATACTATTTGGAGGCATTTAATGTTCGAGCAAAAACGGCTGATTTTCCACAACAGAGATAACACCCCCCCATTACGTCATGCTTCAGAAATGTGGAAAATGGTCCGTTTTCAAATGTTTTATTTTTGAACGTCAGTTCACAATTTTAGGTGGATCATCAGTGTTAGAGCTAAAATTAGCATGTTTAAAGTGATTTTCATGCTTCCAGGGGCCCTAAACACAAGATTTATGGAATGGTTAAAAGTGCATGATAATGGCCAATTTACTCACTCTGAGTTGTCAAAAAGGGTTTCTTCACCCCGGGAAGTTAATTAAATACCATTTGGAGGCATTTAATGTTCAAGACAAAACGGCTGATTTTCGACAAAAGAGATAACACCCCCCATTATGTCATGCTTCAGAAATGTGGAAAATGGTCTGTTTTCAAATGTTTTATTTTTGAACGTCAGTTCACATTTGTAGGTGGATCATCAGTGTTAGAGCTAAAATTAGCATGTTTAAAGTGATTTTCATGCTTCCAGGGGCTCGGGAAGTGAATTAAATACTATTTGGAGGCATTTAATGTCCAAGCAAATACAGCTGATTTTTGACAAAAGAGATAACACCCCCCCATTACGTCATGCTTCAGAAATGTGGAAAATGGTCCGTTTTCAAATGTTTTATTTTTGAACGTCAGTTCACATTTGTAGGTGGATCATCAGTGTTAGAGCTAAAATTAGCATGTTTAAAGTGATTTTCATGCTTCCTGGGGCTCGGGAAGTGAATTAAATACTATTTGGAGGCATTTAATGTTCAAGCAAAAACAGCTGATTTTTGACAAAAGAGATAACACCCCCCCATTACGTCATGCTTCAGAAATGTGGAAAAGGGTCCGTTTTCAAATGTTTTTTTTTTGAACGTCAGTTCACATTTGTAGGTGGATCATCAGTGTTAGAGCTAAAATTAGCATGTTTAAAGTGATTTTCATGCTTCCAGGGGCCCTAAACTCAAGATTTATGGAATGGTTAAAAGTGCATGAAAATGGCCAATTTACTCACTCTGAGTTCTCAAAAAGGGTTTCTTCACCCCGGGAAGTTAATTAAATACCATTTGGAGGCATTTAATGTTCGAGCCAAAACGGCTGATTTTCGACAAAAGAGATAACACCCCCCCATTACTTCATGCTTCAGAAATGTGGAAAATGGTCCGTTTTCAAATGTTTTATTTTTGAACGTCAGTTCACATTTGTAGGAGGATCATCAGTGTTAGAGCTAAAATTAGCATGTTTAAAGTGATTTTCATGCTTCCAGGGGCTCGGGAAGTGAATTAAATACTATTTGGAGGCATTTAATGTTCAAGCAAAAACAGCTGATTTTTGACAAAAGAGATAACACCCCCCCATTACGTCATGCTTCAGAAATGTGGAAAATGGTCCGTTTTCAAATGTTTTATTTTTGAACGTCAGTTCACATTTGTAGGTGGATCATCAGTGTTAGAGCTAAAATTAGCATGTTTAAAGTGATTTTCATGCTTCCAGGGGCCCTAAACACAAGATTTATGGAATGGTTAAAAGTGCATGAAAATGGCCAATTTACTCACTCTGAGTTGTCAAAAAGGGTTTCTTCACCCCGGGAAGTTAATTAAATACCATTTGGAGGCATTTAATGTTCAAGACAAAACGGCTGATTTTCGACAAAAGAGATAACACCCCCCATTATGTCATGCTTCAGAAATGTGGAAAATGGTCCGTTTTCAAATGTTTTATTTTTGAACGTCAGTTCACATTTGTAGGTGGATCATCAGTGTTAGAGCTAAAATTAGCATGTTTAAAGTGATTTTCATGCTTCCAGGGGCTCGGGAAGTGAATTAAATACTATTTGGAGGCATTTAATGTTCAAGCAAAAACAGCTGATTTTTGACAAAAGAGATAACACCCCCCCATTACTTCATGCTTCAGAAATGTGGAAAATGGTCCGTTTTCAAATGTTTTATTTTTGAACGTCAGTTCACATTTGTAGGTGGATCATCAGTGTTAGAGCTAAAATTAGCATGTTTAAAGTGATTTTCATGCTTCCAGGGGCCCTAAACACAAGATTTATGGAATGGTTAAAAGTGCATGAAAATGGCCAATTTACTCACTCTGAGTTCTCAAAAAGGGTTTCTTCACCCCGGGAAGTTACTTAAATACCATTTGGAGGCATTTAATGTTCAAGCAAAAATGGCTGATTTTCGACAAAAGAGATAACACCCCCCCATTACGTCATGCTTCAGAAATGTGGAAAATGGTCCGTTTTCAAATGTTTTATTTTTGAACGTCAGTTCACATTTGTAGGTGGATCATCAGTGTTAGAGCTAAAATTAGCATGTTTAAAGTGATTTTCATGCTTCCTGGGGCTCGGGAAGTGAATTAAATACTATTTGGAGGCATTTAATGTTCAAGCAAAAACAGCTGATTTTTGACAAAAGAGATAACACCCCCCCATTACGTCATGCTTCAGAAATGTGGAAAAGGGTCCGTTTTCAAATGGTTTTTTTTTTAACGTCAGTTCACATTTGTAGGTGGATCATCAGTGTTAGAGCTAAAATTAGCATGTTTAAAGTGATTTTCATGCTTCCAGGGGCCCTAAACTCAAGATTTATGGAATGGTTAAAAGTGCATGAAAATGGCCAATTTACTCACTCTGAGTTCTCAAAAAGGGTTTCTTCACCCCGGGAAGTTAATTAAATACCATTTGGAGGCATTTAATGTTCGAGCCAAAACGGCTGATTTTCGACAAAAGAGATAACACCCCCCCATTACTTCATGCTTCAGAAATGTGGAAAATGGTCCGTTTTCAAATGTTTTATTTTTGAACGTCAGTTCACATTTGTAGGAGGATCATCAGTGTTAGAGCTAAAATTAGCATGTTTAAAGTGATTTTCATGCTTCCAGGGGCTCGGGAAGTGAATTAAATACTATTTGGAGGCATTTAATGTTCAAGCAAAAACAGCTGATTTTTGACAAAAGAGATAACACCCCCCCATTACGTCATGCTTCAGAAATGTGGAAAATGGTCCGTTTTCAAATGTTTTATTTTTGAACGTCAGTTCACATTTGTAGGTGAATCATCAGTGTTAGAGCTAAAATTAGCATGTTTAAAGTGATTTTCATGCTTCCAGGGGCCCTAAACACAAGATTTAAGGAATGGTTAAAAGTGCATGAAAATGGCCAATTTACTCACTCTGAGTTGTCAAAAAGGGTTTCTTCACCCCGGGAAGTTAATTAAATACCATTTGGAGGCATTTAATGTTCGAGCCAAAACGGCTGATTTTCGACAAAAGAGATAACACGCCCCCATTACGTCATGCTTCAGAAATGTGGAAAATGGTCCGTTTTCAAATGTTTTATTTTTGAACGTCAGTTCACATTTGTAGGTGGATCATCAGTGTTAGAGCTAAAATTAGCATGTTTAAAGTGATTTTCATGCTTCCAGGGGCCCTAAACACAAGATTTATGGAATGGTTAAAAGTGCATGAAAATGGCCAATTTACTCACTCTGAGTTCTCAAAAAGGGTTTCTTCACCCCGGGAAGTTAATTAAATACCATTTGGAGGCATTTAATGTTCGATACAAAACGGCTGATTTTCGACAAAAGAGATAACACCCCCCCATTATGTCATGCTTCAGAAATGTGGAAAATGGTCCGTTTTCAAATGTTTTATTTTTGAACGTCAGTTCACATTTGTAGGTGGATCATCAGTGTTAGAGCTAAAATTAGCATGTTTAAAGTGATTTTCATCTTCCAGGGGCTCGGGAAGTGAATTAAATACTATTTGGAGGCATTTAATGTTCAAGCAAAAACAGCTGATTTTTGACAAAAGAGATAACACCCCCCCATTACTTCATGCTTCAGAAATGTGGAAAATGGTCCGTTTTCAAATGTTTTATTTTTGAACGTCAGTTCACATTTGTAGGTGGATCATCAGTGTTAGAGCTAAAATTAGCATGTTTAAAGTGATTTTCATGCTTTCAGGGGCCCTAAACACAAGATTTATGGAATGGGTAAAAGTGCATGAAAATGGCCAATTTACTCACTCTGAGTTCTCAAAAAAGGTTTCTTCATCCCGGGAAGTTAATTAAATACCATTTGGAGGCATTTAATGTTCGAGCTAAAACGGATGATTTTCGACAAAAGAGATAACACCCCCCCCATTACGTCGTGCTTCAGAAATGTGGAAAATGGTCCTTTTTCAAATGTTTTAGTTTTTGAACGTCAGTTCACATTTGTAGGTGGATCATCAGTGTTAGAGCTAAAATTAGCATGTTTAAAGTGATTTTCATGCTTCCAGGGGCTCGGGAAGTGAATTAAATACTATTTGGAGGCATTTAATGTTCAAGCAAAAACAGCTGATTTTTGACAAAAGAGATAACACCCCCCCCCATTACGTCATGCTTCAGAAATGTGGAAAATGGTCCGTTTTCAAATGTTTTATTTTTGAACGTCAGTTCACATTTGTAGGTGGATCATCAGTGTTAGAGCTAAAATTAGCATGTTTAAAGTGATTTTCATGCGTCCAGGGGCCCTAAACACAAGATTTATGGAATGGTTAAAAGTGCATGAAAATGGCCAATTTACTCACTCTGAGTTCTCAAAAAAGGTTTCTTCATCCTGGGAAGTTAATTAAATACCATTTGGAGGCATTTAATGTTCAAGCTAAAACGGATGATTTTCGACAAAAGAGATAACACCCCCCCCATTACGTCATGCTTCAGAAATGTGGAAAATGGTCAGTTTTCAAATGTTTTATTTTTGAACGTCAGTTCACATTTGTAGGTGGATCATCAGTGTTAGAGCTAAAATTAGCATGTTTAAAGTGATTTTCATGCTTCCAGGGGCTCGGGAAGTGAATTAAATACTATTTGGAGGCATTTAATGTTCAAGCAAAAACAGCTGATTTTTGACAAAAGAGATAACACCCCCCCATTACGTCATGCTTCAGAAATGTGGAAAATGGTCCGTTTTCAAATGTTTTATTTTTGAACGTCAGTTCACATTTGTAGGTGAATCATCAGTGTTAGAGCTAAAATTAGCATGTTTAAAGTGATTTTCATGCTTCCAGGGGCCCTAAACACAAGATTTATGGAATGGTTAAAAGTGCATGATAATGGCCAATTTACTCACTCTGAGTTCTCAAAAAAGGTTTCTTCATCCCGGGAAGTTAATTAAATACCATTTGGAGGCATTTAATGTTCGAGCTAAAACGGATGATTTTCGGCAAAAGAGATAACACCCCCCCTATTACGTCATGCTTCAGAAATGTGGAAAATGGTCCGTTTTCAAATGTTTTATTTTTGAACGTCAGTTCACATTTGTAGGTGGATCATCAGTGTTAGAGCTAAAATTAGCATGTTTACCGTGATTTTCATGCTTCCAGGGGCTCGGGAAGTGAATTAAATACTATTTGGAGGCATTTAATGTTCAAGCAAAAACAGCTGATTTTTGACAAAAGAGATAACACCCCCCCATTACGTCATGCTTCAGAAATGTGGAAAATGGTCCGTTTTCAAATGTTTTATTTTTGAACGTCAGTTCACATTTGTAGGTGGATCATCAGTGTTAGAGCTAAAATTAGCATGTTTAAAGTGATTTTCATGCTTCCAGGGGCCCTAAACACAAGATTTATGGAATGGTTAAAAGTGCATGAAAATGGCCAATTTACTCACTCTGAGTTTTCAAAAAGGGTTTCTTTACCCCGGGAAGTTAATTAAATACCATTTGGAGGCATTTAATGTTCGAGCCAAAACGGCTGATTTTCGACAAAAGTGATAACCCCCCCATTACGTCATGCTTCAGAAATGTGGAAAATGGTCGGTTTTCAAATGTTTTATTTTTGAACGTCAGTTCACATTTGTAGGTGGATCATCAGTGTTAGAGCTAAAATTAGCATGTTTAAAGTGATTTTCATGCTTCCAGGGGCACGGGAAGTGAATTAAATACTATTTGGAGGCATTTAATGTTCAAGCAAAAACAGCTGATTTTTGACAAAAGAGATAACACCCCCCCATTACGTCATGCTTCAGAAATGTGGAAAATGGTCCGTTTTCAAATGTTTTATTTTTGAACGTCAGTTCACATTTGTAGGTGGATCATCAGTGTTAGAGCTTAATTAGCATGTTTAAAGTGATTTTCATGCTTCCAGGGGCCCTAAACACAAGATTTATGGAATGGTTAAAAGTGCATGAAAATGGCAAATTTACTCACTCTGAGTTCTCAAAAAGGGTTTCTTCACCCCGGGAAGTTAATTAAATACCATTTGGATGCATTTAATGTTCGAGCCAAAACGGCTGATTTTCGACAAAAGAGATAACAGCTCCCCATTACGTCATGCTTCAGAAATGTGGAAAATGGTCCGTTTTCAAATGTTTTATTTTTGAACGTCAGTTCACATTTGTAGGTGGATCATCAGTGTTAGAGCTAAAATTAGCATGTTTAAAGTGATTTTCATGCTTCCAGGGGCTCGGGAAGTGAATTAAATACTATTTGGAGGCATTTAATGTTCAAGCAAAAACAGCTGATTTTTGACAAAAGAGATAACACCCCCCCATTACGTCATGCTTCAGAAATGTGGAAAATGGTCAGTTTTCAAATGTTTTATTTTTGAACGTCAGTTCACATTTGTAGGTGGATCATCAGTGTTAGAGCTAAAATTAGCATGTTTAAAGTGATTTTCATGCTTCCAGGGGCCCTAAACACAAGATTTATGGAATGGTTAAAAGTGCATGAAAATGGCCAATTTACTCACTCTGAGTTCTCAAAAAGGGTTTCTTCACCCCGGGAAGTTAATTAAATACCATTTTGATGCATTTAATGTTCGAGCCAAAACGGCTGATTTTCGACAAAAGAGATAACACCCCCCCATTACGTCATGCTTCAGATATGTGGAAAATGGTCCGTTTTCAAATGTTTTATTTTTGAACGTCAGTTCACATTTGTAGGTGGATCATCAGTGTTAGAGCTAAAATTAGCATGTTTAAAGTGATTTTCATGCTTCCAGGGGCTCGGGAAGTGAATTAAATACTATTTGGAGGCATTTAATGTTCAAGCAAAAACAGCTGATTTTTGACAAAAGAGATAACACCCCCCCATTACGTCATGCTTCAGAAATGTGGAAAATGGTCCGTTTTCAAATGTTTTATTTTTGAACGTCAGTTCACATTTGTAGGTGGATCATCAGTGTTAGAGCTAAAATTAGCATGTTTAAAGTGATTTTCATGCTTCCAGGGGCCCTAAACACAAGATTTATGGAATGGTTAAAAGTGCATGAAAATGGCCAATTTACTCACTCTGAGTTCTCAAAAAGGGTTTCTTCACCCCGGGAAGTTAATTAAATACCATTTGGAGGCATTTAATGTTCGAGACAAAACGGCTGATTTTCGACAAAAGAGATAACACCCCCCCATTATGTCATGCTTCAGAAATGTGGAAAATGGTCCGTTTTCAAATGTTTTATTTTTGAACGTCAGTTCACATTTGTAGGTGGATCATCAGTGTTAGAGCTAAAATTAGCATGTTTAAAGTGATTTTCATGCTTCCAGGGGCTCGGGAAGTGAATTAAATACTATTTGGAGGCATTTAATGTTCAAGCAAAAACAGCTGATTTTTGACAAAAGAGATAACACCCCCCCATTACTTCATGCTTCAGAAATGTGGAAAATGGTCCGTTTTCAAATGTTTTATTTTTGAACGTCAGTTCACATTTGTAGGTGGATCATCAGTGTTAGAGCTAAAATTAGCATGTTTAAAGTGATTTTCATGCTTCCAGGGGCCCTAAACACAAGATTTATGGAATGGTTAAAAGTGCATGAAAATGGCCAATTTACTCACTCTGAGTTCTCAAAAAGGGTTTCTTCACCCCGGGAAGTAACTTAAATACCATTTGGAGGCATTTAATGTTCGAGCTAAAACGGATGATTTTCGACAAAAGAGATAACACCCCCCTATTACGTCATGCTTCAGAAATGTGGAAAATGGTCCGTTTTCAAATGTTTTATTTTTGAACGTCAGTTCACATTTGTAGGTGGATCATCAGTGTTAGAGCTAAAATTAGCATGTTTAAAGTGATTTTCATGCTTCCAGGGGCTCGGGAAGTGAATTAAATACTATTTGGAGGCATTTAATGTTCAAGCAAAAACAGCTGATTTTTGACAAAAGAGATAACACCCCCCCATTACGTCATGCTTCAGAAATGTGGAAAATGGTCCGTTTTCAAATGTTTTATTTTTGAACGTCAGTTCACATTTGTAGGTGGATCATCAGTGTTAGAGCTAAAATTAGCATGTTTAAAGTGATTTTCATGCTTCCAGGGGCCCTAAACACAAGATTTATGGAATGGTTAAAAGTGCATGAAAATGGCCAATTTACTCACTCTGAGTTTTCAAAAAGGGTTTCTTTACCCCGGGAAGTTAATTAAATAGCATTTGGAGGCATTTAATGTTCGATCCAAAACGGCTGATTTTCAACAAAAGTGATAACCCCCCCCATTACGTCATGCTTCAGAAATGTGGAAAATGGTCGGTTTTCAAATGTTTTATTTTTGAACGTCAGTTCACATTTGTAGGTGGATCATCAGTGTTAGAGCTAAAATTAGCATGTTTAAAGTGATTTTCATGCTTCCAGGGGCACGGGAAGTGAATTAAATACTATTTGGAGGCATTTAATGTTCAAGCAAAAACAGCTGATTTTTGACAAAAGAGATAACACCCCCCCATTACGTCATGCTTCAGAAATGTGGAAAATGGTCCGTTTTCAAATGTTTTATTTTTGAACGTCAGTTCACATTTGTAGGTGGATCATCAGTGTTAGAGCTTAATTAGCATGTTTAAAGTGATTTTCATGCTTCCAGGGGCCCTAAACACAAGATTTATGGAATGGTTAAAAGTGCATGAAAATGGCAAATTTACTCACTCTGAGTTCTCAAAAAGGGTTTCTTCACCCCGGGAAGTTAATTAAATACCATTTGGATGCATTTAATGTTCGAGCCAAAACGGCTGATTTTCGACAAAAGAGATAACAGCTCCCCATTACGTCATGCTTCAGAAATGTGGAAAATGGTCCGTTTTCAAATGTTTTATTTTTGAACGTCAGTTCACATTTGTAGGTGGATCATCAGTGTTAGAGCTAAAATTAGCATGTTTAAAGTGATTTTCATGCTTCCAGGGGCTCGGGAAGTGAATTAAATACTATATGGAGGCATTTAATGTTCAAGCAAAAACAGCTGATTTTTGACAAAAGAGATAACACCCCCCCATTACGTCATGCTTCAGATATGTGGAAAATGGTCCGTTTTCAAATGTTTTATTTTTGAACGTCAGTTCACATTTGTAGGTGGATCATCAGTGTTAGAGCTAAAATTAGCATGTTTAAAGTGATTTTCATGCTTCCAGGGGCCCTAAACACAAGATTTATGGAATGGTTAAAAGTGCATGAAAATGGCCAATTTACTCACTCTGAGTTCTCAAAAAGGGTTTCATCACCCCGGGAAGTTAATTAAATACCATTTGGAGGCATTTAATGTTCGAGACAAAACGGCTGATTTTCGACAAAAGAGATAACACCCCCCCATTATGTCATGCTTCAGAAATGTGGAAAATGGTCCGTTTTCAAATGTTTTATTTTTGAACGTCAGTTCACATTTGTAGGTGGATCATCAGTGTTAGAGCTAAAATTAGCATGTTTAAAGTGATTTTCATGCTTCCAGGGGCTCGGGAAGTGAATTAAATACTATTTGGAGGCATTTAATGTTCAAGCAAAAACAGCTGATTTTTGACAAAAGAGATAACACCCCCCCATTACTTCATGCTTCAGAAATTCGGAAAATGGTCCGTTTTCAAATGTTTTATTTTTGAACGTCAGTTCACATTTGTAGGTGGATCATCAGTGTTAGAGCTAAAATTAGCATGTTTAAAGTGATTTTCATGCTTCCAGGGGCCCTAAACACAAGATTTATGGAATGGTTAAAAGTGCATGAAAATGGCCAATTTACTCACTCTGAGTTCTCAAAAAGGGTTTCTTCACCCCGGGAAGTTACTTAAATACCATTTGGAGGCATTTAATGTTCAAGCAAAAATGGCTGATTTTCGACAAAAGAGATAACACCCCCTCATTACGTCATGCTTCAGAAATGTGGAAAATGGTCCGTTTTCAAATGTTTTATTTTTGAACGTCAGTTCACATTTGTAGGTGGATCATCAGTGTTAGAGCTAAAATTAGCATGTTTAAAGTGATTTTAATGCTTTCAGGGGCCCTAAACACAAGATTTATGGAATGGTTAAAAGTGCATGAAAATGGCCAATTTACTCACTCTGAGTTCTCAAAAAAGGTTTCTTCATCCCGGGAAGTTAATTAAATACCATTTGGAGGCATTTAATGTTCGAGCTAAAACGGATGATTTTCGACAAAAGAGATAACACCCCCCCATTACGTCATGCTTAAAAATGTGGAAAATGGTCCTTTTTCAAATGTTTTATTTTGGAACGTCAGTTCACATTTGTAGGTGGATCATCAGTGTTAGAGCTAAAATTAGCATGTTTAAAGTGATTTTCATGCTTCCAGGGGCTCGAGAAGTGAATTAAATACTATTTGGAGGCATTTAATGTTCAAGCAAAAACAGCTGATTTTTGACAAAAGAGATCACACCCCCCCATTACGTCATGCTTCAGAAATGTGGAAAATGGTCCGTTTTCAAATGTTTTATTTTTGAACGTCAGTTCACATTTGTAGGTGGATCATCAGTGTTAGAGCTAAAATTAGCATGTTTAAAGTGATTGTCATGCTTCCAGGGGCCCTAAACACAAGATTTATGGAATGGTTAAAAGTGCATGAAAATGGCCAATTTACTCACTCTGAGTTCTCAAAAAAGGTTTCTTCATCCCGGGAAGTTAATTAAATACCATTTGGAGGCATTTAATGTTCGAGCTAAAACGGATGATTTTCGACAAAAGAGATAACACCCCCCCCATTACGACATGCTTCAGAAATGTGGAAAATGGTCTGTTTTCAAATGTTTTATTTTTGAACGTCAGTTCACATTTGTAGGTGGATCATCAGTGTTAGAGCTAAAATTAGCATGTTTAAAGTGATTTTCATGCTTCCAGGGGCTCGGGAAGTGAATTAAATACTATTTGGAGGCATTTAATGTCCAAGCAAATACAGCTGATTTTTGACAAAAGAGATAACACCCCCCCATTACGTCATGCTTCAGAAATGTGGAAAATGGTCCGTTTTCAAATGTTTTATTTTTGAACGTCAGTTCACATTTGTAGGTGGATCATCAGTGTTAGAGCTAAAATTAGCATGTTTAAAGTGATTTTCATGCTTCCTGGGGCTCGGGAAGTGAATTAAATACTATTTGGAGGCATTTAATGTTCAAGCAAAAACAGCTGATTTTTGACAAAAGAGATAACACCCCCCCATTACGTCATGCTTCAGAAATGTGGAAAAGGGTCCGTTTTCAAATGTTTTTTTTTTGAACGTCAGTTCACATTTGTAGGTGGATCATCAGTGTTAGAGCTAAAATTAGCATGTTTAAAGTGATTTTCATGCTTCCAGGGGCCCTAAACTCAAGATTTATGGAATGGTTAAAAGTGCATGAAAATGGCCAATTTACTCACTCTGAGTTCTCAAAAAGGGTTTCTTCACCCCGGGAAGTTAATTAAATACCATTTGGAGGCATTTAATGTTCGAGCCAAAACGGCTGATTTTCGACAAAAGAGATAACACCCCCCCATTACTTCATGCTTCAGAAATGTGGAAAATGGTCCGTTTTCAAATGTTTTATTTTTGAACGTCAGTTCACATTTGTAGGAGGATCATCAGTGTTAGAGCTAAAATTAGCATGTTTAAAGTGATTTTCATGCTTCCAGGGGCTCGGGAAGTGAATTAAATACTATTTGGAGGCATTTAATGTTCAAGCAAAAACAGCTGATTTTTGACAAAAGAGATAACACCCCCCCATTACGTCATGCTTCAGAAATGTGGAAAATGGTCCGTTTTCAAATGTTTTATTTTTGAACGTCAGTTCACATTTGTAGGTGGATCATCAGTGTTAGAGCTAAAATTAGCATGTTTAAAGTGATTTTCATGCTTCCAGGGGCCCTAAACACAAGATTTATGGAATGGTTAAAAGTGCATGAAAATGGCCAATTTACTCACTCTGAGTTGTCAAAAAGGGTTTCTTCACCCCGGGAAGTTAATTAAATACCATTTGGAGGCATTTAATGTTCAAGACAAAACGGCTGATTTTCGACAAAAGAGATAACACCCCCCATTATGTCATGCTTCAGAAATGTGGAAAATGGTCCGTTTTCAAATGTTTTATTTTTGAACGTCAGTTCACATTTGTAGGTGGATCATCAGTGTTAGAGCTAAAATTAGCATGTTTAAAGTGATTTTCATGCTTCCAGGGGCTCGGGAAGTGAATTAAATACTATTTGGAGGCATTTAATGTTCAAGCAAAAACAGCTGATTTTTGACAAAAGAGATAACACCCCCCCATTACTTCATGCTTCAGAAATGTGGAAAATGGTCCGTTTTCAAATGTTTTATTTTTGAACGTCAGTTCACATTTGTAGGTGGATCATCAGTGTTAGAGCTAAAATTAGCATGTTTAAAGTGATTTTCATGCTTCCAGGGGCCCTAAACACAAGATTTATGGAATGGTTAAAAGTGCATGAAAATGGCCAATTTACTCACTCTGAGTTCTCAAAAAGGGTTTCTTCACCCCGGGAAGTTACTTAAATACCATTTGGAGGCATTTAATGTTCGAGCTAAAACGGATGATTTTCGACAAAAGAGATAACACCCCCCTATTACGTCATGCTTCAGAAATGTGGAAAATGGTCCGTTTTCAAATGTTTTATTTTTGAACGTCAGTTCACATTTGTAGGTGGATCATCAGTGTTAGAGCTAAAATTAGCATGTTTAAAGTGATTTTCATGCTTCCAGGGGCTCGGGAAGTGAATTAAATACTATTTGGAGGCATTTAATGTTCAAGCAAAAACAGCTGATTTTTGACAAAAGAGATAACACCCCCCCATTACGTCATGCTTCAGAAATGTGGAAAATGGTCCGTTTTCAAATGTTTTATTTTTGAACGTCAGTTCACATTTGTAGGTGGATCATCAGTGTTAGAGCTAAAATTAGCATGTTTAAAGTGATTTTCATGCTTCCAGGGGCCCTAAACACAAGATTTATGGAATGGTTAAAAGTGCATGAAAATGGCCAATTTACTCACTCTGAGTTTTCAAAAAGGGTTTCTTTACCCCGGGAAGTTAATTAAATACCATTTGGAGGCATTTAATGTTCGATCCAAAACGGCTGATTTTCGACAAAAGTGATAACCCCCCCCATTACGTCATGCTTCAGAAATGTGGAAAATGGTCGGTTTTCAAATGTTTTATTTTTGAACGTCAGTTCACATTTGTAGGTGGATCATCAGTGTTAGAGCTAAAATTAGCATGTTTAAAGTGATTTTCATGCTTCCAGGGGCACGGGAAGTGAATTAAATACTATTTGGAGGCATTTAATGTTCAAGCAAAAACAGCTGATTTTTGACAAAAGAGATAACACCCCCCCATTACGTCATGCTTCAGAAATGTGGAAAATGGTCCGTTTTCAAATGTTTTATTTTTGAACGTCAGTTCACATTTGTAGGTGGATCATCAGTGTTAGAGCTTAATTAGCATGTTTAAAGTGATTTTCATGCTTCCAGGGGCCCTAAACACAAGATTTATGGAATGGTTAAAAGTGCATGAAAATGGCAAATTTACTCACTCTGAGTTCTCAAAAAGGGTTTCTTCACCCCGGGAAGTTAATTAAATACCATTTGGATGCATTTAATGTTCGAGCCAAAACGGCTGATTTTCGACAAAAGAGATAACAGCTCCCCATTACGTCATGCTTCAGAAATGTGGAAAATGGTCCGTTTTCAAATGTTTTATTTTTGAACGTCAGTTCACATTTGTAGGTGGATCATCAGTGTTAGAGCTAAAATTAGCATGTTTAAAGTGATTTTCATGCTTCCAGGGGCTCGGGAAGTGAATTAAATACTATATGGAGGCATTTAATGTTCAAGCAAAAACAGCTGATTTTTGACAAAAGAGATAACACCCCCCCATTACGTCATGCTTCAGATATGTGGAAAATGGTCCGTTTTCAAATGTTTTATTTTTGAACGTCAGTTCACATTTGTAGGTGGATCATCAGTGTTAGAGCTAAAATTAGCATGTTTAAAGTGATTTTCATGCTTCCAGGGGCCCTAAACACAAGATTTATGGAATGGTTAAAAGTGCATGAAAATGGCCAATTTACTCACTCTGAGTTCTCAAAAAGGGTTTCTTCACCCCGGGAAGTTAATTAAATACCATTTGGAGGCATTTAATGTTCGAGACAAAACGGCTGATTTTCGACAAAAGAGATAACACCCCCCCATTATGTCATGCTTCAGAAATGTGGAAAATGGTCCGTTTTCAAATGTTTTATTTTTGAACGTCAGTTCACATTTGTAGGTGGATCATCAGTGTTAGAGCTAAAATTAGCATGTTTAAAGTGATTTTCATGCTTCCAGGGGCTCGGGAAGTGAATTAAATACTATTTGGAGGCATTTAATGTTCAAGCAAAAACAGCTGATTTTTGACAAAAGAGATAACACCCCCCCATTACTTCATGCTTCAGAAATTCGGAAAATGGTCCGTTTTCAAATGTTTTATTTTTGAACGTCAGTTCACATTTGTAGGTGGATCATCAGTGTTAGAGCTAAAATTAGCATGTTTAAAGTGATTTTCATGCTTCCAGGGGCCCTAAACACAAGATTTATGGAATGGTTAAAAGTGCATGAAAATGGCCAATTTACTCACTCTGAGTTCTCAAAAAGGGTTTCTTCACCCCGGGAAGTTACTTAAATACCATTTGGAGGCATTTAATGTTCAAGCAAAAATGGCTGATTTTCGACAAAAGAGATAACACCCCCTCATTACGTCATGCTTCAGAAATGTGGAAAATGGTCCGTTTTCAAATGTTTTATTTTTGAACGTCAGTTCACATTTGTAGGTGGATCATCAGTGTTAGAGCTAAAATTAGCATGTTTAAAGTGATTTTCATGCTTTCAGGGGCCCTAAACACAAGATTTATGGAATGGTTAAAAGTGCATGAAAATGGCCAATTTACTCACTCTGAGTTCTCAAAAAAGGTTTCTTCATCCCGGGAAGTTAATTAAATACCATTTGGAGGCATTTAATGTTCGAGCTAAAACGGATGATTTTCGACAAAAGAGATAACACCCCCCCATTACGTCATGCTTAAAAATGTGGAAAATGGTCCTTTTTCAAATGTTTTATTTTGGAACGTCAGTTCACATTTGTAGGTGGATCATCAGTGTTAGAGCTAAAATTAGCATGTTTAAAGTGATTTTCATGCTTCCAGGGGCTCGAGAAGTGAATTAAATACTATTTGGAGGCATTTAATGTTCAAGCAAAAACAGCTGATTTTTGACAAAAGAGATCACACCCCCCCATTACGTCATGCTTCAGAAATGTGGAAAATGGTCCGTTTTCAAATGTTTTATTTTTGAACGTCAGTTCACATTTGTAGGTGGATCATCAGTGTTAGAGCTAAAATTAGCATGTTTAAAGTGATTGTCATGCTTCCAGGGGCCCTAAACACAAGATTTATGGAATGGTTAAAAGTGCATGAAAATGGCCAATTTACTCACTCTGAGTTCTCAAAAAAGGTTTCTTCATCCCGGGAAGTTAATTAAATACCATTTGGAGGCATTTAATGTTCGAGCTAAAACGGATGATTTTCGACAAAAGAGATAACACCCCCCCCATTACGACATGCTTCAGAAATGTGGAAAATGGTCTGTTTTCAAATGTTTTATTTTTGAACGTCAGTTCACATTTGTAGGTGGATCATCAGTGTTAGAGCTAAAATTAGCATGTTTAAAGTGATTTTCATGCTTCCAGGGGCTCGGGAAGTGAATTAAATACTATTTGGAGGCATTTAATGTCCAAGCAAATACAGCTGATTTTTGACAAAAGAGATAACACCCCCCCATTACGTCATGCTTCAGAAATGTGGAAAATGGTCCGTTTTCAAATGTTTTATTTTTGAACGTCAGTTCACATTTGTAGGTGGATCATCAGTGTTAGAGCTAAAATTAGCATGTTTAAAGTGATTTTCATGCTTCCTGGGGCTCGGGAAGTGAATTAAATACTATTTGGAGGCATTTAATGTTCAAGCAAAAACAGCTGATTTTTGACAAAAGAGATAACACCCCCCCATTACGTCATGCTTCAGAAATGTGGAAAAGGGTCCGTTTTCAAATGTTTTTTTTTTGAACGTCAGTTCACATTTGTAGGTGGATCATCAGTGTTAGAGCTAAAATTAGCATGTTTAAAGTGATTTTCATGCTTCCAGGGGCCCTAAACTCAAGATTTATGGAATGGTTAAAAGTGCATGAAAATGGCCAATTTACTCACTCTGAGTTCTCAAAAAGGGTTTCTTCACCCCGGGAAGTTAATTAAATACCATTTGGAGGCATTTAATGTTCGAGCCAAAACGGCTGATTTTCGACAAAAGAGATAACACCCCCCCATTACTTCATGCTTCAGAAATGTGGAAAATGGTCCGTTTTCAAATGTTTTATTTTTGAACGTCAGTTCACATTTGTAGGAGGATCATCAGTGTTAGAGCTAAAATTAGCATGTTTAAAGTGATTTTCATGCTTCCAGGGGCTCGGGAAGTGAATTAAATACTATTTGGAGGCATTTAATGTTCAAGCAAAAACAGCTGATTTTTGACAAAAGAGATAACACCCCCCCATTACGTCATGCTTCAGAAATGTGGAAAATGGTCCGTTTTCAAATGTTTTATTTTTGAACGTCAGTTCACATTTGTAGGTGGATCATCAGTGTTAGAGCTAAAATTAGCATGTTTAAAGTGATTTTCATGCTTCCAGGGGCCCTAAACACAAGATTTATGGAATGGTTAAAAGTGCATGAAAATGGCCAATTTACTCACTCTGAGTTGTCAAAAAGGGTTTCTTCACCCCGGGAAGTTAATTAAATACCATTTGGAGGCATTTAATGTTCAAGACAAAACGGCTGATTTTCGACAAAAGAGATAACACCCCCCATTATGTCATGCTTCAGAAATGTGGAAAATGGTCCGTTTTCAAATGTTTTATTTTTGAACGTCAGTTCACATTTGTAGGTGGATCATCAGTGTTAGAGCTAAAATTAGCATGTTTAAAGTGATTTTCATGCTTCCAGGGGCTCGGGAAGTGAATTAAATACTATTTGGAGGCATTTAATGTTCAAGCAAAAACAGCTGATTTTTGACAAAAGAGATAACACCCCCCCATTACTTCATGCTTCAGAAATGTGGAAAATGGTCCGTTTTCAAATGTTTTATTTTTGAACGTCAGTTCACATTTGTAGGTGGATCATCAGTGTTAGAGCTAAAATTAGCATGTTTAAAGTGATTTTCATGCTTCCAGGGGCCCTAAACACAAGATTTATGGAATGGTTAAAAGTGCATGAAAATGGCCAATTTACTCACTCTGAGTTCTCAAAAAGGGTTTCTTCACCCCGGGAAGTTACTTAAATACCATTTGGAGGCATTTAATGTTCAAGCAAAAATGGCTGATTTTCGACAAAAGAGATAACACCCCCCCATTACGTCATGCTTCAGAAATGTGGAAAATGGTCCGTTTTCAAATGTTTTATTTTTGAACGTCAGTTCACATTTGTAGGTGGATCATCAGTGTTAGAGCTAAAATTAGCATGTTTAAAGTGATTTTCATGCTTCCTGGGGCTCGGGAAGTGAATTAAATACTATTTGGAGGCATTTAATGTTCAAGCAAAAACAGCTGATTTTTGACAAAAGAGATAACACCCCCCCATTACGTCATGCTTCAGAAATGTGGAAAAGGGTCCGTTTTCAAATGGTTTTTTTTTGAACGTCAGTTCACATTTGTAGGTGGATCATCAGTGTTAGAGCTAAAATTAGCATGTTTAAAGTGATTTTCATGCTTCCAGGGGCCCTAAACTCAAGATTTATGGAATGGTTAAAAGTGCATGAAAATGGCCAATTTACTCACTCTGAGTTCTCAAAAAGGGTTTCTTCACCCCGGGAAGTTAATTAAATACCATTTGGAGGCATTTAATGTTCGAGCCAAAACGGCTGATTTTCGACAAAAGAGATAACACCCCCCCATTACTTCATGCTTCAGAAATGTGGAAAATGGTCCGTTTTCAAATGTTTTATTTTTGAACGTCAGTTCACATTTGTAGGAGGATCATCAGTGTTAGAGCTAAAATTAGCATGTTTAAAGTGATTTTCATGCTTCCAGGGGCTCGGGAAGTGAATTAAATACTATTTGGAGGCATTTAATGTTCAAGCAAAAACAGCTGATTTTTGACAAAAGAGATAACACCCCCCCATTACGTCATGCTTCAGAAATGTGGAAAATGGTCCGTTTTCAAATGTTTTATTTTTGAACGTCAGTTCACATTTGTAGGTGAATCATCAGTGTTAGAGCTAAAATTAGCATGTTTAAAGTGATTTTCATGCTTCCAGGGGCCCTAAACACAAGATTTAAGGAATGGTTAAAAGTGCATGAAAATGGCCAATTTACTCACTCTGAGTTGTCAAAAAGGGTTTCTTCACCCCGGGAAGTTAATTAAATACCATTTGGAGGCATTTAATGTTCGAGCCAAAACGGCTGATTTTCGACAAAAGAGATAACACGCCCCCATTACGTCATGCTTCAGAAATGTGGAAAATGGTCCGTTTTCAAATGTTTTATTTTTGAACGTCAGTTCACATTTGTAGGTGGATCATCAGTGTTAGAGCTAAAATTAGCATGTTTAAAGTGATTTTCATGCTTCCAGGGGCTCGGGAAGTGAATTAAATACTATTTGGAGGCATTTAATGTTCAAGCAAAAACAGCTGATTTTTGACAAAAGAGATAACACCCCCCCATTACGTCATGCTTCAGAAATGTGGAAAATGGTCCGTTTTCAAATGTTTTATTTTTGAACGTCAGTTCACATTTGTAGGTGGATCATCAGTGTTAGAGCTAAAATTAGCATGTTTAAAGTGATTTTCATGCTTCCAGGGGCCCTAAACACAAGATTTATGGAATGGTTAAAAGTGCATGAAAATGGCCAATTTACTCACTCTGAGTTCTCAAAAAGGGTTTCTTCACCCCGGGAAGTTACTTAAATACCATTTGGAGGCATTTAATGTTCGAGCTAAAACGGATGATTTTCGACAAAAGAGATAACACCCCACTATTACGTCATGCTTCAGAAATGTGGAAAATGGTCCGTTTTCAAATGTTTTATTTTTGAACGTCAGTTCACATTTGTAGGTGGATCATCAGTGTTAGAGCTAAAATTAGCATGTTTAAAGTGATTTTCATGCTTCCAGGGGCTCGGGAAGTGAATTAAATACTATTTGGAGGCATTTAATGTTCAAGCAAAAACAGCTGATTTTTGACAAAAGAGATAACACCCCCCCATTACGTCATGCTTCAGAAATGTGGAAAATGGTCCGTTTTCAAATGTTTTATTTTTGAACGTCAGTTCACATTTGTAGGTGGATCATCAGTGTTAGAGCTAAAATTAGCATGTTTAAAGTGATTTTCATGCTTCCAGGGGCCCTAAACACAAGATTTATGGAATGGTTAAAAGTGCATGAAAATGGCCAATTTACTCACTCTGAGTTTTCAAAAAGGGTTTCTTTACCCCGGGAAGTTAATTAAATACCATTTGGAGGCATTTAATGTTCGAGCCAAAACGGCTGATTTTCGACAAAAGTGATAACCCCCCCCATTACGTCATGCTTCAGAAATGTGGAAAATGGTCGGTTTTCAAATGTTTTATTTTTGAACGTCAGTTCACATTTGTAGGTGGATCATCAGTGTTAGAGCTAAAATTAGCATGTTTAAAGTGATTTTCATGCTTCCAGGGGCTCGGGAAGTGAATTAAATACTATTTGGAGGCATTTAATGTTCAAGCAAAAACAGCTGATTTTTGACAAAAGAGATAACACCCCCCCATTACTTCATGCTTCAGAAATGTGGAAAATGGTCCGTTTTCAAATGTTTTATTTTTGAACGTCAGTTCACATTTGTAGGTGGATCATCAGTGTTAGAGCTAAAATTAGCATGTTTAAAGTGATTTTCATGCTTTCAGGGGCCCTAAACACAAGATTTATGGAATGGGTAAAAGTGCATGAAAATGGCCAATTTACTCACTCTAAGTTCTCAAATAAGGTTTCTTCATCCCGGGAAGTTAATTAAATACCATTTGGAGGCATTTAATGTTCGAGCTAAAACGGATGATTTTCGACAAAAGAGATAACACCCCCCCCCATTACGTCGTGCTTCAGAAATGTGGAAAATGGTCCTTTTTCAAATGTTTTAGTTTTTGAACGTCAGTTCACATTTGTAGGTGGATCATCAGTGTTAGAGCTAAAATTAGCATGTTTAAAGTGATTTTCATGCTTCCAGGGGCTCGGGAAGTGAATTAAATACTATTTGGAGGCATTTAATGTTCAAGCAAAAACAGCTGATTTTTGACAAAAGAGATAACACCCCCCCCATTACGTCATGCTTCAGAAATGTGGAAAATGGTCCGTTTTCAAATGTTTTATTTTTGAACGTCAGTTCACATTTGTAGGTGGATCATCAGTGTTAGAGCTAAAATTAGCATGTTTAAAGTGATTTTCATGCGTCCAGGGGCCCTAAACACAAGATTTATGGAATGGTTAAAAGTGCATGAAAATGGCCAATTTACTCACTCTGAGTTCTCAAAAAAGGTTTCTTCATCCTGGGAAGTTAATTAAATACCATTTGGAGGCATTTAATGTTCAAGCTAAAACGGATGATTTTCGACAAAAGAGATAACACCCCCCCCCCATTACGTCATGCTTCAGAAATGTGGAAAATGGTCCTTTTTCAAATGTTTTAGTTTTTGAACGTCAGTTCACATTTGTAGGTGGATCATCAGTGTTAGAGCTAAAATTAGCATGTTTAAAGTGATTTTCATGCTTCCAGGGGCTCGGGAAGTGAATTAAATACTATTTGGAGGCATTTAATGTTCAAGCAAAAACAGCTGATTTTTGACAAAAGAGATAACACCCCCCCATTACGTCATGCTTCAGAAATGTGGAAAATGGTCCGTTTTCAAATGTTTTATTTTTGAACTTCAGTTCACATTTGTAGGTGAATCATCAGTGTTAGAGCTAAAATTAGCATGTTTAAAGTGATTTTCATGCTTCCAGGGGCCCTAAACACAAGATTTAAGGAATGGTTAAAAGTGCATGAAAATGGCCAATTTACTCACTCTGAGTTCTCAAAAAGGGTTTCTTCACCCCCGGAAGGTAATTAAATACCATTTGGAGGCATTTAATGTTCGAGCCAAAACGGCTGATTTTCGACAAAAGAGATAACACCCCCCCATTACGTCATGCTTCAGAAATGTGGAAAATGGTCCGTTTTCAAATGTTTTATTTTTGAACGTCAGTTCACATTTGTAGGTGGATCATCAGTGTTAGAGCTAAAATTAGCATGTTTAAAGTGATTTTCATGCTTCCAGGGGCTCGGGAAGTGAATTAAATACTATTTGGAGGCATTTAATGTTCAAGCAAAAACAGCTGATTTTTGACAAAAGAGATAACACCCCCCCATTACGTCATGCTTCAGAAATGTGGAAAATGTTCCGTTTTCAAATGTTTTATTTTTGAACGTCAGTTCACATTTGTAGGTGGATCATCAGTGTTAGAGCTAAAATTAGCATGTTTAAATTGATTTTCATGCTTCCAGGGGCCCTAAACACAAGATTTATGGAATGGTTAAAAAACCATGAAAATGGCCAATTTACTCACTCTGAGTTCTCAAAAAGGGTTTCTTCACCCCGGGAAGTTAATTAAATACCATTTAGAGGCATTTAATGTTCGAGCCAAAATGGCTGATTTTTGACAAAAGAGATAACACCCCCCCATTACGTCATGCTTCAGAAATGTGGAAAATGGTCCGTTTTCAAATGTTTTATTTTTGAACGTCAGTTCACATTTGTAGGTGGATCATCAGTGTTAGAGGTAAAATTAGCATGTTTAAAGTGATTTTCATGCTTCCAGGGGCCCTAAACACAAGATTTATGGAATGGTTAAAAGTGCATGAAAATGGCCAATTTACTCACTCTGAGTTCTCAAAAAGGGTTTCTTCACCCCGGGAAGTTAATTAAATACCATTTGGAGGCATTTAATGTTCGAGCAAAAACAGCTGATTTTCGACAACAGAGATAACACCCCCCCATTACGTCATGCTTCAGAAATGTGGAAAATGGTCCGTTTTCAAATGTTTTATTTTTGAACGTCAGTTCACATTTGTAGGTGATCATCAGTGTTAGAGCTAAAATTAGCATGTTTAAAGTGATTTTCATGCTTCCAGGGGCCCTAAACACAAGATTTATGGAATGGTTAAAAGTGCAGGAAAATGGCCAATTTACTCACTCTGAGTTCTCAAAAAAGGTTTCTTCATCCCGGGAAGTTAATTAAATACCATTTGGAGGCATTTAATGTTCGAGCTAAAACGGATGATTTTCGACAAAAGAGATAACACCCCCCTATTACGTCATGCTTCAGAAATGTGGAAAATGGTCCGTTTTCAAATGTTTTATTTTTGAACGTCAGTTCACATTTGTAGGTGGATCATCAGTGTTAGAGCTAAAATTAGCATGTTTAAAGTGATTTTCATGCTTCCAGGGGCTCGGGAAGTGAATTAAATACTATTTGGAGGCATTTAATGTTCAAGCAAAAACAGCTGATTTTTGACAAAAGAGATAACACCCCCCCCATTATGTCATGCTTCAGAAATGTGGAAAATGGTCCGTTTTCAAATGTTTTATTTTTGAACGTCAGTTCACATTTGTAGGTGGATCATCAGTGTTAGAGCTAAAATTAGCATGTTTAAAGTGATTTTCATGCTTCCAGGGGCTCGGGAAGTGAATTAAATACTATTTGGAGGCATTTAATGTTCGAGCAAAAACGGCTGATTTTCCACAACAGAGATAACACCCCCCCATTACGTCATGCTTCAGAAATGTGGAAAATGGTCCGTTTTCAAATGTTTTATTTTTGAACGTCAGTTCACAATTTTAGGTGGATCATCAGTGTTAGAGCTAAAATTAGCATGTTTAAAGTGATTTTCATGCTTCCAGGGGCCCTAAACACAAGATTTATGGAATGGTTAAAAGTGCATGATAATGGCCAATTTACTCACTCTGAGTTGTCAAAAAGGGTTTCTTCACCCCGGGAAGTTAATTAAATACCATTTGGAGGCATTTAATGTTCAAGACAAAACGGCTGATTTTCGACAAAAGAGATAACACCCCCCATTATGTCATGCTTCAGAAATGTGGAAAATGGTCCGTTTTCAAATGTTTTATTTTTGAACGTCAGTTCACATTTGTAGGTGGATCATCAGTGTTAGAGCTAAAATTAGCATGTTTAAAGTGATTTTCATGCTTCCAGGGGCTCGGGAAGTGAATTAAATACTATTTGGAGGCATTTAATGTTCAAGCAAAAACAGCTGATTTTTGACAAAAGAGATAACACCCCCCCATTACTTCATGCTTCAGAAATGTGGAAAATGGTCCGTTTTCAAATGTTTTATTTTTGAACGTCAGTTCACATTTGTAGGTGGATCATCAGTGTTAGAGCTAAAATTAGCATGTTTAAAGTGATTTTCATGCTTCCAGGGGCCCTAAACACAAGATTTATGGAATGGTTAAAAGTGCATGAAAATGGGCAATTTACTCACTCTGAGTTCTCAAAAAGGGTTTCTTCACCCCGGGAAGTTACTTAAATACCATTTGGAGGCATTTAATGTTCGAGCTAAAACGGATGATTTTCGACAAAAGAGATAACACCCCCCTATTACGTCATGCTTCAGAAATGTGGAAAATGGTCCGTTTTCAAATGTTTTATTTTTGAACGTCAGTTCACATTTGTAGGTGGATCATCAGTGTTAGAGCTAAAATTAGCATGTTTAAAGTGATTTTCATGCTTCCAGGGGCTCGGGAAGTGAATTAAATACTATTTGGAGGCATTTAATGTTCAAGCAAAAACAGCTGATTTTTGACAAAAGAGATAACACCCCCCCATTACGTCATGCTTCAGAAATGTGGAAAATGGTCCGTTTTCAAATGTTTTATTTTTGAACGTCAGTTCACATTTGTAGGTGGATCATCAGTGTTAGAGCTAAAATTAGCATGTTTAAAGTGATTTTCATGCTTCCAGGGGCCCTAAACACAAGATTTATGGAATGGTTAAAAGTGCATGAAAATGGCCAATTTACTCACTCTGAGTTTTCAAAAAGGGTTTCTTTACCCCGGGAAGTTAATTAAATACCATTTGGAGGCATTTAATGTTCGATCCAAAACGGCTGATTTTCGACAAAAGTGATAACCCCCCCCATTACGTCATGCTTCAGAAATGTGGAAAATGGTCGGTTTTCAAATGTTTTATTTTTGAACGTCAGTTCACATTTGTAGGTGGATCATCAGTGTTAGAGCTAAAATTAGCATGTTTAAAGTGATTTTCATGCTTCCAGGGGCACGGGAAGTGAATTAAATACTATTTGGAGGCATTTAATGTTCAAGCAAAAACAGCTGATTTTTGACAAAAGAGATAACACCCCCCCATTACGTCATGCTTCAGAAATGTGGAAAATGGTCCGTTTTCAAATGTTTTATTTTTGAACGTCAGTTCACATTTGTAGGTGGATCATCAGTGTTAGAGCTTAATTAGCATGTTTAAAGTGATTTTCATGCTTCCAGGGGCCCTAAACACAAGATTTATGGAATGGTTAAAAGTGCATGAAAATGGCAAATTTACTCACTCTGAGTTCTCAAAAAGGGTTTCTTCACCCCGGGAAGTTAATTAAATACCATTTGGATGCATTTAATGTTCGAGCCAAAACGGCTGATTTTCGACAAAAGAGATAACAGCTCCCCATTACGTCATGCTTCAGAAATGTGGAAAATGGTCCGTTTTCAAATGTTTTATTTTTGAACGTCAGTTCACATTTGTAGGTGGATCATCAGTGTTAGAGCTAAAATTAGCATGTTTAAAGTGATTTTCATGCTTCCAGGGGCTCGGGAAGTGAATTAAATACTATATGGAGGCATTTAATGTTCAAGCAAAAACAGCTGATTTTTGACAAAAGAGATAACACCCCCCCATTACGTCATGCTTCAGATATGTGGAAAATGGTCCGTTTTCAAATGTTTTATTTTTGAACGTCAGTTCACATTTGTAGGTGGATCATCAGTGTTAGAGCTAAAATTAGCATGTTTAAAGTGATTTTCATGCTTCCAGGGGCCCTAAACACAAGATTTATGGAATGGTTAAAAGTGCATGAAAATGGCCAATTTACTCACTCTGAGTTCTCAAAAAGGGTTTCTTCACCCCGGGAAGTTAATTAAATACCATTTGGAGGCATTTAATGTTCGAGACAAAACGGCTGATTTTCGACAAAAGAGATAACACCCCCCCATTATGTCATGCTTCAGAAATGTGGAAAATGGTCCGTTTTCAAATGTTTTATTTTTGAACGTCAGTTCACATTTGTAGGTGGATCATCAGTGTTAGAGCTAAAATTAGCATGTTTAAAGTGATTTTCATGCTTCCAGGGGCTCGGGAAGTGAATTAAATACTATTTGGAGGCATTTAATGTTCAAGCAAAAACAGCTGATTTTTGACAAAAGAGATAACACCCCCCCCATTACTTCATGCTTCAGAAATTCGGAAAATGGTCCGTTTTCAAATGTTTTATTTTTGAACGTCAGTTCACATTTGTAGGTGGATCATCAGTGTTAGAGCTAAAATTAGCATGTTTAAAGTGATTTTCATGCTTCCAGGGGCCCTAAACACAAGATTTATGGAATGGTTAAAAGTGCATGAAAATGGCCAATTTACTCACTCTGAGTTCTCAAAAAGGGTTTCTTCACCCCGGGAAGTTACTTAAATACCATTTGGAGGCATTTAATGTTCAAGCAAAAATGGCTGATTTTCGACAAAAGAGATAACACCCCCTCATTACGTCATGCTTCAGAAATGTGGAAAATGGTCCGTTTTCAAATGTTTTATTTTTGAACGTCAGTTCACATTTGTAGGTGGATCATCAGTGTTAGAGCTAAAATTAGCATGTTTAAAGTGATTTTCATGCTTTCAGGGGCCCTAAACACAAGATTTATGGAATGGTTAAAAGTGCATGAAAATGGCCAATTTACTCACTCTGAGTTCTCAAAAAAGGTTTCTTCATCCCGGGAAGTTAATTAAATACCATTTGGAGGCATTTAATGTTCGAGCTAAAACGGATGATTTTCGACAAAAGAGATAACACCCCCCCATTACGTCATGCTTAAAAATGTGGAAAATGGTCCTTTTTCAAATGTTTTATTTTGGAACGTCAGTTCACATTTGTAGGTGGATCATCAGTGTTAGAGCTAAAATTAGCATGTTTAAAGTGATTTTCATGCTTCCAGGGGCTCGAGAAGTGAATTAAATACTATTTGGAGGCATTTAATGTTCAAGCAAAAACAGCTGATTTTTGACAAAAGAGATCACACCCCCCCATTACGTCATGCTTCAGAAATGTGGAAAATGGTCCGTTTTCAAATGTTTTATTTTTGAACGTCAGTTCACATTTGTAGGTGGATCATCAGTGTTAGAGCTAAAATTAGCATGTTTAAAGTGATTGTCATGCTTCCAGGGGCCCTAAACACAAGATTTATGGAATGGTTAAAAGTGCATGAAAATGGCCAATTTACTCACTCTGAGTTCTCAAAAAAGGTTTCTTCATCCCGGGAAGTTAATTAAATACCATTTGGAGGCATTTAATGTTCGAGCTAAAACGGATGATTTTCGACAAAAGAGATAACACCCCCCCCATTACGACATGCTTCAGAAATGTGGAAAATGGTCTGTTTTCAAATGTTTTATTTTTGAACGTCAGTTCACATTTGTAGGTGGATCATCAGTGTTAGAGCTAAAATTAGCATGTTTAAAGTGATTTTCATGCTTCCAGGGGCTCGGGAAGTGAATTAAATACTATTTGGAGGCATTTAATGTCCAAGCAAATACAGCTGATTTTTGACAAAAGAGATAACACCCCCCCATTACGTCATGCTTCAGAAATGTGGAAAATGGTCCGTTTTCAAATGTTTTATTTTTGAACGTCAGTTCACATTTGTAGGTGGATCATCAGTGTTAGAGCTAAAATTAGCATGTTTAAAGTGATTTTCATGCTTCCTGGGGCTCGGGAAGTGAATTAAATACTATTTGGAGGCATTTAATGTTCAAGCAAAAACAGCTGATTTTTGACAAAAGAGATAACACCCCCCCATTACGTCATGCTTCAGAAATGTGGAAAAGGGTCCGTTTTCAAATGTTTTTTTTTTGAACGTCAGTTCACATTTGTAGGTGGATCATCAGTGTTAGAGCTAAAATTAGCATGTTTAAAGTGATTTTCATGCTTCCAGGGGCCCTAAACTCAAGATTTATGGAATGGTTAAAAGTGCATGAAAATGGCCAATTTACTCACTCTGAGTTCTCAAAAAGGGTTTCTTCACCCCGGGAAGTTAATTAAATACCATTTGGAGGCATTTAATGTTCGAGCCAAAACGGCTGATTTTCGACAAAAGAGATAACACCCCCCCATTACTTCATGCTTCAGAAATGTGGAAAATGGTCCGTTTTCAAATGTTTTATTTTTGAACGTCAGTTCACATTTGTAGGAGGATCATCAGTGTTAGAGCTAAAATTAGCATGTTTAAAGTGATTTTCATGCTTCCAGGGGCTCGGGAAGTGAATTAAATACTATTTGGAGGCATTTAATGTTCAAGCAAAAACAGCTGATTTTTGACAAAAGAGATAACACCCCCCCATTACGTCATGCTTCAGAAATGTGGAAAATGGTCCGTTTTCAAATGTTTTATTTTTGAACGTCAGTTCACATTTGTAGGTGGATCATCAGTGTTAGAGCTAAAATTAGCATGTTTAAAGTGATTTTCATGCTTCCAGGGGCCCTAAACACAAGATTTATGGAATGGTTAAAAGTGCATGAAAATGGCCAATTTACTCACTCTGAGTTGTCAAAAAGGGTTTCTTCACCCCGGGAAGTTAATTAAATACCATTTGGAGGCATTTAATGTTCAAGACAAAACGGCTGATTTTCGACAAAAGAGATAACACCCCCCATTATGTCATGCTTCAGAAATGTGGAAAATGGTCCGTTTTCAAATGTTTTATTTTTGAACGTCAGTTCACATTTGTAGGTGGATCATCAGTGTTAGAGCTAAAATTAGCATGTTTAAAGTGATTTTCATGCTTCCAGGGGCTCGGGAAGTGAATTAAATACTATTTGGAGGCATTTAATGTTCAAGCAAAAACAGCTGATTTTTGACAAAAGAGATAACACCCCCCCATTACTTCATGCTTCAGAAATGTGGAAAATGGTCCGTTTTCAAATGTTTTATTTTTGAACGTCAGTTCACATTTGTAGGTGGATCATCAGTGTTAGAGCTAAAATTAGCATGTTTAAAGTGATTTTCATGCTTCCAGGGGCCCTAAACACAAGATTTATGGAATGGTTAAAAGTGCATGAAAATGGCCAATTTACTCACTCTGAGTTCTCAAAAAGGGTTTCTTCACCCCGGGAAGTTACTTAAATACCATTTGGAGGCATTTAATGTTCAAGCAAAAATGGCTGATTTTCGACAAAAGAGATAACACCCCCCCATTACGTCATGCTTCAGAAATGTGGAAAATGGTCCGTTTTCAAATGTTTTATTTTTGAACGTCAGTTCACATTTGTAGGTGGATCATCAGTGTTAGAGCTAAAATTAGCATGTTTAAAGTGATTTTCATGCTTCCTGGGGCTCGGGAAGTGAATTAAATACTATTTGGAGGCATTTAATGTTCAAGCAAAAACAGCTGATTTTTGACAAAAGAGATAACACCCCCCCATTACGTCATGCTTCAGAAATGTGGAAAAGGGTCCGTTTTCAAATGGTTTTTTTTTGAACGTCAGTTCACATTTGTAGGTGGATCATCAGTGTTAGAGCTAAAATTAGCATGTTTAAAGTGATTTTCATGCTTCCAGGGGCCCTAAACTCAAGATTTATGGAATGGTTAAAAGTGCATGAAAATGGCCAATTTACTCACTCTGAGTTCTCAAAAAGGGTTTCTTCACCCCGGGAAGTTAATTAAATACCATTTGGAGGCATTTAATGTTCGAGCCAAAACGGCTGATTTTCGACAAAAGAGATAACACCCCCCCATTACTTCATGCTTCAGAAATGTGGAAAATGGTCCGTTTTCAAATGTTTTATTTTTGAACGTCAGTTCACATTTGTAGGAGGATCATCAGTGTTAGAGCTAAAATTAGCATGTTTAAAGTGATTTTCATGCTTCCAGGGGCTCGGGAAGTGAATTAAATACTATTTGGAGGCATTTAATGTTCAAGCAAAAACAGCTGATTTTTGACAAAAGAGATAACACCCCCCCATTACGTCATGCTTCAGAAATGTGGAAAATGGTCCGTTTTCAAATGTTTTATTTTTGAACGTCAGTTCACATTTGTAGGTGAATCATCAGTGTTAGAGCTAAAATTAGCATGTTTAAAGTGATTTTCATGCTTCCAGGGGCCCTAAACACAAGATTTAAGGAATGGTTAAAAGTGCATGAAAATGGCCAATTTACTCACTCTGAGTTGTCAAAAAGGGTTTCTTCACCCCGGGAAGTTAATTAAATACCATTTGGAGGCATTTAATGTTCGAGCCAAAACGGCTGATTTTCGACAAAAGAGATAACACGCCCCCATTACGTCATGCTTCAGAAATGTGGAAAATGGTCCGTTTTCAAATGTTTTATTTTTGAACGTCAGTTCACATTTGTAGGTGGATCATCAGTGTTAGAGCTAAAATTAGCATGTTTAAAGTGATTTTCATGCTTCCAGGGGCTCGGGAAGTGAATTAAATACTATTTGGAGGCATTTAATGTTCAAGCAAAAACAGCTGATTTTTGACAAAAGAGATAACACCCCCCCATTACGTCATGCTTCAGAAATGTGGAAAATGGTCCGTTTTCAAATGTTTTATTTTTGAACGTCAGTTCACATTTGTAGGTGGATCATCAGTGTTAGAGCTAAAATTAGCATGTTTAAAGTGATTTTCATGCTTCCAGGGGCCCTAAACACAAGATTTATGGAATGGTTAAAAGTGCATGAAAATGGCCAATTTACTCACTCTGAGTTCTCAAAAAGGGTTTCTTCACCCCGGGAAGTTACTTAAATACCATTTGGAGGCATTTAATGTTCGAGCTAAAACGGATGATTTTCGACAAAAGAGATAACACCCCCCTATTACGTCATGCTTCAGAAATGTGGAAAATGGTCCGTTTTCAAATGTTTTATTTTTGAACGTCAGTTCACATTTGTAGGTGGATCATCAGTGTTAGAGCTAAAATTAGCATGTTTAAAGTGATTTTCATGCTTCCAGGGGCTCGGGAAGTGAATTAAATACTATTTGGAGGCATTTAATGTTCAAGCAAAAACAGCTGATTTTTGACAAAAGAGATAACACCCCCCCATTACGTCATGCTTCAGAAATGTGGAAAATGGTCCGTTTTCAAATGTTTTATTTTTGAACGTCAGTTCACATTTGTAGGTGGATCATCAGTGTTAGAGCTAAAATTAGCATGTTTAAAGTGATTTTCATGCTTCCAGGGGCCCTAAACACAAGATTTATGGAATGGTTAAAAGTGCATGAAAATGGCCAATTTACTCACTCTGAGTTTTCAAAAAGGGTTTCTTTACCCCGGGAAGTTAATTAAATACCATTTGGAGGCATTTAATGTTCGAGCCAAAACGGCTGATTTTCGACAAAAGTGATAACCCCCCCCATTACGTCATGCTTCAGAAATGTGGAAAATGGTCGGTTTTCAAATGTTTTATTTTTGAACGTCAGTTCACATTTGTAGGTGGATCATCAGTGTTAGAGCTAAAATTAGCATGTTTAAAGTGATTTTCATGCTTCCAGGGGCTCGGGAAGTGAATTAAATACTATTTGGAGGCATTTAATGTTCAAGCAAAAACAGCTGATTTTTGACAAAAGAGATAACACCCCCCCATTACTTCATGCTTCAGAAATGTGGAAAATGGTCCGTTTTCAAATGTTTTATTTTTGAACGTCAGTTCACATTTGTAGGTGGATCATCAGTGTTAGAGCTAAAATTAGCATGTTTAAAGTGATTTTCATGCTTTCAGGGGCCCTAAACACAAGATTTATGGAATGGGTAAAAGTGCATGAAAATGGCCAATTTACTCACTCTAAGTTCTCAAATAAGGTTTCTTCATCCCGGGAAGTTAATTAAATACCATTTGGAGGCATTTAATGTTCGAGCTAAAACGGATGATTTTCGACAAAAGAGATAACACCCCCCCCCATTACGTCGTGCTTCAGAAATGTGGAAAATGGTCCTTTTTCAAATGTTTTAGTTTTTGAACGTCAGTTCACATTTGTAGGTGGATCATCAGTGTTAGAGCTAAAATTAGCATGTTTAAAGTGATTTTCATGCTTCCAGGGGCTCGGGAAGTGAATTAAATACTATTTGGAGGCATTTAATGTTCAAGCAAAAACAGCTGATTTTTGACAAAAGAGATAACACCCCCCCCATTACGTCATGCTTCAGAAATGTGGAAAATGGTCCGTTTTCAAATGTTTTATTTTTGAACGTCAGTTCACATTTGTAGGTGGATCATCAGTGTTAGAGCTAAAATTAGCATGTTTAAAGTGATTTTCATGCGTCCAGGGGCCCTAAACACAAGATTTATGGAATGGTTAAAAGTGCATGAAAATGGCCAATTTACTCACTCTGAGTTCTCAAAAAAGGTTTCTTCATCCTGGGAAGTTAATTAAATACCATTTGGAGGCATTTAATGTTCAAGCTAAAACGGATGATTTTCGACAAAAGAGATAACACCCCCCCCCCATTACGTCATGCTTCAGAAATGTGGAAAATGGTCAGTTTTCAAATGTTTTATTTTTGAACGTCAGTTCACATTTGTAGGTGGATCATCAGTGTTAGAGCTAAAATTAGCATGTTTAAAGTGATTTTCATGCTTCCAGGGGCTCGGGAAGTGAATTAAATACTATTTGGAGGCATTTAATGTTCAAGCAAAAACAGCTGATTTTTGACAAAAGAGATAACACCCCCCCATTACGTCATGCTTCAGAAATGTGGAAAATGGTCCGTTTTCAAATGTTTTATTTTTGAACTTCAGTTCACATTTGTAGGTGAATCATCAGTGTTAGAGCTAAAATTAGCATGTTTAAAGTGATTTTCATGCTTCCAGGGGCCCTAAACACAAGATTTAAGGAATGGTTAAAAGTGCATGAAAATGGCCAATTTACTCACTCTGAGTTCTCAAAAAGGGTTTCTTCACCCCCGGAAGGTAATTAAATACCATTTGGAGGCATTTAATGTTCGAGCCAAAACGGCTGATTTTCGACAAAAGAGATAACACCCCCCCATTACGTCATGCTTCAGAAATGTGGAAAATGGTCCGTTTTCAAATGTTTTATTTTTGAACGTCAGTTCACATTTGTAGGTGGATCATCAGTGTTAGAGCTAAAATTAGCATGTTTAAAGTGATTTTCATGCTTCCAGGGGCTCGGGAAGTGAATTAAATACTATTTGGAGGCATTTAATGTTCAAGCAAAAACAGCTGATTTTTGACAAAAGAGATAACACCCCCCCATTACGTCATGCTTCAGAAATGTGGAAAATGTTCCGTTTTCAAATGTTTTATTTTTGAACGTCAGTTCACATTTGTAGGTGGATCATCAGTGTTAGAGCTAAAATTAGCATGTTTAAATTGATTTTCATGCTTCCAGGGGCCCTAAACACAAGATTTATGGAATGGTTAAAAAACCATGAAAATGGCCAATTTACTCACTCTGAGTTCTCAAAAAGGGTTTCTTCACCCCGGGAAGTTAATTAAATACCATTTAGAGGCATTTAATGTTCGAGCCAAAATGGCTGATTTTTGACAAAAGAGATAACACCCCCCCATTACGTCATGCTTCAGAAATGTGGAAAATGGTCCGTTTTCAAATGTTTTATTTTTGAACGTCAGTTCACATTTGTAGGTGGATCATCAGTGTTAGAGGTAAAATTAGCATGTTTAAAGTGATTTTCATGCTTCCAGGGGCCCTAAACACAAGATTTATGGAATGGTTAAAAGTGCATGAAAATGGCCAATTTACTCACTCTGAGTTCTCAAAAAGGGTTTCTTCACCCCGGGAAGTTAATTAAATACCATTTGGAGGCATTTAATGTTCGAGCAAAAACAGCTGATTTTCGACAACAGAGATAACACCCCCCCATTACGTCATGCTTCAGAAATGTGGAAAATGGTCCGTTTTCAAATGTTTTATTTTTGAACGTCAGTTCACATTTGTAGGTGATCATCAGTGTTAGAGCTAAAATTAGCATGTTTAAAGTGATTTTCATGCTTCCAGGGGCCCTAAACACAAGATTTATGGAATGGTTAAAAGTGCAGGAAAATGGCCAATTTACTCACTCTGAGTTCTCAAAAAGGGTTTCTTCACCCCGGGAAGTTAATTAAATACCATTTAGAGGCATTTAATGTTCGAGCCAAAATGGCTGATTTTTGACAAAAGAGATAACACCCCCCCATTACGTCATGCTTCAGAAATGTGGAAAATGGTCCGTTTTCAAATGTTTTATTTTTGAACGTCAGTTCACATTTGTAGGTGGATCATCAGTGTTAGAGGTAAAATTAGCATGTTTAAAGTGATTTTCATGCTTCCAGGGGCCCTAAACACAAGATTTATGGAATGGTTAAAAGTGCATGAAAATGGCCAATTTACTCACTCTGAGTTCTCAAAAAGGGTTTCTTCACCCCGGGAAGTTAATTAAATACCATTTGGAGGCATTTAATGTTCGAGCAAAAACAGCTGATTTTCGACAACAGAGATAACACCCCCCCATTACGTCATGCTTCAGAAATGTGGAAAATGGTCCGTTTTCAAATGTTTTATTTTTGAACGTCAGTTCACATTTGTAGGTGATCATCAGTGTTAGAGCTAAAATTAGCATGTTTAAAGTGATTTTCATGCTTCCAGGGGCCCTAAACACAAGATTTATGGAATGGTTAAAAGTGCAGGAAAATGGCCAATTTACTCACTCTGAGTTCTCAAAAAAGGTTTCTTCATCCCGGGAAGTTAATTAAATACCATTTGGAGGCATTTAATGTTCGAGCTAAAACGGATGATTTTCGACAAAAGAGATAACACCCCCCTATTACGTCATGCTTCAGAAATGTGGAAAATGGTCCGTTTTCAAATGTTTTATTTTTGAACGTCAGTTCACATTTGTAGGTGGATCATCAGTGTTAGAGCTAAAATTAGCATGTTTAAAGTGATTTTCATGCTTCCAGGGGCTCGGGAAGTGAATTAAATACTATTTGGAGGCATTTAATGTTCAAGCAAAAACAGCTGATTTTTGACAAAAGAGATAACACCCCCCCCATTATGTCATGCTTCAGAAATGTGGAAAATGGTCCGTTTTCAAATGTTTTATTTTTGAACGTCAGTTCACATTTGTAGGTGGATCATCAGTGTTAGAGCTAAAATTAGCATGTTTAAAGTGATTTTCATGCTTCCAGGGGCTCTGGAAGTGAATTAAATACTATTTGGAGGCATTTAATGTTCGAGCAAAAACGGCTGATTTTCCACAACAGAGATAACACCCCCCCATTACGTCATGCTTCAGAAATGTGGAAAATGGTCCGTTTTCAAATGTTTTATTTTTGAACGTCAGTTCACAATTGTAGGTGGATCATCAGTGTTAGAGCTAAAATTAGCATGTTTAAAGTGATTTTCATGCTTCCAGGGGCCCTAAACACAAGATTTATGGAATGGTTAAAAGTGCATGATAATGGCCAATTTACTCACTCTGAGTTCTCAAAAAAGGTTTCTTCATCCCGGGAAGTTAATTAAATACCATTTGGAGGCATTTAATGTTCGAGCTAAAACGGATGATTTTCGACAAAAGAGATAACACCCCCCTATTACGTCATGCTTCAGAAATGTGGAAAATGGTCCGTTTTCAAATGTTTTATTTTTGAACGTCAGTTCACATTTGTAGGTGGATCATCAGTGTTAGAGCTAAAATTAGCATGTTTAAAGTGATTTTCATGCTTCCAGAGGCTCGGGAAGTGAATTAAATACTATTTGGAGGCATTTAATGTTCAAGCAAAAACAGCTGATTTTTGACAAAAGAGATAACACCCCCCCATTACGTCATGCTTCAGAAATGTGGAAAATGGTCCGTTTTCAAATGTTTTATTTTTGAACGTCAGTTCACATTTGTAGGTGGATCATCAGTGTTAGAGCTAAAATTAGCATGTTTAAAGTGATTTTCATGCTTCCAGGGGCCCTAAACACAAGATTTATGGAATGGTTAAAAGTGCATGAAAATGGCCAATTTACTCACTCTGAGTTTTCAAAAAGGGTTTCTTTACCCCGGGAAGTTAATTAAATACCATTTGGAGGCATTTAATGTTTGAGCCAAAACGGCTGATTTTCGACAAAAGTGATAACCCCCCCATTACGTCATGCTTCAGAAATGTGGAAAATGGTCGGTTTTCAAATGTTTTATTTTTGAACGTCAGTTCACATTTGTAGGTGGATCATCAGTGTTAGAGCTAAAATTAGCATGTTTAAAGTGATTTTCATGCTTCCAGGGGCACGGGAAGTGAATTAAATACTATTTGGAGGCATTTAATGTTCAAGCAAAAACAGCTGATTTTTGACAAAAGAGATAACACCCCCCCATTACGTCATGCTTCAGAAATGTGGAAAATGGTCCGTTTTCAAATGTTTTATTTTTGAACGTCAGTTCACATTTGTAGGTGGATCATCAGTGTTAGAGCTTAATTAGCATGTTTAAAGTGATTTTCATGCTTCCAGGGGCCCTAAACACAAGATTTATGGAATGGTTAAAAGTGCATGAAAATGGCAAATTTACTCACTCTGAGTTCTCAAAAAGGGTTTCTTCACCCCGGGAAGTTAATTAAATACCATTTGGATGCATTTAATGTTCGAGCCAAAACGGCTGATTTTCGACAAAAGAGATAACAGCTCCCCATTACGTCATGCTTCAGAAATGTGGAAAATGGTCCGTTTTCAAATGTTTTATTTTTGAACGTCAGTTCACATTTGTAGGTGGATCATCAGTGTTAGAGCTAAAATTAGCATGTTTAAAGTGATTTTCATGCTTCCAGGGGCTCGGGAAGTGAATTAAATACTATATGGAGGCATTTAATGTTCAAGCAAAAACAGCTGATTTTTGACAAAAGAGATAACACCCCCCCATTACGTCATGCTTCAGATATGTGGAAAATGGTCCGTTTTCAAATGTTTTATTTTTGAACGTCAGTTCACATTTGTAGGTGGATCATCAGTGTTAGAGCTAGAATTAGCATGTTTAAAGTGATTTTCATGCTTCCAGGGGCCCTAAACACAAGATTTATGGAATGGTTAAAAGTGCATGAAAATGGCCAATTTACTCACTCTGAGTTCTCAAAAAGGGTTTCTTCACCCCGGGAAGTTAATTAAATACCATTTGGAGGCATTTAATGTTCGAGACAAAACGGCTGATTTTCGACAAAAGAGATAACACCCCCCCATTATGTCATGCTTCAGAAATGTGGAAAATGGTCCGTTTTCAAATGTTTTATTTTTGAACGTCAGTTCACATTTGTAGGTGGATCATCAGTGTTAGAGCTAAAATTAGCATGTTTAAAGTGATTTTCATGCTTCCAGGGGCTCGGGAAGTGAATTAAATACTATTTGGAGGCATTTAATGTTCAAGCAAAAACAGCTGATTTTTGACAAAAGAGATAACACCCCCCCATTACTTCATGCTTCAGAAATGTGGAAAATGGTCCGTTTTCAAATGTTTTATTTTTGAACGTCAGTTCACATTTGTAGGTGGATCATCAGTGTTAGAGCTAAAATTAGCATGTTTAAAGTGATTTTCATGCTTCCAGGGGCCCTAAACACAAGATTTATGGAATGGTTAAAAGTGCATGAAAATGGCCAATTTACTCACTCTGAGTTCTCAAAAAGGGTTTCTTCACCCCGGGAAGTTACTTAAATACCATTTGGAGGCATTTAATGTTCGAGCTAAAACGGATGATTTTCGACAAAAGAGATAACACCCCCCTATTACGTCATGCTTCAGAAATGTGGAAAATGGTCTGTTTTCAAATGTTTTATTTTTGAACGTCAGTTCACATTTGTAGGTGGATCATCAGTGTTAGAGCTAAAATTAGCATGTTTAAAGTGATTTTCATGCTTCCAGGGGCTCGGGAAGTGAATTAAATACTATTTGGAGGCATTTAATGTTCAAGCAAAAACAGCTGATTTTTGACAAAAGAGATAACACCCCCCCATTACGTCATGCTTCAGAAATGTGGAAAATGGTCCGTTTTCAAATGTTTTATTTTTGAACGTCAGTTCACATTTGTAGGTGGATCATCAGTGTTAGAGCTAAAATTAGCATGTTTAAAGTGATTTTTATGCTTCCAGGGGCCCTAAACACAAGATTTATGGAATGGTTAAAAGTGCATGAAAATGGCCAATTTACTCACTCTGAGTTTTCAAAAAGGGTTTCTTTACCCCGGGAAGTTAATTAAATACCATTTGGAGGCATTTAATGTTCGATCCAAAACGGCTGATTTTCGACAAAAGTGATAACCCCCCCCATTACGTCATGCTTCAGAAATGTGGAAAATGGTCGGTTTTCAAATGTTTTATTTTTGAACGTCAGTTCACATTTGTAGGTGGATCATCAGTGTTAGAGCTAAAATTAGCATGTTTAAAGTGATTTTCATGCTTCCAGGGGCACGGGAAGTGAATTAAATACTATTTGGAGGCATTTAATGTTCAAGCAAAAACAGCTGATTTTTGACAAAAGAGATAACACCCCCCCATTACGTCATGCTTCAGAAATGTGGAAAATGGTCCGTTTTCAAATGTTTTATTTTTGAACGTCAGTTCACATTTGTAGGTGGATCATCAGTGTTAGAGCTTAATTAGCATGTTTAAAGTGATTTTCATGCTTCCAGGGGCCCTAAACACAAGATTTATGGAATGGTTAAAAGTGCATGAAAATGGCAAATTTACTTACTCTGAGTTCTCAAAAAGGGTTTCTTCACCCCGGGAAGTTAATTAAATACCATTTGGATGCATTTAATGTTCGAGCCAAAACGGCTGATTTTCGACAAAAGAGATAACAGCTCCCCATTACGTCATGCTTCAGAAATGTGGAAAATGGTCCGTTTTCAAATGTTTTATTTTTGAACGTCAGTTCACATTTGTAGGTGGATCATCAGTGTTAGAGCTAAAATTAGCATGTTTAAAGTGATTTTCATGCTTCCAGGGGCCCTAAACACAAGATTTATGGAATGGTTAAAAGTGCATGAAAATGGCCAATTTACTCACTCTGAGTTCTCAAAAAGGGTTTCTTCACCCCGGGAAGTTAATTAAATACCATTTGGAGGCATTTAATGTTCGAGACAAAACGGCTGATTTTCGACAAAAGAGATAACACCCCCCCATTATGTCATGCTTCAGAAATGTGGAAAATGGTCCGTTTTCAAATGTTTTATTTTTGAACGTCAGTTCACATTTGTAGGTGGATCATCAGTGTTAGAGCTAAAATTAGCATGTTTAAAGTGATTTTCATGCTTCCAGGGGCTCGGGAAGTGAATTAAATACTATTTGGAGGCATTTAATGTTCAAGCAAAAACAGCTGATTTTTGACAAAAGAGATAACACCCCCCCATTACTTCATGCTTCAGAAATTCGGAAAATGGTCCGTTTTCAAATGTTTTATTTTTGAACGTCAGTTCACATTTGTAGGTGGATCATCAGTGTTAGAGCTAAAATTAGCATGTTTAAAGTGATTTTCATGCTTCCAGGGGCCCTAAACACAAGATTTATGGAATGGTTAAAAGTGCATGAAAATGGCCAATTTACTCACTCTGAGTTCTCAAAAAGGGTTTCTTCACCCCGGGAAGTTACTTAAATACCATTTGGAGGCATTTAATGTTCAAGCAAAAATGGCTGATTTTCGACAAAAGAGATAACACCCCCTCATTACGTCATGCTTCAGAAATGTGGAAAATGGTCCGTTTTCAAATGTTTTATTTTTGAACGTCAGTTCACATTTGTAGGTGGATCATCAGTGTTAGAGCTAAAATTAGCATGTTTAAAGTGATTTTCATGCTTTCAGGGGCCCTAAACACAAGATTTATGGAATGGTTAAAAGTGCATGAAAATGGCCAATTTACTCACTCTGAGTTCTCAAAAAAGGTTTCTTCATCCCGGGAAGTTAATTAAATACCATTTGGAGGCATTTAATGTTCGAGCTAAAACGGATGATTTTCGACAAAAGAGATAACACCCCCCCATTACGTCATGCTTAAAAATGTGGAAAATGGTCCTTTTTCAAATGTTTTATTTTGGAACGTCGGTTCACATTTGTAGGTGGATCATCAGTGTTAGAGCTAAAATTAGCATGTTTAAAGTGATTTTCATGCTTCCAGGGGCTCGAGAAGTGAATTAAATACTATTTGGAGGCATTTAATGTTCAAGCAAAAACAGCTGATTTTTGACAAAAGAGATCACACCCCCCCATTACGTCATGCTTCAGAAATGTGGAAAATGGTCCGTTTTCAAATGTTTTATTTTTGAACGTCAGTTCACATTTGTAGGTGGATCATCAGTGTTAGAGCTTAATTAGCATGTTTAAAGTGATTTTCATGCTTCCAGGGGCCCTAAACACAAGATTTATGGAATGGTTAAAAGTGCATGAAAATGGCAAATTTACTTACTCTGAGTTCTCAAAAAGGGTTTCTTCACCCCGGGAAGTTAATTAAATACCATTTGGATGCATTTAATGTTCGAGCCAAAACGGCTGATTTTCGACAAAAGAGATAACAGCTCCCCATTACGTCATGCTTCAGAAATGTGGAAAATGGTCCGTTTTCAAATGTTTTATTTTTGAACGTCAGTTCACATTTGTAGGTGGATCATCAGTGTTAGAGCTAAAATTAGCATGTTTAAAGTGATTTTCATGCTTCCAGGGGCCCTAAACACAAGATTTATGGAATGGTTAAAAGTGCATGAAAATGGCCAATTTACTCACTCTGAGTTCTCAAAAAGGGTTTCTTCACCCCGGGAAGTTAATTAAATACCATTTGGAGGCATTTAATGTTCGAGACAAAACGGCTGATTTTCGACAAAAGAGATAACACCCCCCCATTATGTCATGCTTCAGAAATGTGGAAAATGGTCCGTTTTCAAATGTTTTATTTTTGAACGTCAGTTCACATTTGTAGGTGGATCATCAGTGTTAGAGCTAAAATTAGCATGTTTAAAGTGATTTTCATGCTTCCAGGGGCTCGGGAAGTGAATTAAATACTATTTGGAGGCATTTAATGTTCAAGCAAAAACAGCTGATTTTTGACAAAAGAGATAACACCCCCCCATTACTTCACGCTTCAGAAATTCGGAAAATGGTCCGTTTTCAAATGTTTTATTTTTGAACGTCAGTTCACATTTGTAGGTGGATCATCAGTGTTAGAGCTAAAATTAGCATGTTTAAAGTGATTTTCATGCTTCCAGGGGCCCTAAACACAAGATTTATGGAATGGTTAAAAGTGCATGAAAATGGCCAATTTACTCACTCTGAGTTCTCAAAAAGGGTTTCTTCACCCCGGGAAGTTACTTAAATACCATTTGGAGGCATTTAATGTTCAAGCAAAAATGGCTGATTTTCGACAAAAGAGATAACACCCCCTCATTACGTCATGCTTCAGAAATGTGGAAAATGGTCCGTTTTCAAATGTTTTATTTTTGAACGTCAGTTCACATTTGTAGGTGGATCATCAGTGTTAGAGCTAAAATTAGCATGTTTAAAGTGATTTTCATGCTTTCAGGGGCCCTAAACACAAGATTTATGGAATGGTTAAAAGTGCATGAAAATGGCCAATTTACTCACTCTGAGTTCTCAAAAAAGGTTTCTTCATCCCGGGAAGTTAATTAAATACCATTTGGAGGCATTTAATGTTCGAGCTAAAACGGATGATTTTCGACAAAAGAGATAACACCCCCCCATTACGTCATGCTTAAAAATGTGGAAAATGGTCCTTTTTCAAATGTTTTATTTTGGAACGTCGGTTCACATTTGTTGGTGGATCATCAGTGTTAGAGCTAAAATTAGCATGTTTAAAGTGATTTTCATGCTTCCAGGGGCTCGAGAAGTGAATTAAATACTATTTGGAGGCATTTAATGTTCAAGCAAAAACAGCTGATTTTTGACAAAAGAGATCACACCCCCCCATTACGTCATGCTTCAGAAATGTGGAAAATGGTCCGTTTTCAAATGTTTTATTTTTGAACGTCAGTTCACATTTGTAGGTGGATCATCAGTGTTAGAGCTAAAATTAGCATGTTTAAAGTGATTTTCATGCTTCCAGGGGCCCTAAACACAAGATTTATGGAATGGTTAAAAGTGCATGAAAATGGCCAATTTACTCACTCTGAGTTTTCAAAAAGGGTTTCTTTACCCCGGGAAGTTAATTAAATACCATTTGGAGGCATTTAATGTTTGAGCCAAAACGGCTGATTTTCGACAAAAGTGATAACCCCCCCATTACGTCATGCTTCAGAAATGTGGAAAATGGTCGGTTTTCAAATGTTTTATTTTTGAACGTCAGTTCACATTTGTAGGTGGATCATCAGTGTTAGAGCTAAAATTAGCATGTTTAAAGTGATTTTCATGCTTCCAGGGGCACGGGAAGTGAATTAAATACTATTTGGAGGCATTTAATGTTCAAGCAAAAACAGCTGATTTTTGACAAAAGAGATAACACCCCCCCATTACGTCATGCTTCAGAAATGTGGAAAATGGTCCGTTTTCAAATGTTTTATTTTTGAACGTCAGTTCACATTTGTAGGTGGATCATCAGTGTTAGAGCTTAATTAGCATGTTTAAAGTGATTTTCATGCTTCCAGGGGCCCTAAACACAAGATTTATGGAATGGTTAAAAGTGCATGAAAATGGCAAATTTACTCACTCTGAGTTCTCAAAAAGGGTTTCTTCACCCCGGGAAGTTAATTAAATACCATTTGGATGCATTTAATGTTCGAGCCAAAACGGCTGATTTTCGACAAAAGAGATAACAGCTCCCCATTACGTCATGCTTCAGAAATGTGGAAAATGGTCCGTTTTCAAATGTTTTATTTTTGAACGTCAGTTCACATTTGTAGGTGGATCATCAGTGTTAGAGCTAAAATTAGCATGTTTAAAGTGATTTTCATGCTTCCAGGGGCTCGGGAAGTGAATTAAATACTATATGGAGGCATTTAATGTTCAAGCAAAAACAGCTGATTTTTGACAAAAGAGATAACACCCCCCCATTACGTCATGCTTCAGATATGTGGAAAATGGTCCGTTTTCAAATGTTTTATTTTTGAACGTCAGTTCACATTTGTAGGTGGATCATCAGTGTTAGAGCTAGAATTAGCATGTTTAAAGTGATTTTCATGCTTCCAGGGGCCCTAAACACAAGATTTATGGAATGGTTAAAAGTGCATGAAAATGGCCAATTTACTCACTCTGAGTTCTCAAAAAGGGTTTCTTCACCCCGGGAAGTTAATTAAATACCATTTGGAGGCATTTAATGTTCGAGACAAAACGGCTGATTTTCGACAAAAGAGATAACACCCCCCCATTATGTCATGCTTCAGAAATGTGGAAAATGGTCCGTTTTCAAATGTTTTATTTTTGAACGTCAGTTCACATTTGTAGGTGGATCATCAGTGTTAGAGCTAAAATTAGCATGTTTAAAGTGATTTTCATGCTTCCAGGGGCTCGGGAAGTGAATTAAATACTATTTGGAGGCATTTAATGTTCAAGCAAAAACAGCTGATTTTTGACAAAAGAGATAACACCCCCCCATTACTTCATGCTTCAGAAATGTGGAAAATGGTCCGTTTTCAAATGTTTTATTTTTGAACGTCAGTTCACATTTGTAGGTGGATCATCAGTGTTAGAGCTAAAATTAGCATGTTTAAAGTGATTTTCATGCTTCCAGGGGCCCTAAACACAAGATTTATGGAATGGTTAAAAGTGCATGAAAATGGCCAATTTACTCACTCTGAGTTCTCAAAAAGGGTTTCTTCACCCCGGGAAGTTACTTAAATACCATTTGGAGGCATTTAATGTTCGAGCTAAAACGGATGATTTTCGACAAAAGAGATAACACCCCCCTATTACGTCATGCTTCAGAAATGTGGAAAATGGTCCGTTTTCAAATGTTTTATTTTTGAACGTCAGTTCACATTTGTAGGTGGATCATCAGTGTTAGAGCTAAAATTAGCATGTTTAAAGTGATTTTCATGCTTCCAGGGGCTCGGGAAGTGAATTAAATACTATTTGGAGGCATTTAATGTTCAAGCAAAAACAGCTGATTTTTGACAAAAGAGATAACACCCCCCCATTACGTCATGCTTCAGAAATGTGGAAAATGGTCCGTTTTCAAATGTTTTATTTTTGAACGTCAGTTCACATTTGTAGGTGGATCATCAGTGTTAGAGCTAAAATTAGCATGTTTAAAGTGATTTTTATGCTTCCAGGGGCCCTAAACACAAGATTTATGGAATGGTTAAAAGTGCATGAAAATGGCCAATTTACTCACTCTGAGTTTTCAAAAAGGGTTTCTTTACCCCGGGAAGTTAATTAAATACCATTTGGAGGCATTTAATGTTCGATCCAAAACGGCTGATTTTCGACAAAAGTGATAACCCCCCCCATTACGTCATGCTTCAGAAATGTGGAAAATGGTCGGTTTTCAAATGTTTTATTTTTGAACGTCAGTTCACATTTGTAGGTGGATCATCAGTGTTAGAGCTAAAATTAGCATGTTTAAAGTGATTTTCATGCTTCCAGGGGCACGGGAAGTGAATTAAATACTATTTGGAGGCATTTAATGTTCAAGCAAAAACAGCTGATTTTTGACAAAAGAGATAACACCCCCCCATTACGTCATGCTTCAGAAATGTGGAAAATGGTCCGTTTTCAAATGTTTTATTTTTGAACGTCAGTTCACATTTGTAGGTGGATCATCAGTGTTAGAGCTTAATTAGCATGTTTAAAGTGATTTTCATGCTTCCAGGGGCCCTAAACACAAGATTTATGGAATGGTTAAAAGTGCATGAAAATGGCAAATTTACTCACTCTGAGTTCTCAAAAAGGGTTTCTTCACCCCGGGAAGTTAATTAAATACCATTTGGATGCATTTAATGTTCGAGCCAAAACGGCTGATTTTCGACAAAAGAGATAACAGCTCCCCATTACGTCATGCTTCAGAAATGTGGAAAATGGTCCGTTTTCAAATGTTTTATTTTTGAACGTCAGTTCACATTTGTAGGTGGATCATCAGTGTTAGAGCTAAAATTAGCATGTTTAAAGTGATTTTCATGCTTCCAGGGGCCCTAAACACAAGATTTATGGAATGGTTAAAAGTGCATGAAAATGGCCAATTTACTCACTCTGAGTTCTCAAAAAGGGTTTCTTCACCCCGGGAAGTTAATTAAATACCATTTGGAGGCATTTAATGTTCGAGACAAAACGGCTGATTTTCGACAAAAGAGATAACACCCCCCCATTATGTCATGCTTCAGAAATGTGGAAAATGGTCCGTTTTCAAATGTTTTATTTTTGAACGTCAGTTCACATTTGTAGGTGGATCATCAGTGTTAGAGCTAAAATTAGCATGTTTAAAGTGATTTTCATGCTTCCAGGGGCTCGGGAAGTGAATTAAATACTATTTGGAGGCATTTAATGTTCAAGCAAAAACAGCTGATTTTTGACAAAAGAGATAACACCCCCCCATTACTTCATGCTTCAGAAATTCGGAAAATGGTCCGTTTTCAAATGTTTTATTTTTGAACGTCAGTTCACATTTGTAGGTGGATCATCAGTGTTAGAGCTAAAATTAGCATGTTTAAAGTGATTTTCATGCTTCCAGGGGCCCTAAACACAAGATTTATGGAATGGTTAAAAGTGCATGAAAATGGCCAATTTACTCACTCTGAGTTCTCAAAAAGGGTTTCTTCACCCCGGGAAGTTACTTAAATACCATTTGGAGGCATTTAATGTTCAAGCAAAAATGGCTGATTTTCGACAAAAGAGATAACACCCCCTCATTACGTCATGCTTCAGAAATGTGGAAAATGGTCCGTTTTCAAATGTTTTATTTTTGAACGTCAGTTCACATTTGTAGGTGGATCATCAGTGTTAGAGCTAAAATTAGCATGTTTAAAGTGATTTTCATGCTTTCAGGGGCCCTAAACACAAGATTTATGGAATGGTTAAAAGAGCATGAAAATGGCCAATTTACTCACTCTGAGTTCTCAAAAAAGGTTTCTTCATCCCGGGAAGTTAATTAAATACCATTTGGAGGCATTTAATGTTCGAGCTAAAACGGATGATTTTCGACAAAAGAGATAACACCCCCCCATTACGTCATGCTTAAAAATGTGGAAAATGGTCCTTTTTCAAATGTTTTATTTTGGAACGTCGGTTCACATTTGTAGGTGGATCATCAGTGTTAGAGCTAAAATTAGCATGTTTAAAGTGATTTTCATGCTTCCAGGGGCTCGAGAAGTAAATTAAATACTATTTGGAGGCATTTAATGTTCAAGCAAAAACAGCTGATTTTTGACAAAAGAGATCACACCCCCCCATTACGTCATGCTTCAGAAATGTGGAAAATGGTCCGTTTTCAAATGTTTTATTTTTGAACGTCAGTTCACATTTGTAGGTGGATCATCAGTGTTAGAGCTAAAATTAGCATGTTTAAAGTGATTGTCATGCTTCCAGGGGCCCTAAACACAAGATTTATGGAATGGTTAAAAGTGCATGAAAATGGCCAATTTACTCACTCTGAGTTCTCAAAAAAGGTTTCTTCATCCCGGGAAGTTAATTAAATACCATTTGGAGGCATTTAATGTTCGAGCTAAAACGGATGATTTTCGACAAAAGAGATAACACCCCCCCCATTACGTCATGCTTCAGAAATGTGGAAAATGGTCTGTTTTCAAATGTTTTATTTTTGAACGTCAGTTCACATTTGTAGGTGGATCATCAGTGTTAGAGCTAAAATTAGCATGTTTAAAGTGATTTTCATGCTTCCAGGGGCTCGGGAAGTGAATTAAATACTATTTGGAGGCATTTAATGTCCAAGCAAATACAGCTGATTTTTGACAAAAGAGATAACACCCCCCCATTACGTCATGCTTCAGAAATGTGGAAAATGGTCCGTTTTCAAATGTTTTATTTTTGAACGTCAGTTCACATTTGTAGGTGGATCATCAGTGTTAGAGCTAAAATTAGCATGTTTAAAGTGATTTTCATGCTTCCTGGGGCTCGGGAAGTGAATTAAATACTATTTGGAGGCATTTAATGTTCAAGCAAAAACAGCTGATTTTTGACAAAAGAGATAACACCCCCCCATTACGTCATGCTTCAGAAATGTGGAAAAGGGTCCGTTTTCAAATGTTTTTTTTTTGAACGTCAGTTCACATTTGTAGGTGGATCATCAGTGTTAGAGCTAAAATTAGCATGTTTAAAGTGATTTTCATGCTTCCAGGGGCCCTAAACTCAAGATTTATGGAATGGTTAAAAGTGCATGAAAATGGCCAATTTACTCACTCTGAGTTCTCAAAAAGGGTTTCTTCACCCCGGGAAGTTAATTAAATACCATTTGGAGGCATTTAATGTTCGAGCCAAAACGGCTGATTTTCGACAAAAGAGATAACACCCCCCCATTACTTCATGCTTCAGAAATGTGGAAAATGGTCCGTTTTCAAATGTTTTATTTTTGAACGTCAGTTCACATTTGTAGGAGGATCATCAGTGTTAGAGCTAAAATTAGCATGTTTAAAGTGATTTTCATGCTTCCAGGGGCTCGGGAAGTGAATTAAATACTATTTGGAGGCATTTAATGTTCAAGCAAAAACAGCTGATTTTTGACAAAAGAGATAACACCCCCCCATTACGTCATGCTTCAGAAATGTGGAAAATGTTCCGTTTTCAAATGTTTTATTTTTGAACGTCAGTTCACATTTGTAGGTGGATCATCAGTGTTAGAGCTAAAATTAGCATGTTTAAAGTGATTTTCATGCTTCCAGGGGCCCTAAACACAAGATTTATGGAATGGTTAAAAAACCATGAAAATGGCCAATTTACTCACTCTGAGTTCTCAAAAAGGGTTTCTTCACCCCGGGAAGTTAATTAAATACCATTTAGAGGCATTTAATGTTCGAGCCAAAATGGCTGATTTTTGACAAAAGAGATAACACCCCCCCATTACGTCATGCTTCAGAAATGTGGAAAATGGTCCGTTTTCAAATGTTTTATTTTTGAACGTCAGTTCACATTTGTAGGTGGATCATCAGTGTTAGAGGTAAAATTAGCATGTTTAAAGTGATTTTCATGCTTCCAGGGGCCCTAAACACAAGATTTATGGAATGGTTAAAAGTGCATGAAAATGGCCAATTTACTCACTCTGAGTTCTCAAAAAGGGTTTCTTCACCCCGGGAAGTTAATTAAATACCATTTGGAGGCATTTAATGTTCGAGCAAAAACAGCTGATTTTCGACAACAGAGATAACACCCCCCCATTACGTCATGCTTCAGAAATGTGGAAAATGGTCCGTTTTCAAATGTTTTATTTTTGAACGTCAGTTCACATTTGTAGGTGATCATCAGTGTTAGAGCTAAAATTAGCATGTTTAAAGTGATTTTCATGCTTCCAGGGGCCCTAAACACAAGATTTATGGAATGGTTAAAAGTGCATGAAAATGGCCAATTTACTCACTCTGAGTTCTCAAAAAAGGTTTCTTCATCCCGGGAAGTTAATTAAATACCATTTGGAGGCATTTAATGTTCGAGCTAAAACGGATGATTTTCGACAAAAGAGATAACACCCCCCTATTACGTCATGCTTCAGAAATGTGGAAAATGGTCCGTTTTCAAATGTTTTATTTTTGAACGTCAGTTCACATTTGTAGGTGGATCATCAGTGTTAGAGCTAAAATTAGCATGTTTAAAGTGATTTTCATGCTTCCAGGGGCTCGGGAAGTGAATTAAATACTATTTGGAGGCATTTAATGTTCAAGCAAAAACAGCTGATTTTTGACAAAAGAGATAACACCCCCCCCATTATGTCATGCTTCAGAAATGTGGAAAATGGTCCGTTTTCAAATGTTTTATTTTTGAACGTCAGTTCACATTTGTAGGTGGATCATCAGTGTTAGAGCTAAAATTAGCATGTTTAAAGTGATTTTCATGCTTCCAGGGGCTCGGGAAGTGAATTAAATACTATTTGGAGGCATTTAATGTTCGAGCAAAAACGGCTGATTTTCGACAACAGAGATAACACCCCCCCATTACGTCATGCTTCAGAAATGTGGAAAATGGTCCGTTTTCAAATGTTTTATTTTTGAACGTCAGTTCACATTTGTAGGTGGATCATCAGTGTTAGAGCTAAAATTAGCATGTTTAAAGTGATTTTCATGCTTCCAGGGGCCCTAAACACAAGATTTATGGAATGGTTAAAAGTGCATGATAATGGCCAATTTACTCACTCTGAGTTCTCAAAAAAGGTTTCTTCATCCCGGGAAGTTAATTAAATACCATTTGGAGGCATTTAATGTCCGAGCTAAAACGGATGATTTTCGACAAAAGAGATAACACCCCCCTATTACGTCATGCTTCAGAAATGTGGAAAATGGTCCGTTTTCAAATGTTTTATTTTTGAACGTCAGTTCACATTTGTAGGTGGATCATCAGTGTTAGAGCTAAAATTAGCATGTTTAAAGTGATTTTCATGCTTCCAGAGGCTCGGGAAGTGAATTAAATACTATTTGGAGGCATTTAATGTTCAAGCAAAAACAGCTGATTTTTGACAAAAGAGATAACACCCCCCCATTACGTCATGCTTCAGAAATGTGGAAAATGGTCCGTTTTCAAATGTTTTATTTTTGAACGTCAGTTCACATTTGTAGGTGGATCATCAGTGTTAGAGCTAAAATTAGCATGTTTAAAGTGATTTTCATGCTTCCAGGGGCCCTAAACACAAGATTTATGGAATGGTTAAAAGTGCATGAAAATGGCCAATTTACTCACTCTGAGTTTTCAAAAAGGGTTTCTTTACCCCGGGAAGTTAATTAAATACCATTTGGAGGCATTTAATGTTCGAGCCAAAACGGCTGATTTTCGACAAAAGTGATAACCCCCCCATTACGTCATGCTTCAGAAATGTGGAAAATGGTCGGTTTTCAAATGTTTTATTTTTGAACGTCAGTTCACATTTGTAGGTGGATCATCAGTGTTAGAGCTAAAATTAGCATGTTTAAAGTGATTTTCATGCTTCCAGGGGCACGGGAAGTGAATTAAATACTATTTGGAGGCATTTAATGTTCAAGCAAAAACAGCTGATTTTTGACAAAAGAGATAACACCCCCCCATTACGTCATGCTTCAGAAATGTGGAAAATGGTCCGTTTTCAAATGTTTTATTTTTGAACGTCAGTTCACATTTGTAGGTGGATCATCAGTGTTAGAGCTTAATTAGCATGTTTAAAGTGATTTTCATGCTTCCAGGGGCCCTAAACACAAGATTTATGGAATGGTTAAAAGTGCATGAAAATGGCAAATTTACTCACTCTGAGTTCTCAAAAAGGGTTTCTTCACCCCGGGAAGTTAATTAAATACCATTTGGATGCATTTAATGTTCGAGCCAAAACGGGTGATTTTCGACAAAAGAGATAACAGCTCCCCATTACGTCACGCTTCAGAAATGTGGAAAATGGTCCGTTTTCAAATGTTTTATTTTTGAACGTCAGTTCACATTTGTAGGTGGATCATCAGTGTTAGAGCTAAAATTAGCATGTTTAAAGTGATTTTCATGCTTCCAGGGGCTCGGGAAGTGAATTAAATACTATATGGAGGCATTTAATGTTCAAGCAAAAACAGCTGATTTTTGACAAAAGAGATAACACCCCCCCATTACGTCATGCTTCAGATATGTGGAAAATGGTCCGTTTTCAAATGTTTTATTTTTGAACGTCAGTTCACATTTGTAGGTGGATCATCAGTGTTAGAGCTAGAATTAGCATGTTTAAAGTGATTTTCATGCTTCCAGGGGCCCTAAACACAAGATTTATGGAATGGTTAAAAGTGCATGAAAATGGCCAATTTACTCACTCTGAGTTCTCAAAAAGGGTTTCTTCACCCCGGGAAGTTAATTAAATACCATTTGGAGGCATTTAATGTTCGAGACAAAACGGCTGATTTTCGACAAAAGAGATAACACCCCCCCATTATGTCATGCTTCAGAAATGTGGAAAATGGTCCGTTTTCAAATGTTTTATTTTTGAACGTCAGTTCACATTTGTAGGTGGATCATCAGTGTTAGAGCTCAAATTAGCATGTTTAAAGTGATTTTCATGCTTCCAGGGGCTCGGGAAGTGAATTAAATACTATTTGGAGGCATTTAATGTTCAAGCAAAAACAGCTGATTTTTGACAAAAGAGATAACACCCCCCCATTACTTCATGCTTCAGAAATGTGGAAAATGGTCCGTTTTCAAATGTTTTATTTTTGAACGTCAGTTCACATTTGTAGGTGGATCATCAGTGTTAGAGCTAAAATTAGCATGTTTAAAGTGATTTTCATGCTTCCAGGGGCCCTAAACACAAGATTTATGGAATGGTTAAAAGTGCATGAAAATGGCCAATTTACTCACTCTGAGTTCTCAAAAAGGGTTTCTTCACCCCGGGAAGTTACTTAAATACCATTTGGAGGCATTTAATGTTCGAGCTAAAACGGATGATTTTCGACAAAAGAGATAACACCCCCCTATTACGTCATGCTTCAGAAATGTGGAAAATGGTCCGTTTTCAAATGTTTTATTTTTGAACGTCAGTTCACATTTGTAGGTGGATCATCAGTGTTAGAGCTGAAATTAGCATGTTTAAAGTGATTTTCATGCTTCCAGGGGCTCGGGAAGTGAATTAAATACTATTTGGAGGCATTTAATGTTCAAGCAAAAACAGCTGATTTTTGACAAAAGAGATAACACCCCCCCATTACGTCATGCTTCAGAAATGTGGAAAATGGTCCGTTTTCAAATGTTTTATTTTTGAACGTCAGTTCACATTTGTAGGTGGATCATCAGTGTTAGAGCTAAAATTAGCATGTTTAAAGTGATTTTCATGCTTCCAGGGGCCCTAAACACAAGATTTATGGAATGGTTAAAAGTGCATGAAAATGGCCAATTTACTCACTCTGAGTTTTCAAAAAGGGTTTCTTTACCCCGGGAAGTTAATTAAATACCATTTGGAGGCATTTAATGTTCGATCCAAAACGGCTGATTTTCGACAAAAGTGATAACCCCCCCCCATTACGTCATGCTTCAGAAATGTGGAAAATGGTCGGTTTTCAAATGTTTTATTTTTGAACGTCAGTTCACATTTGTAGGTGGATCATCAGTGTTAGAGCTAAAATTAGCATGTTTAAAGTGATTTTCATGCTTCCAGGGGCACGGGAAGTGAATTAAATACTATTTGAAGGCATTTAATGTTCAAGCAAAAACAGCTGATTTTTGACAAAAGAGATAACACCCCCCCATTACGTCATGCTTCAGAAATGTGGAAAATGGTCCGTTTTCAAATGTTTTATTTTTGAACGTCAGTTCACATTTGTAGGTGGATCATCAGTGTTAGAGCTTAATTAGCATGTTTAAAGTGATTTTCATGCTTCCAGGGGCCCTAAACACAAGATTTATGGAATGGTTAAAAGTGCATGAAAATGGCAAATTTACTCACTCTGAGTTCTCAAAAAGGGTTTCTTCACCCCGGGAAGTTAATTAAATACCATTTGGATGCATTTAATGTTCGAGCCAAAACGGCTGATTTTCGACAAAAGAGATAAAAGCTCCCCATTACGTCATGCTTCAGAAATGTGGAAAATGGTCCGTTTTCAAATGTTTTATTTTTGAACGTCAGTTCACATTTGTAGGTGGATCATCAGTGTTAGAGCTAAAATTAGCATGTTTAAAGTGATTTTCATGCTTCCAGGGGCTCGGGAAGTGAATTAAATACTATATGGAGGCATTTAATGTTCAAGCAAAAACAGCTGATTTTTGACAAAAGAGATAACACCCCCCCATTACGTCATGCTTCAGATATGTGGAAAATGGTCCGTTTTCAAATGTTTTATTTTTGAACGTCAGTTCACATTTGTAGGTGGATCATCAGTGTTAGAGCTAAAATTAGCATGTTTAAAGTGATTTTCATGCTTCCAGGGGCCCTAAACACAAGATTTATGGAATGGTTAAAAGTGCATGAAAATGGCCAATTTACTCACTCTGAGTTCTCAAAAAGGGTTTCTTCACCCCGGGAAGTTAATTAAATACCATTTGGAGGCATTTAATGTTCGAGACAAAACGGCTGATTTTCGACAAAAGAGATAACACCCCCCCATTATGTCATGCTTCAGAAATGTGGAAAATGGTCCGTTTTCAAATGTTTTATTTTTGAACGTCAGTTCACATTTGTAGGTGGATCATCAGTGTTAGAGCTAAAATTAGCATGTTTAAAGTGATTTTCATGCTTCCAGGGGCTCGGGAAGTGAATTAAATACTATTTGGAGGCATTTAATGTTCAAGCAAAAACAGCTGATTTTTGACAAAAGAGATAACACCCCCCCATTACTTCATGCTTCAGAAATTCGGAAAATGGTCCGTTTTCAAATGTTTTATTTTTGAACGTCAGTTCACATTTGTAGGTGGATCATCAGTGTTAGAGCTAAAATTAGCATGTTTAAAGTGATTTTCATGCTTCCAGGGGCCCTAAACACAAGATTTATGGAATGGTTAAAAGTGCATGAAAATGGCCAATTTACTCACTCTGAGTTCTCAAAAAGGGTTTCTTCACCCCGGGAAGTTACTTAAATACCATTTGGAGGCATTTAATGTTCAAGCAAAAATGGCTGATTTTCGACAAAAGAGATAACACCCCCTCATTACGTCATGCTTCAGAAATGTGGAAAATGGTCCGTTTTCAAATGTTTTATTTTTGAACGTCAGTTCACATTTGTAGGTGGATCATCAGTGTTAGAGCTAAAATTAGCATGTTTAAAGTGATTTTCATGCTTTCAGGGGCCCTAAACACAAGATTTATGGAATGGTTAAAAGTGCATGAAAATGGCCAATTTACTCACTCTGAGTTCTCAAAAAAGGTTTCTTCATCCCGGGAAGTTAATTAAATACCATTTGGAGGCATTTAATGTTCGAGCTAAAACGGATGATTTTCGACAAAAGAGATAACACCCCCCCATTACGTCATGCTTAAAAATGTGGAAAATGGTCCTTTTTCAAATGTTTTATTTTGGAACGTCAGTTCACATTTGTAGGTGGATCATCAGTGTTAGAGCTAAAATTAGCATGTTTAAAGTGATTTTCATGCTTCCAGGGGCTCGAGAAGTGAATTAAATACTATTTGGAGGCATTTAATGTTCAAGCAAAAACAGCTGATTTTTGACAAAAGAGATCACACCCCCCCATTACGTCATGCTTCAGAAATGTGGAAAATGGTCCGTTTTCAAATGTTTTATTTTTGAACGTCAGTTCACATTTGTAGGTGGATCATCAGTGTTAGAGCTAAAATTAGCATGTTTAAAGTGATTGTCATGCTTCCAGGGGCCCTAAACACAAGATTTATGGAATGGTTAAAAGTGCATGAAAATGGCCAATTTACTCACTCTGAGTTCTCAAAAAAGGTTTCTTCATCCCGGGAAGTTAATTAAATACCATTTGGAGGCATTTAATGTTCGAGCTAAAACGGATGATTTTCGACAAAAGAGATAACACCCCCCCCCATTACGTCATGCTTCAGAAATGTGGAAAATGGTCTGTTTTCAAATGTTTTATTTTTGAACGTCAGTTCACATTTGTAGGTGGATCATCAGTGTTAGAGCTAAAATTAGCATGTTTAAAGTGATTTTCATGCTTCCAGGGGCTCGGGAAGTGAATTAAATACTATTTGGAGGCATTTAATGTCCAAGCAAATACAGCTGATTTTTGACAAAAGAGATAACACCCCCCCATTACGTCATGCTTCAGAAATGTGGAAAATGGTCCGTTTTCAAATGTTTTATTTTTGAACGTCAGTTCACATTTGTAGGTGGATCATCAGTGTTAGAGCTAAAATTAGCATGTTTAAAGTGATTTTCATGCTTCCTGGGGCTCGGGAAGTGAATTAAATACTATTTGGAGGCATTTAATGTTCAAGCAAAAACAGCTGATTTTTGACAAAAGAGATAACACCCCCCCATACGTCATGCTTCAGAAATGTGGAAAAGGGTCCGTTTTCAAATGTTTTTTTTTTGAACGTCAGTTCACATTTGTAGGTGGATCATCAGTGTTAGAGCTAAAATTAGCATGTTTAAAGTGATTTTCATGCTTCCAGGGGCCCTAAACTCAAGATTTATGGAATGGTTAAAAGTGCATGAAAATGGCCAATTTACTCACTCTGAGTTCTCAAAAAGGGTTTCTTCACCCCGGGAAGTTAATTAAATACCATTTGGAGGCATTTAATGTTCGAGCCAAAACGGCTGATTTTTGACAAAAGAGATAACACCCCCCCATTACTTCATGCTTCAGAAATGTGGAAAATGGTCCGTTTTCAAATGTTTTATTTTTGAACGTCAGTTCACATTTGTAGGAGGATCATCAGTGTTAGAGCTAAAATTAGCATGTTTAAAGTGATTTTCATGCTTCCAGGGGCTCGGGAAGTGAATTAAATACTATTTGGAGGCATTTAATGTTCAAGCAAAAACAGCTGATTTTTGACAAAAGAGATAACACCCCCCCATTACGTCATGCTTCAGAAATGTGGAAAATGGTCCGTTTTCAAATGTTTTATTTTTGAACGTCAGTTCACATTTGTAGGTGGATCATCAGTGTTAGAGCTAAAATTAGCATGTTTAAAGTGATTTTCATGCTTCCAGGGGCCCTAAACACAAGATTTATGGAATGGTTAAAAGTGCATGAAAATGGCCAATTTACTCACTCTGAGTTGTCAAAAAGGGTTTCTTCACCCCGGGAAGTTAATTAAATACCATTTGGAGGCATTTAATGTTCAAGACAAAACGGCTGATTTTCGACAAAAGAGATAACACCCCCCATTATGTCATGCTTCAGAAATGTGGAAAATGGTCCGTTTTCAAATGTTTTATTTTTGAACGTCAGTTCACATTTGTAGGTGGATCATCAGTGTTAGAGCTAAAATTAGCATGTTTAAAGTGATTTTCATGCATCCAGGGGCTCGGGAAGTGAATTAAATACTATTTGGAGGCATTTAATGTTCAAGCAAAAACAGCTGATTTTTGACAAAAGAGATAACACCCCCCCATTACTTCATGCTTCAGAAATGTGGAAAATGGTCCGTTTTCAAATGTTTTATTTTTGAACGTCAGTTCACATTTGTAGGTGGATCATCAGTGTTAGAGCTAAAATTAGCATGTTTAAAGTGATTTTCATGCTTCCAGGGGCCCTAAACACAAGATTTATGGAATGGTTAAAAGTGCATGAAAATGGCCAATTTACTCACTCTGAGTTCTCAAAAAGGGTTTCTTCACCCCGGGAAGTTACTTAAATACCATTTGGAGGCATTTAATGTTCAAGCAAAAATGGCTGATTTTCGACAAAAGAGATAACACCCCCCCATTACGTCATGCTTCAGAAATGTGGAAAATGGTCCGTTTTCAAATGTTTTATTTTTGAACGTCAGTTCACATTTGTAGGTGGATCATCAGTGTTAGAGCTAAAATTAGCATGTTTAAAGTGATTTTCATGCTTCCTGGGGCTCGGGAAGTGAATTAAATACTATTTGGAGGCATTTAATGTTCAAGCAAAAACAGCTGATTTTTGACAAAAGAGATAACACCCCCCATTACGTCATGCTTCAGAAATGTGGAAAAGGGTCCGTTTTCAAATGGTTTTTTTTTGAACGTCAGTTCACATTTGTAGGTGGATCATCAGTGTTAGAGCTAAAATTAGCATGTTTAAAGTGATTTTCATGCTTCCAGGGGCCCTAAACTCAAGATTTATGGGATGGTTAAAAGTGCATGAAAATGGCCAATTTACTCACTCTGAGTTCTCAAAAAGGGTTTCTTCACCCCGGGAAGTTAATTAAATACCATTTGGAGGCATTTAATGTTCGAGCCAAAACGGCTGATTTTCGACAAAAGAGATAACACCCCCCCATTACTTCATGCTTCAGAAATGTGGAAAATGGTCCGTTTTCAAATGTTTTATTTTTGAACGTCAGTTCACATTTGTAGGAGGATCATCAGTGTTAGAGCTAAAATTAGCATGTTTAAAGTGATTTTCATGCTTCCAGGGGCTCGGGAAGTGAATTAAATACTATTTGGAGGCATTTAATGTTCAAGCAAAAACAGCTGATTTTTGACAAAAGAGATAACACCCCCCCATTACGTCATGCTTCAGAAATGTGGAAAATGGTCCGTTTTCAAATGTTTTATTTTTGAACGTCAGTTCACATTTGTAGGTGAATCATCAGTGTTAGAGCTAAAATTAGCATGTTTAAAGTGATTTTCATGCTTCCAGGGGCCCTAAACACAAGATTTAAGGAATGGTTAAAAGTGCATGAAAATGGCCAATTTACTCACTCTGAGTTGTCAAAAAGGGTTTCTTCACCCCGGGAAGTTAATTAAATACCATTTGGAGGCATTTAATGTTCGAGCCAAAACGGCTGATTTTCGACAAAAGAGATAACATGCCCCCATTACGTCATGCTTCAGAAATGTGGAAAATGGTCCGTTTTCAAATGTTTTATTTTTGAACGTCAGTTCACATTTGTAGGTGGATCATCAGTGTTAGAGCTAAAATTAGCATGTTTAAAGTGATTTTCATGCTTCCAGGGGCTCGGGAAGTGAATTAAATACTATTTGGAGGCATTTAATGTTCAAGCAAAAACAGCTGATTTTTGACAAAAGAGATAACACCCCCCCATTACTTCATGCTTCAGAAATTCGGAAAATGGTCCGTTTTCAAATGTTTTATTTTTGAACGTCAGTTCACATTTGTAGGTGGATCATCAGTGTTAGAGCTAAAATTAGCATGTTTAAAGTGATTTTCATGCTTCCAGGGGCCCTAAACACAAGATTTATGGAATGGTTAAAAGTGCATGAAAATGGCCAATTTACTCACTCTGAGTTCTCAAAAAGGGTTTCTTCACCCCGGGAAGTTACTTAAATACCATTTGGAGGCATTTAATGTTCAAGCAAAAATGGCTGATTTTCGACAAAAGAGATAACACCGCCTCATTACGTCATGCTTCAGAAATGTGGAAAATGGTCCGTTTTCAAATGTTTTATTTTTGAACGTCAGTTCACATTTGTAGGTGGATCATCAGTGTTAGAGCTAAAATTAGCATGTTTAAAGTGATTTTCATGCTTTCAGGGGCCCTAAACACAAGATTTATGGAATGGTTAAAAGTGCATGAAAATGGCCAATTTACTCACTCTGAGTTCTCAAAAAAGGTTTCTTCATCCCGGGAAGTTAATTAAATACCATTTGGAGGCATTTAATGTTCGAGCTAAAACGGATGATTTTCGACAAAAGAGATAACACCCCCCCATTACGTCATGCTTAAAAATGTGGAAAATGGTCCTTTTTCAAATGTTTTATTTTGGAACGTCGGTTCACATTTGTAGGTGGATCATCAGTGTTAGAGCTAAAATTAGCATGTTTAAAGTGATTTTCATGCTTCCAGGGGCTCGAGAAGTGAATTAAATACTATTTGGAGGCATTTAATGTTCAAGCAAAAACAGCTGATTTTTGACAAAAGAGATCACACCCCCCCATTACGTCATGCTTCAGAAATGTGGAAAATGGTCCGTTTTCAAATGTTTTATTTTTGAACGTCAGTTCACATTTGTAGGTGGATCATCAGTGTTAGAGCTAAAATTAGCATGTTTAAAGTGATTGTCATGCTTCCAGGGGCCCTAAACACAAGATTTATGGAATGGTTAAAAGTGCATGAAAATGGCCAATTTACTCACTCTGAGTTCTCAAAAAAGGTTTCTTCATCCCGGGAAGTTAATTAAATACCATTTGGAGGCATTTAATGTTCGAGCTAAAGCGGATGATTTTCGACAAAAGAGATAACACCCCCCCCATTACGTCATGCTTCAGAAATGTGGAAAATGGTCTGTTTTCAAATGTTTTATTTTTGAACGTCAGTTCACATTTGTAGGTGGATCATCAGTGTTAGAGCTAAAATTAGCATGTTTAAAGTGATTTTCATGCTTCCAGGGGCTCGGGAAGTGAATTAAATACTATTTGGAGGCATTTAATGTCCAAGCAAATACAGCTGATTTTTGACAAAAGAGATAACACCCCCCCATTACGTCATGCTTCAGAAATGTGGAAAATGGTCCGTTTTCAAATGTTTTATTTTTGAACGTTAGTTCACATTTGTAGGTGGATCATCAGTGTTAGAGCTAAAATTAGCATGTTTAAAGTGATTTTCATGCTTCCTGGGGCTCGGGAAGTGAATTAAATACTATTTGGAGGCATTTAATGTTCAAGCAAAAACAGCTGATTTTTGACAAAAGAGATAACACCCCCCCATTACGTCATGCTTCAGAAATGTGGAAAAGGGTCCGTTTTCAAATGTTTTTTTTTTGAACGTCAGTTCACATTTGTAGGTGGATCATCAGTGTTAGAGCTAAAATTAGCATGTTTAAAGTGATTTTCATGCTTCCAGGGGCCCTAAACTCAAGATTTATGGAATGGTTAAAAGTGCATGAAAATGGCCAATTTACTCACTCTGAGTTCTCAAAAAGGGTTTCTTCACCCCGGGAAGTTAATTAAATACCATTTGGAGGCATTTAATGTTCGAGCCAAAACGGCTGATTTTCGACAAAAGAGATAACACCCCCCCATTACTTCATGCTTCAGAAATGTGGAAAATGGTCCGTTTTCAAATGTTTTATTTTTGAACGTCAGTTCACATTTGTAGGAGGATCATCAGTGTTAGAGCTAAAATTAGCATGTTTAAAGTGATTTTCATGCTTCCAGGGGCTCGGGAAGTGAATTAAATACTATTTGGAGGCATTTAATGTTCAAGCAAAAACAGCTGATTTTTGACAAAAGAGATAACACCCCCCCATTACGTCATGCTTCAGAAATGTGGAAAATGTTCCGTTTTCAAATGTTTTATTTTTGAACGTCAGTTCACATTTGTAGGTGGATCATCAGTGTTAGAGCTAAAATTAGCATGTTTAAAGTGATTTTCATGCTTCCAGGGGCCCTAAACACAAGATTTATGGAATGGTTAAAAAACCATGAAAATGGCCAATTTACTCACTCTGAGTTCTCAAAAAGGGTTTCTTCACCCCGGGAAGTTAATTAAATACCATTTAGAGGCATTTAATGTTCGAGCCAAAATGGCTGATTTTTGACAAAAGAGATAACACCCCCCCATTACGTCATGCTTCAGAAATGTGGAAAATGGTCCGTTTTCAAATGTTTTATTTTTGAACGTCAGTTCACATTTGTAGGTGGATCATCAGTGTTAGAGGTAAAATTAGCATGTTTAAAGTGATTTTCATGCTTCCAGGGGCCCTAAACACAAGATTTATGGAATGGTTAAAAGTGCATGAAAATGGCCAATTTACTCACTCTGAGTTCTCAAAAAGGGTTTCTTCACCCCGGGAAGTTAATTAAATACCATTTGGAGGCATTTAATGTTCGAGCAAAAACAGCTGATTTTCGACAACAGAGATAACACCCCCCCATTACGTCATGCTTCAGAAATGTGGAAAATGGTCCGTTTTCAAATGTTTTATTTTTGAACGTCAGTTCACATTTGTAGGTGATCATCAGTGTTAGAGCTAAAATTAGCATGTTTAAAGTGATTTTCATGCTTCCAGGGGCCCTAAACACAAGATTTATGGAATGGTTAAAAGTGCATGAAAATGGCCAATTTACTCACTCTGAGTTCTCAAAAAAGGTTTCTTCATCCCGGGAAGTTAATTAAATACCATTTGGAGGCATTTAATGTTCGAGCTAAAACGGATGATTTTCGACAAAAGAGATAACACCCCCCTATTACGTCATGCTTCAGAAATGTGGAAAATGGTCCGTTTTCAAATGTTTTATTTTTGAACGTCAGTTCACATTTGTAGGTGGATCATCAGTGTTAGAGCTAAAATTAGCATGTTTAAAGTGATTTTCATGCTTCCAGGGGCTCGGGAAGTGAATTAAATACTATTTGGAGGCATTTAATGTTCAAGCAAAAACAGCTGATTTTTGACAAAAGAGATAACACCCCCCCCATTATGTCATGCTTCAGAAATGTGGAAAATGGTCCGTTTTCAAATGTTTTATTTTTGAACGTCAGTTCACATTTGTAGGTGGATCATCAGTGTTAGAGCTAAAATTAGCATGTTTAAAGTGATTTTCATGCTTCCAGGGGCTCGGGAAGTGAATTAAATACTATTTGGAGGCATTTAATGTTCGAGCAAAAACGGCTGATTTTCGACAACAGAGATAACACCCCCCCATTACGTCATGCTTCAGAAATGTGGAAAATGGTCCGTTTTCAAATGTTTTATTTTTGAACGTAAGTTCACATTTGTAGGTGGATCATCAGTGTTAGAGCTAAAATTAGCATGTTTAAAGTGATTTTCATGCTTCCAGGGGCCCTAAACACAAGATTTATGGAATGGTTAAAAGTGCATGATAATGGCCAATTTACTCACTCTGAGTTCTCAAAAAAGGTTTCTTCATCCCGGGAAGTTAATTAAATACCATTTGGAGGCATTTAATGTTCGAGCTAAAACGGATGATTTTCGACAAAAGAGATAACACCCCCCTATTACGTCATGCTTCAGAAATGTGGAAAATGGTCCGTTTTCAAATGTTTTATTTTTGAACGTCAGTTCACATTTGTAGGTGGATCATCAGTGTTAGAGCTAAAATTAGCATGTTTAAAGTGATTTTCATGCTTCCAGAGGCTCGGGAAGTGAATTAAATACTATTTGGAGGCATTTAATGTTCAAGCAAAAACAGCTGATTTTTGACAAAAGAGATAACACCCCCCCATTACGTCATGCTTCAGAAATGTGGAAAATGGTCCGTTTTCAAATGTTTTATTTTTGAACGTCAGTTCACATTTGTAGGTGGATCATCAGTGTTAGAGCTAAAATTAGCATGTTTAAAGTGATTTTCATGCTTCCAGGGGCCCTAAACACAAGATTTATGGAATGGTTAAAAGTGCATGAAAATGGCCAATTTACTCACTCTGAGTTTTCAAAAAGGGTTTCTTTACCCCGGGAAGTTAATTAAATACCATTTGGAGGCATTTAATGTTCGAGCCAAAACGGCTGATTTTCGACAAAAGTGATAACCCCCCCATTACGTCATGCTTCAGAAATGTGGAAAATGGTCGGTTTTCAAATGTTTTATTTTTGAACGTCAGTTCACATTTGTAGGTGGATCATCAGTGTTAGAGCTAAAATTAGCATGTTTAAAGTGATTTTCATGCTTCCAGGGGCACGGGAAGTGAATTAAATACTATTTGGAGGCATTTAATGTTCAAGCAAAAACAGCTGATTTTTGACAAAAGAGATAACACCCCCCCATTACGTCATGCTTCAGAAATGTGGAAAATGGTCCGTTTTCAAATGTTTTATTTTTGAACGTCAGTTCACATTTGTAGGTGGATCATCAGTGTTAGAGCTTAATTAGCATGTTTAAAGTGATTTTCATGCTTCCAGGGGCCCTAAACACAAGATTTATGGAATGGTTAAAAGTGCATGAAAATGGCAAATTTACTCACTCTGAGTTCTCAAAAAGGGTTTCTTCACCCCGGGAAGTTAATTAAATACCATTTGGATGCATTTAATGTTCGAGCCAAAACGGCTGATTTTCGACAAAAGAGATAACAGCTCCCCATTACGTCACGCTTCAGAAATGTGGAAAATGGTCCGTTTTCAAATGTTTTATTTTTGAACGTCAGTTCACATTTGTAGGTGGATCATCAGTGTTAGAGCTAAAATTAGCATGTTTAAAGTGATTTTCATGCTTCCAGGGGCTCGGGAAGTGAATTAAATACTATATGGAGGCATTTAATGTTCAAGCAAAAACAGCTGATTTTTGACAAAAGAGATAACACCCCCCCATTACGTCATGCTTCAGATATGTGGAAAATGGTCCGTTTTCAAATGTTTTATTTTTGAACGTCAGTTCACATTTGTAGGTGGATCATCAGTGTTAGAGCTAGAATTAGCATGTTTAAAGTGATTTTCATGCTTCCAGGGGCCCTAAACACAAGATTTATGGAATGGTTAAAAGTGCATGAAAATGGCCAATTTACTCACTCTGAGTTCTCAAAAAGGGTTTCTTCACCCCGGGAAGTTAATTAAATACCATTTGGAGGCATTTAATGTTCGAGACAAAACGGCTGATTTTCGACAAAAGAGATAACACCCCCCCATTATGTCATGCTTCAGAAATGTGGAAAATGGTCCGTTTTCAAATGTTTTATTTTTGAACGTCAGTTCACATTTGTAGGTGGATCATCAGTGTTAGAGCTAAAATTAGCATGTTTAAAGTGATTTTCATGCTTCCAGGGGCTCGGGAAGTGAATTAAATACTATTTGGAGGCATTTAATGTTCAAGCAAAAACAGCTGATTTTTGACAAAAGAGATAACACCCCCCCATTACTTCATGCTTCAGAAATGTGGAAAATGGTCCGTTTTCAAATGTTTTATTTTTGAACGTCAGTTCACATTTGTAGGTGGATCATCAGTGTTAGAGCTAAAATTAGCATGTTTAAAGTGATTTTCATGCTTCCAGGGGCCCTAAACACAAGATTTATGGAATGGTTAAAAGTGCATGAAAATGGCCAATTTACTCACTCTGAGTTCTCAAAAAGGGTTTCTTCACCCCGGGAAGTTACTTAAATACCATTTGGAGGCATTTAATGTTCGAGCTAAAACGGATGATTTTCGACAAAAGAGATAACACCCCCCTATTACGTCATGCTTCAGAAATGTGGAAAATGGTCCGTTTTCAAATGTTTTATTTTTGAACGTCAGTTCACATTTGTAGGTGGATCATCAGTGTTAGAGCTGAAATTAGCATGTTTAAAGTGATTTTCATGCTTCCAGGGGCTCGGGAAGTGAATTAAATACTATTTGGAGGCATTTAATGTTCAAGCAAAAACAGCTGATTTTTGACAAAAGAGATAACACCCCCCCATTACGTCATGCTTCAGAAATGTGGAAAATGGTCCGTTTTCAAATGTTTTATTTTTGAACGTCAGTTCACATTTGTAGGTGGATCATCAGTGTTAGAGCTAAAATTAGCATGTTTAAAGTGATTTTCATGCTTCCAGGGGCCCTAAACACAAGATTTATGGAATGGTTAAAAGTGCATGAAAATGGCCAATTTACTCACTCTGAGTTTTCAAAAAGGGTTTCTTTACCCCGGGAAGTTAATTAAATACCATTTGGAGGCATTTAATGTTCGATCCAAAACGGCTGATTTTCGACAAAAGTGATAACCCCCCCCCATTACGTCATGCTTCAGAAATGTGGAAAATGGTCGGTTTTCAAATGTTTTATTTTTGAACGTCAGTTCACATTTGTAGGTGGATCATCAGTGTTAGAGCTAAAATTAGCATGTTTAAAGTGATTTTCATGCTTCCAGGGGCACGGGAAGTGAATTAAATACTATTTGGAGGCATTTAATGTTCAAGCAAAAACAGCTGATTTTTGACAAAAGAGATAACACCCCCCCATTACGTCATGCTTCAGAAATGTGGAAAATGGTCCGTTTTCAAATGTTTTATTTTTGAACGTCAGTTCACATTTGTAGGTGGATCATCAGTGTTAGAGCTTAATTAGCATGTTTAAAGTGATTTTCATGCTTCCAGGGGCCCTAAACACAAGATTTATGGAATGGTTAAAAGTGCATGAAAATGGCAAATTTACTCACTCTGAGTTCTCAAAAAGGGTTTCTTCACCCCGGGAAGTTAATTAAATACCATTTGGATGCATTTAATGTTCGAGCCAAAACGGCTGATTTTCGACAAAAGAGATAACAGCTCCCCATTACGTCATGCTTCAGAAATGTGGAAAATGGTCCGTTTTCAAATGTTTTATTTTTGAACGTCAGTTCACATTTGTAGGTGGATCATCAGTGTTAGAGCTAAAATTAGCATGTTTAAAGTGATTTTCATGCTTCCAGGGGCTCGGGAAGTGAATTAAATACTATATGGAGGCATTTAATGTTCAAGCAAAAACAGCTGATTTTTGACAAAAGAGATAACACCCCCCCATTACGTCATGCTTCAGATATGTGGAAAATGGTCCGTTTTCAAATGTTTTATTTTTGAACGTCAGTTCACATTTGTAGGTGGATCATCAGTGTTAGAGCTAAAATTAGCATGTTTAAAGTGATTTTCATGCTTCCAGGGGCCCTAAACACAAGATTTATGGAATGGTTAAAAGTGCATGAAAATGGCCAATTTACTCACTCTGAGTTCTCAAAAAGGGTTTCTTCACCCCGGGAAGTTAATTAAATACCATTTGGAGGCATTTAATGTTCGAGACAAAACGGCTGATTTTCGACAAAAGAGATAACACCCCCCCATTATGTCATGCTTCAGAAATGTGGAAAATGGTCCGTTTTCAAATGTTTTATTTTTGAACGTCAGTTCACATTTGTAGGTGGATCATCAGTGTTAGAGCTAAAATTAGCATGTTTAAAGTGATTTTCATGCTTCCAGGGGCTCGGGAAGTGAATTAAATACTATTTGGAGGCATTTAATGTTCAAGCAAAAACAGCTGATTTTTGACAAAAGAGATAACACCCCCCCATTACTTCATGCTTCAGAAATTCGGAAAATGGTCCGTTTTCAAATGTTTTATTTTTGAACGTCAGTTCACATTTGTAGGTGGATCATCAGTGTTAGAGCTAAAATTAGCATGTTTAAAGTGATTTTCATGCTTCCAGGGGCCCTAAACACAAGATTTATGGAATGGTTAAAAGTGCATGAAAATGGCCAATTTACTCACTCTGAGTTCTCAAAAAGGGTTTCTTCACCCCGGGAAGTTACTTAAATACCATTTGGAGGCATTTAATGTTCAAGCAAAAATGGCTGATTTTCGACAAAAGAGATAACACCCCCTCATTACGTCATGCTTCAGAAATGTGGAAAATGGTCCGTTTTCAAATGTTTTATTTTTGAACGTCAGTTCACATTTGTAGGTGGATCATCAGTGTTAGAGCTAAAATTAGCATGTTTAAAGTGATTTTCATGCTTTCAGGGGCCCTAAACACAAGATTTATGGAATGGTTAAAAGTGCATGAAAATGGCCAATTTACTCACTCTGAGTTCTCAAAAAAGGTTTCTTCATCCCGGGAAGTTAATTAAATACCATTTGGAGGCATTTAATGTTCGAGCTAAAACGGATGATTTTCGACAAAAGAGATAACACCCCCCCATTACGTCATGCTTAAAAATGTGGAAAATGGTCCTTTTTCAAATGTTTTATTTTGGAACGTCAGTTCACATTTGTAGGTGGATCATCAGTGTTAGAGCTAAAATTAGCATGTTTAAAGTGATTTTCATGCTTCCAGGGGCTCGAGAAGTGAATTAAATACTATTTGGAGGCATTTAATGTTCAAGCAAAAACAGCTGATTTTTGACAAAAGAGATCACACCCCCCCATTACGTCATGCTTCAGAAATGTGGAAAATGGTCCGTTTTCAAATGTTTTATTTTTGAACGTCAGTTCACATTTGTAGGTGGATCATCAGTGTTAGAGCTAAAATTAGCATGTTTAAAGTGATTGTCATGCTTCCAGGGGCCCTAAACACAAGATTTATGGAATGGTTAAAAGTGCATGAAAATGGCCAATTTACTCACTCTGAGTTCTCAAAAAAGGTTTCTTCATCCCGGGAAGTTAATTAAATACCATTTGGAGGCATTTAATGTTCGAGCTAAAACGGATGATTTTCGACAAAAGAGATAACACCCCCCCCATTACGTCATGCTTCAGAAATGTGGAAAATGGTCTGTTTTCAAATGTTTTATTTTTGAACGTCAGTTCACATTTGTAGGTGGATCATCAGTGTTAGAGCTAAAATTAGCATGTTTAAAGTGATTTTCATGCTTCCAGGGGCTCGGGAAGTGAATTAAATACTATTTGGAGGCATTTAATGTCCAAGCAAATACAGCTGATTTTTGACAAAAGAGATAACACCCCCCCATTACGTCATGCTTCAGAAATGTGGAAAATGGTCCGTTTTCAAATGTTTTATTTTTGAACGTCAGTTCACATTTGTAGGTGGATCATCAGTGTTAGAGCTAAAATTAGCATGTTTAAAGTGATTTTCATGCTTCCTGGGGCTCGGGAAGTGAATTAAATACTATTTGGAGGCATTTAATGTTCAAGCAAAAACAGCTGATTTTTGACAAAAGAGATAACACCCCCCCATTACGTCATGCTTCAGAAATGTGGAAAAGGGTCCGTTTTCAAATGTTTTTTTTTTGAACGTCAGTTCACATTTGTAGGTGGATCATCAGTGTTAGAGCTAAAATTAGCATGTTTAAAGTGATTTTCATGCTTCCAGGGGCCCTAAACTCAAGATTTATGGAATGGTTAAAAGTGCATGAAAATGGCCAATTTACTCACTCTGAGTTCTCAAAAAGGGTTTCTTCACCCCGGGAAGTTAATTAAATACCATTTGGAGGCATTTAATGTTCGAGCCAAAACGGCTGATTTTTGACAAAAGAGATAACACCCCCCCATTACTTCATGCTTCAGAAATGTGGAAAATGGTCCGTTTTCAAATGTTTTATTTTTGAACGTCAGTTCACATTTGTAGGAGGATCATCAGTGTTAGAGCTAAAATTAGCATGTTTAAAGTGATTTTCATGCTTCCAGGGGCTCGGGAAGTGAATTAAATACTATTTGGAGGCATTTAATGTTCAAGCAAAAACAGCTGATTTTTGACAAAAGAGATAACACCCCCCCATTACGTCATGCTTCAGAAATGTGGAAAATGGTCCGTTTTCAAATGTTTTATTTTTGAACGTCAGTTCACATTTGTAGGTGGATCATCAGTGTTAGAGCTAAAATTAGCATGTTTAAAGTGATTTTCATGCTTCCAGGGGCCCTAAACACAAGATTTATGGAATGGTTAAAAGTGCATGAAAATGGCCAATTTACTCACTCTGAGTTGTCAAAAAGGGTTTCTTCACCCCGGGAAGTTAATTAAATACCATTTGGAGGCATTTAATGTTCAAGACAAAACGGCTGATTTTCGACAAAAGAGATAACACCCCCCATTATGTCATGCTTCAGAAATGTGGAAAATGGTCCGTTTTCAAATGTTTTATTTTTGAACGTCAGTTCACATTTGTAGGTGGATCATCAGTGTTAGAGCTAAAATTAGCATGTTTAAAGTGATTTTCATGCATCCAGGGGCTCGGGAAGTGAATTAAATACTATTTGGAGGCATTTAATGTTCAAGCAAAAACAGCTGATTTTTGACAAAAGAGATAACACCCCCCCATTACTTCATGCTTCAGAAATGTGGAAAATGGTCCGTTTTCAAATGTTTTATTTTTGAACGTCAGTTCACATTTGTAGGTGGATCATCAGTGTTAGAGCTAAAATTAGCATGTTTAAAGTGATTTTCATGCTTCCAGGGGCCCTAAACACAAGATTTATGGAATGGTTAAAAGTGCATGAAAATGGCCAATTTACTCACTCTGAGTTCTCAAAAAGGGTTTCTTCACCCCGGGAAGTTACTTAAATACCATTTGGAGGCATTTAATGTTCAAGCAAAAATGGCTGATTTTCGACAAAAGAGATAACACCCCCCCATTACGTCATGCTTCAGAAATGTGGAAAATGGTCCGTTTTCAAATGTTTTATTTTTGAACGTCAGTTCACATTTGTAGGTGGATCATCAGTGTTAGAGCTAAAATTAGCATGTTTAAAGTGATTTTCATGCTTCCTGGGGCTCGGGAAGTGAATTAAATACTATTTGGAGGCATTTAATGTTCAAGCAAAAACAGCTGATTTTTGACAAAAGAGATAACACCCCCCATTACGTCATGCTTCAGAAATGTGGAAAAGGGTCCGTTTTCAAATGGTTTTTTTTTGAACGTCAGTTCACATTTGTAGGTGGATCATCAGTGTTAGAGCTAAAATTAGCATGTTTAAAGTGATTTTCATGCTTCCAGGGGCCCTAAACTCAAGATTTATGGAATGGTTAAAAGTGCATGAAAATGGCCAATTTACTCACTCTGAGTTCTCAAAAAGGGTTTCTTCACCCCGGGAAGTTAATTAAATACCATTTGGAGGCATTTAATGTTCGAGCCAAAACGGCTGATTTTCGACAAAAGAGATAACACCCCCCCATTACTTCATGCTTCAGAAATGTGGAAAATGGTCCGTTTTCAAATGTTTTATTTTTGAACGTCAGTTCACATTTGTAGGAGGATCATCAGTGTTAGAGCTAAAATTAGCATGTTTAAAGTGATTTTCATGCTTCCAGGGGCTCGGGAAGTGAATTAAATACTATTTGGAGGCATTTAATGTTCAAGCAAAAACAGCTGATTTTTGACAAAAGAGATAACACCCCCCCATTACGTCATGCTTCAGAAATGTGGAAAATGGTCCGTTTTCAAATGTTTTATTTTTGAACGTCAGTTCACATTTGTAGGTGAATCATCAGTGTTAGAGCTAAAATTAGCATGTTTAAAGTGATTTTCATGCTTCCAGGGGCCCTAAACACAAGATTTAAGGAATGGTTAAAAGTGCATGAAAATGGCCAATTTACTCACTCTGAGTTGTCAAAAAGGGTTTCTTCACCCCGGGAAGTTAATTAAATACCATTTGGAGGCATTTAATGTTCGAGCCAAAACGGCTGATTTTCGACAAAAGAGATAACATGCCCCCATTACGTCATGCTTCAGAAATGTGGAAAATGGTCCGTTTTCAAATGTTTTATTTTTGAACGTCAGTTCACATTTGTAGGTGGATCATCAGTGTTAGAGCTAAAATTAGCATGTTTAAAGTGATTTTCATGCTTCCAGGGGCTCGGGAAGTGAATTAAATACTATTTGGAGGCATTTAATGTTCAAGCAAAAACAGCTGATTTTTGACAAAAGAGATAACACCCCCCCCATTACGTCATGCTTCAGAAATGTGGAAAATGGTCCGTTTTCAAATGTTTTATTTTTGAACGTCAGTTCACATTTGTAGGTGGATCATCAGTGTTAGAGCTAAAATTAGCATGTTTAAAGTGATTTTCATGCTTCCAGGGGCCCTAAACACAAGATTTATGGAATGGTTAAAAGTGCATGAAAATGGCCAATTTACTCACTCTGAGTTCTCAAAAAGGGTTTCTTCACCCCGGGAAGTTACTTAAATACCATTTGGAGGCATTTAATGTTCGAGCTAAAACGGATGATTTTCGACAAAAGAGATAACACCCCCCTATTACGTCATGCTTCAGAAATGTGGAAAATGGTCCGTTTTCAAATGTTTTATTTTTGAACGTCAGTTCACATTTGTAGGTGGATCATCAGTGTTAGAGCTAAAATTAGCATGTTTAAAGTGATTTTCATGCTTCCAGGGGCTCGGGAAGTGAATTAAATACTATTTGGAGGCATTTAATGTTCAAGCAAAAACAGCTGATTTTTGACAAAAGAGATAACACCCCCCCATTATGTCATGCTTCAGAAATGTGGAAAATGGTCCGTTTTCAAATGTTTTATTTTTGAACGTCAGTTCACATTTGTAGGTGGATCATCAGTGTTAGAGCTAAAATTAGCATGTTTAAAGTGATTTTCATGCTTCCAGGGGCCCTAAACACAAGATTTATGGAATGGTTAAAAGTGCATGAAAATGGCCAAATTACTCACTCTGAGTTTTCAAAAAGGGTTTCTTTACCCCGGGAAGTTAATTAAATACCATTTGGAGGCATTTAATGTTCGAGCCAAAACGGCTGATTTTCGACAAAAGTGATAACCCCCCCATTACGTCATGCTTCAGAAATGTGGAAAATGGTCGGTTTTCAAATGTTTTATTTTTGAACGTCAGTTCACATTTGTAGGTGGATCATCAGTGTTAGAGCTAAAATTAGCATGTTTAAAGTGATTTTCATGCTTCCAGGGGCTCGGGAAGTGAATTAAATACTATTTGGAGGCATTTAATGTTCAAGCAAAAACAGCTGATTTTTGACAAAAGAGATAACACCCCCCCATTACTTCATGCTTCAGAAATGTGGAAAATGGTCCGTTTTCAAATGTTTTATTTTTGAACGTCAGTTCACATTTGTAGGTGGATCATCAGTGTTAGAGCTAAAATTAGCATGTTTAAAGTGATTTTCATGCTTTCAGGGGCCCTAAACACAAGATTTATGGAATGGGTAAAAGTGCATGAAAATGGCCAATTTACTCACTCTAAGTTCTCAAATAAGGTTTCTTCATCCCGGGAAGTTAATTAAATACCATTTGGAGGCATTTAATGTTCGAGCTAAAACGGATGATTTTCGACAAAAGAGATAACACCCCCCCCATTACGTCGTGCTTCAGAAATGTGGAAAATGGTCCTTTTTCAAATGTTTTAGTTTTTGAACGTCAGTTCACATTTGTAGGTGGATCATCAGTGTTAGAGCTAAAATTAGCATGTTTAAAGTGATTTTCATGCTTCCAGGGGCTCGGGAAGTGAATTAAATACTATTTGGAGGCATTTAATGTTCAAGCAAAAACAGCTGATTTTTGACAAAAGAGATAACACCCCCCCATTACGTCATGCTTCAGAAATGTGGAAAATGGTCCGTTTTCAAATGTTTTATTTTTGAACGTCAGTTCACATTTGTAGGTGGATCATCAGTGTTAGAGCTAAAATTAGCATGTTTAAAGTGATTTTCATGCTTCCAGGGGCTCGGGAAGTGAATTAAATACTATTTGGAGGCATTTAATGTTCAAGCAAAAACAGCTGATTTTTGACAAAAGAGATAACACCCCCCCATTACGTCATGCTTCAGAAATGTGGAAAATGGTCCGTTTTCAAATGTTTTATTTTTGAACGTCAGTTCACATTTGTAGGTGAATCATCAGTGTTAGAGCTAAAATTAGCATGTTTAAAGTGATTTTCATGCTTCCAGGGGCCCTAAACACAAGATTTAAGGAATGGTTAAAAGTGCATGAAAATGGCCAATTTACTCACTCTGAGTTCTCAAAAAGGGTTTCTTCACCCCCGGAAGGTAATTAAATACCATTTGGAGGCATTTAATGTTCGAGCCAAAACGGCTGATTTTCGACAAAAGAGATAACACCCCCCCATTACGTCATGCTTCAGAAATGTGGAAAATGGTCCGTTTTCAAATGTTTTATTTTTGAACGTCAGTTCACATTTGTAGGTGGATCATCAGTGTTAGAGCTAAAATTAGCATGTTTAAAGTGATTTTCATGCTTCCAGGGGCTCGGGAAGTGAATTAAATACTATTTGGAGGCATTTAATGTTCAAGCAAAAACAGCTGATTTTTGACAAAAGAGATAACACCCCCCCATTACGTCATGCTTCAGAAATGTGGAAAATGTTCCGTTTTCAAATGTTTTATTTTTGAACGTCAGTTCACATTTGTAGGTGGATCATCAGTGTTAGAGCTAAAATTAGCATGTTTAAATTGATTTTCATGCTTCCAGGGGCCCTAAACACAAGATTTATGGAATGGTTAAAAAACCATGAAAATGGCCAATTTACTCACTCTGAGTTCTCAAAAAGGGTTTCTTCACCCCGGGAAGTTAATTAAATACCATTTAGAGGCATTTAATGTTCGAGCCAAAATGGCTGATTTTTGACAAAAGAGATAACACCCCCCCATTACGTCATGCTTCAGAAATGTGGAAAATGGTCCGTTTCAAATGTTTTATTTTTGAACGTCAGTTCACATTTGTAGGTGGATCATCAGTGTTAGAGCTAAAATTAGCATGTTTAAAGTGATTTTCATGCTTCCAGGGGCCCTAAACACAAGATTTATGGAATGGTTAAAAGTGCATGAAAATGGCCAATTTACTCACTCTGAGTTCTCAAAAAGGGTTTCTTCACCCCGGGAAGTTAATTAAATACCATTTGGAGGCATTTAATGTTCGAGCAAAAACAGCTGATTTTCGACAACAGAGATAACACCCCCCCATTACGTCATGCTTCAGAAATGTGGAAAATGGTCCGTTTTCAAATGTTTTATTTTTGAACGTCAGTTCACATTTGTAGGTGGATCATCAGTGTTAGAGCTAAAATTAGCATGTTTAAAGTGATTTTCATGCTTCCAGGGGCCCTAAACACAAGATTTATGGAATGGTTAAAAGTGCATGAAAATGGCCAATTTACTCACTCTGAGTTCTCAAAAAAGGTTTCTTCATCCCGGGAAGTTAATTAAATACCATTTGGAGGCATTTAATGTTCGAGCTAAAACGGATGATTTTCGACAAAAGAGATAACACCCCCCTATTACGTCATGCTTCAGAAATGTGGAAAATGGTCCGTTTTCAAATGTTTTATTTTTGAACGTCAGTTCACATTTGTAGGTGGATCATCAGTGTTAGAGCTAAAATTAGCATGTTTAAAGTGATTTTCATGCTTCCAGGGGCTCGGGAAGTGAATTAAATACTATTTGGAGGCATTTAATGTTCAAGCAAAAACAGCTGATTTTTGACAAAAGAGATAACACCCCCCCCATTATGTCATGCTTCAGAAATGTGGAAAATGGTCCGTTTTCAAATGTTTTATTTTTGAACGTCAGTTCACATTTGTAGGTGGATCATCAGTGTTAGAGCTAAAATTAGCATGTTTAAAGTGATTTTCATGCTTCCAGGGGCTCGGGAAGTGAATTAAATACTATTTGGAGGCATTTAATGTTCGAGCAAAAACGGCAGATTTTCGACAACAGAGATAACACCCCCCCATTACGTCATGCTTCAGAAATGTGGAAAATGGTCCGTTTTCAAATGTTTTATTTTTGAACGTCAGTTCACATTTGTAGGTGGATCATCAGTGTTAGAGCTAAAATTAGCATGTTTAAAGTGATTTTCATGCTTCCAGGGGCCCTAAACACAAGATTTATGGAATGGTTAAAAGTGCATGATAATGGCCAATTTACTCACTCTGAGTTCTCAAAAAAGGTTTCTTCATCCCGGGAAGTTAATTAAATACCATTTGGAGGCATTTAATGTTCGAGCTAAAACGGATGATTTTCGACAAAAGAGATAACACCCCCCTATTACGTCATGCTTCAGAAATGTGGAAAATGGTCCGTTTTCAAATGTTTTATTTTTGAACGTCAGTTCACATTTGTAGGTGGATCATCAGTGTTAGAGCTAAAATTAGCATGTTTAAAGTGATTTTCATGCTTCCAGAGGCTCGGGAAGTGAATTAAATACTATTTGGAGGCATTTAATGTTCAAGCAAAAACAGCTGATTTTTGACAAAAGAGATAACACCCCCCCATTACGTCATGCTTCAGAAATGTGGAAAATGGTCCGTTTTCAAATGTTTTATTTTTGAACGTCAGTTCACATTTGTAGGTGGATCATCAGTGTTAGAGCTAAAATTAGCATGTTTAAAGTGATTTTCATGCTTCCAGGGGCCCTAAACACAAGATTTATGGAATGGTTAAAAGTGCATGAAAATGGCCAATTTACTCACTCTGAGTTTTCAAAAAGGGTTTCTTTACCCCGGGAAGTTAATTAAATACCATTTGGAGGCATTTAATGTTCGAGCCAAAACGGCTGATTTTCGACAAAAGTGATAACCCCCCCATTACGTCATGCTTCAGAAATGTGGAAAATGGTCGGTTTTCAAATGTTTTATTTTTGAACGTCAGTTCACATTTGTAGGTGGATCATCAGTGTTAGAGCTAAAATTAGCATGTTTAAAGTGATTTTCATGCTTCCAGGGGCACGGGAAGTGAATTAAATACTATTTGGAGGCATTTAATGTTCAAGCAAAAACAGCTGATTTTTGACAAAAGAGATAACACCCCCCCATTACGTCATGCTTCAGAAATGTGGAAAATGGTCCGTTTTCAAATGTTTTATTTTTGAACGTCAGTTCACATTTGTAGGTGGATCATCAGTGTTAGAGCTTAATTAGCATGTTTAAAGTGATTTTCATGCTTCCAGGGGCCCTAAACACAAGATTTATGGAATGGTTAAAAGTGCATGAAAATGGCAAATTTACTCACTCTGAGTTCTCAAAAAGGGTTTCTTCACCCCGGGAAGTTAATTAAATACCATTTGGATGCATTTAATGTTCGAGCCAAAACGGATGATTTTCGACAAAAGAGATAACAGCTCCCCATTACGTCATGCTTCAGAAATGTGGAAAATGGTCCGTTTTCAAATGTTTTATTTTTGAACGTCAGTTCACATTTGTAGGTGGATCATCAGTGTTAGAGCTAAAATTAGCATGTTTAAAGTGATTTTCATGCTTCCAGGGGCTCGGGAAGTGAATTAAATACTATATGGAGGCATTTAATGTTCAAGCAAAAACAGCTGATTTTTGACAAAAGAGATAACACCCCCCCATTACGTCATGCTTCAGATATGTGGAAAATGGTCCGTTTTCAAATGTTTTATTTTTGAACGTCAGTTCACATTTGTAGGTGGATCATCAGTGTTAGAGCTAGAATTAGCATGTTTAAAGTGATTTTCATGCTTCCAGGGGCCCTAAACACAAGATTTATGGAATGGTTAAAAGTGCATGAAAATGGCCAATTTACTCACTCTGAGTTCTCAAAAAGGGTTTCTTCACCCCGGGAAGTTAATTAAATACCATTTGGAGGCATTTAATGTTCGAGACAAAACGGCTGATTTTCGACAAAAGAGATAACACCCCCCTATTACGTCATGCTTCAGAAATGTGGAAAATGGTCCGTTTTCAAATGTTTTATTTTTGAACGTCAGTTCACATTTGTAGGTGGATCATCAGTGTTAGAGCTAAAATTAGCATGTTTAAAGTGATTTTCATGCTTCCAGGGGCTCGGGAAGTGAATTAAATACTATTTGGAGGCATTTAATGTTCAAGCAAAAACAGCTGATTTTTGACAAAAGAGATAACACCCCCCCATTACGTCATGCTTCAGAAATGTGGAAAATGGTCCGTTTTCAAATGTTTTATTTTTGAACGTCAGTTCACATTTGTAGGTGGATCATCAGTGTTAGAGCTAAAATTAGCATGTTTAAAGTGATTTTCATGCTTCCAGGGGCCCTAAACACAAGATTTATGGAATGGTTAAAAGTGCATGAAAATGGCCAATTTACTCACTCTGAGTTTTCAAAAAGGGTTTCTTTACCCCGGGAAGTTAATTAAATACCATTTGGAGGCATTTAATGTTCGATCCAAAACGGCTGATTTTCGACAAAAGTGATAACCCCCCCCATTACGTCATGCTTCAGAAATGTGGAAAATGGTCGGTTTTCAAATGTTTTATTTTTGAACGTCAGTTCACATTTGTAGGTGGATCATCAGTGTTAGAGCTAAAATTAGCATGTTTAAAGTGATTTTCATGCTTCCAGGGGCACGGGAAGTGAATTAAATACTATTTGGAGGCATTTAATGTTCAAGCAAAAACAGCTGATTTTTGACAAAAGAGATAACACCCCCCCATTAGGTCATGCTTCAGAAATGTGGAAAATGGTCCGTTTTCAAATGTTTTATTTTTGAACGTCAGTTCACATTTGTAGGTGGATCATCAGTGTTAGAGCTTAATTAGCATGTTTAAAGTGATTTTCATGCTTCCAGGGGCCCTAAACACAAGATTTATGGAATGGTTAAAAGTGCATGAAAATGGCAAATTTACTCACTCTGAGTTCTCAAAAAGGGTTTCTTCACCCCGGGAAGTTAATTAAATACCATTTGGATGCATTTAATGTTCGAGCCAAAACGGCTGATTTTCGACAAAAGAGATAACAGCTCCCCATTACGTCATGCTTCAGAAATGTGGAAAATGGTCCGTTTTCAAATGTTTTATTTTTGAACGTCAGTTCACATTTGTAGGTGGATCATCAGTGTTAGAGCTAAAATTAGCATGTTTAAAGTGATTTTCATGCTTCCAGGGGCTCGGGAAGTGAATTAAATACTATATGGAGGCATTTAATGTTCAAGCAAAAACAGCTGATTTTTGACAAAAGAGATAACACCCCCCCACTACGTCATGCTTCAGATATGTGGAAAATGGTCCGTTTTCAAATGTTTTATTTTTGAACGTCAGTTCACATTTGTAGGTGGATCATCAGTGTTAGAGCTAAAATTAGCATGTTTAAAGTGATTTTCATGCTTCCAGGGGCCCTAAACACAAGATTTATGGAATGGTTAAAAGTGCATGAAAATGGCCAATTTACTCACTCTGAGTTCTCAAAAAGGGTTTCTTCACCCCGGGAAGTTAATTAAATACCATTTGGAGGCATTTAATGTTCGAGACAAAACGGCTGATTTTCGACAAAAGAGATAACACCCCCCCATTATGTCATGCTTCAGAAATGTGGAAAATGGTCCGTTTTCAAATGTTTTATTTTTGAACGTCAGTTCACATTTGTAGGTGGATCATCAGTGTTAGAGCTAAAATTAGCATGTTTAAAGTGATTTTCATGCTTCCAGGGGCTCGGGAAGTGAATTAAATACTATTTGGAGGCATTTAATGTTCAAGCAAAAACAGCTGATTTTTGACAAAAGAGATAACACCCCCCCATTACTTCATGCTTCAGAAATTCGGAAAATGGTCCGTTTTCAAATGTTTTATTTTTGAACGTCAGTTCACATTTGTAGGTGGATCATCAGTGTTAGAGCTAAAATTAGCATGTTTAAAGTGATTTTCATGCTTCCAAGGGCCCTAAACACAAGATTTATGGAATGGTTAAAAGTGCATGAAAATGGCCAATTTACTCACTCTGAGTTCTCAAAAAGGGTTTCTTCACCCCGGGAAGTTACTTAAATACCATTTGGAGGCATTTAATGTTCAAGCAAAAATGGCTGATTTTCGACAAAAGAGATAACACCCCCTCATTACGTCATGCTTCAGAAATGTGGAAAATGGTCCGTTTTCAAATGTTTTATTTTTGAACGTCAGTTCACATTTGTAGGTGGATCATCAGTGTTAGAGCTAAAATTAGCATGTTTAAAGTGATTTTCATGCTTTCAGGGGCCCTAAACACAAGATTTATGGAATGGTTAAAAGTGCATGAAAATGGCCAATTTACTCACTCTGAGTTCTCAAAAAAGGTTTCTTCATCCCGGGAAGTTAATTAAATACCATTTGGAGGCATTTAATGTTCGAGCTAAAACGGATAATTTTCGACATAAGAGATTACTCCCCCCCATTACGTCATGCTTAAAAATGTGGAAAATGGTCCTTTTTCAAATGTTTTATTTTGGAACGTCAGTTCACATTTGTAGGTGGATCATCAGTGTTAGAGCTAAAATTAGCATGTTTAAAGTGATTTTCATGCTTCCAGGGGCTCGAGAAGTGAATTAAATACTATTTGGAGGCATTTAATGTTCAAGCAAAAACAGCTGATTTTTGACAAAAGAGATCACACCCCCCCATTACGTCATGCTTCAGAAATGTGGAAAATGGTCCGTTTTCAAATGTTTTATTTTTGAACGTCAGTTCACATTTGTAGGTGGATCATCAGTGTTAGAGCTAAAATTAGCATGTTTAAAGTGATTTTCATGCTTCCAGGGGCCCTAAACACAAGATTTATGGAATGGTTAAAAGTGCATGATAATGGCCAATTTACTCACTCTGAGTTCTCAAAAAAGGTTTCTTCATCCCGGGAAGTTAATTAAATACCATTTGGAGGCATTTAATGTTCGAGCTAAAACGGATGATTTTCGACAAAAGAGATAACACCCCCCTATTACGTCATGCTTCAGAAATGTGGAAAATGGTCCGTTTTCAAATGTTTTATTTTTGAACGTCAGTTCACATTTGTAGGTGGATCATCAGTGTTAGAGCTAAAATTAGCATGTTTAAAGTGATTTTCATGCTTCCAGAGGCTCGGGAAGTGAATTAAATACTATTTGGAGGCATTTAATGTTCAAGCAAAAACAGCTGATTTTTGACAAAAGAGATAACACCCCCCCATTACGTCATGCTTCAGAAATGTGGAAAATGGTCCGTTTTCAAATGTTTTATTTTTGAACGTCAGTTCACATTTGTAGGTGGATCATCAGTGTTAGAGCTAAAATTAGCATGTTTAAAGTGATTTTCATGCTTCCAGGGGCCCTAAACACAAGATTTATGGAATGGTTAAAAGTGCATGAAAATGGCCAATTTACTCACTCTGAGTTTTCAAAAAGGGTTTCTTTACCCCGGGAAGTTAATTAAATACCATTTGGAGGCATTTAATGTTCGAGCCAAAACGGCTGATTTTCGACAAAAGTGATAACCCCCCCATTACGTCATGCTTCAGAAATGTGGAAAATGGTCGGTTTTCAAATGTTTTATTTTTGAACGTCAGTTCACATTTGTAGGTGGATCATCAGTGTTAGAGCTAAAATTAGCATGTTTAAAGTGATTTTCATGCTTCCAGGGGCACGGGAAGTGAATTAAATACTATTTGGAGGCATTTAATGTTCAAGCAAAAACAGCTGATTTTTGACAAAAGAGATAACACCCCCCCATTACGTCATGCTTCAGAAATGTGGAAAATGGTCCGTTTTCAAATGTTTTATTTTTGAACGTCAGTTCACATTTGTAGGTGGATCATCAGTGTTAGAGCTTAATTAGCATGTTTAAAGTGATTTTCATGCTTCCAGGGGCCCTAAACACAAGATTTATGGAATGGTTAAAAGTGCATGAAAATGGCAAATTTACTCACTCTGAGTTCTCAAAAAGGGTTTCTTCACCCCGGGAAGTTAATTAAATACCATTTGGATGCATTTAATGTTCGAGCCAAAACGGATGATTTTCGACAAAAGAGATAACAGCTCCCCATTACGTCATGCTTCAGAAATGTGGAAAATGGTCCGTTTTCAAATGTTTTATTTTTGAACGTCAGTTCACATTTGTAGGTGGATCATCAGTGTTAGAGCTAAAATTAGCATGTTTAAAGTGATTTTCATGCTTCCAGGGGCTCGGGAAGTGAATTAAATACTATATGGAGGCATTTAATGTTCAAGCAAAAACAGCTGATTTTTGACAAAAGAGATAACACCCCCCCATTACGTCATGCTTCAGATATGTGGAAAATGGTCCGTTTTCAAATGTTTTATTTTTGAACGTCAGTTCACATTTGTAGGTGGATCATCAGTGTTAGAGCTAAAATTAGCATGTTTAAAGTGATTTTCATGCTTCCAGGGGCACGGGAAGTGAATTAAATACTATTTGGAGGCATTTAATGTTCAAGCAAAAACAGCTGATTTTTGACAAAAGAGATAACACCCCCCCATTAGGTCATGCTTCAGAAATGTGGAAAATGGTCCGTTTTCAAATGTTTTATTTTTGAACGTCAGTTCACATTTGTAGGTGGATCATCAGTGTTAGAGCTTAATTAGCATGTTTAAAGTGATTTTCATGCTTCCAGGGGCCCTAAACACAAGATTTATGGAATGGTTAAAAGTGCATGAAAATGGCAAATTTACTCACTCTGAGTTCTCAAAAAGGGTTTCTTCACCCCGGGAAGTTAATTAAATACCATTTGGATGCATTTAATGTTCGAGCCAAAACGGCTGATTTTCGACAAAAGAGATAACAGCTCCCCATTACGTCATGCTTCAGAAATGTGGAAAATGGTCCGTTTTCAAATGTTTTATTTTTGAACGTCAGTTCACATTTGTAGGTGGATCATCAGTGTTAGAGCTAAAATTAGCATGTTTAAAGTGATTTTCATGCTTCCAGGGGCTCGGGAAGTGAATTAAATACTATATGGAGGCATTTAATGTTCAAGCAAAAACAGCTGATTTTTGACAAAAGAGATAACACCCCCCCACTACGTCATGCTTCAGATATGTGGAAAATGGTCCGTTTTCAAATGTTTTATTTTTGAACGTCAGTTCACATTTGTAGGTGGATCATCAGTGTTAGAGCTAAAATTAGCATGTTTAAAGTGATTTTCATGCTTCCAGGGGCTCGGGAAGTGAATTAAATACTATTTGGAGGCATTTAATGTTCAAGCAAAAACAGCTGATTTTTGACAAAAGAGATAACACCCCCCCATTACTTCATGCTTCAGAAATTCGGAAAATGGTCCGTTTTCAAATGTTTTATTTTTGAACGTCAGTTCACATTTGTAGGTGGATCATCAGTGTTAGAGCTAAAATTAGCATGTTTAAAGTGATTTTCATGCTTCCAAGGGCCCTAAACACAAGATTTATGGAATGGTTAAAAGTGCATGAAAATGGCCAATTTACTCACTCTGAGTTCTCAAAAAGGGTTTCTTCACCCCGGGAAGTTACTTAAATACCATTTGGAGGCATTTAATGTTCAAGCAAAAATGGCTGATTTTCGACAAAAGAGATAACACCCCCTCATTACGTCATGCTTCAGAAATGTGGAAAATGGTCCGTTTTCAAATGTTTTATTTTTGAACGTCAGTTCACATTTGTAGGTGGATCATCAGTGTTAGAGCTAAAATTAGCATGTTTAAAGTGATTTTCATGCTTTCAGGGGCCCTAAACACAAGATTTATGGAATGGTTAAAAGTGCATGAAAATGGCCAATTTACTCACTCTGAGTTCTCAAAAAAGGTTTCTTCATCCCGGGAAGTTAATTAAATACCATTTGGAGGCATTTAATGTTCGAGCTAAAACGGATAATTTTCGACATAAGAGATTACTCCCCCCCATTACGTCATGCTTAAAAATGTGGAAAATGGTCATTTTTCAAATGTTTTATTTTGGAACGTCAGTTCACATTTGTAGGTGGATCATCAGTGTTAGAGCTAAAATTAGCATGTTTAAAGTGATTTTCATGCTTCCAGGGGCTCGAGAAGTGAATTAAATACTATTTGGAGGCATTTAATGTTCAAGCAAAAACAGCTGATTTTTGACAAAAGAGATCACACCCCCCCATTACGTCATGCTTCAGAAATGTGGAAAATGGTCCGTTTTCAAATGTTTTATTTTTGAACGTCAGTTCACATTTGTAGGTGGATCATCAGTGTTAGAGCTAAAATTAGCATGTTTAAAGTGATTTTCATGCTTCCAGGGGCCCTAAACACAAGATTTATGGAATGGTTAAAAGTGCATGATAATGGCCAATTTACTCACTCTGAGTTCTCAAAAAAGGTTTCTTCATCCCGGGAAGTTAATTAAATACCATTTGGAGGCATTTAATGTTCGAGCTAAAACGGATGATTTTCGACAAAAGAGATAACACCCCCCTATTACGTCATGCTTCAGAAATGTGGAAAATGGTCCGTTTTCAAATGTTTTATTTTTGAACGTCAGTTCACATTTGTAGGTGGATCATCAGTGTTAGAGCTAAAATTAGCATGTTTAAAGTGATTTTCATGCTTCCAGAGGCTCGGGAAGTGAATTAAATACTATTTGGAGGCATTTAATGTTCAAGCAAAAACAGCTGATTTTTGACAAAAGAGATAACACCCCCCCATTACGTCATGCTTCAGAAATGTGGAAAATGGTCCGTTTTCAAATGTTTTATTTTTGAACGTCAGTTCACATTTGTAGGTGGATCATCAGTGTTAGAGCTAAAATTAGCATGTTTAAAGTGATTTTCATGCTTCCAGGGGCCCTAAACACAAGATTTATGGAATGGTTAAAAGTGCATGAAAATGGCCAATTTACTCACTCTGAGTTTTCAAAAAGGGTTTCTTTACCCCGGGAAGTTAATTAAATACCATTTGGAGGCATTTAATGTTCGAGCCAAAACGGCTGATTTTCGACAAAAGTGATAACCCCCCCATTACGTCATGCTTCAGAAATGTGGAAAATGGTCGGTTTTCAAATGTTTTATTTTTGAACGTCAGTTCACATTTGTAGGTGGATCATCAGTGTTAGAGCTAAAATTAGCATGTTTAAAGTGATTTTCATGCTTCCAGGGGCACGGGAAGTGAATTAAATACTATTTGGAGGCATTTAATGTTCAAGCAAAAACAGCTGATTTTTGACAAAAGAGATAACACCCCCCCATTACGTCATGCTTCAGAAATGTGGAAAATGGTCCGTTTTCAAATGTTTTATTTTTGAACGTCAGTTCACATTTGTAGGTGGATCATCAGTGTTAGAGCTTAATTAGCATGTTTAAAGTGATTTTCATGCTTCCAGGGGCCCTAAACACAAGATTTATGGAATGGTTAAAAGTGCATGAAAATGGCAAATTTACTCACTCTGAGTTCTCAAAAAGGGTTTCTTCACCCCGGGAAGTTAATTAAATACCATTTGGATGCATTTAATGTTCGAGCCAAAACGGATGATTTTCGACAAAAGAGATAACAGCTCCCCATTACGTCATGCTTCAGAAATGTGGAAAATGGTCCGTTTTCAAATGTTTTATTTTTGAACGTCAGTTCACATTTGTAGGTGGATCATCAGTGTTAGAGCTAAAATTAGCATGTTTAAAGTGATTTTCATGCTTCCAGGGGCTCGGGAAGTGAATTAAATACTATATGGAGGCATTTAATGTTCAAGCAAAAACAGCTGATTTTTGACAAAAGAGATAACACCCCCCCATTACGTCATGCTTCAGATATGTGGAAAATGGTCCGTTTTCAAATGTTTTATTTTTGAACGTCAGTTCACATTTGTAGGTGGATCATCAGTGTTAGAGCTAGAATTAGCATGTTTAAAGTGATTTTCATGCTTCCAGGGGCCCTAAACACAAGATTTATGGAATGGTTAAAAGTGCATGAAAATGGCCAATTTACTCACTCTGAGTTCTCAAAAAGGGTTTCTTCACCCCGGGAAGTTAATTAAATACCATTTGGAGGCATTTAATATTCGAGACAAAACGGCTGATTTTCGACAAAAGAGATAACACCCCCCTATTACGTCATGCTTCAGAAATGTGGAAAATGGTCCGTTTTCAAATGTTTTATTTTTGAACGTCAGTTCACATTTGTAGGTGGATCATCAGTGTTAGAGCTAAAATTAGCATGTTTAAAGTGATTTTCATGCTTCCAGGGGCTCGGGAAGTGAATTAAATACTATTTGGAGGCATTTAATGTTCAAGCAAAAACAGCTGATTTTTGACAAAAGAGATAACACCCCCCCATTACGTCATGCTTCAGAAATGTGGAAAATGGTCCGTTTTCAAATGTTTTATTTTTGAACGTCAGTTCACATTTGTAGGTGGATCATCAGTGTTAGAGCTAAAATTAGCATGTTTAAAGTGATTTTCATGCTTCCAGGGGCCCTAAACACAAGATTTATGGAATGGTTAAAAGTGCATGAAAATGGCCAATTTACTCACTCTGAGTTTTCAAAAAGGGTTTCTTTACCCCGGGAAGTTAATTAAATACCATTTGGAGGCATTTAATGTTCGATCCAAAACGGCTGATTTTCGACAAAAGTGATAACCCCCCCCATTACGTCATGCTTCAGAAATGTGGAAAATGGTCGGTTTTCAAATGTTTTATTTTTGAACGTCAGTTCACATTTGTAGGTGGATCATCAGTGTTAGAGCTAAAATTAGCATGTTTAAAGTGATTTTCATGCTTCCAGGGGCACGGGAAGTGAATTAAATACTATTTGGAGGCATTTAATGTTCAAGCAAAAACAGCTGATTTTTGACAAAAGAGATAACACCCCCCCATTAGGTCATGCTTCAGAAATGTGGAAAATGGTCCGTTTTCAAATGTTTTATTTTTGAACGTCAGTTCACATTTGTAGGTGGATCATCAGTGTTAGAGCTTAATTAGCATGTTTAAAGTGATTTTCATGCTTCCAGGGGCCCTAAACACAAGATTTATGGAATGGTTAAAAGTGCATGAAAATGGCAAATTTACTCACTCTGAGTTCTCAAAAAGGGTTTCTTCACCCCGGGAAGTTAATTAAATACCATTTGGATGCATTTAATGTTCGAGCCAAAACGGCTGATTTTCGACAAAAGAGATAACAGCTCCCCATTACGTCATGCTTCAGAAATGTGGAAAATGGTCCGTTTTCAAATGTTTTATTTTTGAACGTCAGTTCACATTTGTAGGTGGATCATCAGTGTTAGAGCTAAAATTAGCATGTTTAAAGTGATTTTCATGCTTCCAGGGGCTCGGGAAGTGAATTAAATACTATATGGAGGCATTTAATGTTCAAGCAAAAACAGCTGATTTTTGACAAAAGAGATAACACCCCCCCACTACGTCATGCTTCAGATATGTGGAAAATGGTCCGTTTTCAAATGTTTTATTTTTGAACGTCAGTTCACATTTGTAGGTGGATCATCAGTGTTAGAGCTAAAATTAGCATGTTTAAAGTGATTTTCATGCTTCCAGGGGCCCTAAACACAAGATTTATGGAATGGTTAAAAGTGCATGAAAATGGCCAATTTACTCACTCTGAGTTCTCAAAAAGGGTTTCTTCACCCCGGGAAGTTAATTAAATACCATTTGGAGGCATTTAATGTTCGAGACAAAACGGCTGATTTTCGACAAAAGAGATAACACCCCCCCATTATGTCATGCTTCAGAAATGTGGAAAATGGTCCGTTTTCAAATGTTTTATTTTTGAACGTCAGTTCACATTTGTAGGTGGATCATCAGTGTTAGAGCTAAAATTAGCATGTTTAAAGTGATTTTCATGCTTCCAGGGGCTCGGGAAGTGAATTAAATACTATTTGGAGGCATTTAATGTTCAAGCAAAAACAGCTGATTTTTGACAAAAGAGATAACACCCCCCCATTACTTCATGCTTCAGAAATTCGGAAAATGGTCCGTTTTCAAATGTTTTATTTTTGAACGTCAGTTCACATTTGTAGGTGGATCATCAGTGTTAGAGCTAAAATTAGCATGTTTAAAGTGATTTTCATGCTTCCAAGGGCCCTAAACACAAGATTTATGGAATGGTTAAAAGTGCATGAAAATGGCCAATTTACTCACTCTGAGTTCTCAAAAAGGGTTTCTTCACCCCGGGAAGTTACTTAAATACCATTTGGAGGCATTTAATGTTCAAGCAAAAATGGCTGATTTTCGACAAAAGAGATAACACCCCCTCATTACGTCATGCTTCAGAAATGTGGAAAATGGTCCGTTTTCAAATGTTTTATTTTTGAACGTCAGTTCACATTTGTAGGTGGATCATCAGTGTTAGAGCTAAAATTAGCATGTTTAAAGTGATTTTCATGCTTTCAGGGGCCCTAAACACAAGATTTATGGAATGGTTAAAAGTGCATGAAAATGGCCAATTTACTCACTCTGAGTTCTCAAAAAAGGTTTCTTCATCCCGGGAAGTTAATTAAATACCATTTGGAGGCATTTAATGTTCGAGCTAAAACGGATAATTTTCGACATAAGAGATTACTCCCCCCCATTACGTCATGCTTAAAAATGTGGAAAATGGTCCTTTTTCAAATGTTTTATTTTGGAACGTCAGTTCACATTTGTAGGTGGATCATCAGTGTTAGAGCTAAAATTAGCATGTTTAAAGTGATTTTCATGCTTCCAGGGGCTCGAGAAGTGAATTAAATACTATTTGGAGGCATTTAATGTTCAAGCAAAAACAGCTGATTTTTGACAAAAGAGATCACACCCCCCCATTACGTCATGCTTCAGAAATGTGGAAAATGGTCCGTTTTCAAATGTTTTATTTTTGAACGTCAGTTCACATTTGTAGGTGGATCATCAGTGTTAGAGCTAAAATTAGCATGTTTAAAGTGATTGTCATGCTTCCAGGGGCCCTAAACACAAGATTTATGGAATGGTTAAAAGTGCATGAAAATGGCCAATTTACTCACTCTGAGTTCTCAAAAAAGGTTTCTTCATCCCGGGAAGTTAATTAAATACCATTTGGAGGCATTTAATGTTCGAGCTAAAACGGATGATTTTCGACAAAAGAGATAACACCCCCCCCCATTACGTCATGCTTCAGAAATGTGGAAAATGGTCTGTTTTCAAATGTTTTATTTTTGAACGTCAGTTCACATTTGTAGGTGGATCATCAGTGTTAGAGCTAAAATTAGCATGTTTAAAGTGATTTTCATGCTTCCAGGGGCTCGGGAAGTGAATTAAATACTATTTGGAGGCATTTAATGTCCAAGCAAATACAGCTGATTTTTGACAAAAGAGATAACACCCCCCCATTACGTCATGCTTCAGAAATGTGGAAAATGGTCCGTTTTCAAATGTTTTATTTTTGAACGTCAGTTCACATTTGTAGGTGGATCATCAGTGTTAGAGCTAAAATTAGCATGTTTAAAGTGATTTTCATGCTTCCTGGGGCTCGGGAAGTGAATTAAATACTATTTGGAGGCATTTAATGTTCAAGCAAAAACAGCTGATTTTTGACAAAAGAGATAACACCCCCCCATTACGTCATGCTTCAGAAATGTGGAAAAGGGTCCGTTTTCAAATGTTTTTTTTTTGAACGTCAGTTCACATTTGTAGGTGGATCATCAGTGTTAGAGCTAAAATTAGCATGTTTAAAGTGATTTTCATGCTTCCAGGGGCCCTAAACTCAAGATTTATGGAATGGTTAAAAGTGCATGAAAATGGCCAATTTACTCACTCTGAGTTCTCAAAAAGGGTTTCTTCACCCCGGGAAGTTAATTAAATACCATTTGGAGGCATTTAATGTTCGAGCCAAAACGGCTGATTTTCGACAAAAGAGATAACACCCCCCCATTACTTCATGCTTCAGAAATGTGGAAAATGGTCCGTTTTCAAATGTTTTATTTTTGAACGTCAGTTCACATTTGTAGGAGGATCATCAGTGTTAGAGCTAAAATTAGCATGTTTAAAGTGATTTTCATGCTTCCAGGGGCTCGGGAAGTGAATTAAATACTATTTGGAGGCATTTAATGTTCAAGCAAAAACAGCTGATTTTTGACAAAAGAGATAACACCCCCCCATTACGTCATGCTTCAGAAATGTGGAAAATGGTCCGTTTTCAAATGTTTTATTTTTGAACGTCAGTTCACATTTGTAGGTGGATCATCAGTGTTAGAGCTAAAATTAGCATGTTTAAAGTGATTTTCATGCTTCCAGGGGCCCTAAACACAAGATTTATGGAATGGTTAAAAGTGCATGAAAATGGCCAATTTACTCACTCTGAGTTGTCAAAAAGGGTTTCTTCACCCCGGGAAGTTAATTAAATACCATTTGGAGGCATTTAATGTTCAAGACAAAACGGCTGATTTTCGACAAAAGAGATAACACCCCCCATTATGTCATGCTTCAGAAATGTGGAAAATGGTCCGTTTTCAAATGTTTTATTTTTGAACGTCAGTTCACATTTGTAGGTGGATCATCAGTGTTAGAGCTAAAATTAGCATGTTTAAAGTGATTTTCATTCTTCCAGGGGCTCGGGAAGTGAATTAAATACTATTTGGAGGCATTTAATGTTCAAGCAAAAACAGCTGATTTTTGACAAAAGAGATAACACCCCCCCATTACTTCATGCTTCAGAAATGTGGAAAATGGTCCGTTTTCAAATGTTTTATTTTTGAACGTCAGTTCACATTTGTAGGTGGATCATCAGTGTTAGAGCTAAAATTAGCATGTTTAAAGTGATTTTCATGCTTCCAGGGGCCCTAAACACAAGATTTATGGAATGGTTAAAAGTGCATGAAAATGGCCAATTTACTCACTCTGAGTTCTCAAAAAGGGTTTCTTCACCCCGGGAAGTTACTTAAATACCATTTGGAGGCATTTAATGTTCAAGCAAAAATGGCTGATTTTCGACAAAAGAGATAACACCCCCCCATTACGTCATGCTTCAGAAATGTGGAAAATGGTCCGTTTTCAAATGTTTTATTTTTGAACGTCAGTTCACATTTGTAGGTGGATCATCAGTGTTAGAGCTAAAATTAGCATGTTTAAAGTGATTTTCATGCTTCCTGGGGCTCGGGAAGTGAATTAAATACTATTTGGAGGCATTTAATGTTCAAGCAAAAACAGCTGATTTTTGACAAAAGAGATAACACCCCCCCATTACGTCATGCTTCAGAAATGTGGAAAAGGGTCCGTTTTCAAATGGTTTTTTTTTGAACGTCAGTTCACATTTGTAGGTGGATCATCAGTGTTAGAGCTAAAATTAGCATGTTTAAAGTGATTTTCATGCTTCCAGGGGCCCTAAACTCAAGATTTATGGAATGGTTAAAAGTGCATGAAAATGGCCAATTTACTCACTCTGAGTTCTCAAAAAGGGTTTCTTCACCCCGGGAAGTTAATTAAATACCATTTGGAGGCATTTAATGTTCGAGCCAAAACGGCTGATTTTCGACAAAAGAGATAACACCCCCCCATTACTTCATGCTTCAGAAATGTGGAAAATGGTCCGTTTTCAAATGTTTTATTTTTGAACGTCAGTTCACATTTGTAGGAGGATCATCAGTGTTAGAGCTAAAATTAGCATGTTTAAAGTGATTTTCATGCTTCCAGGGGCTCGGGAAGTGAATTAAATACTATTTGGAGGCATTTAATGTTCAAGCAAAAACAGCTGATTTTTGACAAAAGAGATAACACCCCCCCATTACGTCATGCTTCAGAAATGTGGAAAATGGTCCGTTTTCAAATGTTTTATTTTTGAACGTCAGTTCACATTTGTAGGTGAATCATCAGTGTTAGAGCTAAAATTAGCATGTTTAAAGTGATTTTCATGCTTCCAGGGGCCCTAAACACAAGATTTAAGGAATGGTTAAAAGTGCATGAAAATGGCCAATTTACTCACTCTGAGTTGTCAAAAAGGGTTTCTTCACCCCGGGAAGTTAATTAAATACCATTTGGAGGCATTTAATGTTCGAGCCAAAACGGCTGATTTTCGACAAAAGAGATAACACGCCCCCATTACGTCATGCTTCAGAAATGTGGAAAATGGTCCGTTTTCAAATGTTTTATTTTTGAACGTCAGTTCACATTTGTAGGTGGATCATCAGTGTTAGAGCTAAAATTAGCATGTTTAAAGTGATTTTCATGCTTCCAGGGGCTCGGGAAGTGAATTAAATACTATTTGGAGGCATTTAATGTTCAAGCAAAAACAGCTGATTTTTGACAAAAGAGATAACACCCCCCCATTACGTCATGCTTCAGAAATGTGGAAAATGGTCCGTTTTCAAATGTTTTATTTTTGAACGTCAGTTCACATTTGTAGGTGGATCATCAGTGTTAGAGCTAAAATTAGCATGTTTAAAGTGATTTTCATGCTTCCAGGGGCCCTAAACACAAGATTTATGGAATGGTTAAAAGTGCATGAAAATGGCCAATTTACTCACTCTGAGTTCTCAAAAAGGGTTTCTTCACCCCGGGAAGTTACTTAAATACCATTTGGAGGCATTTAATGTTCGAGCTAAAACGGATGATTTTCGACAAAAGAGATAACACCCCCCTATTACGTCATGCTTCAGAAATGTGGAAAATGGTCCGTTTTCAAATGTTTTATTTTTGAACGTCAGTTCACATTTGTAGGTGGATCATCAGTGTTAGAGCTAAAATTAGCATGTTTAAAGTGATTTTCATGCTTCCAGGGGCTCGGGAAGTGAATTAAATACTATTTGGAGGCATTTAATGTTCAAGCAAAAACAGCTGATTTTGGACAAAAGAGATAACACCCCCCCATTACGTCATGCTTCAGAAATGTGGAAAATGGTCCGTTTTCAAATGTTTTATTTTTGAACGTCAGTTCACATTTGTAGGTGGATCATCAGTGTTAGAGCTAAAATTAGCGTGTTTAAAGTGATTTTCATGCTTCCAGGGGCCCTAAACACAAGATTTATGGAATGGTTAAAAGTGCATGAAAATGGCCAATTTACTCACTCTGAGTTTTCAAAAAGGGTTTCTTTACCCCGGGAAGTTAATTAAATACCATTTGGAGGCATTTAATGTTCGAGCCAAAACGGCTGATTTTCGACAAAAGTGATAACCCCCCCCATTACGTCATGCTTCAGAAATGTGGAAAATGGTCGGTTTTCAAATGTTTTATTTTTGAACGTCAGTTCACATTTGTAGGTGGATCATCAGTGTTAGAGCTAAAATTAGCATGTTTAAAGTGATTTTCATGCTTCCAGGGGCTCGGGAAGTGAATTAAATACTATTTGGAGGCATTTAATGTTCAAGCAAAAACAGCTGATTTTTGACAAAAGAGATAACACCCCCCCATTACTTCATGCTTCAGAAATGTGGAAAATGGTCCGTTTTCAAATGTTTTATTTTTGAACGTCAGTTCACATTTGTAGGTGGATCATCAGTGTTAGAGCTAAAATTAGCATGTTTAAAGTGATTTTCATGCTTTCAGGGGCCCTAAACACAAGATTTATGGAATGGGTAAAAGTGCATGAAAATGGCCAATTTACTCACTCTAAGTTCTCAAATAAGGTTTCTTCATCCCGGGAAGTTAATTAAATACCATTTGGAGGCATTTAATGTTCGAGCTAAAACGGATGATTTTCGACAAAAGAGATAACACCCCCCCCCATTACGTCGTGCTTCAGAAATGTGGAAAATGGTCCTTTTTCAAATGTTTTAGTTTTTGAACGTCAGTTCACATTTGTAGGTGGATCATCAGTGTTAGAGCTAAAATTAGCATGTTTAAAGTGATTTTCATGCTTCCAGGGGCTCGGGAAGTGAATTAAATACTATTTGGAGGCATTTAATGTTCAAGCAAAAACAGCTGATTTTTGACAAAAGAGATAACACCCCCCCATTACGTCATGCTTCAGAAATGTGGAAAATGGTCCGTTTTCAAATGTTTTATTTTTGAACGTCAGTTCACATTTGTAGGTGGATCATCAGTGTTAGAGCTAAAATTAGCATGTTTAAAGTGATTTTCATGCGTCCAGGGGCCCTAAACACAAGATTTATGGAATGGTTAAAAGTGCATGAAAATGGCCAATTTACTCACTCTGAGTTCTCAAAAAAGGTTTCTTCATCCTGGGAAGTTAATTAAATACCATTTGGAGGCATTTAATGTTCAAGCTAAAACGGATGATTTTCGACAAAAGAGATAACACCCCCCCCCCATTACGTCATGCTTCAGAAATGTGGAAAATGGTCAGTTTTCAAATGTTTTATTTTTGAACGTCAGTTCACATTTGTAGGTGGATCATCAGTGTTAGAGCTAAAATTAGCATGTTTAAAGTGATTTTCATGCTTCCAGGGGCTCGGGAAGTGAATTAAATACTATTTGGAGGCATTTAATGTTCAAGCAAAAACAGCTGATTTTTGACAAAAGAGATAACACCCCCCCATTACGTCATGCTTCAGAAATGTGGAAAATGGTCCGTTTTCAAATGTTTTATTTTTGAACGTCAGTTCACATTTGTAGGTGAATCATCAGTGTTAGAGCTAAAATTAGCATGTTTAAAGTGATTTTCATGCTTCCAGGGGCCCTAAACACAAGATTTAAGGAATGGTTAAAAGTGCATGAAAATGGCCAATTTACTCACTCTGAGTTCTCAAAAAGGGTTTCTTCACCCCCGGAAGGTAATTAAATACCATTTGGAGGCATTTAATGTTCGAGCCAAAACGGCTGATTTTCGACAAAAGAGATAACACCCCCCCATTACGTCATGCTTCAGAAATGTGGAAAATGGTCCGTTTTCAAATGTTTTATTTTTGAACGTCAGTTCACATTTGTAGGTGGATCATCAGTGTTAGAGCTAAAATTAGCATGTTTAAAGTGATTTTCATGCTTCCAGGGGCTCGGGAAGTGAATTAAATACTATTTGGAGGCATTTAATGTTCAAGCAAAAACAGCTGATTTTTGACAAAAGAGATAACACCCCCCCATTACGTCATGCTTCAGAAATGTGGAAAATGTTCCGTTTTCAAATGTTTTATTTTTGAACGTCAGTTCACATTTGTAGGTGGATCATCAGTGTTAGAGCTAAAATTAGCATGTTTAAATTGATTTTCATGCTTCCAGGGGCCCCAAACACAAGATTTATGGAATGGTTAAAAAACCATGAAAATGGCCAATTTACTCACTCTGAGTTCTCAAAAAGGGTTTCTTCACCCCGGGAAGTTAATTAAATACCATTTAGAGGCATTTAATGTTCGAGCCAAAATGGCTGATTTTTGACAAAAGAGATAACACCCCCCATTACGTCATGCTTCAGAAATGTGGAAAATGGTCCGTTTTCAAATGTTTTATTTTTGAACGTCAGTTCACATTTGTAGGTGGATCATCAGTGTTAGAGCTAAAATTAGCATGTTTAAAGTGATTTTCATGCTTCCAGGGGCCCTAAACACAAGATTTATGGAATGGTTAAAAGTGCATGAAAATGGCCAATTTACTCACTCTGAGTTCTCAAAAAAAGGTTTCTTCATCCCGGGAAGTTAATTAAATACCATTTGGAGGCATTTAATGTTCGAGCTAAAACGGATGATTTTCGACAAAAGAGATAACACCCCCCTATTACGTCATGCTTCAGAAATGTGGAAAATGGTCCGTTTTCAAATGTTTTATTTTTGAACGTCAGTTCACATTTGTAGGTGGATCATCAGTGTTAGAGCTAAAATTAGCATGTTTAAAGTGATTTTCATGCTTCCAGGGGCTCGGGAAGTGAATTAAATACTATTTGGAGGCATTTAATGTTCAAGCAAAAACAGCTGATTTTTGACAAAAGAGATAACACCCCCCCCATTATGTCATGCTTCAGAAATGTGGAAAATGGTCCGTTTTCAAATGTTTTATTTTTGAACGTCAGTTCACATTTGTAGGTGGATCATCAGTGTTAGAGCTAAAATTAGCATGTTTAAAGTGATTTTCATGCTTCCAGGGGCTCGGGAAGTGAATTAAATACTATTTGGAGGCATTTAATGTTCGAGCAAAAACGGCTGATTTTCGACAACAGAGATAACACCCCCCCATTACGTCATGCTTCAGAAATGTGGAAAATGGTCCGTTTTCAAATGTTTTATTTTTGAACGTCAGTTCACATTTGTAGGTGGATCATCAGTGTTAGAGCTAAAATTAGCATGTTTAAAGTGATTTTCATGCTTCCAGGGGCCCTAAACACAAGATTTATGGAATGGTTAAAAGTGCATGATAATGGCCAATTTACTCACTCTGAGTTCTCAAAAAAGGTTTCTTCATCCCGGGAAGTTAATTAAATACCATTTGGAGGCATTTAATGTTCGAGCTAAAACGGATGATTTTCGACAAAAGAGATAACACCCCCCTATTACGTCATGCTTCAGAAATGTGGAAAATGGTCCGTTTTCAAATGTTTTATTTTTGAACGTCAGTTCACATTTGTAGGTGGATCATCAGTGTTAGAGCTAAAATTAGCATGTTTAAAGTGATTTTCATGCTTCCAGAGGCTCGGGAAGTGAATTAAATACTATTTGGAGGCATTTAATGTTCAAGCAAAAACAGCTGATTTTTGACAAAAGAGATAACACCCCCCCATTACGTCATGCTTCAGAAATGTGGAAAATGGTCCGTTTTCAAATGTTTTATTTTTGAACGTCAGTTCACATTTGTAGGTGGATCATCAGTGTTAGAGCTAAAATTAGCATGTTTAAAGTGATTTTCATGCTTCCAGGGGCCCTAAACACAAGATTTATGGAATGGTTAAAAGTGCATGAAAATGGCCAATTTACTCACTCTGAGTTTTCAAAAAGGGTTTCTTTACCCCGGGAAGTTAATTAAATACCATTTGGAGGCATTTAATGTTCGAGCCAAAACGGCTGATTTTCGACAAAAGTGATAACCCCCCCATTACGTCATGCTTCAGAAATGTGGAAAATGGTCGGTTTTCAAATGTTTTATTTTTGAACGTCAGTTCACATTTGTAGGTGGATCATCAGTGTTAGAGCTAAAATTAGCATGTTTAAAGTGATTTTCATGCTTCCAGGGGCACGGGAAGTGAATTAAATACTATTTGGAGGCATTTAATGTTCAAGCAAAAACAGCTGATTTTTGACAAAAGAGATAACACCCCCCCATTACGTCATGCTTCAGAAATGTGGAAAATGGTCCGTTTTCAAATGTTTTATTTTTGAACGTCAGTTCACATTTGTAGGTGGATCATCAGTGTTAGAGCTTAATTAGCATGTTTAAAGTGATTTTCATGCTTCCAGGGGCCCTAAACACAAGATTTATGGAATGGTTAAAAGTGCATGAAAATGGCAAATTTACTCACTCTGAGTTCTCAAAAAGGGTTTCTTCACCCCGGGAAGTTAATTAAATACCATTTGGATGCATTTAATGTTCGAGCCAAAACGGCTGATTTTCGACAAAAGAGATAACAGCTCCCCATTACGTCATGCTTCAGAAATGTGGAAAATGGTCCGTTTTCAAATGTTTTATTTTTGAACGTCAGTTCACATTTGTAGGTGGATCATCAGTGTTAGAGCTAAAATTAGCATGTTTAAAGTGATTTTCATGCTTCCAGGGGCTCGGGAAGTGAATTAAATACTATATGGAGGCATTTAATGTTCAAGCAAAAACAGCTGATTTTTGACAAAAGAGATAACACCCCCCCATTACGTCATGCTTCAGATATGTGGAAAATGGTCCGTTTTCAAATGTTTTATTTTTGAACGTCAGTTCACATTTGTAGGTGGATCATCAGTGTTAGAGCTAGAATTAGCATGTTTAAAGTGATTTTCATGCTTCCAGGGGCCCTAAACACAAGATTTATGGAATGGTTAAAAGTGCATGAAAATGGCCAATTTACTCACTCTGAGTTCTCAAAAAGGGTTTCTTCACCCCGGGAAGTTAATTAAATACCATTTGGAGGCATTTAATGTTCGAGACAAAACGGCTGATTTTCGACAAAAGAGATAACACCCCCCCATTATGTCATGCTTCAGAAATGTGGAAAATGGTCCGTTTTCAAATGTTTTATTTTTGAACGTCAGTTCACATTTGTAGGTGGATCATCAGTGTTAGAGCTAAAATTAGCATGTTTAAAGTGATTTTCATGCTTCCAGGGGCTCGGGAAGTGAATTAAATACTATTTGGAGGCATTTAATGTTCAAGCAAAAACAGCTGATTTTTGACAAAAGAGATAACACCCCCCCATTACTTCATGCTTCAGAAATGTGGAAAATGGTCCGTTTTCAAATGTTTTATTTTTGAACGTCAGTTCACATTTGTAGGTGGATCATCAGTGTTAGAGCTAAAATTAGCATGTTTAAAGTGATTTTCATGCTTCCAGGGGCCCTAAACACAAGATTTATGGAATGGTTAAAAGTGCATGAAAATGGCCAATTTACTCACTCTGAGTTCTCAAAAAGGGTTTCTTCACCCCGGGAAGTTACTTAAATACCATTTGGAGGCATTTAATGTTCGAGCTAAAACGGATGATTTTCGACAAAAGAGATAACACCCCCCTATTACGTCATGCTTCAGAAATGTGGAAAATGGTCCGTTTTCAAATGTTTTATTTTTGAACGTCAGTTCACATTTGTAGGTGAATCATCAGTGTTAGAGCTAAAATTAGCATGTTTAAAGTGATTTTCATGCTTCCAGGGGCTCGGGAAGTGAATTAAATACTATTTGGAGGCATTTAATGTTCAAGCAAAAACAGCTGATTTTTGACAAAAGAGATAACACCCCCCCATTACGTCATGCTTCAGAAATGTGGAAAATGGTCCGTTTTCAAATGTTTTATTTTTGAACGTCAGTTCACATTTGTAGGTGGATCATCAGTGTTAGAGCAAAAATTAGCATGTTTAAAGTGATTTTCATGCTTCCAGGGGCCCTAAACACAAGATTTATGGAATGGTTAAAAGTGCATGAAAATGGCCAATTTACTCACTCTGAGTTTTCAAAAAGGGTTTCTTTACCCCGGGAAGTTAATTAAATACCATTTGGAGGCATTTAATGTTCGATCCAAAACGGCTGATTTTCGACAAAAGTGATAACCCCCCCATTACGTCATGCTTCAGAAATGTGGAAAATGGTCGGTTTTCAAATGTTTTATTTTTGAACGTAAGTTCACATTTGTAGGTGGATCATCAGTGTTAGAGCTAAAATTAGCATGTTTAAAGTGATTTTCATGCTTCCAGGGGCACGGGAAGTGAATTAAATACTATTTGGAGGCATTTAATGTTCAAGCAAAAACAGCTGATTTTTGACAAAAGAGATAACACCCCCCCATTACGTCATGCTTCAGAAATGTGGAAAATGGTCCGTTTTCAAATGTTTTATTTTTGAACGTCAGTTCACATTTGTAGGTGGATCATCAGTGTTAGAGCTTAATTAGCATGTTTAATGTGATTTTCATGCTTCCAGGGGCCCTAAACACAAGATTTATGGAATGGTTAAAAGTGCATGAAAATGGCAAATTTACTCACTCTGAGTTCTCAAAAAGGGTTTCTTCACCCCGGGAAGTTAATTAAATACCATTTGGATGCATTTAATGTTCGAGCCAAAACGGCTGATTTTCGACAAAAGAGATAACAGCTCCCCATTACGTCATGCTTCAGAAATGTGGAAAATGGTCCGTTTTCAAATGTTTTATTTTTGAACGTCAGTTCACATTTGTAGGTGGATCATCAGTGTTAGAGCTAAAATTAGCATGTTTAAAGTGATTTTCATGCTTCCAGGGGCTCGGGAAGTGAATTAAATACTATATGGAGGCATTTAATGTTCAAGCAAAAACAGCTGATTTTTGACAAAAGAGATAACACCCCCCCATTACGTCATGCTTCAGATATGTGGAAAATGGTCCGTTTTCAAATGTTTTATTTTTGAACGTCAGTTCACATTTGTAGGTGGATCATCAGTGTTAGAGCTAAAATTAGCATGTTTAAAGTGATTTTCATGCTTCCAGGGGCCCTAAACACAAGATTTATGGAATGGTTAAAAGTGCATGAAAATGGCCAATTTACTCACTCTGAGTTCTCAAAAAGGGTTTCTTCACCCCGGGAAGTTAATTAAATACCATTTGGAGGCATTTAATGTTCGAGACAAAACGGCTGATTTTCGACAAAAGAGATAACACCCCCCCATTATGTCATGCTTCAGAAATGTGGAAAATGGTCCGTTTTCAAATGTTTTATTTTTGAACGTCAGTTCACATTTGTAGGTGGATCATCAGTGTTAGAGCTAAAATTAGCATGTTTAAAGTGATTTTCATGCTTCCAGGGGCTCGGGAAGTGAATTAAATACTATTTGGAGGCATTTAATGTTCAAGCAAAAACAGCTGATTTTTGACAAAAGAGATAACACCCCCCCATTACTTCATGCTTCAGAAATTCGGAAAATGGTCCGTTTTCAAATGTTTTATTTTTGAACGTCAGTTCACATTTGTAGGTGGATCATCAGTGTTAGAGCTAAAATTAGCATGTTTAAAGTGATTTTCATGCTTCCAGGGGCCCTAAACACAAGATTTATGGAATGGTTAAAAGTGCATGAAAATGGCCAATTTACTCACTCTGAGTTCTCAAAAAGGGTTTCTTCACCCCGGGAAGTTACTTAAATACCATTTGGAGGCATTTAATGTTCAAGCAAAAATGGCTGATTTTCGACAAAAGAGATAACACCCCCTCATTACGTCATGCTTCAGAAATGTGGAAAATGGTCCGTTTTCAAATGTTTTATTTTTGAACGTCAGTTCACATTTGTAGGTGGATCATCAGTGTTAGAGCTAAAATTAGCATGTTTAAAGTGATTTTCATGCTTTCAGGGGCCCTAAACACAAGATTTATGGAATGGTTAAAAGTGCATGAAAATGGCCAATTTACTCACTCTGAGTTCTCAAAAAAGGTTTCTTCATCCCGGGAAGTTAATTAAATACCATTTGGAGGCATTTAATGTTCGAGCTAAAACGGATGATTTTCGACAAAAGAGATAACACCCCCCCCATTACGTCATGCTTAAAAATGTGGAAAATGGTCCTTTTTCAAATGTTTTATTTTGGAACGTCAGTTCACATTTGTAGGTGGATCATCAGTGTTAGAGCTAAAATTAGCATGTTTAAAGTGATTTTCATGCTTCCAGGGTCTCGAGAAGTGAATTAAATACTATTTGGAGGCATTTAATGTTCAAGCAAAAACAGCTGATTTTTGACAAAAGAGATCACACCCCCCCATTACGTCATGCTTCAGAAATGTGGAAAATGGTCCGTTTTCAAATGTTTTATTTTTGAACGTCAGTTCACATTTGTAGGTGGATCATCAGTGTTAGAGCTAAAATTAGCATGTTTAAAGTGATTGTCATGCTTCCAGGGGCCCTAAACACAAGATTTATGGAATGGTTAAAAGTGCATGAAAATGGCCAATTTACTCACTCTGAGTTCTCAAAAAAGGTTTCTTCATCCCGGGAAGTTAATTAAATACCATTTGGAGGCATTTAATGTTCGAGCTAAAACGGATGATTTTCGACAAAAGAGATAACACCCCCCCCATTACGTCATGCTTCAGAAATGTGGAAAATGGTCTGTTTTCAAATGTTTTATTTTTGAACGTCAGTTCACATTTGTAGGTGGATCATCAGTGTTAGAGCTAAAATTAGCATGTTTAAAGTGATTTTCATGCTTCCAGGGGCTCGGGAAGTGAATTAAATACTATTTGGAGGCATTTAATGTCCAAGCAAATACAGCTGATTTTTGACAAAAGAGATAACACCCCCCCATTACGTCATGCTTCAGAAATGTGGAAAATGGTCCGTTTTCAAATGTTTTATTTTTGAACGTCAGTTCACATTTGTAGGTGGATCATCAGTGTTAGAGCTAAAATTAGCATGTTTAAAGTGATTTTCATGCTTCCTGGGGCTCGGGAAGTGAATTAAATACTATTTGGAGGCATTTAATGTTCAAGCAAAAACAGCTGATTTTTGACAAAAGAGATAACACCCCCCCATTACGTCATGCTTCAGAAATGTGGAAAAGGGTCCGTTTTCAAATGTTTTTTTTTGAACGTCAGTTCACATTTGTAGGTGGATCATCAGTGTTAGAGCTAAAATTAGCATGTTTAAAGTGATTTTCATGCTTCCAGGGGCCCTAAACTCAAGATTTATGGAATGGTTAAAAGTGCATGAAAATGGCCAATTTACTCACTCTGAGTTCTCAAAAAGGGTTTCTTCACCCCGGGAAGTTAATTAAATACCATTTGGAGGCATTTAATGTTCGAGCCAAAACGGCTGATTTTCGACAAAAGAGATAACACCCCCCCATTACTTCATGCTTCAGAAATGTGGAAAATGGTCCGTTTTCAAATGTTTTATTTTTGAACGTCAGTTCACATTTGTAGGAGGATCATCAGTGTTAGAGCTAAAATTAGCATGTTTAAAGTGATTTTCATGCTTCCAGGGGCTCGGGAAGTGAATTAAATACTATTTGGAGGCATTTAATGTTCAAGCAAAAACAGCTGATTTTTGACAAAAGAGATAACACCCCCCCATTACGTCATGCTTCAGAAATGTGGAAAATGGTCCGTTTTCAAATGTTTTATTTTTGAACGTCAGTTCACATTTGTAGGTGGATCATCAGTGTTAGAGCTAAAATTAGCATGTTTAAAGTGATTTTCATGCTTCCAGGGGCCCTAAACACAAGATTTATGGAATGGTTAAAAGTGCATGAAAATGGCCAATTTACTCACTCTGAGTTGTCAAAAAGGGTTTCTTCACCCCGGGAAGTTAATTAAATACCATTTGGAGGCATTTAATGTTCAAGACAAAACGGCTGATTTTCGACAAAAGAGATAACACCCCCCATTATGTCATGCTTCAGAAATGTGGAAAATGGTCCGTTTTCAAATGTTTTATTTTTGAACGTCAGTTCACATTTGTAGGTGGATCATCAGTGTTAGAGCTAAAATTAGCATGTTTAAAGTGATTTTCATGCTTCCAGGGGCTCGGGAAGTGAATTAAATACTATTTGGAGGCATTTAATGTTCAAGCAAAAACAGCTGATTTTTGACAAAAGAGATAACACCCCCCCATTACTTCATGCTTCAGAAATGTGGAAAATGGTCCATTTTCAAATGTTTTATTTTTGAACGTCAGTTCACATTTGTAGGTGGATCATCAGTGTTAGAGCTAAAATTAGCATGTTTAAAGTGATTTTCATGCTTCCAGGGGCCCTAAACACAAGATTTATGGAATGGTTAAAAGTGCATGAAAATGGCCAATTTACTCACTCTGAGTTCTCAAAAAGGGTTTCTTCACCCCGGGAAGTTACTTAAATACCATTTGGAGGCATTTAATGTTCAAGCAAAAATGGCTGATTTTCGACAAAAGAGATAACACCCCCCCATTACGTCATGCTTCAGAAATGTGGAAAATGGTCCGTTTTCAAATGTTTTATTTTTGAACGTCAGTTCACATTTGTAGGTGGATCATCAGTGTTAGAGCTAAAATTAGCATGTTTAAAGTGATTTTCATGCTTCCAGGGGCTCGGGAAGTGAATTAAATACTATTTGGAGGCATTTAATGTTCAAGCAAAAACAGCTGATTTTTGACAAAAGAGATAACACCCCCCCCATTATGTCATGCTTCAGAAATGTGGAAAATGGTCCGTTTTCAAATGTTTTATTTTTGAACGTCAGTTCACATTTGTAGGTGGATCATCAGTGTTAGAGCTAAAATTAGCATGTTTAAAGTGATTTTCATGCTTCCAGGGGCTCGGGAAGTGAATTAAATACTATTTGGAGGCATTTAATGTTCAAGCAAAAACAGCTGATTTTTGACAAAAGAGATAACACCCCCCCCATTACGTCATGCTTCAGAAATGTGGAAAATGGTCCGTTTTCAAATGTTTTATTTTTGAACGTCAGTTCACATTTGTAGGTGGATCATCAGTGTTAGAGCTAAAATTAGCATGTTTAAAGTGATTTTCATGCTTCCAGGGGCTCGGGAAGTGAATTAAATACTATTTGGAGGCATTTAATGTTCAAGCAAAAACAGCTGATTTTTGACAAAAGAGATAACACCCCCCCATTACGTCATGCTTCAGAAATGTGGAAAATGGTCCGTTTTCAAATGTTTTATTTTTGAACGTCAGTTCACATTTGTAGGTGAATCATCAGTGTTAGAGCTAAAATTAGCATGTTTAAAGTGATTTTCATGCTTCCAGGGGCCCTAAACACAAGATTTAAGGAATGGTTAAAAGTGCATGAAAATGGCCAATTTACTCACTCTGAGTTCTCAAAAAGGGTTTCTTCACCCCCGGAAGGTAATTAAATACCATTTGGAGGCATTTAATGTTCGAGCCAAAACGGCTGATTTTCGACAAAAGAGATAACACCCCCCCATTACGTCATGCTTCAGAAATGTGGAAAATGGTCCGTTTTCAAATGTTTTATTTTTGAACGTCAGTTCACATTTGTAGGTGGATCATCAGTGTTAGAGCTAAAATTAGCATGTTTAAAGTGATTTTCATGCTTCCAGGGGCTCGGGAAGTGAATTAAATACTATTTGGAGGCATTTAATGTTCAAGCAAAAACAGCTGATTTTTGACAAAAGAGATAACACCCCCCCATTACGTCATGCTTCAGAAATGTGGAAAATGTTCCGTTTTCAAATGTTTTATTTTTGAACGTCAGTTCACATTTGTAGGTGGATCATCAGTGTTAGAGCTAAAATTAGCATGTTTAAATTGATTTTCATGCTTCCAGGGGCCCTAAACACAAGATTTATGGAATGGTTAAAAAACCATGAAAATGGCCAATTTACTCACTCTGAGTTCTCAAAAAGGGTTTCTTCACCCCGGGAAGTTAATTAAATACCATTTAGAGGCATTTAATGTTCGAGCCAAAATGGCTGATTTTTGACAAAAGAGATAACACCCCCCCATTACGTCATGCTTCAGAAATGTGGAAAATGGTCCGTTTTCAAATGTTTTATTTTTGAACGTCAGTTCACATTTGTAGGTGGATCATCAGTGTTAGAGCTAAAATTAGCATGTTTAAAGTGATTTTCATGCTTCCAGGGGCCCTAAACACAAGATTTATGGAATGGTTAAAAGTGCATGAAAATGGCCAATTTACTCACTCTGAGTTCTCAAAAAGGGTTTCTTCACCCCGGGAAGTTAATTAAATACCATTTGGAGGCATTTAATGTTCGAGCAAAAACAGCTGATTTTCGACAACAGAGATAACACCCCCCCATTACGTCATGCTTCAGAAATGTGGAAAATGGTCCGTTTTCAAATGTTTTATTTTTGAACGTCAGTTCACATTTGTAGGTGGATCATCAGTGTTAGAGCTAAAATTAGCATGTTTAAAGTGATTTTCATGCTTCCAGGGGCCCTAAACACAAGATTTATGGAATGGTTAAAAGTGCATGAAAATGGCCAATTTACTCACTCTGAGTTCTCAAAAAAGGTTTCTTCATCCCGGGAAGTTAATTAAATACCATTTGGAGGCATTTAATGTTCGAGCTAAAACGGATGATTTTCGACAAAAGAGATAACACCCCCCTATTACGTCATGCTTCAGAAATGTGGAAAATGGTCCGTTTTCAAATGTTTTATTTTTGAACGTCATTTCACATTTGTAGGTGGATCATCAGTGTTAGAGCTAAAATTAGCATGTTTAAAGTGATTTTCATGCTTCCAGGGGCTCGGGAAGTGAATTAAATACTATTTGGAGGCATTTAATGTTCAAGCAAAAACAGCTGATTTTTGACAAAAGAGATAACACCCCCCCCATTATGTCATGCTTCAGAAATGTGGAAAATGGTCCGTTTTCAAATGTTTTATTTTTGAACGTCAGTTCACATTTGTAGGTGGATCATCAGTGTTAGAGCTAAAATTAGCATGTTTAAAGTGATTTTCATGCTTCCAGGGGCCCTAAACACAAGATTTATGGAATGGTTAAAAGTGCATGATAATGGCCAATTTACTCACTCTGAGTTCTCAAAAAAGGTTTCTTCATCCCGGGAAGTTAATTAAATACCATTTGGAGGCATTTAATGTTCGAGCTAAAACGGATGATTTTCGACAAAAGAGATAACACCCCCCTATTACGTCATGCTTCAGAAATGTGGAAAATGGTCCGTTTTCAAATGTTTTATTTTTGAACGTCAGTTCACATTTGTAGGTGGATCATCAGTGTTAGAGCTAAAATTAGCATGTTTAAAGTGATTTTCATGCTTCCAGAGGCTCGGGAAGTGAATTAAATACTATTTGGAGGCATTTAATGTTCAAGCAAAAACAGCTGATTTTTGACAAAAGAGATAACACCCCCCCATTACGTCATGCTTCAGAAATGTGGAAAATGGTCCGTTTTCAAATGTTTTATTTTTGAACGTCAGTTCACATTTGTAGGTGGATCATCAGTGTTAGAGCTAAAATTAGCATGTTTAAAGTGATTTTCATGCTTCCAGGGGCCCTAAACACAAGATTTATGGAATGGTTAAAAGTGCATGAAAATGGCCAATTTACTCACTCTGAGTTTTCAAAAAGGGTTTCTTTACTCTGGGAAGTTAATTAAATACCATTTGGAGGCATTTAATGTTCGAGCCAAAACGGCTGATTTTCGACAAAAGTGATAACCCCCCCATTACGTCATGCTTCAGAAATGTGGAAAATGGTCGGTTTTCAAATGTTTTATTTTTGAACGTCAGTTCACATTTGTAGGTGGATCATCAGTGTTAGAGCTAAAATTAGCATGTTTAAAGTGATTTTCATGCTTCCAGGGGCACGGGAAGTGAATTAAATACTATTTGGAGGCATTTAATGTTCAAGCAAAAACAGCTGATTTTTGACAAAAGAGATAACACCCCCCCATTACGTCATGCTTCAGAAATGTGGAAAATGGTCCGTTTTCAAATGTTTTATTTTTGAACGTCAGTTCACATTTGTAGGTGGATCATCAGTGTTAGAGCTTAATTAGCATGTTTAAAGTGATTTTCATGCTTCCAGGGGCCCTAAACACAAGATTTATGGAATGGTTAAAAGTGCATGAAAATGGCAAATTTACTCACTCTGAGTTCTCAAAAAGGGTTTCTTCACCCCGGGAAGTTAATTAAATACCATTTGGATGCATTTAATGTTCGAGCCAAAACGGCTGATTTTCGACAAAAGAGATAACAGCTCCCCATTACGTCATGCTTCAGAAATGTGGAAAATGGTCCGTTTTCAAATGTTTTATTTTTGAACGTCAGTTCACATTTGTAGGTGGATCATCAGTGTTAGAGCTAAAATTAGCATGTTTAAAGTGATTTTCATGCTTCCAGGGGCTCAGGAAGTGAATTAAATACTATATGGAGGCATTTAATGTTCAAGCAAAAACAGCTGATTTTTGACAAAAGAGATAACACCCCCCCATTACGTCATGCTTCAGATATGTGGAAAATGGTCCGTTTTCAAATGTTTTATTTTTGAACGTCAGTTCACATTTGTAGGTGGATCATCAGTGTTAGAGCTAGAATTAGCATGTTTAAAGTGATTTTCATGCTTCCAGGGGCCCTAAACACAAGATTTATGGAATGGTTAAAAGTGCATGAAAATGGCCAATTTACTCACTCTGAGTTCTCAAAAAGGGTTTCTTCACCCCGGGAAGTTAATTAAATACCATTTGGAGGCATTTAATGTTCGAGACAAAACGGCTGATTTTCGACAAAAGAGATAACACCCCCCCATTATGTCATGCTTCAGAAATGTGGAAAATGGTCCGTTTTCAAATGTTTTATTTTTGAACGTCAGTTCACATTTGTAGGTGGATCATCAGTGATAGAGCTAAAATTAGCATGTTTAAAGTGATTTTCATGCTTCCAGGGGCTCGGGAAGTGAATTAAATACTATTTGGAGGCATTTAATGTTCAAGCAAAAACAGCTGATTTTTGACAAAAGAGATAACACCCCCCCATTACTTCATGCTTCAGAAATGTGGAAAATGGTCCGTTTTCAAATGTTTTATTTTTGAACGTCAGTTCACATTTGTAGGTGGATCATCAGTGTTAGAGCTAAAATTAGCATGTTTAAAGTGATTTTCATGCTTCCAGGGGCCCTAAACACAAGATTTATGGAATGGTTAAAAGTGCATGAAAATGGCCAATTTACTCACTCTGAGTTCTCAAAAAGGGTTTCTTCACCCCGGGAAGTTACTTAAATACCATTTGGAGGCATTTAATGTTCGAGCTAAAACGGATGATTTTCGACAAAAGAGATAACACCCCCCTATTACGTCATGCTTCAGAAATGTGGAAAATGGTCCGTTTTCAAATGTTTTATTTTTGAACGTCAGTTCACATTTGTAGGTGGATCATCAGTGTTAGAGCTAAAATTAGCATGTTTAAAGTGATTTTCATGCTTCCAGGGGCTCGGGAAGTGAATTAAATACTATTTGGAGGCATTTAATGTTCAAGCAAAAACAGCTGATTTTTGACAAAAGAGATAACACCCCCCCATTACGTCATGCTTCAGAAATGTGGAAAATGGTCCGTTTTCAAATGTTTTATTTTTGAACGTCAGTTCACATTTGTAGGTGGATCATCAGTGTTAGAGCTAAAATTAGCATGTTTAAAGTGATTTTCATGCTTCCAGGGGCCCTAAACACAAGATTTATGGAATGGTTAAAAGTGCATGAAAATGGCAAATTTACTCACTCTGAGTTCTCAAAAAGGGTTTCTTCACCCCGGGAAGTTAATTAAATACCATTTGGATGCATTTAATGTTCGAGCCAAAACGGCTGATTTTCGACAAAAGAGATAACAGCTCCCCATTACGTCATGCTTCAGAAATGTGGAAAATGGTCCGTTTTCAAATGTTTTATTTTTGAACGTCAGTTCACATTTGTAGGTGGATCATCAGTGTTAGAGCTAAAATTAGCATGTTTAAAGTGATTTTCATGCTTCCAGGGGCTCAGGAAGTGAATTAAATACTATATGGAGGCATTTAATGTTCAAGCAAAAACAGCTGATTTTTGACAAAAGAGATAACACCCCCCCATTACGTCATGCTTCAGATATGTGGAAAATGGTCCGTTTTCAAATGTTTTATTTTTGAACGTCAGTTCACATTTGTAGGTGGATCATCAGTGTTAGAGCTAGAATTAGCATGTTTAAAGTGATTTTCATGCTTCCAGGGGCCCTAAACACAAGATTTATGGAATGGTTAAAAGTGCATGAAAATGGCCAATTTACTCACTCTGAGTTCTCAAAAAGGGTTTCTTCACCCCGGGAAGTTAATTAAATACCATTTGGAGGCATTTAATGTTCGAGACAAAACGGCTGATTTTCGACAAAAGAGATAACACCCCCCCATTATGTCATGCTTCAGAAATGTGGAAAATGGTCCGTTTTCAAATGTTTTATTTTTGAACGTCAGTTCACATTTGTAGGTGGATCATCAGTGATAGAGCTAAAATTAGCATGTTTAAAGTGATTTTCATGCTTCCAGGGGCTCGGGAAGTGAATTAAATACTATTTGGAGGCATTTAATGTTCAAGCAAAAACAGCTGATTTTTGACAAAAGAGATAACACCCCCCCATTACTTCATGCTTCAGAAATGTGGAAAATGGTCCGTTTTCAAATGTTTTATTTTTGAACGTCAGTTCACATTTGTAGGTGGATCATCAGTGTTAGAGCTAAAATTAGCATGTTTAAAGTGATTTTCATGCTTCCAGGGGCCCTAAACACAAGATTTATGGAATGGTTAAAAGTGCATGAAAATGGCCAATTTACTCACTCTGAGTTCTCAAAAAGGGTTTCTTCACCCCGGGAAGTTACTTAAATACCATTTGGAGGCATTTAATGTTCGAGCTAAAACGGATGATTTTCGACAAAAGAGATAACACCCCCCTATTACGTCATGCTTCAGAAATGTGGAAAATGGTCCGTTTTCAAATGTTTTATTTTTGAACGTCAGTTCACATTTGTAGGTGGATCATCAGTGTTAGAGCTAAAATTAGCATGTTTAAAGTGATTTTCATGCTTCCAGGGGCTCGGGAAGTGAATTAAATACTATTTGGAGGCATTTAATGTTCAAGCAAAAACAGCTGATTTTTGACAAAAGAGATAACACCCCCCCATTACGTCATGCTTCAGAAATGTGGAAAATGGTCCGTTTTCAAATGTTTTATTTTTGAACGTCAGTTCACATTTGTAGGTGGATCATCAGTGTTAGAGCTAAAATTAGCATGTTTAAAGTGATTTTCATGCTTCCAGGGGCCCTAAACACAAGATTTATGGAATGGTTAAAAGTGCATGAAAATGGCCAATTTACTCACTCTGAGTTTTCAAAAAGGGTTTCTTTACCCCGGGAAGTTAATTAAATACCATTTGGAGGCATTTAATGTTCGATCCAAAACGGCTGATTTTCGACAAAAGTGATAACCCCCCCAATTACGTCATGCTTCAGAAATGTGGAAAATGGTCGGTTTTCAAATGTTTTATTTTTGAACGTCAGTTCACATTTGTAGGTGGATCATCAGTGTTAGAGCTAAAATTAGCATGTTTAAAGTGATTTTCATGCTTCCAGGGGCACGGGAAGTGAATTAAATACTATTTGGAGGCATTTAATGTTCAAGCAAAAACAGCTGATTTTTGACAAAAGAGATAACACCCCCCCATTAGGTCATGCTTCAGAAATGTGGAAAATGGTCCGTTTTCAAATGTTTTATTTTTGAACGTCAGTTCACATTTGTAGGTGGATCATCAGTGTTAGAGCTTAATTAGCATGTTTAAAGTGATTTTCATGCTTCCAGGGGCCCTAAACACAAGATTTATGGAATGGTTAAAAGTGCATGAAAATGGCAAATTTACTCACTCTGAGTTCTCAAAAAGGGTTTCTTCACCCCGGGAAGTTAATTAAATACCATTTGGATGCATTTAATGTTCGAGCCAAAACGGCTGATTTTCGACAAAAGAGATAACAGCTCCCCATTACGTCATGCTTCAGAAATGTGGAAAATGGTCCGTTTTCAAATGTTTTATTTTTGAACGTCAGTTCACATTTGTAGGTGGATCATCAGTGTTAGAGCTAAAATTAGCATGTTTAAAGTGATTTTCATGCTTCCAGGGGCTCGGGAAGTGAATTAAATACTATATGGAGGCATTTAATGTTCAAGCAAAAACAGCTGATTTTTGACAAAAGAGATAACACCCCCCCACTACGTCATGCTTCAGATATGTGGAAAATGGTCCGTTTTCAAATGTTTTATTTTTGAACGTCAGTTCACATTTGTAGGTGGATCATCAGTGTTAGAGCTAAAATTAGCATGTTTAAAGTGATTTTCATGCTTCCAGGGGCCCTAAACACAAGATTTATGGAATGGTTAAAAGTGCATGAAAATGGCCAATTTACTCACTCTGAGTTCTCAAAAAGGGTTTCTTCACCCCGGGAAGTTAATTAAATACCATTTGGAGGCATTTAATGTTCGAGACAAAACGGCTGATTTTCGACAAAAGAGATAACACCCCCCCATTATGTCATGCTTCAGAAATGTGGAAAATGGTCCGTTTTCAAATGTTTTATTTTTGAACGTCAGTTCACATTTGTAGGTGGATCATCAGTGTTAGAGCTAAAATTAGCATGTTTAAAGTGATTTTCATGCTTCCAGGGGCTCGGGAAGTGAATTAAATACTATTTGGAGGCATTTAATGTTCAAGCAAAAACAGCTGATTTTTGACAAAAGAGATAACACCCCCCCATTACTTCATGCTTCAGAAATTCGGAAAATGGTCCGTTTTCAAATGTTTTATTTTTGAACGTCAGTTCACATTTGTAGGTGGATCATCAGTGTTAGAGCTAAAATTAGCATGTTTAAAGTGATTTTCATGCTTCCAAGGGCCCTAAACACAAGATTTATGGAATGGTTAAAAGTGCATGAAAATGGCCAATTTACTCACTCTGAGTTCTCAAAAAGGGTTTCTTCACCCCGGGAAGTTACTTAAATACCATTTGGAGGCATTTAATGTTCAAGCAAAAATGGCTGATTTTCGACAAAAGAGATAACACCCCCTCATTACGTCATGCTTCAGAAATGTGGAAAATGGTCCGTTTTCAAATGTTTTATTTTTGAACGTCAGTTCACATTTGTAGGTGGATCATCAGTGTTAGAGCTAAAATTAGCATGTTTAAAGTGATTTTCATGCTTTCAGGGGCCCTAAACACAAGATTTATGGAATGGTTAAAAGTGCATGAAAATGGCCAATTTACTCACTCTGAGTTCTCAAAAAAGGTTTCTTCATCCCGGGAAGTTAATTAAATACCATTTGGAGGCATTTAATGTTCGAGCTAAAACGGATAATTTTCGACATAAGAGATTACTCCCCCCCATTACGTCATGCTTAAAAATGTGGAAAATGGTCCTTTTTCAAATGTTTTATTTTGGAACGTCAGTTCACATTTGTAGGTGGATCATCAGTGTTAGAGCTAAAATTAGCATGTTTAAAGTGATTTTCATGCTTCCAGGGGCTCGAGAAGTGAATTAAATACTATTTGGAGGCATTTAATGTTCAAGCAAAAACAGCTGATTTTTGACAAAAGAGATCACACCCCCCCATTACGTCATGCTTCAGAAATGTGGAAAATGGTCCGTTTTCAAATGTTTTATTTTTGAACGTCAGTTCACATTTGTAGGTGGATCATCAGTGTTAGAGCTAAAATTAGCATGTTTAAAGTGATTGTCATGCTTCCAGGGGCCCTAAACACAAGATTTATGGAATGGTTAAAAGTGCATGAAAATGGCCAATTTACTCACTCTGAGTTCTCAAAAAAGGTTTCTTCATCCCGGGAAGTTAATTAAATACCATTTGGAGGCATTTAATGTTCGAGCTAAAACGGATGATTTTCGACAAAAGAGATAACACCCCCCCATTACGTCATGCTTCAGAAATGTGGAAAATGGTCTGTTTTCAAATGTTTTATTTTTGAACGTCAGTTCACATTTGTAGGTGGATCATCAGTGTTAGAGCTAAAATTAGCATGTTTAAAGTGATTTTCATGCTTCCAGGGACTCGGGAAGTGAATTAAATACTATTTGGAGGCATTTAATGTCCAAGCAAATACAGCTGATTTTTGACAAAAGAGATAACACCCCCCCATTACGTCATGCTTCAGAAATGTGGAAAATGGTCCGTTTTCAAATGTTTTATTTTTGAACGTCAGTTCACATTTGTAGGTGGATCATCAGTGTTAGAGCTAAAATTAGCATGTTTAAAGTGATTTTCATGCTTCCTGGGGCTCGGGAAGTGAATTAAATACTATTTGGAGGCATTTAATGTTCAAGCAAAAACAGCTGATTTTTGACAAAAGAGATAACACCCCCCCATTACGTCATGCTTCAGAAATGTGGAAAAGGGTCCGTTTTCAAATGTTTTTTTTTTGAACGTCAGTTCACATTTGTAGGTGGATCATCAGTGTTAGAGCTAAAATTAGCATGTTTAAAGTGATTTTCATGCTTCCAGGGGCCCTAAACTCAAGATTTATGGAATGGTTAAAAGTGCATGAAAATGGCCAATTTACTCACTCTGAGTTCTCAAAAAGGGTTTCTTCACCCCGGGAAGTTAATTAAATACCATTTGGAGGCATTTAATGTTCGAGCCAAAACGGCTGATTTTCGACAAAAGAGATAACACCCCCCCCATTACTTCATGCTTCAGAAATGTGGAAAATGGTCCGTTTTCAAATGTTTTATTTTTGAACGTCAGTTCACATTTGTAGGAGGATCATCAGTGTTAGAGCTAAAATTAGCATGTTTAAAGTGATTTTCATGCTTCCAGGGGCTCGGGAAGTGAATTAAATACTATTTGGAGGCATTTAATGTTCAAGCAAAAACAGCTGATTTTTGACAAAAGAGATAACACCCCCCCATTACGTCATGCTTCAGAAATGTGGAAAATGGTCCGTTTTCAAATGTTTTATTTTTGAACGTCAGTTCACATTTGTAGGTGGATCATCAGTGTTAGAGCTAAAATTAGCATGTTTAAAGTGATTTTCATGCTTCCAGGGGCCCTAAACACAAGATTTATGGAATGGTTAAAAGTGCATGAAAATGGCCAATTTACTCACTCTGAGTTGTCAAAAAGGGTTTCTTCACCCCGGGAAGTTAATTAAATACCATTTGGAGGCATTTAATGTTCAAGACAAAACGGCTGATTTTCGACAAAAGAGATAACACCCCCCATTATGTCATGCTTCAGAAATGTGGAAAATGGTCCGTTTTCAAATGTTTTATTTTTGAACGTCAGTTCACATTTGTAGGTGGATCATCAGTGTTAGAGCTAAAATTAGCATGTTTAAAGTGATTTTCATGCTTCCAGGGGCTCGGGAAGTGAATTAAATACTATTTGGAGGCATTTAATGTTCAAGCAAAAACAGCTGATTTTTGACAAAAGAGATAACACCCCCCCATTACTTCATGCTTCAGAAATGTGGAAAATGGTCCGTTTTCAAATGTTTTATTTTTGAACGTCAGTTCACATTTGTAGGTGGATCATCAGTGTTAGAGCTAAAATTAGCATGTTTAAAGTGATTTTCATGCTTCCAGGGGCCCTAAACACAAGATTTATGGAATGGTTAAAAGTGCATGAAAATGGCCAATTTACTCACTCTGAGTTCTCAAAAAGGGTTTCTTCACCCCGGGAAGTTACTTAAATACCATTTGGAGGCATTTAATGTTCAAGCAAAAATGGCTGATTTTCGACAAAAGAGATAACACCCCCCCATTACGTCATGCTTCAGAAATGTGGAAAATGGTCCGTTTTCAAATGTTTTATTTTTGAACGTCAGTTCACATTTGTAGGTGGATCATCAGTGTTAGAGCTAAAATTAGCATGTTTAAAGTGATTTTCATGCTTCCTGGGGCTCGGGAAGTGAATTAAATACTATTTGGAGGCATTTAATGTTCAAGCAAAAACAGCTGATTTTTGACAAAAGAGATAACACCCCCCCATTACGTCATGCTTCAGAAATGTGGAAAAGGGTCCGTTTTCAAATGGTTTTTTTTTGAACGTCAGTTCACATTTGTAGGTGGATCATCAGTGTTAGAGCTAAAATTAGCATGTTTAAAGTGATTTTCATGCTTCCAGGGGCCCTAAACTCAAGATTTATGGAATGGTTAAAAGTGCATGAAAATGGCCAATTTACTCACTCTGAGTTCTCAAAAAGGGTTTCTTCACCCCGGGAAGTTAATTAAATACCATTTGGAGGCATTTAATGTTCGAGCCAAAACGGCTGATTTTCGACAAAAGAGATAACACCCCCCCATTACTTCATGCTTCAGAAATGTGGAAAATGGTCCGTTTTCAAATGTTTTATTTTTGAACGTCAGTTCACATTTGTAGGAGGATCATCAGTGTTAGAGCTAAAATTAGCATGTTTAAAGTGATTTTCATGCTTCCAGGGGCTCGGGAAGTGAATTAAATACTATTTGGAGGCATTTAATGTTCAAGCAAAAACAGCTGATTTTTGACAAAAGAGATAACACCCCCCCATTACGTCATGCTTCAGAAATGTGGAAAATGGTCCGTTTTCAAATGTTTTATTTTTGAACGTCAGTTCACATTTGTAGGTGAATCATCAGTGTTAGAGCTAAAATTAGCATGTTTAAAGTGATTTTCATGCTTCCAGGGGCCCTAAACACAAGATTTAAGGAATGGTTAAAAGTGCATGAAAATGGCCAATTTACTCACTCTGAGTTGTCAAAAAGGGTTTCTTCACCCCGGGAAGTTAATTAAATACCATTTGGAGGCATTTAATGTTCGAGCCAAAACGGCTGATTTTCGACAAAAGAGATAACACGCCCCCATTACGTCATGCTTCAGAAATGTGGAAAATGGTCCGTTTTCAAATGTTTTATTTTTGAACGTCAGTTCACATTTGTAGGTGGATCATCAGTGTTAGAGCTAAAATTAGCATGTTTAAAGTGATTTTCATGCTTCCAGGGGCTCAGGAAGTGAATTAAATACTATTTGGAGGCATTTAATGTTCAAGCAAAAACAGCTGATTTTTGACAAAAGAGATAACACCCCCCCATTACGTCATGCTTCAGAAATGTGGAAAATGGTCCGTTTTCAAATGTTTTATTTTTGAACGTCAGTTCACATTTGTAGGTGGATCATCAGTGTTAGAGCTAAAATTAGCATGTTTAAAGTGATTTTCATGCTTCCAGGGGCCCTAAACACAAGATTTATGGAATGGTTAAAAGTGCATGAAAATGGCCAATTTACTCACTCTGAGTTGTCAAAAAGGGTTTCTTCACCCCGGGAAGTTAATTAAATACCATTTGGAGGCATTTAATGTTCGAGCCAAAACGGCTGATTTTCGACAAAAGAGATAACACCCCCCCATTACTTCATGCTTCAGAAATGTGGAAAATGGTCCGTTTTCAAATGTTTTATTTTTGAACGTCAGTTCACATTTGTAGGAGGATCATCAGTGTTAGAGCTAAAATTAGCATGTTTAAAGTGATTTTCATGCTTCCAGGGGCTCGGGAAGTGAATTAAATACTATTTGGAGGCATTTAATGTTCAAGCAAAAACAGCTGATTTTTGACAAAAGAGATAACACCCCCCCATTACTTCATGCTTCAGAAATGTGGAAAATGGTCCATTTTCAAATGTTTTATTTTTGAACGTCAGTTCACATTTGTAGGTGGATCATCAGTGTTAGAGCTAAAATTAGCATGTTTAAAGTGATTTTCATGCTTCCAGGGGCCCTAAACACAAGATTTATGGAATGGTTAAAAGTGCATGAAAATGGCCAATTTACTCACTCTGAGTTCTCAAAAAGGGTTTCTTCACCCCGGGAAGTTACTTAAATACCATTTGGAGGCATTTAATGTTCAAGCAAAAATGGCTGATTTTCGACAAAAGAGATAACACCCCCCCCATTACGTCATGCTTCAGAAATGTGGAAAATGGTCCGTTTTCAAATGTTTTATTTTTGAACGTCAGTTCACATTTGTAGGTGGATCATCAGTGTTAGAGCTAAAATTAGCATGTTTAAAGTGATTTTCATGCTTCCAGGGGCTCGGGAAGTGAATTAAATACTATTTGGAGGCATTTAATGTTCAAGCAAAAACAGCTGATTTTTGACAAAAGAGATAACACCCCCCCCATTATGTCATGCTTCAGAAATGTGGAAAATGGTCCGTTTTCAAATGTTTTATTTTTGAACGTCAGTTCACATTTGTAGGTGGATCATCAGTGTTAGAGCTAAAATTAGCATGTTTAAAGTGATTTTCATGCTTCCAGGGGCTCGGGAAGTGAATTAAATACTATTTGGAGGCATTTAATGTTCAAGCAAAAACAGCTGATTTTTGACAAAAGAGATAACACCCCCCCTATTACGTCATGCTTCAGAAATGTGGAAAATGGTCCGTTTTCAAATGTTTTATTTTTGAACGTCAGTTCACATTTGTAGGTGGATCATCAGTGTTAGAGCTAAAATTAGCATGTTTAAAGTGATTTTCATGCTTCCAGGGGCTCGGGAAGTGAATTAAATACTATTTGGAGGCATTTAATGTTCAAGCAAAAACAGCTGATTTTTGACAAAAGAGATAACACCCCCCCATTACGTCATGCTTCAGAAATGTGGAAAATGGTCCGTTTTCAAATGTTTTATTTTTGAACGTCAGTTCACATTTGTAGGTGAATCATCAGTGTTAGAGCTAAAATTAGCATGTTTAAAGTGATTTTCATGCTTCCAGGGGCCCTAAACACAAGATTTAAGGAATGGTTAAAAGTGCATGAAAATGGCCAATTTACTCACTCTGAGTTCTCAAAAAGGGTTTCTTCACCCCCGGAAGGTAATTAAATACCATTTGGAGGCATTTAATGTTCGAGCCAAAACGGCTGATTTTCGACAAAAGAGATAACACCCCCCCATTACGTCATGCTTCAGAAATGTGGAAAATGGTCCGTTTTCAAATGTTTTATTTTTGAACGTCAGTTCACATTTGTAGGTGGATCATCAGTGTTAGAGCTAAAATTAGCATGTTTAAATTGATTTTCATGCTTCCAGGGGCCCTAAACACAAGATTTATGGAATGGTTAAAAAACCATGAAAATGGCCAATTTACTCACTCTGAGTTCTCAAAAAGGGTTTCTTCACCCCGGGAAGTTAATTAAATACCATTTAGAGGCATTTAATGTTCGAGCCAAAATGGCTGATTTTTGACAAAAGAGATAACACCCCCCCATTACGTCATGCTTCAGAAATGTGGAAAATGGTCCGTTTTCAAATGTTTTATTTTTGAACGTCAGTTCACATTTGTAGGTGGATCATCAGTGTTAGAGCTAAAATTAGCATGTTTAAAGTGATTTTCATGCTTCCAGGGGCCCTAAACACAAGATTTATGGAATGGTTAAAAGTGCATGAAAATGGCCAATTTACTCACTCTGAGTTCTCAAAAAGGGTTTCTTCACCCCGGGAAGTTAATTAAATACCATTTGGAGGCATTTAATGTTCGAGCAAAAACAGCTGATTTTCGACAACAGAGATAACACCCCCCCATTACGTCATGCTTCAGAAATGTGGAAAATGGTCCGTTTTCAAATGTTTTATTTTTGAACGTCAGTTCACATTTGTAGGTGGATCATCAGTGTTAGAGCTAAAATTAGCATGTTTAAAGTGATTTTCATGCTTCCAGGGGCCCTAAACACAAGATTTATGGAATGGTTAAAAGTGCATGAAAATGGCCAATTTACTCACTCTGAGTTCTCAAAAAAGGTTTCTTCATCCCGGGAAGTTAATTAAATACCATTTGGAGGCATTTAATGTTCGAGCTAAAACGGATGATTTTCGACAAAAGAGATAACACCCCCCTATTACGTCATGCTTCAGAAATGTGGAAAATGGTCCGTTTTCAAATGTTTTATTTTTGAACGTCAGTTCACATTTGTAGGTGGATCATCAGTGTTAGAGCTAAAATTAGCATGTTTAAAGTGATTTTCATGCTTCCAGGGGCTCGGGAAGTGAATTAAATACTATTTGGAGGCATTTAATGTTCAAGCAAAAACAGCTGATTTTTGACAAAAGAGATAACACCCCCCCCATTATGTCATGCTTCAGAAATGTGGAAAATGGTCCGTTTTCAAATGTTTTATTTTTGAACGTCAGTTCACATTTGTAGGTGGATCATCAGTGTTAGAGCTAAAATTAGCATGTTTAAAGTGATTTTCATGCTTCCAGGGGCTCGGGAAGTGAATTAAATACTATTTGGAGGCATTTAATGTTCGAGCAAAAACGGCAGATTTTCGACAACAGAGATAACACCCCCCCATTACGTCATGCTTCAGAAATGTGGAAAATGGTCCGTTTTCAAATGTTTTATTTTTGAACGTCAGTTCACATTTGTAGGTGGATCATCAGTGTTAGAGCTAAAATTAGCATGTTTAAAGTGATTTTCATGCTTCCAGGGGCCCTAAACACAAGATTTATGGAATGGTTAAAAGTGCATGATAATGGCCAATTTACTCACTCTGAGTTCTCAAAAAAGGTTTCTTCATCCCGGGAAGTTAATTAAATACCATTTGGAGGCATTTAATGTTCGAGCTAAAACGGATGATTTTCGACAAAAGAGATAACACCCCCCTATTACGTCATGCTTCAGAAATGTGGAAAATGGTCCGTTTTCAAATGTTTTATTTTTGAACGTCAGTTCACATTTGTAGGTGGATCATCAGTGTTAGAGCTAAAATTAGCATGTTTAAAGTGATTTTCATGCTTCCAGAGGCTCGGGAAGTGAATTAAATACTATTTGGAGGCATTTAATGTTCAAGCAAAAACAGCTGATTTTTGACAAAAGAGATAACACCCCCCCATTACGTCATGCTTCAGAAATGTGGAAAATGGTCCGTTTTCAAATGTTTTATTTTTGAACGTCAGTTCACATTTGTAGGTGGATCATCAGTGTTAGAGCTAAAATTAGCATGTTTAAAGTGATTTTCATGCTTCCAGGGGCCCTAAACACAAGATTTATGGAATGGTTAAAAGTGCATGAAAATGGCCAATTTACTCACTCTGAGTTTTCAAAAAGGGTTTCTTTACCCCGGGAAGTTAATTAAATACCATTTGGAGGCATTTAATGTTCGAGCCAAAACGGCTGATTTTCGACAAAAGTGATAACCCCCCCATTACGTCATGCTTCAGAAATGTGGAAAATGGTCGGTTTTCAAATGTTTTATTTTTGAACGTCAGTTCACATTTGTAGGTGGATCATCAGTGTTAGAGCTAAAATTAGCATGTTTAAAGTGATTTTCATGCTTCCAGGGGCACGGGAAGTGAATTAAATACTATTTGGAGGCATTTAATGTTCAAGCAAAAACAGCTGATTTTTGACAAAAGAGATAACACCCCCCCATTACGTCATGCTTCAGAAATGTGGAAAATGGTCCGTTTTCAAATGTTTTATTTTTGAACGTCAGTTCACATTTGTAGGTGGATCATCAGTGTTAGAGCTTAATTAGCATGTTTAAAGTGATTTTCATGCTTCCAGGGGCCCTAAACACAAGATTTATGGAATGGTTAAAAGTGCATGAAAATGGCAAATTTACTCACTCTGAGTTCTCAAAAAGGGTTTCTTCACCCCGGGAAGTTAATTAAATACCATTTGGATGCATTTAATGTTCGAGCCAAAACGGCTGATTTTCGACAAAAGAGATAACAGCTCCCCATTACGTCATGCTTCAGAAATGTGGAAAATGGTCCGTTTTCAAATGTTTTATTTTTGAACGTCAGTTCACATTTGTAGGTGGATCATCAGTGTTAGAGCTAAAATTAGCATGTTTAAAGTGATTTTCATGCTTCCAGGGGCTCGGGAAGTGAATTAAATACTATATGGAGGCATTTAATGTTCAAGCAAAAACAGCTGATTTTTGACAAAAGAGATAACACCCCCCCATTACGTCATGCTTCAGATATGTGGAAAATGGTCCGTTTTCAAATGTTTTATTTTTGAACGTCAGTTCACATTTGTAGGTGGATCATCAGTGTTAGAGCTAGAATTAGCATGTTTAAAGTGATTTTCATGCTTCCAGGGGCCCTAAACACAAGATTTATGGAATGGTTAAAAGTGCATGAAAATGGCCAATTTACTCACTCTGAGTTCTCAAAAAGGGTTTCTTCACCCCGGGAAGTTAATTAAATACCATTTGGAGGCATTTAATGTTCGAGACAAAACGGCTGATTTTCGACAAAAGAGATAACACCCCCCCATTATGTCATGCTTCAGAAATGTGGAAAATGGTCCGTTTTCAAATGTTTTATTTTTGAACGTCAGTTCACATTTGTAGGTGGATCATCAGTGTTAGAGCTAAAATTAGCATGTTTAAAGTGATTTTCATGCTTCCAGGGGCTCGGGAAGTGAATTAAATACTATTTGGAGGCATTTAATGTTCAAGCAAAAACAGCTGATTTTTGACAAAAGAGATAACACCCCCCCATTACTTCATGCTTCAGAAATGTGGAAAATGGTCCGTTTTCAAATGTTTTATTTTTGAACGTCAGTTCACATTTGTAGGTGGATCATCAGTGTTAGAGCTAAAATTAGCATGTTTAAAGTGATTTTCATGCTTCCAGGGGCCCTAAACACAAGATTTATGGAATGGTTAAAAGTGCATGAAAATGGCCAATTTACTCACTCTGAGTTCTCAAAAAGGGTTTCTTCACCCCGGGAAGTTACTTAAATACCATTTGGAGGCATTTAATGTTCGAGCTAAAACGGATGATTTTCGACAAAAGAGATAACACCCCCCTATTACGTCATGCTTCAGAAATGTGGAAAATGGTCCGTTTTCAAATGTTTTATTTTTGAACGTCAGTTCACATTTGTAGGTGGATCATCAGTGTTAGAGCTAAAATTAGCATGTTTAAAGTGATTTTCATGCTTCCAGGGGCTCGGGAAGTGAATTAAATACTATTTGGAGGCATTTAATGTTCAAGCAAAAACAGCTGATTTTTGACAAAAGAGATAACACCCCCCCATTACGTCATGCTTCAGAAATGTGGAAAATGGTCCGTTTTCAAATGTTTTATTTTTGAACGTCAGTTCACATTTGTAGGTGGATCATCAGTGTTAGAGCTAAAATTAGCATGTTTAAAGTGATTTTCATGCTTCCAGGGGCCCTAAACACAAGATTTATGGAATGGTTAAAAGTGCATGAAAATGGCCAATTTACTCACTCTGAGTTTTCAAAAAGGGTTTCTTTACCCCGGGAAGTTAATTAAATACCATTTGGAGGCATTTAATGTTCGATCCAAAACGGCTGATTTTCGACAAAAGTGATAACCCCCCCCATTACGTCATGCTTCAGAAATGTGGAAAATGGTCGGTTTTCAAATGTTTTATTTTTGAACGTCAGTTCACATTTGTAGGTGGATCATCAGTGTTAGAGCTAAAATTAGCATGTTTAAAGTGATTTTCATGCTTCCAGGGGCACGGGAAGTGAATTAAATACTATTTGGAGGCATTTAATGTTCAAGCAAAAACAGCTGATTTTTGACAAAAGAGATAACACCCCCCCATTAGGTCATGCTTCAGAAATGTGGAAAATGGTCCGTTTTCAAATGTTTTATTTTTGAACGTCAGTTCACATTTGTAGGTGGATCATCAGTGTTAGAGCTTAATTAGCATGTTTAAAGTGATTTTCATGCTTCCAGGGGCCCTAAACACAAGATTTATGGAATGGTTAAAAGTGCATGAAAATGGCAAATTTACTCACTCTGAGTTCTCAAAAAGGGTTTCTTCACCCCGGGAAGTTAATTAAATACCATTTGGATGCATTTAATGTTCGAGCCAAAACGGCTGATTTTCGACAAAAGAGATAACAGCTCCCCATTACGTCATGCTTCAGAAATGTGGAAAATGGTCCGTTTTCAAATGTTTTATTTTTGAACGTCAGTTCACATTTGTAGGTGGATCATCAGTGTTAGAGCTAAAATTAGCATGTTTAAAGTGATTTTCATGCTTCCAGGGGCTCGGGAAGTGAATTAAATACTATATGGAGGCATTTAATGTTCAAGCAAAAACAGCTGATTTTTGACAAAAGAGATAACACCCCCCCACTACGTCATGCTTCAGATATGTGGAAAATGGTCCGTTTTCAAATGTTTTATTTTTGAACGTCAGTTCACATTTGTAGGTGGATCATCAGTGTTAGAGCTAAAATTAGCATGTTTAAAGTGATTTTCATGCTTCCAGGGGCCCTAAACACAAGATTTATGGAATGGTTAAAAGTGCATGAAAATGGCCAATTTACTCACTCTGAGTTCTCAAAAAGGGTTTCTTCACCCCGGGAAGTTAATTAAATACCATTTGGAGGCATTTAATGTTCGAGACAAAACGGCTGATTTTCGACAAAAGAGATAACACCCCCCCATTATGTCATGCTTCAGAAATGTGGAAAATGGTCCGTTTTCAAATGTTTTATTTTTGAACGTCAGTTCACATTTGTAGGTGGATCATCAGTGTTAGAGCTAAAATTAGCATGTTTAAAGTGATTTTCATGCTTCCAGGGGCTCGGGAAGTGAATTAAATACTATTTGGAGGCATTTAATGTTCAAGCAAAAACAGCTGATTTTTGACAAAAGAGATAACACCCCCCCATTACTTCATGCTTCAGAAATTCGGAAAATGGTCCGTTTTCAAATGTTTTATTTTTGAACGTCAGTTCACATTTGTAGGTGGATCATCAGTGTTAGAGCTAAAATTAGCATGTTTAAAGTGATTTTCATGCTTCCAAGGGCCCTAAACACAAGATTTATGGAATGGTTAAAAGTGCATGAAAATGGCCAATTTACTCACTCTGAGTTCTCAAAAAGGGTTTCTTCACCCCGGGAAGTTACTTAAATACCATTTGGAGGCATTTAATGTTCAAGCAAAAATGGCTGATTTTCGACAAAAGAGATAACACCCCCTCATTACGTCATGCTTCAGAAATGTGGAAAATGGTCCGTTTTCAAATGTTTTATTTTTGAACGTCAGTTCACATTTGTAGGTGGATCATCAGTGTTAGAGCTAAAATTAGCATGTTTAAAGTGATTTTCATGCTTTCAGGGGCCCTAAACACAAGATTTATGGAATGGTTAAAAGTGCATGAAAATGGCCAATTTACTCACTCTGAGTTCTCAAAAAAGGTTTCTTCATCCCGGGAAGTTAATTAAATACCATTTGGAGGCATTTAATGTTCGAGCTAAAACGGATAATTTTCGACATAAGAGATTACTCCCCCCCATTACGTCATGCTTAAAAATGTGGAAAATGGTCCTTTTTCAAATGTTTTATTTTGGAACGTCAGTTCACATTTGTAGGTGGATCATCAGTGTTAGAGCTAAAATTAGCATGTTTAAAGTGATTTTCATGCTTCCAGGGGCTCGAGAAGTGAATTAAATACTATTTGGAGGCATTTAATGTTCAAGCAAAAACAGCTGATTTTTGACAAAAGAGATCACACCCCCCCATTACGTCATGCTTCAGAAATGTGGAAAATGGTCCGTTTTCAAATGTTTTATTTTTGAACGTCAGTTCACATTTGTAGGTGGATCATCAGTGTTAGAGCTAAAATTAGCATGTTTAAAGTGATTGTCATGCTTCCAGGGGCCCTAAACACAAGATTTATGGAATGGTTAAAAGTGCATGAAAATGGCCAATTTACTCACTCTGAGTTCTCAAAAAAGGTTTCTTCATCCCGGGAAGTTAATTAAATACCATTTGGAGGCATTTAATGTTCGAGCTAAAACGGATGATTTTCGACAAAAGAGATAACACCCCCCCATTACGTCATGCTTCAGAAATGTGGAAAATGGTCTGTTTTCAAATGTTTTATTTTTGAACGTCAGTTCACATTTGTAGGTGGATCATCAGTGTTAGAGCTAAAATTAGCATGTTTAAAGTGATTTTCATGCTTCCAGGGGCTCGGGAAGTGAATTAAATACTATTTGGAGGCATTTAATGTCCAAGCAAATACAGCTGATTTTTGACAAAAGAGATAACACCCCCCCATTACGTCATGCTTCAGAAATGTGGAAAATGGTCCGTTTTCAAATGTTTTATTTTTGAACGTCAGTTCACATTTGTAGGTGGATCATCAGTGTTAGAGCTAAAATTAGCATGTTTAAAGTGATTTTCATGCTTCCTGGGGCTCGGGAAGTGAATTAAATACTATTTGGAGGCATTTAATGTTCAAGCAAAAACAGCTGATTTTTGACAAAAGAGATAACACCCCCCCATTACGTCATGCTTCAGAAATGTGGAAAAGGGTCCGTTTTCAAATGTTTTTTTTTTGAACGTCAGTTCACATTTGTAGGTGGATCATCAGTGTTAGAGCTAAAATTAGCATGTTTAAAGTGATTTTCATGCTTCCAGGGGCCCTAAACTCAAGATTTATGGAATGGTTAAAAGTGCATGAAAATGGCCAATTTACTCACTCTGAGTTCTCAAAAAGGGTTTCTTCACCCCGGGAAGTTAATTAAATACCATTTGGAGGCATTTAATGTTCGAGCCAAAACGGCTGATTTTCGACAAAAGAGATAACACCCCCCCATTACTTCATGCTTCAGAAATGTGGAAAATGGTCCGTTTTCAAATGTTTTATTTTTGAACGTCAGTTCACATTTGTAGGAGGATCATCAGTGTTAGAGCTAAAATTAGCATGTTTAAAGTGATTTTCATGCTTCCAGGGGCTCGGGAAGTGAATTAAATACTATTTGGAGGCATTTAATGTTCAAGCAAAAACAGCTGATTTTTGACAAAAGAGATAACACCCCCCCATTACGTCATGCTTCAGAAATGTGGAAAATGGTCCGTTTTCAAATGTTTTATTTTTGAACGTCAGTTCACATTTGTAGGTGGATCATCAGTGTTAGAGCTAAAATTAGCATGTTTAAAGTGATTTTCATGCTTCCAGGGGCCCTAAACACAAGATTTATGGAATGGTTAAAAGTGCATGAAAATGGCCAATTTACTCACTCTGAGTTGTCAAAAAGGGTTTCTTCACCCCGGGAAGTTAATTAAATACCATTTGGAGGCATTTAATGTTCAAGACAAAACGGCTGATTTTCGACAAAAGAGATAACACCCCCCATTATGTCATGCTTCAGAAATGTGGAAAATGGTCCGTTTTCAAATGTTTTATTTTTGAACGTCAGTTCACATTTGTAGGTGGATCATCAGTGTTAGAGCTAAAATTAGCATGTTTAAAGTGATTTTCATGCTTCCAGGGGCTCGGGAAGTGAATTAAATACTATTTGGAGGCATTTAATGTTCAAGCAAAAACAGCTGATTTTTGACAAAAGAGATAACACCCCCCATTACTTCATGCTTCAGAAATGTGGAAAATGGTCCGTTTTCAAATGTTTTATTTTTGAACGTCAGTTCACATTTGTAGGTGGATCATCAGTGTTAGAGCTAAAATTAGCATGTTTAAAGTGATTTTCATGCTTCCAGGGGCCCTAAACACAAGATTTATGGAATGGTTAAAAGTGCATGAAAATGGCCAATTTACTCACTCTGAGTTCTCAAAAAGGGTTTCTTCACCCCGGGAAGTTACTTAAATACCATTTGGAGGCATTTAATGTTCAAGCAAAAATGGCTGATTTTCGACAAAAGAGATAACACCCCCCCATTACGTCATGCTTCAGAAATGTGGAAAATGGTCCGTTTTCAAATGTTTTATTTTTGAACGTCAGTTCACATTTGTAGGTGGATCATCAGTGTTAGAGCTAAAATTAGCATGTTTAAAGTGATTTTCATGCTTCCTGGGGCTGGGGAAGTGAATTAAATACTATTTGGAGGCATTTAATGTTCAAGCAAAAACAGCTGATTTTTGACAAAAGAGATAACACCCCCCCATTACGTCATGCTTCAGAAATGTGGAAAAGGGTCCGTTTTCAAATGGTTTTTTTTTGAACGTCAGTTCACATTTGTAGGTGGATCATCAGTGTTAGAGCTAAAATTAGCATGTTTAAAGTGATTTTCATGCTTCCAGGGGCCCTAAACTCAAGATTTATGGAATGGTTAAAAGTGCATGAAAATGGCCAATTTACTCACTCTGAGTTCTCAAAAAGGGTTTCTTCACCCCGGGAAGTTAATTAAATACCATTTGGAGGCATTTAATGTTCGAGCCAAAACGGCTGATTTTCGACAAAAGAGATAACACCCCCCCATTACTTCATGCTTCAGAAATGTGGAAAATGGTCCGTTTTCAAATGTTTTATTTTTGAACGTCAGTTCACATTTGTAGGAGGATCATCAGTGTTAGAGCTAAAATTAGCATGTTTAAAGTGATTTTCATGCTTCCAGGGGCTCGGGAAGTGAATTAAATACTATTTGGAGGCATTTAATGTTCAAGCAAAAACAGCTGATTTTTGACAAAAGAGATAACACCCCCCCATTACGTCATGCTTCAGAAATGTGGAAAATGGTCCGTTTTCAAATGTTTTATTTTTGAACGTCAGTTCACATTTGTAGGTGAATCATCAGTGTTAGAGCTAAAATTAGCATGTTTAAAGTGATTTTCATGCTTCCAGGGGCCCTAAACACAAGATTTAAGGAATGGTTAAAAGTGCATGAAAATGGCCAATTTACTCACTCTGAGTTGTCAAAAAGGGTTTCTTCACCCCGGGAAGTTAATTAAATACCATTTGGAGGCATTTAATGTTCGAGCCAAAACGGCTGATTTTCGACAAAAGAGATAACACGCCCCCATTACGTCATGCTTCAGAAATGTGGAAAATGGTCCGTTTTCAAATGTTTTATTTTTGAACGTCAGTTCACATTTGTAGGTGGATCATCAGTGTTAGAGCTAAAATTAGCATGTTTAAAGTGATTTTCATGCTTCCAGGGGCTCGGGAAGTGAATTAAATACTATTTGGAGGCATTTAATGTTCAAGCAAAAACAGCTGATTTTTGACAAAAGAGATAACACCCCCCCATTACGTCATGCTTCAGAAATGTGGAAAATGGTCCGTTTTCAAATGTTTTATTTTTGAACGTCAGTTCACATTTGTAGGTGGATCATCAGTGTTAGAGCTAAAATTAGCATGTTTAAAGTGATTTTCATGCTTCCAGGGGCCCTAAACACAAGATTTATGGAATGGTTAAAAGTGCATGAAAATGGCCAATTTACTCACTCTGAGTTCTCAAAAAGGGTTTCTTCACCCCGGGAAGTTACTTAAATACCATTTGGAGGCATTTAATGTTCGAGCTAAAACGGATGATTTTCGACAAAAGAGATAACACCCCCCTATTACGTCATGCTTCAGAAATGTGGAAAATGGTCCGTTTTCAAATGTTTTATTTTTGAACGTCAGTTCACATTTGTAGGTGGATCATCAGTGTTAGAGCTAAAATTAGCATGTTTAAAGTGATTTTCATGCTTCCAGGGGCTCGGGAAGTGAATTAAATACTATTTGGAGGCATTTAATGTTCAAGCAAAAACAGCTGATTTTGGACAAAAGAGATAACACCCCCCCATTACGTCATGCTTCAGAAATGTGGAAAATGGTCCGTTTTCAAATGTTTTATTTTTGAACGTCAGTTCACATTTGTAGGTGGATCATCAGTGTTAGAGCTAAAATTAGCATGTTTAAAGTGATTTTCATGCTTCCAGGGGCCCTAAACACAAGATTTATGGAATGGTTAAAAGTGCATGAAAATGGCCAATTTACTCACTCTGAGTTTTCAAAAAGGGTTTCTTTACCCCGGGAAGTTAATTAAATACCATTTGGAGGCATTTAATGTTCGAGCCAAAACGGCTGATTTTCGACAAAAGTGATAACCCCCCCCATTACGTCATGCTTCAGAAATGTGGAAAATGGTCGGTTTTCAAATGTTTTATTTTTGAACGTCAGTTCACATTTGTAGGTGGATCATCAGTGTTAGAGCTAAAATTAGCATGTTTAAAGTGATTTTCATGCTTCCAGGGGCTCGGGAAGTGAATTAAATACTATTTGGAGGCATTTAATGTTCAAGCAAAAACAGCTGATTTTTGACAAAAGAGATAACACCCCCCCATTACTTCATGCTTCAGAAATGTGGAAAATGGTCCGTTTTCAAATGTTTTATTTTTGAACGTCAGTTCACATTTGTAGGTGGATCATCAGTGTTAGAGCTAAAATTAGCATGTTTAAAGTGATTTTCATGCTTTCAGGGGCCCTAAACACAAGATTTATGGAATGGGTAAAAGTGCATGAAAATGGCCAATTTACTCACTCTAAGTTCTCAAATAAGGTTTCTTCATCCCGGGAAGTTAATTAAATACCATTTGGAGGCATTTAATGTTCGAGCTAAAACGGATGATTTTCGACAAAAGAGATAACACCCCCCCCCATTACGTCGTGCTTCAGAAATGTGGAAAATGGTCCTTTTTCAAATGTTTTAGTTTTTGAACGTCAGTTCACATTTGTAGGTGGATCATCAGTGTTAGAGCTAAAATTAGCATGTTTAAAGTGATTTTCATGCTTCCAGGGGCTCGGGAAGTGAATTAAATACTATTTGGAGGCATTTAATGTTCAAGCAAAAACAGCTGATTTTTGACAAAAGAGATAACACCCCCCCATTACGTCATGCTTCAGAAATGTGGAAAATGGTCCGTTTTCAAATGTTTTATTTTTGAACGTCAGTTCACATTTGTAGGTGGATCATCAGTGTTAGAGCTAAAATTAGCATGTTTAAAGTGATTTTCATGCGTCCAGGGGCCCTAAACACAAGATTTATGGAATGGTTAAAAGTGCATGAAAATGGCCAATTTACTCACTCTGAGTTCTCAAAAAAGGTTTCTTCATCCTGGGAAGTTAATTAAATACCATTTGGAGGCATTTAATGTTCAAGCTAAAACGGATGATTTTCGACAAAAGAGATAACACCCCCCCCCCATTACGTCATGCTTCAGAAATGTGGAAAATGGTCAGTTTTCAAATGTTTTATTTTTGAACGTCAGTTCACATTTGTAGGTGGATCATCAGTGTTAGAGCTAAAATTAGCATGTTTAAAGTGATTTTCATGCTTCCAGGGGCTCGGGAAGTGAATTAAATACTATTTGGAGGCATTTAATGTTCAAGCAAAAACAGCTGATTTTTGACAAAAGAGATAACACCCCCCCATTACGTCATGCTTCAGAAATGTGGAAAATGGTCCGTTTTCAAATGTTTTATTTTTGAACGTCAGTTCACATTTGTAGGTGAATCATCAGTGTTAGAGCTAAAATTAGCATGTTTAAAGTGATTTTCATGCTTCCAGGGGCCCTAAACACAAGATTTAAGGAATGGTTAAAAGTGCATGAAAATGGCCAATTTACTCACTCTGAGTTCTCAAAAAGGGTTTCTTCACCCCCGGAAGGTAATTAAATACCATTTGGAGGCATTTAATGTTCGAGCCAAAACGGCTGATTTTCGACAAAAGAGATAACACCCCCCCATTACGTCATGCTTCAGAAATGTGGAAAATGGTCCGTTTTCAAATGTTTTATTTTTGAACGTCAGTTCACATTTGTAGGTGGATCATCAGTGTTAGAGCTAAAATTAGCATGTTTAAAGTGATTTTCATGCTTCCAGGGGCTCGGGAAGTGAATTAAATACTATTTGGAGGCATTTAATGTTCAAGCAAAAACAGCTGATTTTTGACAAAAGAGATAACACCCCCCCATTACGTCATGCTTCAGAAATGTGGAAAATGTTCCGTTTTCAAATGTTTTATTTTTGAACGTCAGTTCACATTTGTAGGTGGATCATCAGTGTTAGAGCTAAAATTAGCATGTTTAAATTGATTTTCATGCTTCCAGGGGCCCCAAACACAAGATTTATGGAATGGTTAAAAAACCATGAAAATGGCCAATTTACTCACTCTGAGTTCTCAAAAAGGGTTTCTTCACCCCGGGAAGTTAATTAAATACCATTTAGAGGCATTTAATGTTCGAGCCAAAATGGCTGATTTTTGACAAAAGAGATAACACCCCCCCATTACGTCATGCTTCAGAAATGTGGAAAATGGTCCGTTTTCAAATGTTTTATTTTTGAACGTCAGTTCACATTTGTAGGTGGATCATCAGTGTTAGAGGTAAAATTAGCATGTTTAAAGTGATTTTCATGCTTCCAGGGGCCCTAAACACAAGATTTATGGAATGGTTAAAATTGCATGAAAATGGCCAATTTACTCACTCTGAGTTCTCAAAAAGGGTTTCTTCACCCCGGGAAGTTAATTAAATACCATTTGGAGGCATTTAATGTTCGAGCAAAAACAGCTGATTTTCGACAACAGAGATAACACCCCCCATTACGTCATGCTTCAGAAATGTGGAAAATGGTCCGTTTTCAAATGTTTTATTTTTGAACGTCAGTTCACATTTGTAGGTGGATCATCAGTGTTAGAGCTAAAATTAGCATGTTTAAAGTGATTTTCATGCTTCCAGGGGCCCTAAACACAAGATTTATGGAATGGTTAAAAGTGCATGAAAATGGCCAATTTACTCACTCTGAGTTCTCAAAAAAGGTTTCTTCATCCCGGGAAGTTAATTAAATACCATTTGGAGGCATTTAATGTTCGAGCTAAAACGGATGATTTTCGACAAAAGAGATAACACCCCCCTATTACGTCATGCTTCAGAAATGTGGAAAATGGTCCGTTTTCAAATGTTTTATTTTTGAACGTCAGTTCACATTTGTAGGTGGATCATCAGTGTTAGAGCTAAAATTAGCATGTTTAAAGTGATTTTCATGCTTCCAGGGGCTCGGGAAGTGAATTAAATACTATTTGGAGGCATTTAATGTTCAAGCAAAAACAGCTGATTTTTGACAAAAGAGATAACACCCCCCCCATTATGTCATGCTTCAGAAATGTGGAAAATGGTCCGTTTTCAAATGTTTTATTTTTGAACATCAGTTCACATTTGTAGGTGGATCATCAGTGTTAGAGCTAAAATTAGCATGTTTAAAGTGATTTTCATGCTTCCAGGGGCTCGGGAAGTGAATTAAATACTATTTGGAGGCATTTAATGTTCGAGCAAAAACGGCTGATTTTCGACAACAGAGATAACACCCCCCCATTACGTCATGCTTCAGAAATGTGGAAAATGGTCCGTTTTCAAATGTTTTATTTTTGAACGTCAGTTCACATTTGTAGGTGGATCATCAGTGTTAGAGCTAAAATTAGCATGTTTAAAGTGATTTTCATGCTTCCAGGGGCCCTAAACACAAGATTTATGGAATGGTTAAAAGTGCATGATAATGGCCAATTTACTCACTCTGAGTTCTCAAAAAAGGTTTCTTCATCCCGGGAAGTTAATTAAATACCATTTGGAGGCATTTAATGTTCGAGCTAAAACGGATGATTTTCGACAAAAGAGATAACACCCCCCTATTACGTCATGCTTCAGAAATGTGGAAAATGGTCCGTTTTCAAATGTTTTATTTTTGAACGTCAGTTCACATTTGTAGGTGGATCATCAGTGTTAGAGCTAAAATTAGCATGTTTAAAGTGATTTTCATGCTTCCAGAGGCTCGGGAAGTGAATTAAATACTATTTGGAGGCATTTAATGTTCAAGCAAAAACAGCTGATTTTTGACAAAAGAGATAACACCCCCCCATTACGTCATGCTTCAGAAATGTGGAAAATGGTCCGTTTTCAAATGTTTTATTTTTGAACGTCAGTTCACATTTGTAGGTGGATCATCAGTGTTAGAGCTAAAATTAGCATGTTTAAAGTGATTTTCATGCTTCCAGGGGCCCTAAACACAAGATTTATGGAATGGTTAAAAGTGCATGAAAATGGCCAATTTACTCACTCTGAGTTTTCAAAAAGGGTTTCTTTACCCCGGGAAGTTAATTAAATACCATTTGGAGGCATTTAATGTTCGAGCCAAAACGGCTGATTTTCGACAAAAGTGATAACCCCCCCATTACGTCATGCTTCAGAAATGTGGAAAATGGTCGGTTTTCAAATGTTTTATTTTTGAACGTCAGTTCACATTTGTAGGTGGATCATCAGTGTTAGAGCTAAAATTAGCATGTTTAAAGTGATTTTCATGCTTCCAGGGGCACGGGAAGTGAATTAAATACTATTTGGAGGCATTTAATGTTCAAGCAAAAACAGCTGATTTTTGACAAAAGAGATAACACCCCCCCATTACGTCATGCTTCAGAAATGTGGAAAATGGTCCGTTTTCAAATGTTTTATTTTTGAACGTCAGTTCACATTTGTAGGTGGATCATCAGTGTTAGAGCTTAATTAGCATGTTTAAAGTGATTTTCATGCTTCCAGGGGCCCTAAACACAAGATTTATGGAATGGTTAAAAGTGCATGAAAATGGCAAATTTACTCACTCTGAGTTCTCAAAAAGGGTTTCTTCACCCCGGGAAGTTAATTAAATACCATTTGGATGCATTTAATGTTCGAGCCAAAACGGCTGATTTTCGACAAAAGAGATAACAGCTCCCCATTACGTCATGCTTCAGAAATGTGGAAAATGGTCCGTTTTCAAATGTTTTATTTTTGAACGTCAGTTCACATTTGTAGGTGGATCATCAGTGTTAGAGCTAAAATTAGCATGTTTAAAGTGATTTTCATGCTTCCAGGGGCTCGGGAAGTGAATTAAATACTATATGGAGGCATTTAATGTTCAAGCAAAAACAGCTGATTTTTGACAAAAGAGATAACACCCCCCCATTACGTCATGCTTCAGATATGTGGAAAATGGTCCGTTTTCAAATGTTTTATTTTTGAACGTCAGTTCACATTTGTAGGTGGATCATCAGTGTTAGAGCTAGAATTAGCATGTTTAAAGTGATTTTCATGCTTCCAGGGGCCCTAAACACAAGATTTATGGAATGGTTAAAAGTGCATGAAAATGGCCAATTTACTCACTCTGAGTTCTCAAAAAGGGTTTCTTCACCCCGGGAAGTTAATTAAATACCATTTGGAGGCATTTAATGTTCGAGACAAAACGGCTGATTTTCGACAAAAGAGATAACACCCCCCCATTATGTCATGCTTCAGAAATGTGGAAAATGGTCCGTTTTCAAATGTTTTATTTTTGAACGTCAGTTCACATTTGTAGGTGGATCATCAGTGTTAGAGCTAAAATTAGCATGTTTAAAGTGATTTTCATGCTTCCAGGGGCTCGGGAAGTGAATTAAATACTATTTGGAGGCATTTAATGTTCAAGCAAAAACAGCTGATTTTTGACAAAAGAGATAACACCCCCCCATTACTTCATGCTTCAGAAATGTGGAAAATGGTCCGTTTTCAAATGTTTTATTTTTGAACGTCAGTTCACATTTGTAGGTGGATCATCAGTGTTAGAGCTAAAATTAGCATGTTTAAAGTGATTTTCATGCTTCCAGGGGCCCTAAACACAAGATTTATGGAATGGTTAAAAGTGCATGAAAATGGCCAATTTACTCACTCTGAGTTCTCAAAAAGGGTTTCTTCACCCCGGGAAGTTACTTAAATACCATTTGGAGGCATTTAATGTTCGAGCTAAAACGGATGATTTTCGACAAAAGAGATAACACCCCCCTATTACGTCATGCTTCAGAAATGTGGAAAATGGTCCGTTTTCAAATGTTTTATTTTTGAACGTCAGTTCACATTTGTAGGTGAATCATCAGTGTTAGAGCTAAAATTAGCATGTTTAAAGTGATTTTCATGCTTCCAGGGGCTCGGGAAGTGAATTAAATACTATTTGGAGGCATTTAATGTTCAAGCAAAAACAGCTGATTTTTGACAAAAGAGATAACACCCCCCCATTACGTCATGCTTCAGAAATGTGGAAAATGGTCCGTTTTCAAATGTTTTATTTTTGAACGTCAGTTCACATTTGTAGGTGGATCATCAGTGTTAGAGCTAAAATTAGCATGTTTAAAGTGATTTTCATGCTTCCAGGGGCCCTAAACACAAGATTTATGGAATGGTTAAAAGTGCATGAAAATGGCCAATTTACTCACTCTGAGTTTTCAAAAAGGGTTTCTTTACCCCGGGAAGTTAATTAAATACCATTTGGAGGCATTTAATGTTCGATCCAAAACGGCTGATTTTCGACAAAAGTGATAACCCCCCCCATTACGTCATGCTTCAGAAATGTGGAAAATGGTCGGTTTTCAAATGTTTTATTTTTGAACGTCAGTTCACATTTGTAGGTGGATCATCAGTGTTAGAGCTAAAATTAGCATGTTTAAAGTGATTTTCATGCTTCCAGGGGCACGGGAAGTGAATTAAATACTATTTGGAGGCATTTAATGTTCAAGCAAAAACAGCTGATTTTTGACAAAAGAGATAACACCCCCCCATTACGTCATGCTTCAGAAATGTGGAAAATGGTCCGTTTTCAAATGTTTTATTTTTGAACGTCAGTTCACATTTGTAGGTGGATCATCAGTGTTAGAGCTTAATTAGCATGTTTAATGTGATTTTCATGCTTCCAGGGGCCCTAAACACAAGATTTATGGAATGGTTAAAAGTGCATGAAAATGGCAAATTTACTCACTCTGAGTTCTCAAAAAGGGTTTCTTCACCCCAGGAAGTTAATTAAATACCATTTGGATGCATTTAATGTTCGAGCCAAAACGGCTGATTTTCGACAAAAGAGATAACAGCTCCCCATTACGTCATGCTTCAGAAATGTGGAAAATGGTCCGTTTTCAAATGTTTTATTTTTGAACGTCAGTTCACATTTGTAGGTGGATCATCAGTGTTAGAGCTAAAATTAGCATGTTTAAAGTGATTTTCATGCTTCCAGGGGCTCGGGAAGTGAATTAAATACTATATGGAGGCATTTAATGTTCAAGCAAAAACAGCTGATTTTTGACAAAAGAGATAACACCCCCCCATTACGTCATGCTTCAGATATGTGGAAAATGGTCCGTTTTCAAATGTTTTATTTTTGAACGTCAGTTCACATTTGTAGGTGGATCATCAGTGTTAGAGCTAAAATTAGCATGTTTAAAGTGATTTTCATGCTTCCAGGGGCCCTAAACACAAGATTTATGGAATGGTTAAAAGTGCATGAAAATGGCCAATTTACTCACTCTGAGTTCTCAAAAAGGGTTTCTTCACCCCGGGAAGTTAATTAAATACCATTTGGAGGCATTTAATGTTCGAGACAAAACGGCTGATTTTCGACAAAAGAGATAACACCCCCCCATTATGTCATGCTTCAAAAATGTGGAAAATGGTCCGTTTTCAAATGTTTTATTTTTGAACGTCAGTTCACATTTGTAGGTGGATCATCAGTGTTAGAGCTAAAATTAGCATGTTTAAAGTGATTTTCATGCTTCCAGGGGCTCGGGAAGTGAATTAAATACTATTTGGAGGCATTTAATGTTCAAGCAAAAACAGCTGATTTTTGACAAAAGAGATAACACCCCCCCATTACTTCATGCTTCAGAAATTCGGAAAATGGTCCGTTTTCAAATGTTTTATTTTTGAACGTCAGTTCACATTTGTAGGTGGATCATCAGTGTTAGAGCTAAAATTAGCATGTTTAAAGTGATTTTCATGCTTCCAGGGGCCCTAAACACAAGATTTATGGAATGGTTAAAAGTGCATGAAAATGGCCAATTTACTCACTCTGAGTTCTCAAAAAGGGTTTCTTCACCCCGGGAAGTTACTTAAATACCATTTGGAGGCATTTAATGTTCAAGCAAAAATGGCTGATTTTCGACAAAAGAGATAACACCCCCTCATTACGTCATGCTTCAGAAATGTGGAAAATGGTCCGTTTTCAAATGTTTTATTTTTGAACGTCAGTTCACATTTGTAGGTGGATCATCAGTGTTAGAGCTAAAATTAGCATGTTTAAAGTGATTTTCATGCTTTCAGGGGCCCTAAACACAAGATTTATGGAATGGTTAAAAGTGCATGAAAATGGCCAATTTACTCACTCTGAGTTCTCAAAAAAGGTTTCTTCATCCCGGGAAGTTAATTAAATACCATTTGGAGGCATTTAATGTTCGAGCTAAAACGGATGATTTTCGACAAAAGAGATAACACCCCCCCCATTACGTCATGCTTAAAAATGTGGAAAATGGTCCTTTTTCAAATGTTTTATTTTGGAACGTCAGTTCACATTTGTAGGTGGATCATCAGTGTTAGAGCTAAAATTAGCATGTTTAAAGTGATTTTCATGCTTCCAGGGTCTCGAGAAGTGAATTAAATACTATTTGGAGGCATTTAATGTTCAAGCAAAAACAGCTGATTTTTGACAAAAGAGATCACACCCCCCCATTACGTCATGCTTCAGAAATGTGGAAAATGGTCCGTTTTCAAATGTTTTATTTTTGAACGTCAGTTCACATTTGTAGGTGGATCATCAGTGTTAGAGCTAAAATTAGCATGTTTAAAGTGATTGTCATGCTTCCAGGGGCCCTAAACACAAGATTTATGGAATGGTTAAAAGTGCATGAAAATGGCCAATTTACTCACTCTGAGTTCTCAAAAAAGGTTTCTTCATCCCGGGAAGTTAATTAAATACCATTTGGAGGCATTTAATGTTCGAGCTAAAACGGATGATTTTCGACAAAAGAGATAACACCCCCCCCATTACGTCATGCTTCAGAAATGTGGAAAATGGTCTGTTTTCAAATGTTTTATTTTTGAACGTCAGTTCACATTTGTAGGTGGATCATCAGTGTTAGAGCTAAAATTAGCATGTTTAAAGTGATTTTCATGCTTCCAGGGGCTCGGGAAGTGAATTAAATACTATTTGGAGGCATTTAATGTCCAAGCAAATACAGCTGATTTTTGACAAAAGAGATAACACCCCCCCATTACGTCATGCTTCAGAAATGTGGAAAATGGTCCGTTTTCAAATGTTTTATTTTTGAACGTCAGTTCACATTTGTAGGTGGATCATCAGTGTTAGAGCTAAAATTAGCATGTTTAAAGTGATTTTCATGCTTCCTGGGGCTCGGGAAGTGAATTAAATACTATTTGGAGGCATTTAATGTTCAAGCAAAAACAGCTCATTTTTGACAAAAGAGATAACACCCCCCCATTACGTCATGCTTCAGAAATGTGGAAAAGGGTCCGTTTTCAAATGTTTTTTTTTGAACGTCAGTTCACATTTGTAGGTGGATCATCAGTGTTAGAGCTAAAATTAGCATGTTTAAAGGGGTTTTTCATGCTTCCAGGGGCCCTAAACTCAAGATTTATGGAATGGTTAAAAGTGCATGAAAATGGCCAATTTACTCACTCTGAGTTCTCAAAAAGGGTTTCTTCACCCCGGGAAGTTAATTAAATACCATTTGGAGGCATTTAATGTTCGAGCCAAAACGGCTGATTTTCGACAAAAGAGATAACACCCCCCCATTACTTCATGCTTCAGAAATGTGGAAAATGGTCCGTTTTCAAATGTTTTATTTTTGAACGTCAGTTCACATTTGTAGGAGGATCATCAGTGTTAGAGCTAAAATTAGCATGTTTAAAGTGATTTTCATGCTTCCAGGGGCTCGGGAAGTGAATTAAATACTATTTGGAGGCATTTAATGTTCAAGCAAAAACAGCTGATTTTTGACAAAAGAGATAACACCCCCCCATTACGTCATGCTTCAGAAATGTGGAAAATGGTCCGTTTTCAAATGTTTTATTTTTGAACGTCAGTTCACATTTGTAGGTGGATCATCAGTGTTAGAGCTAAAATTAGCATGTTTAAAGTGATTTTCATGCTTCCAGGGGCCCTAAACACAAGATTTATGGAATGGTTAAAAGTGCATGAAAATGGCCAATTTACTCACTCTGAGTTGTCAAAAAGGGTTTCTTCACCCCGGGAAGTTAATTAAATACCATTTGGAGGCATTTAATGTTCAAGACAAAACGGCTGATTTTCGACAAAAGAGATAACACCCCCCATTATGTCATGCTTCAGAAATGTGGAAAATGGTCCGTTTTCAAATGTTTTATTTTTGAACGTCAGTTCACATTTGTAGGTGGATCATCAGTGTTAGAGCTAAAATTAGCATGTTTAAAGTGATTTTCATGCTTCCAGGGGCTCGGGAAGTGAATTAAATACTATTTGGAGGCATTTAATGTTCAAGCAAAAACAGCTGATTTTTGACAAAAGAGATAACACCCCCCCATTACGTCATGCTTCAGAAATGTGGAAAAGGGTCCGTTTTCAAATGTTTTTTTTTTGAACGTCAGTTCACATTTGTAGGTGGATCATCAGTGTTAGAGCTAAAATTAGCATGTTTAAAGTGATTTTCATGCTTCCAGGGGCCCTAAACTCAAGATTTATGGAATGGTTAAAAGTGCATGAAAATGGCCAATTTACTCACTCTGAGTTCTCAAAAAGGGTTTCTTCACCCCGGGAAGTTAATTAAATACCATTTGGAGGCATTTAATGTTCGAGCCAAAACGGCTGATTTTCGACAAAAGAGATAACACCCCCCCATTACTTCATGCTTCAGAAATGTGGAAAATGGTCCGTTTTCAAATGTTTTATTTTTGAACGTCAGTTCACATTTGTAGGAGGATCATCAGTGTTAGAGCTAAAATTAGCATGTTTAAAGTGATTTTCATGCTTCCAGGGGCTCGGGAAGTGAATTAAATACTATTTGGAGGCATTTAATGTTCAAGCAAAAACAGCTGATTTTTGACAAAAGAGATAACACCCCCCCATTACGTCATGCTTCAGAAATGTGGAAAATGGTCCGTTTTCAAATGTTTTATTTTTGAACGTCAGTTCACATTTGTAGGTGAATCATCAGTGTTAGAGCTAAAATTAGCATGTTTAAAGTGATTTTCATGCTTCCAGGGGCCCTAAACACAAGATTTAAGGAATGGTTAAAAGTGCATGAAAATGGCCAATTTACTCACTCTGAGTTGTCAAAAAGGGTTTCTTCACCCCGGGAAGTTAATTAAATACCATTTGGAGGCATTTAATGTTCGAGCCAAAACGGCTGATTTTCGACAAAAGAGATAACACGCCCCCATTACGTCATGCTTCAGAAATGTGGAAAATGGTCCGTTTTCAAATGTTTTATTTTTGAACGTCAGTTCACATTTGTAGGTGGATCATCAGTGTTAGAGCTAAAATTAGCATGTTTAAAGTGATTTTCATGCTTCCAGGGGCTCGGGAAGTGAATTAAATACTATTTGGAGGCATTTAATGTTCAAGCAAAAACAGCTGATTTTTGACAAAAGAGATAACACCCCCCCATTACGTCATGCTTCAGAAATGTGGAAAATGGTCCGTTTTCAAATGTTTTATTTTTGAACGTCAGTTCACATTTGTAGGTGGATCATCAGTGTTAGAGCTAAAATTAGCATGTTTAAAGTGATTTTCATGCTTCCAGGGGCCCTAAACACAAGATTTATGGAATGGTTAAAAGTGCATGAAAATGGCCAATTTACTCACTCTGAGTTTTCAAAAAGGGTTTCTTTACCCCGGGAAGTTAATTAAATACCATTTGGAGGCATTTAATGTTCGAGCCAAAACGGCTGATTTTCGACAAAAGTGATAACCCCCCCCATTACGTCATGCTTCAGAAATGTGGAAAATGGTCGGTTTTCAAATGTTTTATTTTTGAACGTCAGTTCACATTTGTAGGTGGATCATCAGTGTTAGAGCTAAAATTAGCATGTTTAAAGTGATTTTCATGCTTCCAGGGGCTCGGGAAGTGAATTAAATACTATTTGGAGGCATTTAATGTTCAAGCAAAAACAGCTGATTTTTGACAAAAGAGATAACACCCCCCCATTACTTCATGCTTCAGAAATGTGGAAAATGGTCCGTTTTCAAATGTTTTATTTTTGAACGTCAGTTCACATTTGTAGGTGGATCATCAGTGTTAGAGCTAAAATTAGCATGTTTAAAGTGATTTTCATGCTTTCAGGGGCCCTAAACACAAGATTTATGGAATGGGTAAAAGTGCATGAAAATGGCCAATTTACTCACTCTAAGTTCTCAAATAAGGTTTCTTCATCCCGGGAAGTTAATTAAATACCATTTGGAGGCATTTAATGTTCGAGCTAAAACGGATGATTTTCGACAAAAGAGATAACACCCCCCCCCATTACGTCGTGCTTCAGAAATGTGGAAAATGGTCCTTTTTCAAATGTTTTAGTTTTTGAACGTCAGTTCACATTTGTAGGTGGATCATCAGTGTTAGAGCTAAAATTAGCATGTTTAAAGTGATTTTCATGCTTCCAGGGGCTCGGGAAGTGAATTAAATACTATTTGGAGGCATTTAATGTTCAAGCAAAAACAGCTGATTTTTGACAAAAGAGATAACACCCCCCCCATTACGTCATGCTTCAGAAATGTGGAAAATGGTCCGTTTTCAAATGTTTTATTTTTGAACATCAGTTCACATTTGTAGGTGGATCATCAGTGTTAGAGCTAAAATTAGCATGTTTAAAGTGATTTTCATGCGTCCAGGGGCCCTAAACACAAGATTTATGGAATGGTTAAAAGTGCATGAAAATGGCCAATTTACTCACTCTGAGTTCTCAAAAAAGGTTTCTTCATCCTGGGAAGTTAATTAAATACCATTTGGAGGCATTTAATGTTCAAGCTAAAACGGATGATTTTCGACAAAAGAGATAACACCCCCCCCCCCATTACGTCATGCTTCAGAAATGTGGAAAATGGTCAGTTTTCAAATGTTTTATTTTTGAACGTCAGTTCACATTTGTAGGTGGATCATCAGTGTTAGAGCTAAAATTAGCATGTTTAAAGTGATTTTCATGCTTCCAGGGGCTCGGGAAGTGAATTAAATACTATTTGGAGGCATTTAATGTTCAAGCAAAAACAGCTGATTTTTGACAAAAGAGATAACACCCCCCCATTACGTCATGCTTCAGAAATGTGGAAAATGGTCCGTTTTCAAATGTTTTATTTTTGAACGTCAGTTCACATTTGTAGGTGAATCATCAGTGTTAGAGCTAAAATTAGCATGTTTAAAGTGATTTTCATGCTTCCAGGGGCCCTAAACACAAGATTTAAGGAATGGTTAAAAGTGCATGAAAATGGCCAATTTACTCACTCTGAGTTCTCAAAAAGGGTTTCTTCACCCCCGGAAGGTAATTAAATACCATTTAGAGGCATTTAATGTTCGAGCCAAAATGGCTGATTTTTGACAAAAGAGATAACACCCCCCCATTACGTCATGCTTCAGAAATGTGGAAAATGGTCCGTTTTCAAATGTTTTATTTTTGAACGTCAGTTCACATTTGTAGGTGGATCATCAGTGTTAGAGGTAAAATTAGCATGTTTAAAGTGATTTTCATGCTTCCAGGGGCCCTAAACACAAGATTTATGGAATGGTTAAAAGTGCATGAAAATGGCCAATTTACTCACTCTGAGTTCTCAAAAAGGGTTTCTTCACCCCGGGAAGTTAATTAAATACCATTTGGAGGCATTTAATGTTCGAGCAAAAACAGCTGATTTTCGACAACAGAGATAACACCCCCCCATTACGTCATGCTTCAGAAATGTGGAAAATGGTCCGTTTTCAAATGTTTTATTTTTGAACGTCAGTTCACATTTGTAGGTGGATCATCAGTGTTAGAGCTAAAATTAGCATGTTTAAAGTGATTTTCATGCTTCCAGGGGCCCTAAACACAAGATTTATGGAATGGTTAAAAGTGCATGAAAATGGCCAATTTACTCACTCTGAGTTCTCAAAAAAGGTTTCTTCATCCCGGGAAGTTAATTAAATACCATTTGGAGGCATTTAATGTTCGAGCTAAAACGGATGATTTTCGACAAAAGAGATAACACCCCCCTATTACGTCATGCTTCAGAAATGTGGAAAATGGTCCGTTTTCAAATGTTTTATTTTTGAACGTCAGTTCACATTTGTAGGTGGATCATCAGTGTTAGAGCTAAAATTAGCATGTTTAAAGTGATTTTCATGCTTCCAGGGGCTCGGGAAGTGAATTAAATACTATTTGGAGGCATTTAATGTTCAAGCAAAAACAGCTGATTTTTGACAAAAGAGATAACACCCCCCCCATTATGTCATGCTTCAGAAATGTGGAAAATGGTCCGTTTTCAAATGTTTTATTTTTGAACGTCAGTTCACATTTGTAGGTGGATCATCAGTGTTAGAGCTAAAATTAGCATGTTTAAAGTGATTTTCATGCTTCCAGGGGCTCGGGAAGTGAATTAAATACTATTTGGAGGCATTTAATGTTCGAGCAAAAACGGCTGATTTTCGACAACAGAGATAACACCCCCCCATTACGTCATGCTTCAGAAATGTGGAAAATGGTCCGTTTTCAAATGTTTTATTTTTGAACGTCAGTTCACATTTGTAGGTGGATCATCAGTGTTAGAGCTAAAATTAGCATGTTTAAAGTGATTTTCATGCTTCCAGGGGCCCTAAACACAAGATTTATGGAATGGTTAAAAGTGCATGATAATGGCCAATTTACTCACTCTGAGTTCTCAAAAAAGGTTTCTTCATCCCGGGAAGTTAATTAAATACCATTTGGAGGCATTTAATGTTCGAGCTAAAACGGATGATTTTCGACAAAAGAGATAACACCCCCCTATTACGTCATGCTTCAGAAATGTGGAAAATGGTCCGTTTTCAAATGTTTTATTTTTGAACGTCAGTTCACATTTGTAGGTGGATCATCAGTGTTAGAGCTAAAATTAGCATGTTTAAAGTGATTTTCATGCTTCCAGAGGCTCGGGAAGTGAATTAAATACTATTTGGAGGCATTTAATGTTCAAGCAAAAACAGCTGATTTTTGACAAAAGAGATAACACCCCCCCATTACGTCATGCTTCAGAAATGTGGAAAATGGTCCGTTTTCAAATGTTTTATTTTTGAACGTCAGTTCACATTTGTAGGTGGATCATCAGTGTTAGAGCTAAAATTAGCATGTTTAAAGTGATTTTCATGCTTCCAGGGGCCCTAAACACAAGATTTATGGAATGGTTAAAAGTGCATGAAAATGGCCAATTTACTCACTCTGAGTTTTCAAAAAGGGTTTCTTTACCCCGGGAAGTTAATTAAATACCATTTGGAGGCATTTAATGTTCGAGCCAAAACGGCTGATTTTCGACAAAAGTGATAACCCCCCATTACGTCATGCTTCAGAAATGTGGAAAATGGTCGGTTTTCAAATGTTTTATTTTTGAACGTCAGTTCACATTTGTAGGTGGATCATCAGTGTTAGAGCTAAAATTAGCATGTTTAAAGTGATTTTCATGCTTCCAGGGGCACGGGAAGTGAATTAAATACTATTTGGAGGCATTTAATGTTCAAGCAAAAACAGCTGATTTTTGACAAAAGAGATAACACCCCCCCATTACGTCATGCTTCAGAAATGTGGAAAATGGTCCGTTTTCAAATGTTTTATTTTTGAACGTCAGTTCACATTTGTAGGTGGATCATCAGTGTTAGAGCTTAATTAGCATGTTTAAAGTGATTTTCATGCTTCCAGGGGCCCTAAACACAAGATTTATGGAATGGTTAAAAGTGCATGAAAATGGCAAATTTACTCACTCTGAGTTCTCAAAAAGGGTTTCTTCACCCCGGGAAGTTAATTAAATACCATTTGGATGCATTTAATGTTCGAGCCAAAACGGCTGATTTTCGACAAAAGAGATAACAGCTCCCCATTACGTCATGCTTCAGAAATGTGGAAAATGGTCCGTTTTCAATTGTTTTATTTTTGAACGTCAGTTCACATTTGTAGGTGGATCATCAGTGTTAGAGCTAAAATTAGCATGTTTAAAGTGATTTTCATGCTTCCAGGGGCTCGGGAAGTGAATTAAATACTATATGGAGGCATTTAATGTTCAAGCAAAAACAGCTGATTTTTGACAAAAGAGATAACACCCCCCCATTACGTCATGCTTCAGATATGTGGAAAATGGTCCGTTTTCAAATGTTTTATTTTTGAACGTCAGTTCACATTTGTAGGTGGATCATCAGTGTTAGAGCTAGAATTAGCATGTTTAAAGTGATTTTCATGCTTCCAGGGGCCCTAAACACAAGATTTATGGAATGGTTAAAAGTGCATGAAAATGGCCAATTTACTCACTCTGAGTTCTCAAAAAGGGTTTCTTCACCCCGGGAAGTTAATTAAATACCATTTGGAGGCATTTAAAGTTCGAGACAAAACGGCTGATTTTCGACAAAAGAGATAACACCCCCCCATTATGTCATGCTTCAGAAATGTGGAAAATGGTCCGTTTTCAAATGTTTTATTTTTGAACGTCAGTTCACATTTGTAGGTGGATCATCAGTGTTAGAGCTAAAATTAGCATGTTTAAAGTGATTTTCATGCTTCCAGGGGCTCGGGAAGTGAATTAAATACTATTTGGAGGCATTTAATGTTCAAGCAAAAACAGCTGATTTTTGACAAAAGAGATAACACCCCCCCATTACTTCATGCTTCAGAAATGTGGAAAATGGTCCGTTTTCAAATGTTTTATTTTTGAACGTCAGTTCACATTTGTAGGTGGATCATCAGTGTTAGAGCTAAAATTAGCATGTTTAAAGTGATTTTCATGCTTCCAGGGGCCCTAAACACAAGATTTATGGAATGGTTAAAAGTGCATGAAAATGGCCAATTTACTCACTCTGAGTTCTCAAAAAGGGTTTCTTCACCCCGGGAAGTTACTTAAATAGCATTTGGAGGCATTTAATGTTCGAGCTAAAACGGCTGATTTTCGACAAAAGAGATAACACCCCCCCATTACGTCATGCTTCAGAAATGTGGAAAATGGTCCGTTTTCAAATGTTTTATTTTTGAACGTCAGTTCACATTTGTAGGTGGATCATCAGTGTTAGAGCTAAAATTAGCATGTTTAAAGTGATTTTCATGCTTCCAGGGGCTCGGGAAGTGAATTAAATACTATTTGGAGGCATTTAATGTTCAAGCAAAAACAGCTGATTTTTGACAAAAGAGATAACACCCCCCCATTACGTCATGCTTCAGAAATGTGGAAAATGGTCCGTTTTCAAATGTTTTATTTTTGAACGTCAGTTCACATTTGTAGGTGGATCATCAGTGTTAGAGCTAAAATTAGCATGTTTAAAGTGATTTTCATGCTTCCAGGGGCCCTAAACACAAGATTTATGGAATGGTTAAAAGTGCATGAAAATGGCCAATTTACTCACTCTGAGTTTTCAAAAAGGGTTTCTTTACCCCGGGAAGTTAATTAAATACCATTTGGAGGCATTTAATGTTCGATCCAAAACGGCTGATTTTCGACAAAAGTGATAACCCCCCCCATTACGTCATGCTTCAGAAATGTGGAAAATGGTCGGTTTTCAAATGTTTTATTTTTGAACGTCAGTTCACATTTGTAGGTGGATCATCAGTGTTAGAGCTAAAATTAGCATGTTTAAAGTGATTTTCATGCTTCCAGGGGCACGGGAAGTGAATTAAATACTATTTGGAGGCATTTAATGTTCAAGCAAAAACAGCTGATTTTTGACAAAAGAGATAACACCCCCCCATTACGTCATGCTTCAGAAATGTGGAAAATGGTCCGTTTTCAAATGTTTTATTTTTGAACGTCAGTTCACATTTGTAGGTGGATCATCAGTGTTAGAGCTTAATTAGCATGTTTAAAGTGATTTTCATGCTTCCAGGGGCCCTAAACACAAGATTTATGGAATGGTTAAAAGTGCATGAAAATGGCAAATTTACTCACTCTGAGTTCTCAAAAAGGGTTTCTTCACCCCGGGAAGTTAATTAAATACCATTTGGATGCATTTAATGTTCGAGCCAAAACGGCTGATTTTCGACAAAAGAGATAACAGCTCCCCATTACGTCATGCTTCAGAAATGTGGAAAATGGTCCGTTTTCAAATGTTTTATTTTTGAACGTCAGTTCACATTTGTAGGTGGATCATCAGTGTTAGAGCTAAAATTAGCATGTTTAAAGTGATTTTCATGCTTCCAGGGGCTCGGGAAGTGAATTAAATACTATTTGGAGGCATTTAATGTTCAAGCAAAAACAGCTGATTTTTGACAAAAGAGATAACACCCCCCCATTACTTCATGCTTCAGAAATTCGGAAAATGGTCCGTTTTCAAATGTTTTATTTTTGAACGTCAGTTCACATTTGTAGGTGGATCATCAGTGTTAGAGCTAAAATTAGCATGTTTAAAGTGATTTTCATGCTTCCAGGGGCCCTAAACACAAGATTTATGGAATGGTTAAAAGTGCATGAAAATGGCCAATTTACTCATCTCTGAGTTCTCAAAAAGGGTTTCTTCACCCCGGGAAGTTACTTAAATACCATTTGGAGGCATTTAATGTTCAAGCAAAAATGGCTGATTTTCGACAAAAGAGATAACACCCCCTCATTACGTCATGCTTCAGAAATGTGGAAAATGGTCCGTTTTCAAATGTTTTATTTTTGAACGTCAGTTCACATTTGTAGGTGGATCATCAGTGTTAGAGCTAAAATTAGCATGTTTAAAGTGATTTTCATGCTTTCAGGGGCCCTAAACACAAGATTTATGGAATGGTTAAAAGTGCATGAAAATGGCCAATTTACTCACTCTGAGTTCTCAAAAAAGGTTTCTTCATCCCGGGAAGTTAATTAAATACCATTTGGAGGCATTTAATGTTCGAGCTAAAACGGATGATTTTCGACAAAAGAGATAACACCCCCCCCATTACGTCATGCTTAAAAATGTGGAAAATGGTCCTTTTTCAAATGTTTTATTTTGGAACGTCAGTTCACATTTGTAGGTGGATCATCAGTGTTAGAGCTAAAATTAGCATGTTTAAAGTGATTTTCATGCTTCCAGGGGCTCGAGAAGTGAATTAAATACTATTTGGAGGCATTTAATGTTCAAGCAAAAACAGCTGATTTTTGACAAAAGAGATCACACCCCCCCATTACGTCATGCTTCAGAAATGTGGAAAATGGTCCGTTTTCAAATGTTTTATTTTTGAACGTCAGTTCACATTTGTAGGTGGATCATCAGTGTTAGAGCTAAAATTAGCATGTTTAAAGTGATTGTCATGCTTCCAGGGGCCCTAAACACAAGATTTATGGAATGGTTAAAAGTGCATGAAAATGGCCAATTTACTCACTCTGAGTTCTCAAAAAAGGTTTCTTCATCCCGGGAAGTTAATTAAATACCATTTGGAGGCATTTAATGTTCGAGCTAAAACGGATGATTTTCGACAAAAGAGATAACACCCCCCCCATTACGTCATGCTTCAGAAATGTGGAAAATGGTCTGTTTTCAAATGTTTTATTTTTGAACGTCAGTTCACATTTGTAGGTGGATCATCAGTGTTAGAGCTAAAATTAGCATGTTTAAAGTGATTTTCATGCTTCCAGGGGCTCGGGAAGTGAATTAAATACTATTTGGAGGCATTTAATGTCCAAGCAAATACAGCTGATTTTTGACAAAAGAGATAACACCCCCCCATTACGTCATGCTTCAGAAATGTGGAAAATGGTCCGTTTTCAAATGTTTTATTTTTGAACGTCAGTTCACATTTGTAGGTGGATCATCAGTGTTAGAGCTAAAATTAGCATGTTTAAAGTGATTTTCATGCTTCCTGGGGCTCGGGAAGTGAATTAAATACTATTTGGAGGCATTTAATGTTCAAGCAAAAACAGCTGATTTTTGACAAAAGAGATACCACCCCCCCATTACGTCATGCTTCAGAAATGTGGAAAAGGGTCCATTTTCAAATGTTTTTTTTTTGAACGTCAGTTCACATTTGTAGGTGGATCATCAGTGTTAGAGCTAAAATTAGCATGTTTAAAGTGATTTTCATGCTTCCAGGGGCCCTAAACTCAAGATTTATGGAATGGTTAAAAGTGCATGAAAATGGCCAATTTACTCACTCTGAGTTCTCAAAAAGGGTTTCTTCACCCCGGGAAGTTAATTAAATACCATTTGGAGGCATTTAATGTTCGAGCCAAAACGGCTGATTTTCGACAAAAGAGATAACACCCCCCCATTACTTCATGCTTCAGAAATGTGGAAAATGGTCCGTTTTCAAATGTTTTATTTTTGAACGTCAGTTCACATTTGTAGGAGGATCATCAGTGTTAGAGCTAAAATTAGCATGTTTAAAGTGATTTTCATGCTTCCAGGGGCTCGGGAAGTGAATTAAATACTATTTGGAGGCATTTAATGTTCAAGCAAAAACAGCTGATTTTTGACAAAAGAGATAACACCCCCCCATTACGTCATGCTTCAGAAATGTGGAAAATGGTCCGTTTTCAAATGTTTTATTTTTGAACGTCAGTTCACATTTGTAGGTGGATCATCAGTGTTAGAGCTAAAATTAGCATGTTTAAAGTGATTTTCATGCTTCCAGGGGCCCTAAACACAAGATTTATGGAATGGTTAAAAGTGCATGAAAATGGCCAATTTACTCACTCTGAGTTGTCAAAAAGGGTTTCTTCACCCCGGGAAGTTAATTAAATACCATTTGGAGGCATTTAATGTTCAAGACAAAACGGCTGATTTTCGACAAAAGAGATAACACCCCCCATTATGTCATGCTTCAGAAATGTGGAAAATGGTCCGTTTTCAAATGTTTTATTTTTGAACGTCAGTTCACATTTGTAGGTGGATCATCAGTGTTAGAGCTAAAATTAGCATGTTTAAAGTGATTTTCATGCTTCCAGGGGCTCGGGAAGTGAATTAAATACTATTTGGAGGCATTTAATGTTCAAGCAAAAACAGCTGATTTTTGACAAAAGAGATAACACCCCCCCATTACTTCATGCTTCAGAAATGTGGAAAATGGTCCGTTTTCAAATGTTTTATTTTTGAACGTCAGTTCACATTTGTAGGTGGATCATCAGTGTTAGAGCTAAAATTAGCATGTTTAAAGTGATTTTCATGCTTCCAGGGGCCCTAAACACAAGATTTATGGAATGGTTAAAAGTGCATGAAAATGGCCAATTTACTCACTCTGAGTTCTCAAAAAGGGTTTCTTCACCCCGGGAAGTTACTTAAATACCATTTGGAGGCATTTAATGTTCAAGCAAAAATGGCTGATTTTCGACAAAAGAGATAACACCCCCCCCATTACGTCATGCTTCAGAAATGTGGAAAATGGTCTGTTTTCAAATGTTTTATTTTTGAACGTCAGTTCACATTTGTAGGTGGATCATCAGTGTTAGAGCTAAAATTAGCATGTTTAAAGTGATTTTCATGCTTCCAGGGGCTCGGGAAGTGAATTAAATACTATTTGGAGGCATTTAATGTCCAAGCAAATACAGCTGATTTTTGACAAAAGAGATAACACCCCCCCATTACGTCATGCTTCAGAAATGTGGAAAATGGTCCGTTTTCAAATGTTTTATTTTTGAACGTCAGTTCACATTTGTAGGTGGATCATCAGTGTTAGAGCTAAAATTAGCATGTTTAAAGTGATTTTCATGCTTCCAGGGGCTCGGGAAGTGAATTAAATACTATTTGGAGGCATTTAATGTTCAAGCAAAAACAGCTGATTTTTGACAAAAGAGATAACACCCCCCCATTACTTCATGCTTCAGAAATGTGGAAAATGGTCCGTTTTCAAATGTTTTATTTTTGAACGTCAGTTCACATTTGTAGGTGGATCATCAGTGTTAGAGCTAAAATTAGCATGTTTAAAGTGATTTTCATGCTTCCAGGGGCCCTAAACACAAGATTTATGGAATGGTTAAAAGTGCATGAAAATGGCCAATTTACTCACTCTGAGTTCTCAAAAAGGGTTTCTTCACCCCGGGAAGTTACTTAAATACCATTTGGAGGCATTTAATGTTCAAGCAAAAATGGCTGATTTTCGACAAAAGAGATAACACCCCCCCCATTACGTCATGCTTCAGAAATGTGGAAAATGGTCTGTTTTCAAATGTTTTATTTTTGAACGTCAGTTCACATTTGTAGGTGGATCATCAGTGTTAGAGCTAAAATTAGCATGTTTAAAGTGATTTTCATGCTTCCAGGGGCTCGGGAAGTGAATTAAATACTATTTGGAGGCATTTAATGTCCAAGCAAATACAGCTGATTTTTGACAAAAGAGATAACACCCCCCCATTACGTCATGCTTCAGAAATGTGGAAAATGGTCCGTTTTCAAATGTTTTATTTTTGAACGTCAGTTCACATTTGTAGGTGGATCATCAGTGTTAGAGCTAAAATTAGCATGTTTAAAGTGATTTTCATGCTTCCTGGGGCTCGGGAAGTGAATTAAATACTATTTGGAGGCATTTAATGTTCAAGCAAAAACAGCTGATTTTTGACAAAAGAGATAACACCCCCCCATTACGTCATGCTTCAGAAATGTGGAAAAGGGTCCGTTTTCAAATGTTTTTTTTTTGAACGTCAGTTCACATTTGTAGGTGGATCATCAGTGTTAGAGCTAAAATTAGCATGTTTAAAGTGATTTTCATGCTTCCAGGGGCCCTAAACTCAAGATTTATGGAATGGTTAAAAGTGCATGAAAATGGCCAATTTACTCACTCTGAGTTCTCAAAAAGGGTTTCTTCACCCCGGGAAGTTAATTAAATACCATTTGGAGGCATTTAATGTTCGAGCCAAAACGGCTGATTTTCGACAAAAGAGATAACACCCCCCCATTACTTCATGCTTCAGAAATGTGGAAAATGGTCCGTTTTCAAATGTTTTATTTTTGAACGTCAGTTCACATTTGTAGGAGGATCATCAGTGTTAGAGCTAAAATTAGCATGTTTAAAGTGATTTTCATGCTTCCAGGGGCTCGGGAAGTGAATTAAATACTATTTGGAGGCATTTAATGTTCAAGCAAAAACAGCTGATTTTTGACAAAAGAGATAACACCCCCCCATTACGTCATGCTTCAGAAATGTGGAAAATGGTCCGTTTTCAAATGTTTTATTTTTGAACGTCAGTTCACATTTGTAGGTGGATCATCAGTGTTAGAGCTAAAATTAGCATGTTTAAAGTGATTTTCATGCTTCCAGGGGCCCTAAACACAAGATTTATGGAATGGTTAAAAGTGCATGAAAATGGCCAATTTACTCACTCTGAGTTGTCAAAAAGGGTTTCTTCACCCCGGGAAGTTAATTAAATACCATTTGGAGGCATTTAATGTTCAAGACAAAACGGCTGATTTTCGACAAAAGAGATAACACCCCCCATTATGTCATGCTTCAGAAATGTGGAAAATGGTCCGTTTTCAAATGTTTTATTTTTGAACGTCAGTTCACATTTGTAGGTGGATCATCAGTGTTAGAGCTAAAATTAGCATGTTTAAAGTGATTTTCATGCTTCCAGGGGCTCGGGAAGTGAATTAAATACTATTTGGAGGCATTTAATGTTCAAGCAAAAACAGCTGATTTTTGACAAAAGAGATAACACCCCCCCATTACTTCATGCTTCAGAAATGTGGAAAATGGTCCGTTTTCAAATGTTTTATTTTTGAACGTCAGTTCACATTTGTAGGTGGATCATCAGTGTTAGAGCTAAAATTAGCATGTTTAAAGTGATTTTCATGCTTCCAGGGGCCCTAAACACAAGATTTATGGAATGGTTAAAAGTGCATGAAAATGGCCAATTTACTCACTCTGAGTTCTCAAAAAGGGTTTCTTCACCCCGGGAAGTTACTTAAATACCATTTGGAGGCATTTAATGTTCAAGCAAAAATGGCTGATTTTCGACAAAAGAGATAACACCCCCCCATTACGTCATGCTTCAGAAATGTGGAAAATGGTCCGTTTTCAAATGTTTTATTTTTGAACGTCAGTTCACATTTGTAGGTGGATCATCAGTGTTAGAGCTAAAATTAGCATGTTTAAAGTGATTTTCATGCTTCCTGGGGCTCGGGAAGTGAATTAAATACTATTTGGAGGCATTTAATGTTCAAGCAAAAACAGCTGATTTTTGACAAAAGAGATAACACCCCCCCATTACGTCATGCTTCAGAAATGTGGAAAAGGGTCCGTTTTCAAATGTTTTATTTTTGAACGTCAGTTCACATTTGTAGGTGGATCATCAGTGTTAGAGCTTAATTAGCATGTTTAAAGTGATTTTCATGCTTCCAGGGGCCCTAAACACAAGATTTATGGAATGGTTAAAAGTGCATGAAAATGGCAAATTTACTCACTCTGAGTTCTCAAAAAGGGTTTCTTCACCCCGGGAAGTTAATTAAATACCATTTGGATGCATTTAATGTTCGAGCCAAAACGGCTGATTTTCGACAAAAGAGATAACAGCTCCCCATTACGTCATGCTTCAGAAATGTGGAAAATGGTCCGTTTTCAATTGTTTTATTTTTGAACGTCAGTTCACATTTGTAGGTGGATCATCAGTGTTAGAGCTAAAATTAGCATGTTTAAAGTGATTTTCATGCTTCCAGGGGCTCGGGAAGTGAATTAAATACTATATGGAGGCATTTAATGTTCAAGCAAAAACAGCTGATTTTTGACAAAAGAGATAACACCCCCCCATTACGTCATGCTTCAGATATGTGGAAAATGGTCCGTTTTCAAATGTTTTATTTTTGAACGTCAGTTCACATTTGTAGGTGGATCATCAGTGTTAGAGCTAGAATTAGCATGTTTAAAGTGATTTTCATGCTTCCAGGGGCCCTAAACACAAGATTTATGGAATGGTTAAAAGTGCATGAAAATGGCCAATTTACTCACTCTGAGTTCTCAAAAAGGGTTTCTTCACCCCGGGAAGTTAATTAAATACCATTTGGAGGCATTTAAAGTTCGAGACAAAACGGCTGATTTTCGACAAAAGAGATAACACCCCCCCATTATGTCATGCTTCAGAAATGTGGAAAATGGTCCGTTTTCAAATGTTTTATTTTTGAACGTCAGTTCACATTTGTAGGTGGATCATCAGTGTTAGAGCTAAAATTAGCATGTTTAAAGTGATTTTCATGCTTCCAGGGGCTCGGGAAGTGAATTAAATACTATTTGGAGGCATTTAATGTTCAAGCAAAAACAGCTGATTTTTGACAAAAGAGATAACACCCCCCCATTACTTCATGCTTCAGAAATGTGGAAAATGGTCCGTTTTCAAATGTTTTATTTTTGAACGTCAGTTCACATTTGTAGGTGGATCATCAGTGTTAGAGCTAAAATTAGCATGTTTAAAGTGATTTTCATGCTTCCAGGGGCCCTAAACACAAGATTTATGGAATGGTTAAAAGTGCATGAAAATGGCCAATTTACTCACTCTGAGTTCTCAAAAAGGGTTTCTTCACCCCGGGAAGTTACTTAAATACCATTTGGAGGCATTTAATGTTCGAGCTAAAACGGATGATTTTCGACAAAAGAGATAACACCCCCCTATTACGTCATGCTTCAGAAATGTGGAAAATGGTCCGTTTTCAAATGTTTTATTTTTGAACGTCAGTTCACATTTGTAGGTGGATCATCAGTGTTAGAGCTAAAATTAGCATGTTTAAAGTGATTTTCATGCTTCCAGGGGCTCGGGAAGTGAATTAAATACTATTTGGAGGCATTTAATGTTCAAGCAAAAACAGCTGATTTTTGACAAAAGAGATAACACCCCCCCATTACGTCATGCTTCAGAAATGTGGAAAATGGTCCGTTTTCAAATGTTTTATTTTTGAACGTCAGTTCACATTTGTAGGTGGATCATCAGTGTTAGAGCTAAAATTAGCATGTTTAAAGTGATTTTCATGCTTCCAGGGGCCCTAAACACAAGATTTATGGAATGGTTAAAAGTGCATGAAAATGGCCAATTTACTCACTCTGAGTTTTCAAAAAGGGTTTCTTTACCCCGGGAAGTTAATTAAATACCATTTGGAGGCATTTAATGTTCGATCCAAAACGGCTGATTTTCGACAAAAGTGATAACCCCCCCCATTACGTCATGCTTCAGAAATGTGGAAAATGGTCGGTTTTCAAATGTTTTATTTTTGAACGTCAGTTCACATTTGTAGGTGGATCATCAGTGTTAGAGCTAAAATTAGCATGTTTAAAGTGATTTTCATGCTTCCAGGGGCACGGGAAGTGAATTAAATACTATTTGGAGGCATTTAATGTTCAAGCAAAAACAGCTGATTTTTGACAAAAGAGATAACACCCCCCCATTACGTCATGCTTCAGAAATGTGGAAAATGGTCCGTTTTCAAATGTTTTATTTTTGAACGTCAGTTCACATTTGTAGGTGGATCATCAGTGTTAGAGCTTAATTAGCATGTTTAAAGTGATTTTCATGCTTCCAGGGGCCCTAAACACAAGATTTATGGAATGGTTAAAAGTGCATGAAAATGGCAAATTTACTCACTCTGAGTTCTCAAAAAGGGTTTCTTCACCCCGGGAAGTTAATTAAATACCATTTGGATGCATTTAATGTTCGAGCCAAAACGGCTGATTTTCGACAAAAGAGATAACAGCTCCCCATTACGTCATGCTTCAGAAATGTGGAAAATGGTCCGTTTTCAAATGTTTTATTTTTGAACGTCAGTTCACATTTGTAGGTGGATCATCAGTGTTAGAGCTAAAATTAGCATGTTTAAAGTGATTTTCATGCTTCCAGGGGCTCGGGAAGTGAATTAAATACTATATGGAGGCATTTAATGTTCAAGCAAAAACAGCTGATTTTTGACAAAAGAGATAACACCCCCCCATTACGTCATGCTTCAGATATGTGGAAAATGGTCCGTTTTCAAATGTTTTATTTTTGAACGTCAGTTCACATTTGTAGGTGGATCATCAGTGTTAGAGCTAAAATTAGCATGTTTAAAGTGATTTTCATGCTTCCAGGGGCCCTAAACACAAGATTTATGGAATGGTTAAAAGTGCATGAAAATGGCCAATTTACTCACTCTGAGTTCTCAAAAAGGGTTTCTTCACCCCGGGAAGTTAATTAAATACCATTTGGAGGCATTTAATGTTCGAGACAAAACGGCTGATTTTCGACAAAAGAGATAACACCCCCCCATTATGTCATGCTTCAGAAATGTGGAAAATGGTCCGTTTTCAAATGTTTTATTTTTGAACGTCAGTTCACATTTGTAGGTGGATCATCAGTGTTAGAGCTAAAATTAGCATGTTTAAAGTGATTTTCATGCTTCCAGGGGCTCGGGAAGTGAATTAAATACTATTTGGAGGCATTTAATGTTCAAGCAAAAACAGCTGATTTTTGACAAAAGAGATAACACCCCCCCATTACTTCATGCTTCAGAAATTCGGAAAATGGTCCGTTTTCAAATGTTTTATTTTTGAACGTCAGTTCACATTTGTAGGTGGATCATCAGTGTTAGAGCTAAAATTAGCATGTTTAAAGTGATTTTCATGCTTCCAGGGGCCCTAAACACAAGATTTATGGAATGGTTAAAAGTGCATGAAAATGGCCAATTTACTCACTCTGAGTTCTCAAAAAGGGTTTCTTCACCCCGGGAAGTTACTTAAATACCATTTGGAGGCATTTAATGTTCAAGCAAAAATGGCTGATTTTCGACAAAAGAGATAACACCCCCTCATTACGTCATGCTTCAGAAATGTGGAAAATGGTCCGTTTTCAAATGTTTTATTTTTGAACGTCAGTTCACATTTGTAGGTGGATCATCAGTGTTAGAGCTAAAATTAGCATGTTTAAAGTGATTTTCATGCTTTCAGGGGCCCTAAACACAAGATTTATGGAATGGTTAAAAGTGCATGAAAATGGCCAATTTACTCACTCTGAGTTCTCAAAAAAGGTTTCTTCATCCCGGGAAGTTAATTAAATACCATTTGGAGGCATTTAATGTTCGAGCTAAAACGGATGATTTTCGACAAAAGAGATAACACCCCCCCCATTACGTCATGCTTAAAAATGTGGAAAATGGTCCTTTTTCAAATGTTTTATTTTGGAACGTCAGTTCACATTTGTAGGTGGATCATCAGTGTTAGAGCTAAAATTAGCATGTTTAAAGTGATTTTCATGCTTCCAGGGGCTCGAGAAGTGAATTAAATACTATTTGGAGGCATTTAATGTTCAAGCAAAAACAGCTGATTTTTGACAAAAGAGATCACACCCCCCCATTACGTCATGCTTCAGAAATGTGGAAAATGGTCCGTTTTCAAATGTTTTATTTTTGAACGTCAGTTCACATTTGTAGGTGGATCATCAGTGTTAGAGCTAAAATTAGCATGTTTAAAGTGATTGTCATGCTTCCAGGGGCCCTAAACACAAGATTTATGGAATGGTTAAAAGTGCATGAAAATGGCCAATTTACTCACTCTGAGTTCTCAAAAAAGGTTTCTTCATCCCGGGAAGTTAATTAAATACCATTTGGAGGCATTTAATGTTCGAGCTAAAACGGATGATTTTCGACAAAAGAGATAACACCCCCCCCATTACGTCATGCTTCAGAAATGTGGAAAATGGTCTGTTTTCAAATGTTTTATTTTTGAACGTCAGTTCACATTTGTAGGTGGATCATCAGTGTTAGAGCTAAAATTAGCATGTTTAAAGTGATTTTCATGCTTCCAGGGGCTCGGGAAGTGAATTAAATACTATTTGGAGGCATTTAATGTCCAAGCAAATACAGCTGATTTTTGACAAAAGAGATAACACCCCCCCATTACGTCATGCTTCAGAAATGTGGAAAATGGTCCGTTTTCAAATGTTTTATTTTTGAACGTCAGTTCACATTTGTAGGTGGATCATCAGTGTTAGAGCTAAAATTAGCATGTTTAAAGTGATTTTCATGCTTCCTGGGGCTCGGGAAGTGAATTAAATACTATTTGGAGGCATTTAATGTTCAAGCAAAAACAGCTGATTTTTGACAAAAGAGATACCACCCCCCCATTACGTCATGCTTCAGAAATGTGGAAAAGGGTCCATTTTCAAATGTTTTTTTTTTGAACGTCAGTTCACATTTGTAGGTGGATCATCAGTGTTAGAGCTAAAATTAGCATGTTTAAAGTGATTTTCATGCTTCCAGGGGCCCTAAACTCAAGATTTATGGAATGGTTAAAAGTGCATGAAAATGGCCAATTTACTCACTCTGAGTTCTCAAAAAGGGTTTCTTCACCCCGGGAAGTTAATTAAATACCATTTGGAGGCATTTAATGTTCGAGCCAAAACGGCTGATTTTCGACAAAAGAGATAACACCCCCCCATTACTTCATGCTTCAGAAATGTGGAAAATGGTCCGTTTTCAAATGTTTTATTTTTGAACGTCAGTTCACATTTGTAGGAGGATCATCAGTGTTAGAGCTAAAATTAGCATGTTTAAAGTGATTTTCATGCTTCCAGGGGCTCGGGAAGTGAATTAAATACTATTTGGAGGCATTTAATGTTCAAGCAAAAACAGCTGATTTTTGACAAAAGAGATAACACCCCCCCATTACGTCATGCTTCAGAAATGTGGAAAATGGTCCGTTTTCAAATGTTTTATTTTTGAACGTCAGTTCACATTTGTAGGTGGATCATCAGTGTTAGAGCTAAAATTAGCATGTTTAAAGTGATTTTCATGCTTCCAGGGGCCCTAAACACAAGATTTATGGAATGGTTAAAAGTGCATGAAAATGGCCAATTTACTCACTCTGAGTTGTCAAAAAGGGTTTCTTCACCCCGGGAAGTTAATTAAATACCATTTGGAGGCATTTAATGTTCAAGACAAAACGGCTGATTTTCGACAAAAGAGATAACACCCCCCATTATGTCATGCTTCAGAAATGTGGAAAATGGTCCGTTTTCAAATGTTTTATTTTTGAACGTCAGTTCACATTTGTAGGTGGATCATCAGTGTTAGAGCTAAAATTAGCATGTTTAAAGTGATTTTCATGCTTCCAGGGGCTCGGGAAGTGAATTAAATACTATTTGGAGGCATTTAATGTTCAAGCAAAAACAGCTGATTTTTGACAAAAGAGATAACACCCCCCCATTACTTCATGCTTCAGAAATGTGGAAAATGGTCCGTTTTCAAATGTTTTATTTTTGAACGTCAGTTCACATTTGTAGGTGGATCATCAGTGTTAGAGCTAAAATTAGCATGTTTAAAGTGATTTTCATGCTTCCAGGGGCCCTAAACACAAGATTTATGGAATGGTTAAAAGTGCATGAAAATGGCCAATTTACTCACTCTGAGTTCTCAAAAAGGGTTTCTTCACCCCGGGAAGTTACTTAAATACCATTTGGAGGCATTTAATGTTCAAGCAAAAATGGCTGATTTTCGACAAAAGAGATAACACCCCCCCCATTACGTCATGCTTCAGAAATGTGGAAAATGGTCTGTTTTCAAATGTTTTATTTTTGAACGTCAGTTCACATTTGTAGGTGGATCATCAGTGTTAGAGCTAAAATTAGCATGTTTAAAGTGATTTTCATGCTTCCAGGGGCTCGGGAAGTGAATTAAATACTATTTGGAGGCATTTAATGTCCAAGCAAATACAGCTGATTTTTGACAAAAGAGATAACACCCCCCCATTACGTCATGCTTCAGAAATGTGGAAAATGGTCCGTTTTCAAATGTTTTATTTTTGAACGTCAGTTCACATTTGTAGGTGGATCATCAGTGTTAGAGCTAAAATTAGCATGTTTAAAGTGATTTTCATGCTTCCTGGGGCTCGGGAAGTGAATTAAATACTATTTGGAGGCATTTAATGTTCAAGCAAAAACAGCTGATTTTTGACAAAAGAGATAACACCCCCCCATTACGTCATGCTTCAGAAATGTGGAAAAGGGTCCGTTTTCAAATGTTTTTTTTTTGAACGTCAGTTCACATTTGTAGGTGGATCATCAGTGTTAGAGCTAAAATTAGCATGTTTAAAGTGATTTTCATGCTTCCAGGGGCCCTAAACTCAAGATTTATGGAATGGTTAAAAGTGCATGAAAATGGCCAATTTACTCACTCTGAGTTCTCAAAAAGGGTTTCTTCACCCCGGGAAGTTAATTAAATACCATTTGGAGGCATTTAATGTTCGAGCCAAAACGGCTGATTTTCGACAAAAGAGATAACACCCCCCCATTACTTCATGCTTCAGAAATGTGGAAAATGGTCCGTTTTCAAATGTTTTATTTTTGAACGTCAGTTCACATTTGTAGGAGGATCATCAGTGTTAGAGCTAAAATTAGCATGTTTAAAGTGATTTTCATGCTTCCAGGGGCTCGGGAAGTGAATTAAATACTATTTGGAGGCATTTAATGTTCAAGCAAAAACAGCTGATTTTTGACAAAAGAGATAACACCCCCCCATTACGTCATGCTTCAGAAATGTGGAAAATGGTCCGTTTTCAAATGTTTTATTTTTGAACGTCAGTTCACATTTGTAGGTGGATCATCAGTGTTAGAGCTAAAATTAGCATGTTTAAAGTGATTTTCATGCTTCCAGGGGCCCTAAACACAAGATTTATGGAATGGTTAAAAGTGCATGAAAATGGCCAATTTACTCACTCTGAGTTGTCAAAAAGGGTTTCTTCACCCCGGGAAGTTAATTAAATACCATTTGGAGGCATTTAATGTTCAAGACAAAACGGCTGATTTTCGACAAAAGAGATAACACCCCCCATTATGTCATGCTTCAGAAATGTGGAAAATGGTCCGTTTTCAAATGTTTTATTTTTGAACGTCAGTTCACATTTGTAGGTGGATCATCAGTGTTAGAGCTAAAATTAGCATGTTTAAAGTGATTTTCATGCTTCCAGGGGCTCGGGAAGTGAATTAAATACTATTTGGAGGCATTTAATGTTCAAGCAAAAACAGCTGATTTTTGACAAAAGAGATAACACCCCCCCATTACTTCATGCTTCAGAAATGTGGAAAATGGTCCGTTTTCAAATGTTTTATTTTTGAACGTCAGTTCACATTTGTAGGTGGATCATCAGTGTTAGAGCTAAAATTAGCATGTTTAAAGTGATTTTCATGCTTCCAGGGGCCCTAAACACAAGATTTATGGAATGGTTAAAAGTGCATGAAAATGGCCAATTTACTCACTCTGAGTTCTCAAAAAGGGTTTCTTCACCCCGGGAAGTTACTTAAATACCATTTGGAGGCATTTAATGTTCAAGCAAAAATGGCTGATTTTCGACAAAAGAGATAACACCCCCCCATTACGTCATGCTTCAGAAATGTGGAAAATGGTCCGTTTTCAAATGTTTTATTTTTGAACGTCAGTTCACATTTGTAGGTGGATCATCAGTGTTAGAGCTAAAATTAGCATGTTTAAAGTGATTTTCATGCTTCCTGGGGCTCGGGAAGTGAATTAAATACTATTTGGAGGCATTTAATGTTCAAGCAAAAACAGCTGATTTTTGACAAAAGAGATAACACCCCCCCATTACGTCATGCTTCAGAAATGTGGAAAAGGGTCCGTTTTCAAATGTTTTTTTTTTGAACGTCAGTTCACATTTGTAGGTGGATCATCAGTGTTAGAGCTAAAATTAGCATGTTTAAAGTGATTTTCATGCTTCCAGGGGCCCTAAACTCAAGATTTATGGAATGGTTAAAAGTGCATGAAAATGGCCAATTTACTCACTCTGAGTTCTCAAAAAGGGTTTCTTCACCCCGGGAAGTTAATTAAATACCATTTGGAGGCATTTAATGTTCGAGCCAAAACGGCTGATTTTTGACAAAAGAGATAACACCCCCCCATTACTTCATGCTTCAGAAATGTGGAAAATGGTCCGTTTTCAAATGTTTTATTTTTGAACGTCAGTTCACATTTGTAGGAGGATCATCAGTGTTAGAGCTAAAATTAGCATGTTTAAAGTGATTTTCATGCTTCCAGGGGCTCGGGAAGTGAATTAAATACTATTTGGAGGCATTTAATGTTCAAGCAAAAACAGCTGATTTTTGACAAAAGAGATAACACCCCCCCATTACGTCATGCTTCAGAAATGTGGAAAATGGTCCGTTTTCAAATGTTTTATTTTTGAACGTCAGTTCACATTTGTAGGTGAATCATCAGTGTTAGAGCTAAAATTAGCATGTTTAAAGTGATTTTCATGCTTCCAGGGGCCCTAAACACAAGATTTAAGGAATGGTTAAAAGTGCATGAAAATGGCCAATTTACTCACTCTGAGTTGTCAAAAAGGGTTTCTTCACCCCGGGAAGTTAATTAAATACCATTTGGAGGCATTTAATGTTCGAGCCAAAACGGCTGATTTTCGACAAAAGAGATAACACGCCCCCATTACGTCATGCTTCAGAAATGTGGAAAATGGTCCGTTTTCAAATGTTTTATTTTTGAACGTCAGTTCACATTTGTAGGTGGATCATCAGTGTTAGAGCTAAAATTAGCATGTTTAAAGTGATTTTCATGCTTCCAGGGGCTCGGGAAGTGAATTAAATACTATTTGGAGGCATTTAATGTTCAAGCAAAAACAGCTGATTTTTGACAAAAGAGATAACACCCCCCCATTACGTCATGCTTCAGAAATGTGGAAAATGGTCCGTTTTCAAATGTTTTATTTTTGAACGTCAGTTCACATTTGTAGGTGGATCATCAGTGTTAGAGCTAAAATTAGCATGTTTAAAGTGATTTTCATGCTTCCAGGGGCCCTAAACACAAGATTTATGGAATGGTTAAAAGTGCATGAAAATGGCCAATTTACTCACTCTGAGTTCTCAAAAAGGGTTTCTTCACCCCGGGAAGTTACTTAAATACCATTTGGAGGCATTTAATGTTCGAGCTAAAACGGATGATTTTCGACAAAAGAGATAACACCCCCCTATTACGTCATGCTTCAGAAATGTGGAAAATGGTCCGTTTTCAAATGTTTTATTTTTGAACGTCAGTTCACATTTGTAGGTGGATCATCAGTGTTAGAGCTAAAATTAGCATGTTTAAAGTGATTTTCATGCTTCCAGGGGCTCGGGAAGTGAATTAAATACTATTTGGAGGCATTTAATGTTCAAGCAAAAACAGCTGATTTTTGACAAAAGAGATAACACCCCCCCATTACGTCATGCTTCAGAAATGTGGAAAATGGTCCGTTTTCAAATGTTTTATTTTTGGACGTCAGTTCACATTTGTAGGTGGATCATCAGTGTTAGAGCTAAAATTAGCATGTTTAAAGTGATTTTCATGCTTCCAGGGGCCCTAAACACAAGATTTATGGAATGGTTAAAAGTGCATGAAAATGGCCAATTTACTCACTCTGAGTTTTCAAAAAGGGTTTCTTTACACCGGGAAGTTAATTAAATACCATTTGGAGGCATTTAATGTTCGAGCCAAAACGGCTGATTTTCGACAAAAGAGATAACACCCCCCCCCATTACGTCGTGCTTCAGAAATGTGGAAAATGGTCCTTTTTCAAATGTTTTAGTTTTTGAACGTCAGTTCACATTTGTAGGTGGATCATCAGTGTTAGAGCTAAAATTAGCATGTTTAAAGTGATTTTCATGCTTCCAGGGGCTCGGGAAGTGAATTAAATACTATTTGGAGGCATTTAATGTTCAAGCAAAAACAGCTGATTTTTGACAAAAGAGATAACACCCCCCCCATTACGTCATGCTTCAGAAATGTGGAAAATGGTCCGTTTTCAAATGTTTTATTTTTGAACGTCAGTTCACATTTGTAGGTGGATCATCAGTGTTAGAGCTAAAATTAGCATGTTTAAAGTGATTTTCATGCGTCCAGGGGCCCTAAACACAAGATTTATGGAATGGTTAAAAGTGCATGAAAATGGCCAATTTACTCACTCTGAGTTCTCAAAAAAGGTTTCTTCATCCTGGGAAGTTAATTAAATACCATTTGGAGGCATTTAATGTTCAAGCTAAAACGGATGATTTTCGACAAAAGAGATAACACCCCCCCCCCCCCCCATTACGTCATGCTTCAGAAATGTGGAAAATGGTCAGTTTTCAAATGTTTTATTTTTGAACGTCAGTTCACATTTGTAGGTGGATCATCAGTGTTAGAGCTAAAATTAGCATGTTTAAAGTGATTTTCATGCTTCCAGGGGCTCGGGAAGTGAATTAAATACTATTTGGAGGCATTTAATGTTCAAGCAAAAACAGCTGATTTTTGACAAAAGAGATAACACCCCCCCATTACGTCATGCTTCAGAAATGTGGAAAATGGTCCGTTTTCAAATGTTTTATTTTTGAACGTCAGTTCACATTTGTAGGTGAATCATCAGTGTTAGAGCTAAAATTAGCATGTTTAAAGTGATTTTCATGCTTCCAGGGGCCCTAAACACAAGATTTAAGGAATGGTTAAAAGTGCATGAAAATGGCCAATTTACTCACTCTGAGTTCTCAAAAAGGGTTTCTTCACCCCCGGAAGGTAATTAAATACCATTTGGAGGCATTTAATGTTCGAGCCAAAACGGCTGATTTTCGACAAAAGAGATAACACCCCCCCATTACGTCATGCTTCAGAAATGTGGAAAATGGTCCGTTTTCAAATGTTTTATTTTTGAACGTCAGTTCACATTTGTAGGTGGATCATCAGTGTTAGAGCTAAAATTAGCATGTTTAAAGTGATTTTCATGCTTCCAGGGGCTCGGGAAGTGAATTAAATACTATTTGGAGGCATTTAATGTTCAAGCAAAAACAGCTGATTTTTGACAAAAGAGATAACACCCCCCCATTACGTCATGCTTCAGAAATGTGGAAAATGTTCCGTTTTCAAATGTTTTATTTTTGAACGTCAGTTCACATTTGTAGGTGGATCATCAGTGTTAGAGCTAAAATTAGCATGTTTAAATTGATTTTCATGCTTCCAGGGGCCCTAAACACAAGATTTATGGAATGGTTAAAAAACCATGAAAATGGCCAATTTACTCACTCTGAGTTCTCAAAAAGGGTTTCTTCACCCCGGGAAGTTAATTAAATACCATTTAGAGGCATTTAATGTTCGAGCCAAAATGGCTGATTTTTGACAAAAGAGATAACACCCCCCCATTACGTCATGCTTCAGAAATGTGGAAAATGGTCCGTTTTCAAATGTTTTATTTTTGAACGTCAGTTCACATTTGTAGGTGGATCATCAGTGTTAGAGGTAAAATTAGCATGTTTAAAGTGATTTTCATGCTTCCAGGGGCCCTAAACACAAGATTTATGGAATGGTTAAAAGTGCATGAAAATGGCCAATTTACTCACTCTGAGTTCTCAAAAAGGGTTTCTTCACCCCGGGAAGTTAATTAAATACCATTTGGAGGCATTTAATGTTCGAGCAAAAACAGCTGATTTTCGACAACAGAGATAACACCCCCCCATTACGTCATGCTTCAGAAATGTGGAAAATGGTCCGTTTTCAAATGTTTTATTTTTGAACGTCAGTTCACATTTGTAGGTGGATCATCAGTGTTAGAGCTAAAATTAGCATGTTTAAAGTGATTTTCATGCTTCCAGGGGCCCTAAACACAAGATTTATGGAATGGTTAAAAGTGCATGAGAATGGCCAATTTACTCACTCTGAGTTCTCAAAAAAGGTTTCTTCATCCCGGGAAGTTAATTAAATACCATTTGGAGGCATTTAATGTTCGAGCTAAAACGGATGATTTTCGACAAAAGAGATAACACCCCCCTATTACGTCATGCTTCAGAAATGTGGAAAATGGTCCGTTTTCAAATGTTTTATTTTTGAACGTCAGTTCACATTTGTAGGTGGATCATCAGTGTTAGAGCTAAAATTAGCATGTTTAAAGTGATTTTCATGCTTCCAGGGGCTCGGGAAGTGAATTAAATACTATTTGGAGGCATTTAATGTTCAAGCAAAAACAGCTGATTTTTGACAAAAGAGATAACACCCCCCCCATTATGTCATGCTTCAGAAATGTGGAAAATGGTCCGTTTTCAAATGTTTTATTTTTGAACGTCAGTTCACATTTGTAGGTGGATCATCAGTGTTAGAGCTAAAATTAGCATGTTTAAAGTGATTTTCATGCTTCCAGGGGCTCGGGAAGTGAATTAAATACTATTTGGAGGCATTTAATGTTCGAGCAAAAACGGCTGATTTTCGACAACAGAGATAACACCCCCCCATTACGTCATGCTTCAGAAATGTGGAAAATGGTCCGTTTTCAAATGTTTTATTTTTGAACGTCAGTTCACATTTGTAGGTGGATCATCAGTGTTAGAGCTAAAATTAGCATGTTTAAAGTGATTTTCATGCTTCCAGGGGCCCTAAACACAAGATTTATGGAATGGTTAAAAGTGCATGATAATGGCCAATTTACTCACTCTGAGTTCTCAAAAAAGGTTTCTTCATCCCGGGAAGTTAATTAAATACCATTTGGAGGCATTTAATGTTCGAGCTAAAACGGATGATTTTCGACAAAAGAGATAACACCCCCCTATTACGTCATGCTTCAGAAATGTGGAAAATGGTCCGTTTTCAAATGTTTTATTTTTGAACGTCAGTTCACATTTGTAGGTGGATCATCAGTGTTAGAGCTAAAATTAGCATGTTTAAAGTGATTTTCATGCTTCCAGAGGCTCGGGAAGTGAATTAAATACTATTTGGAGGCATTTAATGTTCAAGCAAAAACAGCTGATTTTTGACAAAAGAGATAACACCCCCCCATTACGTCATGCTTCAGAAATGTGGAAAATGGTCCGTTTTCAAATGTTTTATTTTTGAACGTCAGTTCACATTTGTAGGTGGATCATCAGTGTTAGAGCTAAAATTAGCATGTTTAAAGTGATTTTCATGCTTCCAGGGGCCCTAAACACAAGATTTATGGAATGGTTAAAAGTGCATGAAAATGGCCAATTTACTCACTCTGAGTTTTCAAAAAGGGTTTCTTTACCCCGGGAAGTTAATTAAATACCATTTGGAGGCATTTAATGTTCGAGCCAAAACGGCTGATTTTCGACAAAAGTGATAACCCCCCCATTACGTCATGCTTCAGAAATGTGGAAAATGGTCGGTTTTCAAATGTTTTATTTTTGAACGTCAGTTCACATTTGTAGGTGGATCATCAGTGTTAGAGCTAAAATTAGCATGTTTAAAGTGATTTTCATGCTTCCAGGGGCACGGGAAGTGAATTAAATACTATTTGGAGGCATTTAATGTTCAAGCAAAAACAGCTGATTTTTGACAAAAGAGATAACACCCCCCCATTACGTCATGCTTCAGAAATGTGGAAAATGGTCCGTTTTCAAATGTTTTATTTTTGAACGTCAGTTCACATTTGTAGGTGGATCATCAGTGTTAGAGCTTAATTAGCATGTTTAAAGTGATTTTCATGCTTCCAGGGGCCCTAAACACAAGATTTATGGAATGGTTAAAAGTGCATGAAAATGGCAAATTTACTCACTCTGAGTTCTCAAAAAGGGTTTCTTCACCCCGGGAAGTTAATTAAATACCATTTGGATGCATTTAATGTTCGAGCCAAAACGGCTGATTTTCGACAAAAGAGATAACAGCTCCCCATTACGTCATGCTTCAGAAATGTGGAAAATGGTCCGTTTTCAAATGTTTTATTTTTGAACGTCAGTTCACATTTGTAGGTGGATCATCAGTGTTAGAGCTAAAATTAGCATGTTTAAAGTGATTTTCATGCTTCCAGGGGCTCGGGAAGTGAATTAAATACTATATGGAGGCATTTAATGTTCAAGCAAAAACAGCTGATTTTTGACAAAAGAGATAACACCCCCCCATTACGTCATGCTTCAGATATGTGGAAAATGGTCCGTTTTCAAATGTTTTATTTTTGAACGTCAGTTCACATTTGTAGGTGGATCATCAGTGTTAGAGCTAGAATTAGCATGTTTAAAGTGATTTTCATGCTTCCAGGGGCCCTAAACACAAGATTTATGGAATGGTTAAAAGTGCATGAAAATGGCCAATTTACTCACTCTGAGTTCTCAAAAAGGGTTTCTTCACCCCGGGAAGTTAATTAAATACCATTTGGAGGCATTTAATGTTCGAGACAAAACGGCTGATTTTCGACAAAAGAGATAACACCCCCCCATTATGTCATGCTTCAGAAATGTGGAAAATGGTCCGTTTTCAAATGTTTTATTTTTGAACGTCAGTTCACATTTGTAGGTGGATCATCAGTGTTAGAGCTAAAATTAGCATGTTTAAAGTGATTTTCATGCTTCCAGGGGCTCGGGAAGTGAATTAAATACTATTTGGAGGCATTTAATGTTCAAGCAAAAACAGCTGATTTTTGACAAAAGAGATAACACCCCCCCATTACTTCATGCTTCAGAAATGTGGAAAATGGTCCGTTTTCAAATGTTTTATTTTTGAACGTCAGTTCACATTTGTAGGTGGATCATCAGTGTTAGAGCTAAAATTAGCATGTTTAAAGTGATTTTCATGCTTCCAGGGGCCCTAAACACAAGATTTATGGAATGGTTAAAAGTGCATGAAAATGGCCAATTTACTCACTCTGAGTTCTCAAAAAGGGTTTCTTCACCCCGGGAAGTTACTTAAATACCATTTGGAGGCATTTAATGTTCGAGCTAAAACGGATGATTTTCGACAAAAGAGATAACACCCCCCTATTACGTCATGCTTCAGAAATGTGGAAAATGGTCCGTTTTCAAATGTTTTATTTTTGAACGTCAGTTCACATTTGTAGGTGGATCATCAGTGTTAGAGCTAAAATTAGCATGTTTAAAGTGATTTTCATGCTTCCAGGGGCTCGGGAAGTGAATTAAATACTATTTGGAGGCATTTAATGTTCAAGCAAAAACAGCTGATTTTTGACAAAAGAGATAACACCCCCCCATTACGTCATGCTTCAGAAATGTGGAAAATGGTCCGTTTTCAAATGTTTTATTTTTGAACGTCAGTTCACATTTGTAGGTGGATCATCAGTGTTAGAGCTAAAATTAGCATGTTTAAAGTGATTTTCATGCTTCCAGGGGCCCTAAACACAAGATTTATGGAATGGTTAAAAGTGCATGAAAATGGCCAATTTACTCACTCTGAGTTTTCAAAAAGGGTTTCTTTACCCCGGGAAGTTAATTAAATACCATTTGGAGGCATTTAATGTTCGATCCAAAACGGCTGATTTTCGACAAAAGTGATAACCCCCCCCATTACGTCATGCTTCAGAAATGTGGAAAATGGTCGGTTTTCAAATGTTTTATTTTTGAACGTCAGTTCACATTTGTAGGTGGATCATCAGTGTTAGAGCTAAAATTAGCATGTTTAAAGTGATTTTCATGCTTCCAGGGGCACGGGAAGTGAATTAAATACTATTTGGAGGCATTTAATGTTCAAGCAAAAACAGCTGATTTTTGACAAAAGAGATAACACCCCCCCATTACGTCATGCTTCAGAAATGTGGAAAATGGTCCGTTTTCAAATGTTTTATTTTTGAACGTCAGTTCACATTTGTAGGTGGATCATCAGTGTTAGAGCTTAATTAGCATGTTTAAAGTGATTTTCATGCTTCCAGGGGCCCTAAACACAAGATTTATGGAATGGTTAAAAGTGCATGAAAATGGCAAATTTACTCACTCTGAGTTCTCAAAAAGGGTTTCTTCACCCCGGGAAGTTAATTAAATACCATTTGGATGCATTTAATGTTCGAGCCTAAACGGCTGATTTTCGACAAAAGAGATAACAGCTCCCCATTACGTCATGCTTCAGAAATGTGGAAAATGGTCCGTTTTCAAATGTTTTATTTTTGAACGTCAGTTCACATTTGTAGGTGGATCATCAGTGTTAGAGCTAAAATTAGCATGTTTAAAGTGATTTTCATGCTTCCAGGGGCTCGGGAAGTGAATTAAATACTATATGGAGGCATTTAATGTTCAAGCAAAAACAGCTGATTTTTGACAAAAGAGATAACACCCCCCCATTACGTCATGCTTCAGATATGTGGAAAATGGTCCGTTTTCAAATGTTTTATTTTTGAACGTCAGTTCACATTTGTAGGTGGATCATCAGTGTTAGAGCTAAAATTAGCATGTTTAAAGTGATTTTCATGCTTCCAGGGGCCCTAAACACAAGATTTATGGAATGGTTAAAAGTGCATGAAAATGGCCAATTTACTCACTCTGAGTTCTCAAAAAGGGTTTCTTCACCCCGGGAAGTTAATTAAATACCATTTGGAGGCATTTAATGTTCGAGACAAAACGGCTGATTTTCGACAAAAGAGATAACACCCCCCCATTATGTCATGCTTCAGAAATGTGGAAAATGGTCCGTTTTCAAATGTTTTATTTTTGAACGTCAGTTCACATTTGTAGGTGGATCATCAGTGTTAGAGCTAAAATTAGCATGTTTAAAGTGATTTTCATGCTTCCAGGGGCTCGGGAAGTGAATTAAATACTATTTGGAGGCATTTAATGTTCAAGCAAAAACAGCTGATTTTTGACAAAAGAGATAACACCCCCCCATTACTTCATGCTTCAGAAATTCGGAAAATGGTCCGTTTTCAAATGTTTTATTTTTGAACGTCAGTTCACATTTGTAGGTGGATCATCAGTGTTAGAGCTAAAATTAGCATGTTTAAAGTGATTTTCATGCTTCCAGGGGCCCTAAACACAAGATTTATGGAATGGTTAAAAGTGCATGAAAATGGCCAATTTACTCACTCTGAGTTCTCAAAAAGGGTTTCTTCACCCCGGGAAGTTACTTAAATACCATTTGGAGGCATTTAATGTTCAAGCAAAAATGGCTGATTTTCGACAAAAGAGATAACACCCCCTCATTACGTCATGCTTCAGAAATGTGGAAAATGGTCCGTTTTCAAATGTTTTATTTTTGAACGTCAGTTCACATTTGTAGGTGGATCATCAGTGTTAGAGCTAAAATTAGCATGTTTAAAGTGATTTTCATGCTTTCAGGGGCCCTAAACACAAGATTTATGGAATGGTTAAAAGTGCATGAAAATGGCCAATTTACTCACTCTGAGTTCTCAAAAAAGGTTTCTTCATCCCGGGAAGTTAATTAAATACCATTTGGAGGCATTTAATGTTCGAGCTAAAACGGATGATTTTCGACAAAAGAGATAACACCCCCCCATTACGTCATGCTTAAAAATGTGGAAAATGGTCCTTTTTCAAATGTTTTATTTTGGAACGTCAGTTCACATTTGTAGGTGGATCATCAGTGTTAGAGCTAAAATTAGCATGTTTAAAGTGATTTTCATGCTTCCAGGGGCTCGAGAAGTGAATTAAATACTATTTGGAGGCATTTAATGTTCAAGCAAAAACAGCTGATTTTTGACAAAAGAGATCACACCCCCCCATTACGTCATGCTTCAGAAATGTGGAAAATGGTCCGTTTTCAAATGTTTTATTTTTGAACGTCAGTTCACATTTGTAGGTGGATCATCAGTGTTAGAGCTAAAATTAGCATGTTTAAAGTGATTGTCATGCTTCCAGGGGCCCTAAACACAAGATTTATGGAATGGTTAAAAGTGCATGAAAATGGCCAATTTACTCACTCTGAGTTCTCAAAAAAGGTTTCTTCATCCCGGGAAGTTAATTAAATACCATTTGGAGGCATTTAATGTTCGAGCTAAAACGGATGATTTTCGACAAAAGAGATAACACCCCCCCCATTACGTCATGCTTCAGAAATGTGGAAAATGGTCTGTTTTCAAATGTTTTATTTTTGAACGTCAGTTCACATTTGTAGGTGGATCATCAGTGTTAGAGCTAAAATTAGCATGTTTAAAGTGATTTTCATGCTTCCAGGGGCTCGGGAAGTGAATTAAATACTATTTGGAGGCATTTAATGTCCAAGCAAATACAGCTGATTTTTGACAAAAGAGATAACACCCCCCCATTACGTCATGCTTCAGAAATGTGGAAAATGGTCCGTTTTCAAATGTTTTATTTTTGAACGTCAGTTCACATTTGTAGGTGGATCATCAGTGTTAGAGCTAAAATTAGCATGTTTAAAGTGATTTTCATGCTTCCTGGGGCTCGGGAAGTGAATTAAATACTATTTGGAGGCATTTAATGTTCAAGCAAAAACAGCTGATTTTTGACAAAAGAGATAACACCCCCCCATTACGTCATGCTTCAGAAATGTGGAAAAGGGTCCGTTTTCAAATGTTTTTTTTTTGAACGTCAGTTCACATTTGTAGGTGGATCATCAGTGTTAGAGCTAAAATTAGCATGTTTAAAGTGATTTTCATGCTTCCAGGGGCCCTAAACTCAAGATTTATGGAATGGTTAAAAGTGCATGAAAATGGCCAATTTACTCACTCTGAGTTCTCAAAAAGGGTTTCTTCACCCCGGGAAGTTAATTAAATACCATTTGGAGGCATTTAATGTTCGAGCCAAAACGGCTGATTTTCGACAAAAGAGATAACACCCCCCCATTACTTCATGCTTCAGAAATGTGGAAAATGGTCCGTTTTCAAATGTTTTATTTTTGAACGTCAGTTCACATTTGTAGGAGGATCATCAGTGTTAGAGCTAAAATTAGCATGTTTAAAGTGATTTTCATGCTTCCAGGGGCTCAGGAAGTGAATTAAATACTATTTGGAGGCATTTAATGTTCAAGCAAAAACAGCTGATTTTTGACAAAAGAGATAACACCCCCCCATTACGTCATGCTTCAGAAATGTGGAAAATGGTCCGTTTTCAAATGTTTTATTTTTGAACGTCAGTTCACATTTGTAGGTGGATCATCAGTGTTAGAGCTAAAATTAGCATGTTTAAAGTGATTTTCATGCTTCCAGGGGCCCTAAACACAAGATTTATGGAATGGTTAAAAGTGCATGAAAATGGCCAATTTACTCACTCTGAGTTGTCAAAAAGGGTTTCTTCACCCCGGGAAGTTAATTAAATACCATTTGGAGGCATTTAATGTTCAAGACAAAATGGCTGATTTTCGACAAAAGAGATAACACCCCCCATTATGTCATGCTTCAGAAATGTGGAAAATGGTCCGTTTTCAAATGTTTTATTTTTGAACGTCAGTTCACATTTGTAGGTGGATCATCAGTGTTAGAGCTAAAATTAGCATGTTTAAAGTGATTTTCATGCTTCTAGGGGCTCGGGAAGTGAATTAAATACTATTTGGAGGCATTTAATGTTCAAGCAAAAACAGCTGATTTTTGACAAAAGAGATAACACCCCCCCATTACTTCATGCTTCAGAAATGTGGAAAATGGTCCGTTTTCAAATGTTTTATTTTTGAACGTCAGTTCACATTTGTAGGTGGATCATCAGTGTTAGAGCTAAAATTAGCATGTTTAAAGTGATTTTCATGCTTCCAGGGGCCCTAAACACAAGATTTATGGAATGGTTAAAAGTGCATGAAAATGGCCAATTTACTCACTCTGAGTTCTCAAAAAGGGTTTCTTCACCCCGGGAAGTTACTTAAATACCATTTGGAGGCATTTAATGTTCAAGCAAAAATGGCTGATTTTCGACAAAAGAGATAACACCCCCCCATTACGTCATGCTTCAGAAATGTGGAAAATGGTCCGTTTTCAAATGTTTTATTTTTGAACGTCAGTTCACATTTGTAGGTGGATCATCAGTGTTAGAGCTAAAATTAGCATGTTTAAAGTGATTTTCATGCTTCCTGGGGCTCGGGAAGTGAATTAAATACTATTTGGAGGCATTTAATGTTCAAGCAAAAACAGCTGATTTTTGACAAAAGAGATAACACCCCCCCATTACGTCATGCTTCAGAAATGTGGAAAAGGGTCCGTTTTCAAATGTTTTTTTTTTGAACGTCAGTTCACATTTGTAGGTGGATCATCAGTGTTAGAGCTAAAATTAGCATGTTTAAAGTGATTTTCATGCTTCCAGGGGCCCTAAACTCAAGATTTATGGAATGGTTAAAAGTGCATGAAAATGGCCAATTTACTCACTCTGAGTTCTCAAAAAGGGTTTCTTCACCCCGGGAAGTTAATTAAATACCATTTGGAGGCATTTAATGTTCGAGCCAAAACGGCTGATTTTCGACAAAAGAGATAACACCCCCCCATTACTTCATGCTTCAGAAATGTGGAAAATGGTCCGTTTTCAAATGTTTTATTTTTGAACGTCAGTTCACATTTGTAGGAGGATCATCAGTGTTAGAGCTAAAATTAGCATGTTTAAAGTGATTTTCATGCTTCCAGGGGCTCGGGAAGTGAATTAAATACTATTTGGAGGCATTTAATGTTCAAGCAAAAACAGCTGATTTTTGACAAAAGAGATAACACCCCCCCATTACGTCATGCTTCAGAAATGTGGAAAATGGTCCGTTTTCAAATGTTTTATTTTTGAACGTCAGTTCACATTTGTAGGTGAATCATCAGTGTTAGAGCTAAAATTAGCATGTTTAGAGTGATTTTCATGCTTCCAGGGGCCCTAAACACAAGATTTAAGGAATGGTTAAAAGTGCATGAAAATGGCCAATTTACTCACTCTGAGTTGTCAAAAAGGGTTTCTTCACCCCGGGAAGTTAATTAAATACCATTTGGAGGCATTTAATGTTCGAGCCAAAACGGCTGATTTTCGACAAAAGAGATAACACGCCCCCATTACGTCATGCTTCAGAAATGTGGAAAATGGTCCGTTTTCAAATGTTTTATTTTTGAACGTCAGTTCACATTTGTAGGTGGATCATCAGTGTTAGAGCTAAAATTAGCATGTTTAAAGTGATTTTCATGCTTCCAGGGGCTCGGGAAGTGAATTAAATACTATTTGGAGGCATTTAATGTTCAAGCAAAAACAGCTGATTTTTGACAAAAGAGATAACACCCCCCCATTACGTCATGCTTCAGAAATGTGGAAAATGGTCCGTTTTCAAATGTTTTATTTTGAACGTCAGTTCACATTTGTAGGTGGATCATCAGTGTTAGAGCTAAAATTAGCATGTTTAAAGTGATTTTCATGCTTCCAGGGGCCCTAAACACAAGATTTATGGAATGGTTAAAAGTGCATGAAAATGGCCAATTTACTCACTCTGAGTTCTCAAAAAGGGTTTCTTCACCCCGGGAAGTTACTTAAATACCATTTGGAGGCATTTAATGTTCGAGCTAAAACGGATGATTTTCGACAAAAGAGATAACACCCCCCTATTACGTCATGCTTCAGAAATGTGGAAAATGGTCCGTTTTCAAATGTTTTATTTTTGAACGTCAGTTCACATTTGTAGGTGGATCATCAGTGTTAGAGCTAAAATTAGCATGTTTAAAGTGATTTTCATGCTTCCAGGGGCTCGGGAAGTGAATTAAATACTATTTGGAGGCATTTAATGTTCAAGCAAAAACAGCTGATTTTTGACAAAAGAGATAACACCCCCCCATTACGTCATGCTTCAGAAAAGTGGAAAATGGTCCGTTTTCAAATGTTTTATTTTTGAACGTCAGTTCACATTTGTAGGTGGATCATCAGTGTTAGAGCTAAAATTAGCATGTTTAAAGTGATTTTCATGCTTCCAGGGGCCCTAAACACAAGATTTATGGAATGGTTAAAAGTGCATGAAAATGGCCAATTTACTCACTCTGAGTTTTCAAAAAGGGTTTCTTTACCCTGGGAAGTTAATTAAATACCATTTGGAGGCATTTAATGTTCGAGCCAAAACGGCTGATTTTCGACAAAAGTGATAACCCCCCCCATTACGTCATGCTTCAGAAATGTGGAAAATGGTCGGTTTTCAAATGTTTTATTTTTGAACGTCAGTTCACATTTGTAGGTGGATCATCAGTGTTAGAGCTAAAATTAGCATGTTTAAAGTGATTTTCATGCTTCCAGGGGCTCGGGAAGTGAATTAAATACTATTTGGAGGCATTTAATGTTCAAGCAAAAACAGCTGATTTTTGACAAAAGAGATAACACCCCCCCATTACTTCATGCTTCAGAAATGTGGAAAATGGTCCATTTTCAAATGTTTTATTTTTGAACGTCAGTTCACATTTGTAGGTGGATCATCAGTGTTAGAGCTAAAATTAGCATGTTTAAAGTGATTTTCATGCTTTCAGGGGCCCTAAACACAAGATTTATGGAATGGGTAAAAGTGCATGAAAATGGCCAATTTACTCACTCTAAGTTCTCAAATAAGGTTTCTTCATCCCGGGAAGTTAATTAAATACCATTTGGAGGCATTTAATGTTCGAGCTAAAACGGATGATTTTCGACAAAAGAGATAACACCCCCCCATTACGTCGTGCTTCAGAAATGTGGAAAATGGTCCTTTTTCAAATGTTTTAGTTTTTGAACGTCAGTTCACATTTGTAGGTGGATCATCAGTGTTAGAGCTAAAATTAGCATGTTTAAAGTGATTTTCATGCTTCCAGGGGCTCGGGAAGTGAATTAAATACTATTTGGAGGCATTTAATGTTCAAGCAAAAACAGCTGATTTTTGACAAAAGAGATAACACCCCCCCATTACGTCATGCTTCAGAAATGTGGAAAATGGTCCGTTTTCAAATGTTTTATTTTTGAACGTCAGTTCACATTTGTAGGTGGATCATCAGTGTTAGAGCTAAAATTAGCATGTTTAAAGTGATTTTCATGCGTCCAGGGGCCCTAAACACAAGATTTATGGAATGGTTAAAAGTGCATGAAAATGGCCAATTTACTCACTCTGAGTTCTCAAAAAAGGTTTCTTCATCCTGGGAAGTTAATTAAATACCATTTGGAGGCATTTAATGTTCAAGCTAAAACGGATGATTTTCGACAAAAGAGATAACACCCCCCCCCCATTACGTCATGCTTCAGAAATGTGGAAAATGGTCAGTTTTCAAATGTTTTATTTTTGAACGTCAGTTCACATTTGTAGGTGGATCATCAGTGTTAGAGCTAAAATTAGCATGTTTAAAGTGATTTTCATGCTTCCAGGGGCTCGGGAAGTGAATTAAATACTATTTGGAGGCATTTAATGTTCAAGCAAAAACAGCTGATTTTTGACAAAAGAGATAACACCCCCCCATTACGTCATGCTTCAGAAATGTGGAAAATGGTCCGTTTTCAAATGTTTTATTTTTGAACGTCAGTTCACATTTGTAGGTGAATCATCAGTGTTAGAGCTAAAATTAGCATGTTTAAAGTGATTTTCATGCTTCCAGGGGCCCTAAACACAAGATTTAAGGAATGGTTAAAAGTGCATGAAAATGGCCAATTTACTCACTCTGAGTTCTCAAAAAGGGTTTCTTCACCCCCGGAAGGTAATTAAGTACCATTTGGAGGCATTTAATGTTCGAGCCAAAACGGCTGATTTTCGACAAAAGAGATAACACCCCCCCATTACGTCATGCTTCAGAAATGTGGAAAATGGTCCGTTTTCAAATGTTTTATTTTTGAACGTCAGTTCACATTTGTAGGTGGATCATCAGTGTTAGAGCTAAAATTAGCATGTTTAAAGTGATTTTCATGCTTCCAGGGGCTCGGGAAGTGAATTAAATACTATTTGGAGGCATTTAATGTTCAAGCAAAAACAGCTGATTTTTGACAAAAGAGATAACACCCCCCCATTACGTCATGCTTCAGAAATGTGGAAAATGTTCAGTTTTCAAATGTTTTATTTTTGAACGTCAGTTCACATTTGTAGGTGGATCATCAGTGTTAGAGCTAAAATTAGCATGTTTAAATTGATTTTCATGCTTCCAGGGGCCCTAAACACAAGATTTATGGAATGGTTAAAAAACCATGAAAATGGCCAATTTACTCACTCTGAGTTCTCAAAAAGGGTTTCTTCACCCCGGGAAGTTAATTAAATACCATTTAGAGGCATTTAATGTTCGAGCCAAAATGGCTGATTTTTGACGAAAGAGATAACACCCCCCCATTACGTCATGCTTCAGAAATGTGGAAAATGGTCCGTTTTCAAATGTTTTATTTTTGAACGTCAGTTCACATTTGTAGGTGGATCATCAGTGTTAGAGGTAAAATTAGCATGTTTAAAGTGATTTTCATGCTTCCAGGGGCCCTAAACACAAGATTTATGGAATGGTTAAAAGTGCATGAAAATGGCCAATTTACTCACTCTGAGTTCTCAAAAAGGGTTTCTTCACCCCGGGAAGTTAATTAAATACCATTTGGAGGCATTTAATGTTCAAGCAAAAGCAGCTGATTTTCGACAACAGAGATAACACCCCCCCATTACGTCATGCTTCAGAAATGTGGAAAATGGTCCGTTTTCAAATGTTTTTATTTTTGAACGTCAGTTCACATTTGTAGGTGGATCATCAGTGTTAGAGCTAAAATTAGCATGTTTAAAGTGATTTTCATGCTTCCAGGGGCTCGGGAAGTGAATTAAATACTATATGGAGGCATTTAATGTTCAAGCAAAAACAGCTGATTTTTGACAAAAGAGATAACACCCCCCATTACGTCATGCTTCAGATATGTGGAAAATGGTCCGTTTTCAAATGTTTTATTTTTGAACGTCAGTTCACATTTGTAGGTGGATCATCAGTGTTAGAGCTAGAATTAGCATGTTTAAAGTGATTTTCATGCTTCCAGGGGCCCTAAACACAAGATTATGGAATGGTTAAAAGTGCATGAAAATGGCCAATTTACTCACTCTGAGTTCTCAAAAAGGGTTTCTTCCACCCCGGGAAGTTTAATTAAATACCATTTGGAGGCATTTAATGTTCGAGACAAAACGGCTGATTTTCGACAAAAGAGATAACACCCCCCATTATGTCATGCTTCAGAAATGTGGAAAATGGCCCGTTTTCAAATGTTTTATTTTTGAACGTCAGTTCACATTTGTAGGTGGATCATCAGTGTTAGAGCTAAAATTAGCATGTTTAAAGTGATTTTCATGCTTCCAGGGGCTCGGGAAGTGAATTAAATACTATTTGGAGGCATTTAATGTTCAAGCAAAAACAGCTGATTTTGACAAAGGAGATAACACCCCCCCATTACTTCATGCTTCAGAAATGTGGAAAATGGTCCGTTTTCAAATGTTTTATTTTTGAACGTCAGTTCACATTTGTAGGTGGATCATCAGTGTTAGAGCTAAAATTAGCATGTTTAAAGTGATTTTCATGCTTCCAGGGGCCCTAAAACACAAGATTTATGGAATGGTTAAAAGTGCATGAAAATGGCCAATTTACTCACTCTGAGTTCTCAAAAAGGGTTTCTTCACCCCGGGAAGTTACTTAAATACCATTTGGAGGCATTTAATGTTCGAGCTAAAACGGATGATTTTCGACAAAAGAGATAACACCCCCTATTACGTCATGCTTCAGAAATGTGGAAAATGGTCCGTTTTCAAATGTTTTATTTTTGAACGTCAGTTCACATTTTGTAGGTGGATCATCAGTGTTAGAGCTAAAATTAGCATGTTTAAAGTGATTTTCATGCTTCCAGGGGCTCGGGAAGTGAATTAAATACTATTTGGAGGCATTTAATGTTCAAGCAAAAACAGCTGATTTTTGACAAAAGAGATAACACCCCCCCATTACGTCATGCTTCAGAAATGTGGAAAATGGTCCCGTTTTCAAATGTTTTATTTTTGAACGTCAGTTCACATTTGTAGGTGGATCATCAGTGTTAGAGCTAAAATTAGCATGTTTAAAGTGATTTTCATGCTTCCAGGGGCCCTAAACACAAGATTTATGGAATGGTTAAAAGTGCATGAAAATGGCCAATTTACTCACTCTGAGTTTTCAAAAAGGGTTTCTTTACCCCGGGAAGTTAATTAAATACCATTTGGAGGCATTTAATGTTCGATCCAAAACGGCTGATTTTCGACAAAAGTGATAACCCCCCCCATTATGTCATGCTTCAGAAATGTGGAAAATGGTCGGTTTCAAATGTTTTATTTTTGAACGTCAGTTCACATTTGTAGGTGGATCATCAGTGTTAGAGCTAAAATTAGCATGTTTAAAGTGATTTTCATGCTTCCAGGGGCACGGGAAGTGAATTAAATACTATTTGGAGGCATTTAATGTTCAAGCAAAAACAGCTGATTTTTGACAAAAGAGATAACACCCCCCCATTACGTCATGCTTCAGAAATGTGGAAAATGGTCCGTTTTCAAATGTTTTATTTTTGAACGTCAGTTCACATTTGTAGGTGGATCATCAGTGTTAGAGCTTAATTAGCATGTTTAAAGTGATTTTCATGCTTCCAGGGGCCCTAAACACAAGATTTATGGAATGGTTAAAAGTGCATGAAAATGGCAAATTTACTCACTCTGAGTTCTCAAAAAGGGTTTCTTCATCCCGGGAAGTTAATTAAATACCATTTGGATGCATTTAATGTTCGAGCCAAAACGGCTGATTTTTGACAAAAGAGATAACAGCTCCCCATTACGTCATGCTTCAGAAATGTGGAAAATGGTCCGTTTTCAAATGTTTTATTTTTGAACGTCAGTTCACATTTGTAGGTGGATCATCAGTGTTAGAGCTAAAATTAGCATGTTTAAAGTGATTTTCATGCTTCCAGGGGCTCGGGAAGTGAATTAAATACTATATGGAGGCATTTAATGTTCAAGCAAAAACAGCTGATTTTTGACAAAAGAGATAACACCCCCCCATTACGTCATGCTTCAGATATGTGGAAAATGGTCCGTTTTCAAATGTTTTATTTTTGAACGTCAGTTCACATTTGTAGGTGGATCATCAGTGTTAGAGCTAAAATTAGCATGTTTAAAGTGATTTTCATGCTTCCAGGGGCCCTAAACACAAGATTTATGGAATGGTTAAAAGTGCATGAAAATGGCCAATTTACTCACTCTGAGTTCTCAAAAAGGGTTTCTTCACCCCGGGAAGTTAATTAAATACCATTTGGAGGCATTTAATGTTCGAGACAAAACGGCTGATTTTCGACAAAAGAGATAACACCCCCCCATTATGTCATGCTTCAGAAATGTGGAAAATGGTCCGTTTTCAAATGTTTTATTTTTGAACGTCAGTTCACATTTGTAGGTGGATCATCAGTGTTAGAGCTAAAATTAGCATGTTTAAAGTGATTTTCATGCTTCCAGGGGCTCGGGAAGTGAATTAAATACTATTTGGAGGCATTTAATGTTCAAGCAAAAACAGCTGATTTTTGACAAAAGAGATAACACCCCCCCATTACTTCATGCTTCAGAAATTCGGAAAATGGTCCGTTTTCAAATGTTTTATTTTTGAACGTCAGTTCACATTTGTAGGTGGATCATCAGTGTTAGAGCTAAAATTAGCATGTTTAAAGTGATTTTCATGCTTCCAGGGGCCCTAAACACAAGATTTATGGAATGGTTAAAAGTGCATGAAAATGGCCAATTTACTCACTCTGAGTTCTCAAAAAGGGTTTCTTCACCCCGGGAAGTTACTTAAATACCATTTGGAGGCATTTAATGTTCAAGCAAAAATGGCTGATTTTCGACAAAAGAGATAACACCCCCTCATTACGTCATGCTTCAGAAATGTGGAAAATGGTCCGTTTTCAAATGTTTTATTTTTGAACGTCAGTTCACATTTGTAGGTGGATCATCAGTGTTAGAGCTAAAATTAGCATGTTTAAAGTGATTTTCATGCTTTCAGGGGCCCTAAACACAAGATTTATGGAATGGTTAAAAGTGCATGAAAATGGCCAATTTACTCACTCTGAGTTCTCAAAAAAGGTTTCTTCATCCCGGGAAGTTAATTAAATACCATTTGGAGGCATTTAATGTTCGAGCTAAAACGGATGATTTTCGACAAAAGAGATAACACCCCCCCATTACGTCATGCTTAAAAATGTGGAAAATGGTCCTTTTTCAAATGTTTTATTTTGGAACGTCAGTTCACATTTGTAGGTGGATCATCAGTGTTAGAGCTAAAATTAGCATGTTTAAAGCGATTTTCATGCTTCCAGGGGCTCGAGAAGTGAATTAAATACTATTTGGAGGCATTTAATGTTCAAGCAAAAACAGCTGATTTTTGACAAAAGAGATCACACCCCCCCATTACGTCATGCTTCAGAAATGTGGAAAATGGTCCGTTTTCAAATGTTTTATTTTTGAACGTCAGTTCACATTTGTAGGTGGATCATCAGTGTTAGAGCTAAAATTAGCATGTTTAAAGTGATTGTCATGCTTCCAGGGGCCCTAAACACAAGATTTATGGAATGGTTAAAAGTGCATGAAAATGGCCAATTTACTCACTCTGAGTTCTCAAAAAAGGTTTCTTCATCCCGGGAAGTTAATTAAATACCATTTGGAGGCATTTAATGTTCGAGCTAAAACGGATGATTTTCGACAAAAGAGATAACACCCCCCCCATTACGTCATGCTTCAGAAATGTGGAAAATGGTCTGTTTTCAAATGTTTTATTTTTGAACGTCAGTTCACATTTGTAGGTGGATCATCAGTGTTAGAGCTAAAATTAGCATGTTTAAAGTGATTTTCATGCTTCCAGGGGCTCGGGAAGTGAATTAAATACTATTTGGAGGCATTTAATGTCCAAGCAAATACAGCTGATTTTTGACAAAAGAGATAACACCCCCCCATTACGTCATGCTTCAGAAATGTGGAAAATGGTCCGTTTTCAAATGTTTTATTTTTGAACGTCAGTTCACATTTGTAGGTGGATCATCAGTGTTAGAGCTAAAATTAGCATGTTTAAAGTGATTTTCATGCTTCCTGGGGCTCGGGAAGTGAATTAAATACTATTTGGAGGCATTTAATGTTCAAGCAAAAACAGCTGATTTTTGACAAAAGAGATAACACCCCCCCATTACGTCATGCTTCAAAAATGTGGAAAAGGGTCCGTTTTCAAATGTTTTTTTTTTGAACGTCAGTTCACATTTGTAGGTGGATCATCAGTGTTAGAGCTAAAATTAGCATGTTTAAAGTGATTTTCATGCTTCCAGGGGCCCTAAACTCAAGATTTATGGAATGGTTAAAAGTGCATGAAAATGGCCAATTTACTCACTCTGAGTTCTCAAAAAGGGTTTCTTCACCCCGAGAAGTTAATTAAATACCATTTGGAGGCATTTAATGTTCGAGCCAAAACGGCTGATTTTCGACAAAAGAGATAACACCCCCCCATTACTTCATGCTTCAGAAATGTGGAAAATGGTCCGTTTTCAAATGTTTTATTTTTGAACGTCAGTTCACATTTGTAGGAGGATCATCAGTGTTAGAGCTAAAATTAGCATGTTTAAAGTGATTTTCATGCTTCCAGGGGCTCGGGAAGTGAATTAAATACTATTTGGAGGCATTTAATGTTCAAGCAAAAACAGCTGATTTTTGACAAAAGAGATAACACCCCCCCATTACGTCATGCTTCAGAAATGTGGAAAATGGTCCGTTTTCAAATGTTTTATTTTTGAACGTCAGTTCACATTTGTAGGTGGATCATCAGTGTTAGAGCTAAAATTAGCATGTTTAAAGTGATTTTCATGCTTCCAGGGGCCCTAAACACAAGATTTATGGAATGGTTAAAAGTGCATGAAAATGGCCAATTTACTCACTCTGAGTTGTCAAAAAGGGTTTCTTCACCCCGGGAAGTTAATTAAATACCATTTGGAGGCATTTAATGTTCAAGACAAAACGGCTGATTTTCGACAAAAGAGATAACACCCCCCATTATGTCATGCTTCAGAAATGTGGAAAATGGTCCGTTTTCAAATGTTTTATTTTTGAACGTCAGTTCACATTTGTAGGTGGATCATCAGTGTTAGAGCTAAAATTAGCATGTTTAAAGTGATTTTCATGCTTCCAGGGGCTCGGGAAGTGAATTAAATACTATTTGGAGGCATTTAATGTTCAAGCAAAAACAGCAGATTTTTGACAAAAGAGATAACACCCCCCCATTACTTCATGCTTCAGAAATGTGGAAAATGGTCCGTTTTCAAATGTTTTATTTTTGAACGTCAGTTCACATTTGTAGGTGGATCATCAGTGTTAGAGCTAAAATTAGCATGTTTAAAGTGATTTTCATGCTTCCAGGGGCCCTAAACACAAGATTTATGGAATGGTTAAAAGTGCATGAAAATGGCCAATTTACTCACTCTGAGTTCTCAAAAAGGGTTTCTTCACCCCGGGAAGTTACTTAAATACCATTTGGAGGCATTTAATGTTCAAGCAAAAATGGCTGATTTTCGACAAAAGAGATAACACCCCCCCATTACGTCATGCTTCAGAAATGTGGAAAATGGTCCGTTTTCAAATGTTTTATTTTTGAACGTCAGTTCACATTTGTAGGTGGATCATCAGTGTTAGAGCTAAAATTAGCATGTTTAAAGTGATTTTCATGCTTCCTGGGGCTCGGGAAGTGAATTAAATACTATTTGGAGGCATTTAATGTTCAAGCAAAAACAGCTGATTTTTGACAAAAGAGATAACACCCCCCCATTACGTCATGCTTCAGAAATGTGGAAAAGGGTCCGTTTTCAAATGTTTTTTTTTTGAACGTCAGTTCACATTTGTAGGTGGATCATCAGTGTTAGAGCTAAAATTAGCATGTTTAAAGTGATTTTCATGCTTCCAGGGGCCCTAAACTCAAGATTTATGGAATGGTTAAAAGTGCATGAAAATGGCCAATTTACTCACTCTGAGTTCTCAAAAAGGGTTTCTTCACCCCGGGAAGTTAATTAAATACCATTTGGAGGCATTTAATGTTCAAGCAAAAACAGCTGATTTTTGACAAAAGAGATAACACCCCCCCATTACTTCATGCTTCAGAAATGTGGAAAATGGTCCGTTTTCAAATGTTTTATTTTTGAACGTCAGTTCACATTTGTAGGTGGATCATCAGTGTTAGAGCTAAAATTAGCATGTTTAAAGTGATTTTCATGCTTCCAGGGGCCCTAAACACAAGATTTATGGAATGGTTAAAAGTGCATGAAAATGGCCAATTTACTCACTCTGAGTTTTCAAAAAGGGTTTCTTTACCCCGGGAAGTTAATTAAATACCATTTGGAGGCATTTAATGTTCGAGCCAAAACGGCTGATTTTCGACAAAAGTGATAACCCCCCCCATTACGTCATGCTTCAGAAATGTGGAAAATGGTCGGTTTTCAAATGTTTTATTTTTGAACGTCAGTTCACATTTGTAGGTGGATCATCAGTGTTAGAGCTAAAATTAGCATGTTTAAAGTGATTTTCATGCTTCCAGGGGCACGGGAAGTGAATTAAATACTATTTGGAGGCATTTAATGTTCAAGCAAAAACAGCTGATTTTTGACAAAAGAGATAACACCCCCCCATTACGTCATGCTTCAGAAATGTGGAAAATGGTCCGTTTTCAAATGTTTTATTTTTGAACGTCAGTTCACATTTGTAGGTGGATCATCAGTGTTAGAGCTTAATTAGCATGTTTAAAGTGATTTTCATGCTTCCAGGGGCCCTAAACACAAGATTTATGGAATGGTTAAAAGTGCATGAAAATGGCAAATTTACTCACTCTGAGTTCTCAAAAAGGGTTTCTTCACCCCGGGAAGTTAATTAAATACCATTTGGATGCATTTAATGTTCGAGCCAAAACGGCTGATTTTCGACAAAAGAGATAACAGCTCCCCATTACGTCATGCTTCAGAAATGTGGAAAATGGTCCGTTTTCAAATGTTTTATTTTTGAACGTCAGTTCACATTTGTAGGTGGATCATCAGTGTTAGAGCTAAAATTAGCATGTTTAAAGTGATTTTCATGCTTCCAGGGGCTCGGGAAGTGAATTAAATACTATATGGAGGCATTTAATGTTCAAGCAAAAACAGCTGATTTTTGACAAAAGAGATAACACCCCCCCATTACGTCATGCTTCAGAAATGTGGAAAATGGTCCGTTTTCAAATGTTTTATTTTTGAACGTCAGTTCACATTTGTAGGTGGATCATCAGTGTTAGAGCTAAAATTAGCATGTTTAAAGTGATTTTCATGCTTCCAGGGGCTCGGGAAGTGAATTAAATACTATATGGAGGCATTTAATGTTCAAGCAAAAACAGCTGATTTTTGACAAAAGAGATAACACCCCCCCATTACGTCATGCTTCAGAAATGTGGAAAATGGTCCGTTTTCAAATGTTTTATTTTTGAACGTCAGTTCACATTTGTAGGTGAATCATCAGTGTTAGAGCTAAAATTAGCATGTTTAGAGTGATTTTCATGCTTCCAGGGGCCCTAAACACAAGATTTAAGGAATGGTTAAAAGTGCATGAAAATGGCCAATTTACTCACTCTGAGTTGTCAAAAAGGGTTTCTTCACCCCGGGAAGTTAATTAAATACCATTTGGAGGCATTTAATGTTCGAGCCAAAACGGCTGATTTTCGACAAAAGAGATAACACGCCCCCATTACGTCATGCTTCAGAAATGTGGAAAATGGTCCGTTTTCAAATGTTTTATTTTTGAACGTCAGTTCACATTTGTAGGTGGATCATCAGTGTTAGAGCTAAAATTAGCATGTTTAAAGTGATTTTCATGCTTCCAGGGGCTCGGGAAGTGAATTAAATACTATTTGGAGGCATTTAATGTTCAAGCAAAAACAGCTGATTTTTGACAAAAGAGATAACACCCCCCCATTACGTCATGCTTCAGAAATGTGGAAAATGGTCCGTTTTCAAATGTTTTATTTTGAACGTCAGTTCACATTTGTAGGTGGATCATCAGTGTTAGAGCTAAAATTAGCATGTTTAAAGTGATTTTCATGCTTCCAGGGGCCCTAAACACAAGATTTATGGAATGGTTAAAAGTGCATGAAAATGGCCAATTTACTCACTCTGAGTTCTCAAAAAGGGTTTCTTCACCCCGGGAAGTTACTTAAATACCATTTGGAGGCATTTAATGTTCGAGCTAAAACGGATGATTTTCGACAAAAGAGATAACACCCCCCTATTACGTCATGCTTCAGAAATGTGGAAAATGGTCCGTTTTCAAATGTTTTATTTTTGAACGTCAGTTCACATTTGTAGGTGGATCATCAGTGTTAGAGCTAAAATTAGCATGTTTAAAGTGATTTTCATGCTTCCAGGGGCTCGGGAAGTGAATTAAATACTATTTGGAGGCATTTAATGTTCAAGCAAAAACAGCTGATTTTTGACAAAAGAGATAACACCCCCCCATTACGTCATGCTTCAGAAAAGTGGAAAATGGTCCGTTTTCAAATGTTTTATTTTTGAACGTCAGTTCACATTTGTAGGTGGATCATCAGTGTTAGAGCTAAAATTAGCATGTTTAAAGTGATTTTCATGCTTCCAGGGGCCCTAAACACAAGATTTATGGAATGGTTAAAAGTGCATGAAAATGGCCAATTTACTCACTCTGAGTTTTCAAAAAGGGTTTCTTTACCCTGGGAAGTTAATTAAATACCATTTGGAGGCATTTAATGTTCGAGCCAAAACGGCTGATTTTCGACAAAAGTGATAACCCCCCCCATTACGTCATGCTTCAGAAATGTGGAAAATGGTCGGTTTTCAAATGTTTTATTTTTGAACGTCAGTTCACATTTGTAGGTGGATCATCAGTGTTAGAGCTAAAATTAGCATGTTTAAAGTGATTTTCATGCTTCCAGGGGCTCGGGAAGTGAATTAAATACTATTTGGAGGCATTTAATGTTCAAGCAAAAACAGCTGATTTTTGACAAAAGAGATAACACCCCCCCATTACGTCATGCTTCAGAAATGTGGAAAATGTTCAGTTTTCAAATGTTTTATTTTTGAACGTCAGTTCACATTTGTAGGTGGATCATCAGTGTTAGAGCTAAAATTAGCATGTTTAAATTGATTTTCATGCTTCCAGGGGCCCTAAACACAAGATTTATGGAATGGTTAAAAAACCATGAAAATGGCCAATTTACTCACTCTGAGTTCTCAAAAAGGGTTTCTTCACCCCGGGAAGTTAATTAAATACCATTTAGAGGCATTTAATGTTCGAGCCAAAATGGCTGATTTTTGACGAAAGAGATAACACCCCCCCATTACGTCATGCTTCAGAAATGTGGAAAATGGTCCGTTTTCAAATGTTTTATTTTTGAACGTCAGTTCACATTTGTAGGTGGATCATCAGTGTTAGAGGTAAAATTAGCATGTTTAAAGTGATTTTCATGCTTCCAGGGGCCCTAAACACAAGATTTATGGAATGGTTAAAAGTGCATGAAAATGGCCAATTTACTCACTCTGAGTTCTCAAAAAGGGTTTCTTCACCCCGGGAAGTTAATTAAATACCATTTGGAGGCATTTAATGTTCGAGCAAAAACAGCTGATTTTCGACAACAGAGATAACACCCCCCCATTACGTCATGCTTCAGAAATGTGGAAAATGGTCCGTTTTCAAATGTTTTATTTTTGAACGTCAGTTCACATTTGTAGGTGGATCATCAGTGTTAGAGCTAAAATTAGCATGTTTAAAGTGATTTTCATGCTTCCAGGGGCTCGGGAAGTGAATTAAATACTATATGGAGGCATTTAATGTTCAAGCAAAAACAGCTGATTTTTGACAAAAGAGATAACACCCCCCCATTACGTCATGCTTCAGATATGTGGAAAATGGTCCGTTTTCAAATGTTTTATTTTTGAACGTCAGTTCACATTTGTAGGTGGATCATCAGTGTTAGAGCTAGAATTAGCATGTTTAAAGTGATTTTCATGCTTCCAGGGGCCCTAAACACAAGATTTATGGAATGGTTAAAAGTGCATGAAAATGGCCAATTTACTCACTCTGAGTTCTCAAAAAGGGTTTCTTCACCCCGGGAAGTTAATTAAATACCATTTGGAGGCATTTAATGTTCGAGCCAAAACGGCTGATTTTCGACAAAAGTGATAACCCCCCCCATTACGTCATGCTTCAGAAATGTGGAAAATGGTCGGTTTTCAAATGTTTTATTTTTGAACGTCAGTTCACATTTGTAGGTGGATCATCAGTGTTAGAGCTAAAATTAGCATGTTTAAAGTGATTTTCATGCTTCCAGGGGCTCGGGAAGTGAATTAAATACTATTTGGAGGCATTTAATGTTCAAGCAAAAACAGCTGATTTTTGACAAAAGAGATAACACCCCCCCATTACGTCATGCTTCAGAAATGTGGAAAATGTTCAGTTTTCAAATGTTTTATTTTTGAACGTCAGTTCACATTTGTAGGTGGATCATCAGTGTTAGAGCTAAAATTAGCATGTTTAAATTGATTTTCATGCTTCCAGGGGCCCTAAACACAAGATTTATGGAATGGTTAAAAAACCATGAAAATGGCCAATTTACTCACTCTGAGTTCTCAAAAAGGGTTTCTTCACCCCGGGAAGTTAATTAAATACCATTTAGAGGCATTTAATGTTCGAGCCAAAATGGCTGATTTTTGACGAAAGAGATAACACCCCCCCATTACGTCATGCTTCAGAAATGTGGAAAATGGTCCGTTTTCAAATGTTTTATTTTTGAACGTCAGTTCACATTTGTAGGTGGATCATCAGTGTTAGAGGTAAAATTAGCATGTTTAAAGTGATTTTCATGCTTCCAGGGGCCCTAAACACAAGATTTATGGAATGGTTAAAAGTGCATGAAAATGGCCAATTTACTCACTCTGAGTTCTCAAAAAGGGTTTCTTCACCCCGGGAAGTTAATTAAATACCATTTGGAGGCATTTAATGTTCGAGCAAAAACAGCTGATTTTCGACAACAGAGATAACACCCCCCCATTACGTCATGCTTCAGAAATGTGGAAAATGGTCCGTTTTCAAATGTTTTATTTTTGAACGTCAGTTCACATTTGTAGGTGGATCATCAGTGTTAGAGCTAAAATTAGCATGTTTAAAGTGATTTTCATGCTTCCAGGGGCTCGGGAAGTGAATTAAATACTATATGGAGGCATTTAATGTTCAAGCAAAAACAGCTGATTTTTGACAAAAGAGATAACACCCCCCCATTACGTCATGCTTCAGATATGTGGAAAATGGTCCGTTTTCAAATGTTTTATTTTTGAACGTCAGTTCACATTTGTAGGTGGATCATCAGTGTTAGAGCTAGAATTAGCATGTTTAAAGTGATTTTCATGCTTCCAGGGGCCCTAAACACAAGATTTATGGAATGGTTAAAAGTGCATGAAAATGGCCAATTTACTCACTCTGAGTTCTCAAAAAGGGTTTCTTCACCCCGGGAAGTTAATTAAATACCATTTGGAGGCATTTAATGTTCGAGACAAAACGGCTGATTTTCGACAAAAGAGATAACACCCCCCCATTATGTCATGCTTCAGAAATGTGGAAAATGGTCCGTTTTCAAATGTTTTATTTTTGAACGTCAGTTCACATTTGTAGGTGGATCATCAGTGTTAGAGCTAAAATTAGCATGTTTAAAGTGATTTTCATGCTTCCAGGGGCTCGGGAAGTGAATTAAATACTATTTGGAGGCATTTAATGTTCAAGCAAAAACAGCTGATTTTTGACAAAGGAGATAACACCCCCCCATTACTTCATGCTTCAGAAATGTGGAAAATGGTCCGTTTTCAAATGTTTTATTTTTGAACGTCAGTTCACATTTGTAGGTGGATCATCAGTGTTAGAGCTAAAATTAGCATGTTTAAAGTGATTTTCATGCTTCCAGGGGCCCTAAACACAAGATTTATGGAATGGTTAAAAGTGCATGAAAATGGCCAATTTACTCACTCTGAGTTCTCAAAAAGGGTTTCTTCACCCCGGGAAGTTACTTAAATACCATTTGGAGGCATTTAATGTTCGAGCTAAAACGGATGATTTTCGACAAAAGAGATAACACCCCCCTATTACGTCATGCTTCAGAAATGTGGAAAATGGTCCGTTTTCAAATGTTTTATTTTTGAACGTCAGTTCACATTTGTAGGTGGATCATCAGTGTTAGAGCTAAAATTAGCATGTTTAAAGTGATTTTCATGCTTCCAGGGGCTCGGGAAGTGAATTAAATACTATTTGGAGGCATTTAATGTTCAAGCAAAAACAGCTGATTTTTGACAAAAGAGATAACACCCCCCCATTACGTCATGCTTCAGAAATGTGGAAAATGGTCCGTTTTCAAATGTTTTATTTTTGAACGTCAGTTCACATTTGTAGGTGGATCATCAGTGTTAGAGCTAAAATTAGCATGTTTAAAGTGATTTTCATGCTTCCAGGGGCCCTAAACACAAGATTTATGGAATGGTTAAAAGTGCATGAAAATGGCCAATTTACTCACTCTGAGTTTTCAAAAAGGGTTTCTTTACCCCGGGAAGTTAATTAAATACCATTTGGAGGCATTTAATGTTCGATCCAAAACGGCTGATTTTCGACAAAAGTGATAACCCCCCCCATTATGTCATGCTTCAGAAATGTGGAAAATGGTCCGTTTTCAAATGTTTTATTTTTGAACGTCAGTTCACATTTGTAGGTGGATCATCAGTGTTAGAGCTAAAATTAGCATGTTTAAAGTGATTTTCATGCTTCCAGGGGCACGGGAAGTGAATTAAATACTATTTGGAGGCATTTAATGTTCAAGCAAAAACAGCTGATTTTTGACAAAAGAGATAACACCCCCCCATTACGTCATGCTTCAGAAATGTGGAAAATGGTCCGTTTTCAAATGTTTTATTTTTGAACGTCAGTTCACATTTGTAGGTGGATCATCAGTGTTAGAGCTTAATTAGCATGTTTAATGTGATTTTCATGCTTCCAGGGGCCCTAAACACAAGATTTATGGAATGGTTAAAAGTGCATGAAAATGGCAAATTTACTCACTCTGAGTTCTCAAAAAGGGTTTCTTCATCCCGGGAAGTTAATTAAATACCATTTGGATGCATTTAATGTTCGAGCCAAAACGGCTGATTTTTGACAAAAGAGATAACAGCTCCCCATTACGTCATGCTTCAGAAATGTGGAAAATGGTCCGTTTTCAAATGTTTTATTTTTGAACGTCAGTTCACATTTGTAGGTGGATCATCAGTGTTAGAGCTAAAATTAGCATGTTTAAAGTGATTTTCATGCTTCCAGGGGCTCGGGAAGTGAATTAAATACTATATGGAGGCATTTAATGTTCAAGCAAAAACAGCTGATTTTTGACAAAAGAGATAACACCCCCCCATTACGTCATGCTTCAGATATGTGGAAAATGGTCCGTTTTCAAATGTTTTATTTTTGAACGTCAGTTCACATTTGTAGGTGGATCATCAGTGTTAGAGCTAAAATTAGCATGTTTAAAGTGATTTTCATGCTTCCAGGGGCCCTAAACACAAGATTTATGGAATGGTTAAAAGTGCATGAAAATGGCCAATTTACTCACTCTGAGTTCTCAAAAAGGGTTTCTTCACCCCGGGAAGTTAATTAAATACCATTTGGAGGCATTTAATGTTCGAGACAAAACGGCTGATTTTCGACAAAAGAGATAACACCCCCCCATTATGTCATGCTTCAGAAATGTGGAAAATGGTCCGTTTTCAAATGTTTTATTTTTGAACGTCAGTTCACATTTGTAGGTGGATCATCAGTGTTAGAGCTAAAATTAGCATGTTTAAAGTGATTTTCATGCTTCCAGGGGCTCGGGAAGTGAATTAAATACTATTTGGAGGCATTTAATGTTCAAGCAAAAACAGCTGATTTTTGACAAAAGAGATAACACCCCCCCATTACTTCATGCTTCAGAAATTCGGAAAATGGTCCGTTTTCAAATGTTTTATTTTTGAACGTCAGTTCACATTTGTAGGTGGATCATCAGTGTTAGAGCTAAAATTAGCATGTTTAAAGTGATTTTCATGCTTCCAGGGGCCCTAAACACAAGATTTATGGAATGGTTAAAAGTGCATGAAAATGGCCAATTTACTCACTCTGAGTTCTCAAAAAGGGTTTCTTCACCCCGGGAAGTTACTTAAATACCATTTGGAGGCATTTAATGTTCAAGCAAAAATGGCTGATTTTCGACAAAAGAGATAACACCCCCTCATTACGTCATGCTTCAGAAATGTGGAAAATGGTCCGTTTTCAAATGTTTTATTTTTGAACGTCAGTTCACATTTGTAGGTGGATCATCAGTGTTAGAGCTAAAATTAGCATGTTTAAAGTGATTTTCATGCTTTCAGGGGCCCTAAACACAAGATTTATGGAATGGTTAAAAGTGCATGAAAATGGCCAATTTACTCACTCTGAGTTCTCAAAAAAGGTTTCTTCATCCCGGGAAGTTAATTAAATACCATTTGGAGGCATTTAATGTTCGAGCTAAAACGGATGATTTTCGACAAAAGAGATAACACCCCCCCATTACGTCATGCTTAAAAATGTGGAAAATGGTCCTTTTTCAAATGTTTTATTTTGGAACGTCAGTTCACATTTGTAGGTGGATCATCAGTGTTAGAGCTAAAATTAGCATGTTTAAAGCGATTTTCATGCTTCCAGGGGCTCGAGAAGTGAATTAAATACTATTTGGAGGCATTTAATGTTCAAGCAAAAACAGCTGATTTTTGACAAAAGAGATCACACCCCCCCATTACGTCATGCTTCAGAAATGTGGAAAATGGTCCGTTTTCAAATGTTTTATTTTTGAACGTCAGTTCACATTTGTAGGTGGATCATCAGTGTTAGAGCTAAAATTAGCATGTTTAAAGTGATTGTCATGCTTCCAGGGGCCCTAAACACAAGATTTATGGAATGGTTAAAAGTGCATGAAAATGGCCAATTTACTCACTCTGAGTTCTCAAAAAAGGTTTCTTCATCCCGGGAAGTTAATTAAATACCATTTGGAGGCATTTAATGTTCGAGCTAAAACGGATGATTTTCGACAAAAGAGATAACACCCCCCCCATTACGTCATGCTTCAGAAATGTGGAAAATGGTCTGTTTTCAAATGTTTTATTTTTGAACGTCAGTTCACATTTGTAGGTGGATCATCAGTGTTAGAGCTAAAATTAGCATGTTTAAAGTGATTTTCATGCTTCCAGGGGCTCGGGAAGTGAATTAAATACTATTTGGAGGCATTTAATGTCCAAGCAAATACAGCTGATTTTTGACAAAAGAGATAACACCCCCCCATTACGTCATGCTTCAGAAATGTGGAAAATGGTCCGTTTTCAAATGTTTTATTTTTGAACGTCAGTTCACATTTGTAGGTGGATCATCAGTGTTAGAGCTAAAATTAGCATGTTTAAAGTGATTTTCATGCTTCCTGGGGCTCGGGAAGTGAATTAAATACTATTTGGAGGCATTTAATGTTCAAGCAAAAACAGCTGATTTTTGACAAAAGAGATAACACCCCCCCATTACGTCATGCTTCAAAAATGTGGAAAAGGGTCCGTTTTCAAATGTTTTTTTTTTGAACGTCAGTTCACATTTGTAGGTGGATCATCAGTGTTAGAGCTAAAATTAGCATGTTTAAAGTGATTTTCATGCTTCCAGGGGCCCTAAACTCAAGATTTATGGAATGGTTAAAAGTGCATGAAAATGGCCAATTTACTCACTCTGAGTTCTCAAAAAGGGTTTCTTCACCCCGAGAAGTTAATTAAATACCATTTGGAGGCATTTAATGTTCGAGCCAAAACGGCTGATTTTCGACAAAAGAGATAACACCCCCCCATTACTTCATGCTTCAGAAATGTGGAAAATGGTCCGTTTTCAAATGTTTTATTTTTGAACGTCAGTTCACATTTGTAGGAGGATCATCAGTGTTAGAGCTAAAATTAGCATGTTTAAAGTGATTTTCATGCTTCCAGGGGCTCGGGAAGTGAATTAAATACTATTTGGAGGCATTTAATGTTCAAGCAAAAACAGCTGATTTTTGACAAAAGAGATAACACCCCCCCATTACGTCATGCTTCAGAAATGTGGAAAATGGTCCGTTTTCAAATGTTTTATTTTTGAACGTCAGTTCACATTTGTAGGTGGATCATCAGTGTTAGAGCTAAAATTAGCATGTTTAAAGTGATTTTCATGCTTCCAGGGGCCCTAAACACAAGATTTATGGAATGGTTAAAAGTGCATGAAAATGGCCAATTTACTCACTCTGAGTTGTCAAAAAGGGTTTCTTCACCCCGGGAAGTTAATTAAATACCATTTGGAGGCATTTAATGTTCAAGACAAAACGGCTGATTTTCGACAAAAGAGATAACACCCCCCATTATGTCATGCTTCAGAAATGTGGAAAATGGTCCGTTTTCAAATGTTTTATTTTTGAACGTCAGTTCACATTTGTAGGTGGATCATCAGTGTTAGAGCTAAAATTAGCATGTTTAAAGTGATTTTCATGCTTCCAGGGGCTCGGGAAGTGAATTAAATACTATTTGGAGGCATTTAATGTTCAAGCAAAAACAGCAGATTTTTGACAAAAGAGATAACACCCCCCCATTACTTCATGCTTCAGAAATGTGGAAAATGGTCCGTTTTCAAATGTTTTATTTTTGAACGTCAGTTCACATTTGTAGGTGGATCATCAGTGTTAGAGCTAAAATTAGCATGTTTAAAGTGATTTTCATGCTTCCAGGGGCCCTAAACACAAGATTTATGGAATGGTTAAAAGTGCATGAAAATGGCCAATTTACTCACTCTGAGTTCTCAAAAAGGGTTTCTTCACCCCGGGAAGTTACTTAAATACCATTTGGAGGCATTTAATGTTCAAGCAAAAATGGCTGATTTTCGACAAAAGAGATAACACCCCCCCATTACGTCATGCTTCAGAAATGTGGAAAATGGTCCGTTTTCAAATGTTTTATTTTTGAACGTCAGTTCACATTTGTAGGTGGATCATCAGTGTTAGAGCTAAAATTAGCATGTTTAAAGTGATTTTCATGCTTCCTGGGGCTCGGGAAGTGAATTAAATACTATTTGGAGGCATTTAATGTTCAAGCAAAAACAGCTGATTTTTGACAAAAGAGATAACACCCCCCCATTACGTCATGCTTCAGAAATGTGGAAAAGGGTCCGTTTTCAAATGTTTTTTTTTTGAACGTCAGTTCACATTTGTAGGTGGATCATCAGTGTTAGAGCTAAAATTAGCATGTTTAAAGTGATTTTCATGCTTCCAGGGGCCCTAAACTCAAGATTTATGGAATGGTTAAAAGTGCATGAAAATGGCCAATTTACTCACTCTGAGTTCTCAAAAAGGGTTTCTTCACCCCGGGAAGTTAATTAAATACCATTTGGAGGCATTTAATGTTCGAGCCAAAACGGCTGATTTTCGACAAAAGAGATAACACCCCCCCATTACTTCATGCTTCAGAAATGTGGAAAATGGTCCGTTTTCAAATGTTTTATTTTTGAACGTCAGTTCACATTTGTAGGAGGATCATCAGTGTTAGAGCTAAAATTAGCATGTTTAAAGTGATTTTCATGCTTCCAGGGGCTCGGGAAGTGAATTAAATACTATTTGGAGGCATTTAATGTTCAAGCAAAAACAGCTGATTTTTGACAAAAGAGATAACACCCCCCCATTACTTCATGCTTCAGAAATGTGGAAAATGGTCCGTTTTCAAATGTTTTATTTTTGAACGTCAGTTCACATTTGTAGGTGGATCATCAGTGTTAGAGCTAAAATTAGCATGTTTAAAGTGATTTTCATGCTTCCAGGGGCCCTAAACACAAGATTTATGGAATGGTTAAAAGTGCATGAAAATGGCCAATTTACTCACTCTGAGTTTTCAAAAAGGGTTTCTTTACCCCGGGAAGTTAATTAAATACCATTTGGAGGCATTTAATGTTCGAGCCAAAACGGCTGATTTTCGACAAAAGTGATAACCCCCCCCATTACGTCATGCTTCAGAAATGTGGAAAATGGTCGGTTTTCAAATGTTTTATTTTTGAACGTCAGTTCACATTTGTAGGTGGATCATCAGTGTTAGAGCTAAAATTAGCATGTTTAAAGTGATTTTCATGCTTCCAGGGGCACGGGAAGTGAATTAAATACTATTTGGAGGCATTTAATGTTCAAGCAAAAACAGCTGATTTTTGACAAAAGAGATAACACCCCCCCATTACGTCATGCTTCAGAAATGTGGAAAATGGTCCGTTTTCAAATGTTTTATTTTTGAACGTCAGTTCACATTTGTAGGTGGATCATCAGTGTTAGAGCTTAATTAGCATGTTTAAAGTGATTTTCATGCTTCCAGGGGCCCTAAACACAAGATTTATGGAATGGTTAAAAGTGCATGAAAATGGCAAATTTACTCACTCTGAGTTCTCAAAAAGGGTTTCTTCACCCCGGGAAGTTAATTAAATACCATTTGGATGCATTTAATGTTCGAGCCAAAACGGCTGATTTTCGACAAAAGAGATAACAGCTCCCCATTACGTCATGCTTCAGAAATGTGGAAAATGGTCCGTTTTCAAATGTTTTATTTTTGAACGTCAGTTCACATTTGTAGGTGGATCATCAGTGTTAGAGCTAAAATTAGCATGTTTAAAGTGATTTTCATGCTTCCAGGGGCTCGGGAAGTGAATTAAATACTATATGGAGGCATTTAATGTTCAAGCAAAAACAGCTGATTTTTGACAAAAGAGATAACACCCCCCCATTACGTCATGCTTCAGATATGTGGAAAATGGTCCGTTTTCAAATGTTTTATTTTTGAACGTCAGTTCACATTTGTAGGTGGATCATCAGTGTTAGAGCTAAAATTAGCATGTTTAAAGTGATTTTCATGCTTCCAGGGGCCCTAAACACAAGATTTATGGAATGGTTAAAAGTGCATGAAAATGGCCAATTTACTCACTCTGAGTTCTCAAAAAGGGTTTCTTCACCCCGGGAAGTTAATTAAATACCATTTGGAGGCATTTAATGTTCGAGACAAAACGGCTGATTTTCGACAAAATAGATAACACCCCCCCATTATGTCATGCTTCAGAAATGTGGAAAATGGTCCGTTTTCAAATGTTTTATTTTTGAACGTCAGTTCACATTTGTAGGTGGATCATCAGTGTTAGAGCTAAAATTAGCATGTTTAAAGTGATTTTCATGCTTCCAGGGGCTCGGGAAGTGAATTAAATACTATTTGGAGGCATTTAATGTTCAAGCAAAAACAGCTGATTTTTGACAAAAGAGATAACACCCCCCCATTACTTCATGCTTCAGAAATTCGGAAAATGGTCCGTTTTCAAATGTTTTATTTTTGAACGTCAGTTCACATTTGTAGGTGGATCATCAGTGTTAGAGCTAAAATTAGCATGTTTAAAGTGATTTTCATGCTTCCAGGGGCCCTAAACACAAGATTTATGGAATGGTTAAAAGTGCATGAAAATGGCCAATTTACTCACTCTGAGTTCTCAAAAAGGGTTTCTTCACCCCGGGAAGTTACTTAAATACCATTTGGAGGCATTTAATGTTCAAGCAAAAATGGCTGATTTTCGACAAAAGAGATAACACCCCCCCATTACGTCATGCTTCAGAAATGTGGAAAATGGTCCGTTTTCAAATGTTTTATTTTTGAACGTCAGTTCACATTTGTAGGTGGATCATCAGTGTTAGAGCTAAAATTAGCATGTTTAATGTGATTTTCATGCTTCCAGGGGCTCGGAAAGTGAATTAAATACTATTTGGAGGCATTTAATGTTCAAGCAAAAACAGCTGATTTTTGACAAAAGAGATAACACCCCCCCATTACGTCATGCTTCAGAAATGTGGAAAATGGTCCGTTTTCAAATGTTTTATTTTTGAACGTCAGTTCACATTTGTAGGTGGATCATCAGTGTTAGAGCTAAAATTAGCATGTTTAAAGTGATTTTCATGCTTCCAGGGGCTCGGGAAGTGAATTAAATACTATTTGGAGGCATTTAATGTTCAAGCAAAAACAGCTGATTTTTGACAAAAGAGATAACACCCCCCCCATTACGTCATGCTTCAGAAATGTGGAAAATGGTCCGTTTTCAAAGGTTTTATTTTTGAACGTCAGTTCACATTTGTAGGTGAATCATCAGTGTTAGAGCTAAAATTAGCATGTTTAAAGTGATTTTCATGCTTCCAGGGGCCCTAAACACAAGATTTAAGGAATGGTTAAAAGTGCATGAAAATGGCCAATTTACTCACTCTGAGTTCTCAAAAAGGGTTTCTTCACCCCGGGAAGTTAATTAAATACCATTTGGAGGCATTTAATGTTCGAGCCAAAACGGATGATTTTCGACAAAAGAGATAACACCCCCCCATTACTTCATGCTTCAGAAATGTGGAAAATGGTCCGTTTTCAAATGTTTTATTTTTGAACGTCAGTTCACATTTGTAGGAGGATCATCAGTGTTAGAGCTAAAATTAGCATGTTTAAAGTGATTTTCATGCTTCCAGGGGCTCGGGAAGTGAATTAAATACTATTTGGAGGCATTTAATGTTCAAGCAAAAACAGCTGATTTTTGACAAAAGAGATAACACCCCCCCCATTACGTCATGCTTCAGAAATGTGGAAAATGGTCCGTTTTCAAAGGTTTTATTTTTGAACGTCAGTTCACATTTGTAGGTGAATCATCAGTGTTAGAGCTAAAATTAGCATGTTTAAAGTGATTTTCATGCTTCCAGGGGCCCTAAACACAAGATTTAAGGAATGGTTAAAAGTGCATGAAAATGGCCAATTTACTCACTCTGAGTTGTCAAAAAGGGTTTCTTCACCCCGGGAAGTTAATTAAATACCATTTGGAGGCATTTAATGTTCGAGCCAAAACGGCTGATTTTCGACAAAAGAGATAACACGCCCCCATTACGTCATGCTTCAGAAATGTGGAAAATGGTCCGTTTTCAAATGTTTTATTTTTGAACGTCAGTTCACATTTGTAGGTGGATCATCAGTGTTAGAGCTAAAATTAGCATGTTTAAAGTGATTTTCATGCTTCCAGGGGCTCGGGAAGTGAATTAAATACTATTTGGAGGCATTTAATGTTCAAGCAAAAACAGCTGATTTTTGACAAAAGAGATAACACCCCCCCCCATTACGTCATGCTTCAGAAATATGGAAAATGGTCCGTTTTCAAATGTTTTATTTTTGAACGTCAGTTCACATTTGTAGGTGGATCATCAGTGTTAGAGCTAAAATTAGCATGTTTAAAGTGATTTTCATGCTTCCAGGGGCCCTAAACACAAGATTTATGGAATGGTTAAAAGTGCATGAAAATGGCCAATTTACTCACTCTGAGTTCTCAAAAAGGGTTTCTTCACCACGGGAAGTTAATTAAATACCATTTGGAGGCATTTAATGTTCAAGACAAAACGGCTGATTTTCGACAAAAGAGATAACACCCCCCATTATGTCATGCTTCAGAAATGTGGAAAATGGTCCGTTTTCAAATGTTTTATTTTTGAACGTCAGTTCACATTTGTAGGTGGATCATCAGTGTTAGAGCTAAAATTAGCATGTTTAAAGTGATTTTCATGCTTCCAGGGGCTCGGGAAGTGAATTAAATACTATTTGGAGGCATTTAATGTTCAAGCAAAAACAGCTGATTTTTGACAAAAGAGATAACACCCCCCCATTACTTCATGCTTCAGAAATGTGGAAAATGGTCCGTTTTCAAATGTTTTATTTTTGAACGTCAGTTCACATTTGTAGGTGGATCATCAGTGTTAGAGCTAAAATTAGCATGTTTAAAGTGATTTTCATGCTTCCAGGGGCCCTAAACACAAGATTTATGGAATGGTTAAAAGTGCATGAAAATGGCCAATTTACTCACTCTGAGTTCTCAAAAAGGGTTTCTTCACCCCGGGAACTTACTTAAATACCATTTGGAGGCATTTAATGTTCAAGCAAAAATGGCTGATTTTCGACAAAAGAGATAACACCCCCCCATTACGTCATGCTTCAGAAATGTGGAAAATGGTCCGTTTTCAAATGTTTTATTTTTGAACGTCAGTTCACATTTGTAGGTGGATCATCAGTGTTAGAGCTAAAATTAGCATGTTTAAAGTGATTTTCATGCTTTCAGGGGCCCTAAACACAAGATTTATGGAATGGTTAAAAGTGCATGAAAATGGCCAATTTACTCACTCTGAGTTCTCAAAAAAGGTTTCTTCATCCCGGGAAGTTAATTAAATACCATTTGGAGGCATTTAATGTTCGAGCTAAAACTGATGATTTTCGACAAAAGAGATAACACCCCCCCATTACGTCATGCTTCAGAAATGTGGAAAATGGTCCTTTTTCAAATGTTTGATTTTGGAACGTCAGTTCACATTTGTAGGTGGATCATCAGTGTTAGAGCTAAAAATTAGCATGTTTAAAGTGATTTTCATGCTTCCAGGGGCTCGAGAAGTGAATTAAATACTATTTGGAGGCATTTAATGTTCAAGCAAAAACAGCTGATTTTTGACAAAAGAGATAACACCCCACATTACGTCATGCTTCAGAAATGTGGAAAATGGTCCGTTTTCAAATGTTTTATTTTTGAACGTCAGTTCACATTTGTAGGTGGATCATCAGTGTTAGAGCTAAAATTAGCATGTTTAAAGTGATTTTCATGCTTCCAGGGGCCCTAAACACAAGATTTATGGAATGGTTAAAAGTGCATGAAAATGGCCAATTTACTCACTCTGAGTTCTCAAAAAGGGTTTCTTCACCCCGGGAAGTTAATTAAATACCATTTGGAGGCATTTAATGTTCGAGCCAAAACGGCTGATTTTCGACAAAAGAGATAACACCCCCCCATTACGTCATGCTTCAGAAATGTGGAAAATGGTCCGTTTTCAAATGTTTTATTTTTGAACGTCAGTTCACATTTGTAGGTGGATCATCAGTGTTAGAGCTAAAATTAGCATGTTTAAAGTGATTTTCATGCTTCCAGGGGCCCTAAACACAAGATTTATGGAATGGTTAAAAGTGCATGAAAATGGCCAATTTACTCACTCTGAGTTGTCAAAAAGGGTTTCTTCACCCCGGGAAGTTAATTAAATACCATTTGGAGGCATTTAATGTTCAAGACAAAACGGCTGATTTTCGACAAAAGAGATAACACCCCCCATTATGTCATGCTTCAGAAATGTGGAAAATGGTCCGTTTTCAAATGTTTTATTTTTGAACGTCAGTTCACATTTGTAGGTGGATCATCAGTGTTAGAGCTAAAATTAGCATGTTTAAAGTGATTTTCATGCTTCCAGGGGCTCGGGAAGTGAATTAAATACTATTTGGAGGCATTTAATGTTCAAGCAAAAACAGCTGATTTTTGACAAAAGAGATAACACCCCCCCATTACTTCATGCTTCAGAAATGTGGAAAATGGTCCGTTTTCAAATGTTTTATTTTTGAACGTCAGTTCACATTTGTAGGTGGATCATCAGTGTTAGAGCTAAAATTAGCATGTTTAAAGTGATTTTCATGCTTCCAGGGGCCCTAAACACAAGATTTATGGAATGGTTAAAAGTGCATGAAAATGGCCAATTTACTCACTCTGAGTTCTCAAAAAGGGTTTCTTCACCCCGGGAAGTTACTTAAATACCATTTGGAGGCATTTAATGTTCAAGCAAAAATGGCTGATTTTCGACAAAAGAGATAACACCCCCCCATTACGTCATGCTTCAGAAATGTGGAAAATGGTCCGTTTTCAAATGTTTTATTTTTGAACGTCAGTTCACATTTGTAGGTGGATCATCAGTGTTAGAGCTAAAATTAGCATGTTTAAAGTGATTTTCATGCTTCCAGGGGCCCTAAACACAAGATTTATGGAATGGTTAAAAGTGCATGAAAATGGCCAATTTACTCACTCTGAGTTCTCAAAAAGGGTTTCTTCACCCCGGGAAGTTACTTAAATACCATTTGGAGGCATTTAATGTTCAAGCAAAAATGGCTGATTTTCGACAAAAGAGATAACACCCCCCCATTACGTCATGCTTCAGAAATGTGGAAAATGGTCCGTTTTCAAATGTTTTATTTTTGAATGTCAGTTCACATTTGTAGGTGGATCATCAGTGTTAGAGCTAAAATTAGCATGTTTAAAGTGATTTTCATGCTTTCAGGGGCCCTAAACCCAAGATTTATGGAATGGTTAAAAGTGCATGAAAATGGCCAATTTACTCACTCTGAGTTCTCAAAAAAGGTTTCTTCATCCCGGGAAGTTAATTAAATACCATTTGGAGGCATTTAATGTTCGAGCTAAAACGGATGATTTTCGACAAAAGAGGTAACACCCCCCCATTACGTCATGCTTCAGAAATGTGGAAAATGGTCCTTTTTCAAATGTTTTATTTTGGAACGTCAGTTCACATTTGTAGGTGGATCATCAGTGTTAGAGCTAAAATTAGCATGTTTAAAGTGATTTTCATGCTTCCAGGGGCTCGAGAAGTGAATTAAATACTATTTGGAGGCATTTAATGTTCAAGCAAAAACAGCTGATTTTTGACAAAAGAGATCACACCCCCCCATTACGTCATGCTTCAGAAATGTGGAAAATGGTCCGTTTTCAAATGTTTTATTTTTGAACGTCAGTTCACATTTGTAGGTGGATCATCAGTGTTAGAGCTAAAATTAGCATGTTTAAAGTGATTTTCATGCTTCCAGGGGCCCTAAACACAAGATTTATGGAATGGTTAAAAGTGCATGAAAATGGCCAATTTACTCACTCTGAGTTCTCAAAAAAGGTTTCTTCATCCCGGGAAGTTAATTAAATACCATTTGGAGGCATTTAATGTTCGAGCTAAAACGGATGATTTTCGACAAAAGAGGTAACACCCCCCCATTACGTCATGCTTCAGAAATGTGGAAAATGGTCTGTTTTCAAATGTTTTATTTTTGAACGTCAGTTCACATTTGTAGGTGGATCATCAGTGTTAGAGCTAAAATTAGCATGTTTAAAGTGATTTTCATGCTTCCAGGGGCTCGGGAAGTGAATTAAATACTATTTGGAGGCATTTAATGTCCAAGCAAATACAGCTGATTTTTGACAAAAAAGATAACACCCCCCCATTACGTCATGTTTCAGAAATGTGGAAAATGGTCCGTTTTCAAATGTTTTATTTTTGAACGTCAGTTCACATTTGTAGGTGGATCATCAGTGTTAGAGCTAAAATTAGCATGTTTAAAGTGATTTTCATGCTTCCTGGGGCTCGGGAAGTGAATTAAATACTATTTGGAGGCATTTAATGTTCAAGCAAAAACAGCTGATTTTTGACAAAAGAGATAACACCCCCCCATTACGTCATGCTTCAGAAATGTGGAAAAGGGTCCGTTTTCAAATGTTTTTTTTTTGAACGTCAGTTCACATTTGTAGGTGGATCATCAGTGTTAGAGCTAAAATTAGCATGTTTAAAGTGATTTTCATGCTTCCAGGGGCCCTAAACACAAGATTTATGGAATGGTTAAAAGTGCATGAAAATGGCCAATTTACTCACTCTGAGTTCTCAAAAAGGGTTTCTTCACCCCGGGAAGTTAATTAAATACCATTTGGAGGCATTTAATGTTCGAGCCAAAACGGCTGATTTTCGACAAAAGAGATAACACCCCCCCATTACTTCATGCTTCAGAAATGTGGAAAATGGTCCGTTTTCAAATGTTTTATTTTTGAACGTCAGTTCACATTTGTAGGAGGATCATCAGTGTTAGAGCTAAAATTAGCATGTTTAAAGTGATTTTCATGCTTCCAGGGGCTCGGGAAGTGAATTAAATACTATTTGGAGGCATTTAATGTTCAAGCAAAAACAGCTGATTTTTGACAAAAGAGATAACACCCCCCCATTACGTCATGCTTCAGAAATGTGGAAAATGGTCCGTTTTCAAATGTTTTATTTTTGAACGTCAGTTCACATTTGTAGGTGAATCATCAGTGTTAGAGCTAAAATTAGCATGTTTAAAGTGATTTTCATGCTTCCAGGGGCCCTAAACACAAGATTTAAGGAATGGTTAAAAGTGCATGAAAATGGCCAATTTACTCACTCTGAGTTGTCAAAAAGGGTTTCTTCACCCCGGGAAGTTAATTAAATACCATTTGGAGGCATTTAATGTTCGAGCCAAAACGGCTGATTTTCGACAAAAGAGATAACACGCCCCCATTACGTCATGCTTCAGAAATGTGGAAAATGGTCCGTTTTCAAATGTTTTATTTTTGAACGTCAGTTCACATTTGTAGGTGGATCATCAGTGTTAGAGCTAAAATTAGCATGTTTAAAGTGATTTTCATGCTTCCAGGGGCTCGGGAAGTGAATTAAATACTATTTGGAGGCATTTAATGTTCAAGCAAAAACAGCTGATTTTTGACAAAAGAGATAACACCCCCCCATTACGTCATGCTTCAGAAATGTGGAAAATGGTCCGTTTTCAAATGTTTTATTTTTGAACGTCAGTTCACATTTGTAGGTGGATCATCAGTGTTAGAGCTAAAATTAGCATGTTTAAAGTGATTTTCATGCTTCCAGGGGCCCTAAACACAAGATTTATGGAATGGTTAAAAGTGCATGAAAATGGCCAATTTACTCACTCTGAGTTCTCAAAAAGGGTTTCTTCACCCCGGGAAGTTAATTAAATACCATTTGGAGGCATTTAATGTTCAAGACAAAACGGCTGATTTTCGACAAAAGAGATAACACCCCCCATTATGTCATGCTTCAGAAATGTGGAAAATGGTCCATTTTCAAATGTTTTATTTTTGAACGTCAGTTCACATTTGTAGGTGGATCATCAGTGTTAGAGCTAAAATTAGCATGTTTAAAGTGATTTTCATGCTTCCAGGGGCTCGGGAAGTGAATTAAATACTATTTGGAGGCATTTAATGTTCAAGCAAAAACAGCTGATTTTTGACAAAAGAGATAACACCCCCCCATTACTTCATGCTTCAGAAATGTGGAAAATGGTCCGTTTTCAAATGTTTTATTTTTGAACGTCAGTTCACATTTGTAGGTGGATCATCAGTGTTAGAGCTAAAATTAGCATGTTTAAAGTGATTTTCATGCTTCCAGGGGCCCTAAACACAAGATTTATGGAATGGTTAAAAGTGCATGAAAATGGCCAATTTACTCACTCTGAGTTCTCAAAAAGGGTTTCTTCACCCCGGGAAGTTACTTAAATACCATTTGGAGGCATTTAATGTTCAAGCAAAAATGGCTGATTTTCGACAAAAGAGATAACACCCCCCCATTACGTCATGCTTCAGAAATGTGGAAAATGGTCCGTTTTCAAATGTTTTATTTTTGAACGTCAGTTCACATTTGTAGGTGGATCATCAGTGTTAGAGCTAAAATTAGCATGTTTAAAGTGATTTTCATGCTTTCAGGGGCCCTAAACACAAGATTTATGGAATGGTTAAAAGTGCATGAAAATGGCCAATTTACTCACTCTGAGTTCTCAAAAAAGGTTTCTTCATCCCGGGAAGTTAATTAAATACCATTTGGAGGCATTTAATGTTCGAGCTAAAACTGATGATTTTCGACAAAAGAGATAACACCCCCCCATTACGTCATGCTTCAGAAATGTGGAAAATGGTCCTTTTTCAAATGTTTGATTTTGGAACGTCAGTTCACATTTGTAGGTGGATCATCAGTGTTAGAGCTAAAAATTAGCATGTTTAAAGTGATTTTCATGCTTCCAGGGGCTCGAGAAGTGAATTAAATACTATTTGGAGGCATTTAATGTTCAAGCAAAAACAGCTGATTTTTGACAAAAGAGATAACACCCCCCATTACGTCATGCTTCAGAAATGTGGAAAATGGTCCGTTTTCAAATGTTTTATTTTTGAACGTCAGTTCACATTTGTAGGTGGATCATCAGTGTTAGAGCTAAAATTAGCATGTTTAAAGTGATTTTCATGCTTCCAGGGGCCCTAAACACAAGATTTATGGAATGGTTAAAAGTGCATGAAAATGGCCAATTTACTCAATCTGAGTTCTCAAAAAGGGTTTCTTCACCCCGGGAAGTTAATTAAATACCATTTGGAGGCATTTAATGTTCGAGCCAAAACGGCTGATTTTCGACAAAAGAGATAACACCCCCCCATTACGTCATGCTTCAGAAATGTGGAAAATGGTCCGTTTTCAAATGTTTTATTTTTGAACGTCAGTTCACATTTGTAGGTGGATCATCAGTGTTAGAGCTAAAATTAGCATGTTTAAAGTGATTTTCATGCTTCCAGGGGCCCTAAACACAAGATTTATGGAATGGTTAAAAGTGCATGAAAATGGCCAATTTACTCACTCTGAGTTGTCAAAAAGGGTTTCTTCACCCCGGGAAGTTAATTAAATACCATTTGGAGGCATTTAATGTTCAAGACAAAACGGCTGATTTTCGACAAAAGAGATAACACCCCCCATTATGTCATGCTTCAGAAATGTGGAAAATGGTCCGTTTTCAAATGTTTTATTTTTGAACGTCAGTTCACATTTGTAGGTGGATCATCAGTGTTAGAGCTAAAATTAGCATGTTTAAAGTGATTTTCATGCTTCCAGGGGCTCGGGAAGTGAATTAAATACTATTTGGAGGCATTTAATGTTCAAGCAAAAACAGCTGATTTTTGACAAAAGAGATAACACCCCCCCATTACTTCATGCTTCAGAAATGTGGAAAATGGTCCGTTTTCAAATGTTTTATTTTTGAACGTCAGTTCACATTTGTAGGTGGATCATCAGTGTTAGAGCTAAAATTAGCATGTTTAAAGTGATTTTCATGCTTCCAGGGGCCCTAAACACAAGATTTATGGAATGGTTAAAAGTGCATGAAAATGGCCAATTTACTCACTCTGAGTTCTCAAAAAGGGTTTCTTCACCCCGGGAAGTTACTTAAATACCATTTGGAGGCATTTAATGTTCAAGCAAAAATGGCTGATTTTCGACAAAAGAGATAACACCCCCCCATTACGTCATGCTTCAGAAATGTGGAAAATGGTCCGTTTTCAAATGTTTTATTTTTGAACGTCAGTTCACATTTGTAGGTGAATCATCAGTGTTAGAGCTAAAATTAGCATGTTTAAAGTGATTTTCATGCTTCCAGGGGCCCTAAACACAAGATTTAAGGAATGGTTAAAAGTGCATGAAAATGGCCAATTTACTCACTCTGAGTTCTCAAAAAGGGTTTCTTCACCCCGGGAAGTTAATTAAATACCATTTGGAGGCATTTAATGTTCGAGCCAAAACGGCTGATTTTCGACACAAGAGATAACACCCCCCCATTACGTCATGCTTCAGAAATGTGGAAAATGGTCCGTTTTCAAATGTTTTATTTTTGAACGTCAGTTCACATTTGTAGGTGGATCATCAGTGTTAGAGCTAAAATTAGCATGTTTAAAGTGATTTTCATGCTTCCAGGGGCTCGGGAAGTGAATTAAATACTATTTGGAGGCATTTAATGTTCAAGCAAAAACTGCTGATTTTTGACAAAAGAGATAACACCCCCCCATTACGTCATGCTTCAGAAATGTGGAAAATGGTCCGTTTTCAAATGTTTTATTTTTGAACGTCAGTTCACATTTGTAGGTGGATCATCAGTGTTAGAGCTAAAATTAGCATGTTTAAAGTGATTTTCATGCTTCCAGGGGCCCTAAACACAAGATTTATGGAATGGTTAAAAGTCCATGAAAATGGCCAATTTACTCACTCTGAGTTCTCAAAAAGAGTTTCTTCACCCCGGAAAGTTAATTAAATACCATTTGGAGGCATTTAATGTTCGAGCCAAAATGGCTGATTTTCGACAAAAGAGATAACACCCCCCCATTACGTCATGCTTCAGAAATGTGGAAAATGGTCCGTTTTCAAATGTTTTATTTTTGAACGTCAGTTCACATTTGTAGGTGGATCATCAGTGTTAGAGCTAAAATTAGCATGTTTAAAGTGATTTTCATGCTTCCAGGGGCTCGGGAAGTGAATTAAATACTATTTGGAGGCATTTAATGTTCAAGCAAAAACGGCTGATTTTCGTCAAAAGAGATAACACCCCCCCCATTATGTCATGCTTCAGAAATGTGGAAAATGGTCCGTTTTCAAATGTTTTATTTTTGAACGTCAGTTCACGTTTGTAGGTGGATCATCAGTGTTAGAGCTAAAATTAGCATGTTTAAAGTGATTTTCATGCTTTCAGGGGCCCTAAACACAAGATTTATGGAATGGTTAAAAGTGCATGAAAATGGCCAATTTACTCACTCTGAGTTTTCAAAAAGGGTTTCTTTACCCCGGGAAGTTAATTAAATACCATTTGGAGGCATTTAATGTTCGAGCCAAAACGGCTGATTTTCGACAAAAGAGATAACACCCCCCCATTACGTCATGCTTCAGAAATGTGGAAAATGGTCCGTTTTCAAATGTTTTATTTTTGAACGTCAGTTCACATTTGTAGGTGGATCATCAGTGTTAGAGCTAAAATTAGCATGTTTAATGTGATTTTCATGCTTCCAGGGGCTCGGAAAGTGAATTAAATACTATTTGGAGGCATTTAATGTTCAAGCAAAAACAGCTGATTTTTGACAAAAGAGATAACACCCCCCCATTACGTCATGCTTCAGAAATGTGGAAAATGGTCCGTTTTCAAATGTTTTATTTTTGAACGTCAGTTCACATTTGTAGGTGGATCATCAGTGTTAGAGCTAAAATTAGCATGTTTAAAGTGATTTTCATGCTTCCAGGGGCCCTAAACACAAGATTTATGGAATGGTTAAAAGTGAATGAAAATGGCCAATTTACTCACTCTGAGTTCTTAACAAGGGTTTCTTCACCCCGGGAAGTTAATTAAATACCATTTGGAGGCATTTAATGTTCGAGCCAAAACTGCTGATTTTCGACAAAAGAGATAACACACCCCCATTACGTCATGCTTCAAAAATGTGGAAAATGGTCCGTTTTCAAATGTTTTATTTTTGAACGTCAGTTCACATTTGTAGGTGGATCATCAGTGTTAGAGCTAAAATTAGCATGTTTAAAGTGATTTTCATGCTTCCAGGGGCCCTAAACACAAGATTTATGGAATGGTTAAAAGTGCATGAAAATGGCCAATTTACTCACTCTGAGTTCTCAAAAAGGGTTTCTTCACCCCGGGAAGTTAATTAAATACCATTTGGAGGCATTTAATGTTCGAGCCAAAACGGCGGATTTTCGACAAAAGAGATAACACCCCCCCATTACGTCATGCTTCAGAAATGTGGAAAATGGTCCGTTTTCAAATGTTTTATTTTTGAACGTCAGTTCACATTTGTAGGTGGATCATCAGTGTTAGAGCTAAAATTAGCATGTTTAAAGTGATTTTCATGCTTCCAGGGGTTCGGGAAGTGAATTAAATACTATTTGGAGGCATTTAATGTTCAAGCAAAAACAGCTGATTTTTGACAAAAGAGATAACACCCCCCCCATTACGTCATGCTTCAGAAATGTGGAAAATGGTCCGTTTTCAAATGTTTTATTTTTGAACGTCAGTTCACATTTGTAGGTGGATCATCAGTGTTAGAGCTAAAATTAGCATGTTTAAAGTGATTTTCATGCTTCCAGGGGCCCTAAACACAAGATTTATGGAATGGTTAAAAGTGAATGAAAATGGCCAATTTACTCACTCTGAGTTCTTAACAAGGGTTTCTTCACCCCGGGAAGTTAATTAAATACCATTTGGAGGCATTTAATGTTCGAGCCAAAACTGCTGATTTTCGACAAAAGAGATAACACACCCCCATTACGTCATGCTTCAAAAATGTGGAAAATGGTCCGTTTTCAAATGTTTTATTTTTGAACGTCAGTTCACATTTGTAGGTGGATCATCAGTGTTAGAGCTAAAATTAGCATGTTTAAAGTGATTTTCATGCTTTCAGGGGCCCTAAACACAAGATTTATGAAATGGTTAAAAGTGCATGAAAATGGCCAATTTACTCACTCTGAGTTCTCAAAAAAGGTTTCTTCATCCCAGGAAGTTAATTAAATACCATTTGGAGGGATTTAATGTTCGAGCTAAAACGGCTGATTTTTGACAAAAGAGATAACACCCCCCCATTACGTCATGCTTCAGAAATGTGGAAAATGGTCCGTTTTCAAATGTTTTATTTTTGATCGTCAGTTCACATTTGTAGGTGGATCATCAGTGTTAGAGCTAAAATTAGCATGTTTAAAGTGATTTTCATGCTTCCAGGGGCTCGGGAAGTTAATTAAATACCATTTGGAGGCATTTAATGTTCGAGCAAAAACGGCTGATTTTCGACAAAAGAGATAACACCCCCCCATTACGTCCTGCTTCAGAAATGTGGAAAATGGTCCGTTTTCAAAAGTTTTATTTTTGAACGTCAGTTCACATTTGTAGGTGGATCATCAGTGTTAGAGCTAACATTAGCATGTTTAAAGTGATTTTCATGCTTCCAGGGGCCCTAAACACAAGATTTATGGAATGGTTAAAAGTGCATGAAAATGGCCAATTTACTTACTCTGAGTTCTCAAAAAAGGTTTCTTCATCCCGGGAAGTTAATTAAATACCATTTGGAGGCATTTAATGTTCGAGCTAAAACGGATGATTTTCGACAAAAGAGATAACACCCCCCTATTACGTCATGCTTCAGAAATGTGGAAAATGGTCCGTTTTCAAATGTTTTATTTTTGAACGTCAGTTCACATTTGTAGGTGGATCATCAGTGTTAGAGCTAAAATTAGCATGTTTAAAGTGATTTTCATGCTTCCAGGGGCCCTAAACACAAGATTTATGGAATGGTTAAAAGTGCATGAAAATGGCCAATTTACTCACTCTGAGTTCTCAAAAAGGGTTTCTTCACCCCGGGAAGTTAATTAAATACCATTTGGAGGCATTTAATGTTCGAGCCAAAACGGCTGATTTTCGAAAAAAAGAGATAACACCCCCCCCATTACGTCATGCTTCAGAAATGTGGAAAATGGTCCGTTTTCAAATGGTTTATTTTTGAACGTCAGTTCACATTTGTAGGTGGATCATCAGTGTTAGAGCTAAAATTAGCATGTTTAAAGTGATTTTCATGCTTCCAGGGGCTCGGGAAGTGAATTAAATACTATTTGGAGGCATTTAATGTTCAAGCAAAAACAGCTGATTTTTGACAAAAGAGATAACACCCCCCATTACGTCATGCTTCAGAAATGTGGAAAATGGTCCGTTTTCAAATGTTTTATTTTTGAACGTCAGTTCACATTTGTAGGTGGATCATCAGTGTTAGAGCTAAAATTAGCATGTTTAAAGTGATTTTCATGCTTCCAGGGGCCCTAAACACAAGATTTATGGAATGGTTAAAAGTGCATGAAAATTGCCAATTTACTCACTCTGAGTTCTCAAAAAGGGTTTCTTTACCCCGGGAAGTTAATTAAATACCATTTGGAGGCATTTAATGTTCGAGCCAAAACGGCTGATTTTCGACAAAAGAGATAACACCCCCCCATTACGTCATGCTTCAGAAATGTGGAAAATGGTCCGTTTTCAAATGTTTTATTTTTGAACGTCAGTTCACATTTGTAGGTGGATCATCAGTGTTAGAGCTAAAATTAGCATGTTTAAAGTGATTTTCATGCTTCCAGGGGCCCTAAACACAAGATTTATGGAATGGTTAAAAGTGCATGAAAATGGCCAATTTACTCACTCTGAGTTCTCAAAAAGGGTTTCTTCACCCCGGGAAGTTAATTAAATACCATTTGGAGGCATTTAATGTTCGAGCCAAAACGGCTGATTTTCGACAAAAGAGATAACACCCCCCCATTACGTCCTGCTTCAGAAATGTGGAAAATGGTCCGTTTTCAAATGTTTTATTTTTGAACGTCAGTTCACATTTGTAGGAGGATCATCAGTGTTAGAGCTAAAATTAGCATGTTTAAAGTGATTTTCATGCTTCCAGGGGCTCGGGAAGTGAATTAAATACTATTTGGAGGCATTTAATGTTCAAGCAAAAACAGCTGATTTTTGACAAAAGAGATAACACCCCCCCATTACTTCATGCTTCAGAAATGTGGAAAATGGTCCGTTTTCAAATGTTTTATTTTTGAACGTCAGTTCACATTTGTAGGAGGATCATCAGTGTTAGAGCTAAAATTAGCATGTTTAAAGTGATTTTCATGCTTCCAGGGGCTCGGGAAGTGAATTAAATACTATTTGGAGGCATTTAATGTTCAAGCAAAAACAGCTGATTTTTGACAAAAGAGATAACACCCCCCCATTACGTCATGCTTCAGAAATGTGGAAAATGGTCCGTTTTCAAATGTTTTATTTTTGAACGTCAGTTCACATTTGTAGGTGGATCATCAGTGTTAGAGCTAAAATTAGCATGTTTAAAGTGATTTTCATGCTTCCAGGGGCCATAAACACAAGATTTATGGAATGGTTAAAAGTGCATGAAAATGGCCAATTTACTCACTCTGAGTTGTCAAAAAGGGTTTCTTCACCCCGGGAAGTTAATTAAATACCATTTGGAGGCATTTAATGTTCAAGACAAAACGGCTGATTTTCGACAAAAGAGATAACACCCCCCATTATGTCATGCTTCAGAAATGTGGAAAATGGTCCGTTTTCAAATGTTTTATTTTTGAACGTCAGTTCACATTTGTAGGTGGATCATCAGTGTTAGAGCTAAAATTAGCATGTTTAAAGTGATTTTCATGCTTCCAGGGGCTCGGGAAGTGAATTAAATACTATTTGGAGGCATTTAATGTTCAAGCAAAAACAGCTGATTTTTGACAAAAGAGATAACACCCCCCCATTACTTCATGCTTCAGAAATGTGGAAAATGGTCCGTTTTCAAATGTTTTATTTTTGAACGTCAGTTCACATTTGTAGGTGGATCATCAGTGTTAGAGCTAAAATTAGCATGTTTAAAGTGATTTTCATGCTTCCAGGGGCCCTAAACACAAGATTTATGGAATGGTTAAAAGTGCATGAAAATGGCCAATTTACTCACTCTGAGTTCTCAAAAAGGGTTTCTTCACCCCGGGAAGTTACTTAAATACCATTTGGAGGCATTTAATGTTCAAGCAAAAATGGCTGATTTTCGACAAAAGAGATAACACCCCCCCATTACGTCATGCTTCAGAAATGTGGAAAATGGTCCGTTTTCAAATGTTTTATTTTTGAACGTCAGTTCACATTTGTAGGTGGATCATCAGTGTTAGAGCTAAAATTAGCATGTTTAAAGTGATTTTCATGCTTCCTGGGGCTCGGGAAGTGAATTAAATACTATTTGGAGGCATTTAATGTTCAAGCAAAAACAGCTGATTTTTGACAAAAGAGATAACACCCCCCCATTACGTCATGCTTCAGAAATGTGGAAAAGGGTCCGTTTTCAAATGGTTTTTTTTTGAACGTCAGTTCACATTTGTAGGTGGATCATCAGTGTTAGAGCTAAAATTAGCATGTTTAAAGTGATTTTCATGCTTCCAGGGGCCCTAAACTCAAGATTTATGGAATGGTTAAAAGTGCATGAAAATGGCCAATTTACTCACTCTGAGTTCTCAAAAAGGGTTTCTTCACCCCGGGAAGTTAATTAAATACCATTTGGAGGCATTTAATGTTCGAGCCAAAACGGCTGATTTTCGACAAAAGAGATAACACCCCCCCATTACGTCATGCTTCAGAAATGTGGAAAATGGTCCGTTTTCAAATGTTTTATTTTTGAACGTCAGTTCACATTTGTAGGTGAATCATCAGTGTTAGAGCTAAAATTAGCATGTTTAAAGTGATTTTCATGCTTCCAGGGGCCCTAAACACAAGATTTAAGGAATGGTTAAAAGTGCATGAAAATGGCCAATTTACTCACTCTGAGTTGTCAAAAAGGGTTTCTTCACCCCGGGAAGTTAATTAAATACCATTTGGAGGCATTTAATGTTCGAGCCAAAACGGCTGATTTTCGACAAAAGAGATAACACGCCCCCATTACGTCATGCTTCAGAAATGTGGAAAATGGTCCGTTTTCAAATGTTTTATTTTTGAACGTCAGTTCACATTTGTAGGTGGATCATCAGTGTTAGAGCTAAAATTAGCATGTTTAAAGTGATTTTCATGCTTCCAGGGGCTCGGGAAGTGAATTAAATACTATTTGGAGGCATTTAATGTTCAAGCAAAAACAGCTGATTTTTGACAAAAGAGATAACACCCCCCCATTACGTCATGCTTCAGAAATGTGGAAAATGGTCCGTTTTCAAATGTTTTATTTTTGAACGTCAGTTCACATTTGTAGGTGGATCATCAGTGTTAGAGCTAAAATTAGCATGTTTAAAGTGATTTTCATGCTTCCAGGGGCCCTAAACACAAGATTTATGGAATGGTTAAAAGTGCATGAAAATGGCCAATTTACTCACTCTGAGTTCTCAAAAAGGGTTTCTTCACCCCGGGAAGTTACTTAAATACCATTTGGAGGCATTTAATGTTCGAGCTAAAACGGATGATTTTCGACAAAAGAGATAACACCCCCCTATTACGTCATGCTTCAGAAATGTGGAAAATGGTCCGTTTTCAAATGTTTTATTTTTGAACGTCAGTTCACATTTGTAGGTGGATCATCAGTGTTAGAGCTAAAATTAGCATGTTTAAAGTGATTTTCATGCTTCCAGGGGCTCGGGAAGTGAATTAAATACTATTTGGAGGCATTTAATGTTCAAGCAAAAACAGCTGATTTTTGACAAAAGAGATAACACCCCCCCATTACGTCATGCTTCAGAAATGTGGAAAATGGTCCGTTTTCAAATGTTTTATTTTTGAACGTCAGTTCACATTTGTAGGTGGATCATCAGTGTTAGAGCTAAAATTAGCATGTTTAAAGTGATTTTCATGCTTCCAGGGGCCCTAAACACAAGATTTATGGAATGGTTAAAAGTGCATGAAAATGGCCAATTTACTCACTCTGAGTTTTCAAAAAGGGTTTCTTTACCCCGGGAAGTTAATTAAATACCATTTGGAGGCATTTAATGTTCGAGCCAAAACGGCTGATTTTCGACAAAAGTGATAACCCCCCCCCATTACGTCATGCTTCAGAAATGTGGAAAATGGTCGGTTTTCAAATGTTTTATTTTTGAACGTCAGTTCACATTTGTAGGTGGATCATCAGTGTTAGAGCTAAAATTAGCATGTTTAAAGTGATTTTCATGCTTCCAGGGGCACGGGAAGTGAATTAAATACTATTTGGAGGCATTTAATGTTCAAGCAAAAACAGCTGATTTTTGACAAAAGAGATAACACCCCCCCATTACGTCATGTTTCAGAAATGTGGAAAATGGTCCGTTTTCAAATGTTTTATTTTTGAACGTCAGTTCACATTTGTAGGTGGATCATCAGTGTTAGAGCTTAATTAGCATGTTTAAAGTGATTTTCATGCTTCCAGGGGCCCTAAACACAAGATTTATGGAATGGTTAAAAGTGCATGAAAATGGCAAATTTACTCACTCTGAGTTCTCAAAAAGGGTTTCTTCACCCCGGGAAGTTAATTAAATACCATTTGGATGCATTTAATGTTCGAGCCAAAACGGCTGATTTTCGACAAAAGAGATAACAGCTCCCCATTACGTCATGCTTCAGAAATGTGGAAAATGGTCCGTTTTCAAATGTTTTATTTTTGAACGTCAGTTCACATTTGTAGGTGGATCATCAGTGTTAGAGCTAAAATTAGCATGTTTAAAGTGATTTTCATGCTTCCAGGGGCTCGGGAAGTGAATTAAATACTATATGGAGGCATTTAATGTTCAAGCAAAAACAGCTGATTTTTGACAAAAGAGATAACACCCCCCCATTACGTCATGCTTCAGATATGTGGAAAATGGTCCGTTTTCAAATGTTTTATTTTTGAACGTCAGTTCACATTTGTAGGTGGATCATCAGTGTTAGAGCTAAAATTAGCATGTTTAAATTGATTTTCATGCTTCCAGGGGCCCTAAACACAAGATTTATGGAATGGTTAAAAGTGCATGAAAATGGCCAATTTACTCACTCTGAGTTCTCAAAAAGGGTTTCTTCACCCCGGGAAGTTAATTAAATACCATTTGGAGGCATTTAATGTTCGAGACAAAACGGCTGATTTTCGACAAAAGAGATAACACCCCCCCATTATGTCATGCTTCAGAAATGTGGAAAATGGTCCGTTTTCAAATGTTTTATTTTTGAACGTCAGTTCACATTTGTAGGTGGATCATCAGTGTTAGAGCTAAAATTAGCATGTTTAAAGTGATTTTCATGCTTCCAGGGGCTCGGGAAGTGAATTAAATACTATTTGGAGGCATTTAATGTTCAAGCAAAAACAGCTGATTTTTGACAAAAGAGATAACACCCCCCCATTACTTCATGCTTCAGAAATTCGGAAAATGGTCCGTTTTCAAATGTTTTATTTTTGAACGTCAGTTCACATTTGTAGGTGGATCATCAGTGTTAGAGCTAAAATTAGCATGTTTAAAGTGATTTTCATGCTTCCAGGGGCCCTAAACACAAGATTTATGGAATGGTTAAAAGTGCATGAAAATGGCCAATTTACTCACTCTGAGTTCTCAAAAAGGGTTTCTTCACCCCGGGAAGTTACTTAAATACCATTTGGAGGCATTTAATGTTCAAGCAAAAATGGCTGATTTTCGACAAAAGAGATAACACCCCCCCATTACGTCATGCTTCAGAAATGTGGAAAATGGTCCGTTTTCAAATGTTTTATTTTTGAACGTCAGTTCACATTTGTAGGTGGATCATCAGTGTTAGAGCTAAAATTAGCATGTTTAAAGTGATTTTCATGCTTTCAGGGGCCCTAAACACAAGATTTATGGAATGGTTAAAAGTGCATGAAAATGGCCAATTTACTCACTCTGAGTTCTCAAAAAGGGTTTCTTCACCCCGGGAAGTTAATTAAATACCATTTGGAGGCATTTAATGTTCGAGCCAAAACGGATGATTTTCGACAAAAGAGATAACACCCCCCCATTACTTCATGCTTCAGAAATGTGGAAAATGGTCCGTTTTCAAATGTTTTATTTTTGAACGTCAGTTCACATTTGTAGGAGGATCATCAGTGTTAGAGCTAAAATTAGCATGTTTAAAGTGATTTTCATGCTTCCAGGGGCTCGGGAAGTGAATTAAATACTATTTGGAGGCATTTAATGTTCAAGCAAAAACAGCTGATTTTTGACAAAAGAGATAACACCCCCCCATTACGTCATGCTTCAGAAATGTGGAAAATGGTCCGTTTTCAAAGGTTTTATTTTTGAACGTCAGTTCACATTTGTAGGTGAATCATCAGTGTTAGAGCTAAAATTAGCATGTTTAAAGTGATTTTCATGCTTCCAGGGGCCCTAAACACAAGATTTAAGGAATGGTTAAAAGTGCATGAAAATGGCCAATTTACTCACTCTGAGTTGTCAAAAAGGGTTTCTTCACCCCGGGAAGTTAATTAAATACCATTTGGAGGCATTTAATGTTCGAGCCAAAACGGCTGATTTTCGACAAAAGAGATAACACGCCCCCATTACGTCATGCTTCAGAAATGTGGAAAATGGTCCGTTTTCAAATGTTTTATTTTTGAACGTCAGTTCACTTTTGTAGGTGGATCATCAGTGTTAGAGCTAAAATTAGCATGTTTAAAGTGATTTTCATGCTTCCAGGGGCTCGGGAAGTGAATTAAATACTATTTGGAGGCATTTAATGTTCAAGCAAAAACAGCTGATTTTTGACAAAAGAGATAACACCCCCCCCATTACGTCATGCTTCAGAAATGTGGAAAATGGTCCGTTTTCAAATGTTTTATTTTTGAACGTCAGTTCACATTTGTAGGTGGATCATCAGTGTTAGAGCTAAAATTAGCATGTTTAAAGTGATTTTCATGCTTCCAGGGGCCCTAAACACAAGATTTATGGAATGGTTAAAAGTGCATGAAAATGGCCAATTTACTCACTCTGAGTTCTCAAAAAGGGTTTCTTCACCCCGGGAAGTTAATTAAATACCATTTGGAGGCATTTAATGTTCAAGACAAAACGGCTGATTTTCGACAAAAGAGATAACACCCCCCATTATGTCATGCTTCAGAAATGTGGAAAATGGTCCGTTTTCAAATGTTTTATTTTTGAACGTCAGTTCACATTTGTAGGTGGATCATCAGTGTTAGAGCTAAAATTAGCATGTTTAAAGTGATTTTCATGCTTCCAGGGGCTCGGGAAGTGAATTAAATACTATTTGGAGGCATTTAATGTTCAAGCAAAAACAGCTGATTTTTGACAAAAGAGATAACACCCCCCCATTACTTCATGCTTCAGAAATGTGGAAAATGGTCCGTTTTCAAATGTTTTATTTTTGAACGTCAGTTCACATTTGTAGGTGGATCATCAGTGTTAGAGCTAAAATTAGCATGTTTAAAGTGATTTTCATGCTTCCAGGGGCCCTAAACACAAGATTTATGGAATGGTTAAAAGTGCATGAAAATGGCCAATTTACTCACTCTGAGTTCTCAAAAAGGGTTTCTTCACCCCGGGAACTTACTTAAATACCATTTGGAGGCATTTAATGTTCAAGCAAAAATGGCTGATTTTCGACAAAAGAGATAACACCCCCCTATTACGTCATGCTTCAGAAATGTGGAAAATGGTCCGTTTTCAAATGTTTTATTTTTGAACGTCAGTTCACATTTGTAGGTGGATCATCAGTGTTAGAGCTAAAATTAGCATGTTTAAAGTGATTTTCATGCTTTCAGGGGCCCTAAACACAAGATTTATGGAATGGTTAAAAGTGCATGAAAATGGCCAATTTACTCACTCTGAGTTCTCAAAAAAGGTTTCTTCATCCCGGGAAGTTAATTAAATACCATTTGGAGGCATTTAATGTTCGAGCTAAAACTGATGATTTTCGACAAAAGAGATAACACCCCCCCATTACGTCATGCTTCAGAAATGTGGAAAATGGTCCTTTTTCAAATGTTTGATTTTGGAACGTCAGTTCACATTTGTAGGTGGATCATCAGTGTTAGAGCTAAAAATTAGCATGTTTAAAGTGATTTTCATGCTTCCAGGGGCTCGAGAAGTGAATTAAATACTATTTGGAGGCATTTAATGTTCAAGCAAAAACAGCTGATTTTTGACAAAAGAGATAACACCCCCCATTACGTCATGCTTCAGAAATGTGGAAAATGGTCCGTTTTCAAATGTTTTATTTTTGAACGTCAGTTCACATTTGTAGGTGGATCATCAGTGTCAGAGCTAAAATTAGCATGTTTAAAGTGATTTTCATGCTTCCAGGGGCCCTAAACACAAGATTTATGGAATGGTTAAAAGTGCATGAAAATGGCCAATTTACTCACTCTGAGTTCTCAAAAAGGGTTTCTTCACCCCGGGAAGTTAATTAAATACCATTTGGAGGCATTTAATGTTCGAGCCAAAACGGCTGATTTTCGACAAAAGAGATAACACCCCCCCATTACGTCATGCTTCAGAAATGTGGAAAATGGTCCGTTTTCAAATGTTTTATTTTTGAACGTCAGTTCACATTTGTAGGTGGATCATCAGTGTTAGAGCTAAAATTAGCATGTTTAAAGTGATTTTCATGCTTCCAGGGGCCCTAAACACAAGATTTATGGAATGGTTAAAAGTGCATGAAAATGGCCAATTTACTCACTCTGAGTTGTCAAAAAGGGTTTCTTCACCCCGGGAAGTTAATTAAATACCATTTGGAGGCATTTAATGTTCAAGACAAAACGGCTGATTTTCGACAAAAGAGATAACACCCCCCATTATGTCATGCTTCAGAAATGTGGAAAATGGTCCGTTTTCAAATGTTTTATTTTTGAACGTCAGTTCACATTTGTAGGTGGATCATCAGTGTTAGAGCTAAAATTAGCATGTTTAAAGTGATTTTCATGCTTCCAGGGGCTCGGGAAGTGAATTAAATACTATTTGGAGGCATTTAATGTTCAAGCAAAAACAGCTGATTTTTGACAAAAGAGATAACACCCCCCCATTACTTCATGCTTCAGAAATGTGGAAAATGGTCCGTTTTCAAATGTTTTATTTTTGAACGTCAGTTCACATTTGTAGGTGGATCATCAGTGTTAGAGCTAAAATTAGCATGTTTAAAGTGATTTTCATGCTTCCAGGGGCCCTAAACACAAGATTTATGGAATGGTTAAAAGTGCATGAAAATGGCCAATTTACTCACTCTGAGTTCTCAAAAAGGGTTTCTTCACCCCGGGAAGTTACTTAAATACCATTTGGAGGCATTTAATGTTCAAGCAAAAATGGCTGATTTTCGACAAAAGAGATAACACCCCCCCATTACGTCATGCTTCAGAAATGTGGAAAATGGTCCGTTTTCAAATGTTTTATTTTTGAACGTCAGTTCACATTTGTAGGTGGATCATCAGTGTTAGAGCTAAAATTAGCATGTTTAAAGTGATTTTCATGCTTCCAGGGGCCCTAAACACAAGATTTATGGAATGGTTAAAAGTGCATGAAAATGGCCAATTTACTCACTCTGAGTTCTCAAAAAGGGTTTCTTCACCCCGGGAAGTTACTTAAATACCATTTGGAGGCATTTAATGTTCAAGCAAAAATGGCTGATTTTCGACAAAAGAGATAACACCCCCCCATTACGTCATGCTTCAGAAATGTGGAAAATGGTCCGTTTTCAAATGTTTTATTTTTGAATGTCAGTTCACATTTGTAGGTGGATCATCAGTGTTAGAGCTAAAATTAGCATGTTTAAAGTGATTTTCATGCTTTCAGGGGCCCTAAACCCAAGATTTATGGAATGGTTAAAAGTGCATGAAAATGGCCAATTTACTCACTCTGAGTTCTCAAAAAAGGTTTCTTCATCCCGGGAAGTTAATTAAATACCATTTGGAGGCATTTAATGTTCGAGCTAAAACGGATGATTTTCAACAAAAGAGATAACACCCCCCCATTACGTCATGCTTCAGAAATGTGGAAAATGGTCCGTTTTCAAATGTTTTATTTTTGAACGTCAGTTCACATTTGTAGGTGGATCATCAGTGTTAGAGCTAAAATTAGCATGTTTAAAGTGATTTTCATGCTTCCAGGGGCCCTAAACACAAGATTTATGGAATGGTTAAAAGTGCATGAAAATGGCCAATGTACTCACTCTGAGTTCTCAAAAAAGGTTTCTTCACCCCGGGAAGTTAATTAAATACCATTTGGAGGCATTTAATGTTCGAGCTAAAACGGATGATTTTCGACAAAAGAGGTAACACCCCCCCCATTACGTCATGCTTCAGAAATGTGGAAAATGGTCTGTTTTCAAATGTTTTATTTTTGAACGTCAGTTCACATTTGTAGGTGGATCATCAGTGTTAGAGCTAAAATTAGCATGTTTAAAGTGATTTTCATGCTTCCAGGGGCTCGGGAAGTGAATTAAATACTATTTGGAGGCATTTAATGTCCAAGCAAATACAGCTGATTTTTGACAAAAGAGATAACACCCCCCCCATTACGTCATGTTTCAGAAATGTGGAAAATGGTCCGTTTTCAAATGTTTTATTTTTGAACGTCAGTTCACATTTGTAGGTGGATCATCAGTGTTAGAGCTAAAATTAGCATGTTTAAAGTGATTTTCATGCTTCCTGGGGCTCGGGAAGTGAATTAAATACTATTTGGAGGCATTTAATGTTCAAGCAAAAACAGCTGATTTTTGACAAAAGAGATAACACCCCCCCATTACGTCATGCTTCAGAAATGTGGAAAAGGGTCCGTTTTCAAATGTTTTTTTTTTGAACGTCAGTTCACATTTGTAGGTGGATCATCAGTGTTAGAGCTAAAATTAGCATGTTTAAAGTGATTTTCATGCTTCCAGGGGCCCTAAACACAAGATTTATGGAATGGTTAAAAGTGCATGAAAATGGCCAATTTACTCACTCTGAGTTCTCAAAAAGGGTTTCTTCACCCCGGGAAGTTAATTAAATACCATTTGGAGGCATTTAATGTTCGAGCCAAAACGGCTGATTTTCGACAAAAGAGATAACACCCCCCCATTACTTCATGCTTCAGAAATGTGGAAAATGGTCCGTTTTCAAATGTTTTATTTTTGAACGTCAGTTCACATTTGTAGGAGGATCATCAGTGTTAGAGCTAAAATTAGCATGTTTAAAGTGATTTTCATGCTTCCAGGGGCTCGGGAAGTGAATTAAATACTATTTGGAGGCATTTAATGTTCAAGCAAAAACAGCTGATTTTTGACAAAAGAGATAACACCCCCCCATTACGTCATGCTTCAGAAATGTGGAAAATGGTCCGTTTTCAAATGTTTTATTTTTGAACGTCAGTTCACATTTGTAGGTGAATCATCAGTGTTAGAGCTAAAATTAGCATGTTTAAAGTGATTTTCATGCTTCCAGGGGCCCTAAACACAAGATTTAAGGAATGGTTAAAAGTGCATGAAAATGGCCAATTTACTCACTCTGAGTTGTCAAAAAGGGTTTCTTCACCCCGGGAAGTTAATTAAATACCATTTGGAGGCATTTAATGTTCGAGCCAAAACGGCTGATTTTCGACAAAAGAGATAACACGCCCCCATTACGTCATGCTTCAGAAATGTGGAAAATGGTCCGTTTTCAAATGTTTTATTTTTGAACGTCAGTTCACATTTGTAGGTGGATCATCAGTGTTAGAGCTAAAATTAGCATGTTTAAAGTGATTTTCATGCTTCCAGGGGCTCGGGAAGTGAATTAAATACTATTTGGAGGCATTTAATGTTCAAGCAAAAACAGCTGATTTTTGACAAAAGAGATAACACCCCCCCATTACGTCATGCTTCAGAAATGTGGAAAATGGTCCGTTTTCAAATGTTTTATTTTTGAACGTCAGTTCACATTTGTAGGTGGATCATCAGTGTTAGAGCTAAAATTAGCATGTTTAAAGTGATTTTCATGCTTCCAGGGGCCCTAAACACAAGATTTATGGAATGGTTAAAAGTGCATGAAAATGGCCAATTTACTCACTCTGAGTTCTCAAAAAGGGTTTCTTCACCCCGGGAAGTTAATTAAATACCATTTGGAGGCATTTAATGTTCAAGACAAAACGGCTGATTTTCGACAAAAGAGATAACACCCCCCATTATGTCATGCTTCAGAAATGTGGAAAATGGTCCATTTTCAAATGTTTTATTTTTGAACGTCAGTTCACATTTGTAGGTGGATCATCAGTGTTAGAGCTAAAATTAGCATGTTTAAAGTGATTTTCATGCTTCCAGGGGCTCGGGAAGTGAATTAAATACTATTTGGAGGCATTTAATGTTCAAGCAAAAACAGCTGATTTTTGACAAAAGAGATAACACCCCCCCATTACTTCATGCTTCAGAAATGTGGAAAATGGTCCATTTTCAAATGTTTTATTTTTGAACGTCAGTTCACATTTGTAGGTGGATCATCAGTGTTAGAGCTAAAATTAGCATGTTTAAAGTGATTTTCATGCTTCCAGGGGCCCTAAACACAAGATTTATGGAATGGTTAAAAGTGCATGAAAATGGCCAATTTACTCACTCTAAGTTCTCAAAAAGGGTTTCTTCACCCCGGGAAGTTACTTAAATACCATTTGGAGGCATTTAATGTTCAAGCAAAAATGGCTGATTTTCGACAAAAGAGATAACACCCCCCCATTACGTCATGCTTCAGAAATGTGGAAAATGGTCCGTTTTCAAATGTTTTATTTTTGAACGTCAGTTCACATTTGTAGGTGGATCATCAGTGTTAGAGCTAAAATTAGCATGTTTAAAGTGATTTTCATGCTTTCAGGGGCCCTAAACACAAGATTTATGGAATGGTTAAAAGTGCATGAAAATGGCCAATTTACTCACTCTGAGTTCTCAAAAAAGGTTTCTTCATCCCGGGAAGTTAATTAAATACCATTTGGAGGCATTTAATGTTCGAGCTAAAACTGATGATTTTCGACAAAAGAGATAACACCCCCCCATTACGTCATGCTTCAGAAATGTGGAAAATGGTCCTTTTTCAAATGTTTGATTTTGGAACGTCAGTTCACATTTGTAGGTGGATCATCAGTGTTAGAGCTAAAAATTAGCATGTTTAAAGTGATTTTCATGCTTCCAGGGGCTCGAGAAGTGAATTAAATACTATTTGGAGGCCTTTAATGTTCAAGCAAAAACAGCTGATTTTTGACAAAAGAGATAACACCCCCCATTACGTCATGCTTCAGAAATGTGGAAAATGGTCCGTTTTCAAATGTTTTATTTTTGAACGTCAGTTCACATTTGTAGGTGGATCATCAGTGTTAGAGCTAAAATTAGCATGTTTAAAGTGATTTTCATGCTTCCAGGGGCCCTAAACACAAGATTTATGGAATGGTTAAAAGTGCATGAAAATGGCCAATTTACTCAATCTGAGTTCTCAAAAAGGGTTTCTTCACCCCGGGAAGTTAATTAAATACCATTTGGAGGCATTTAATGTTCGAGCCAAAACGGCTGATTTTCGACAAAAGAGATAACACCCCCCCATTACGTCATGCTTCAGAAATGTGGAAAATGGTCCGTTTTCAAATGTTTTATTTTTGAACGTCAGTTCACATTTGTAGGTGGATCATCAGTGTTAGAGCTAAAATTAGCATGTTTAAAGTGATTTTCATGCTTCCAGGGGCCCTAAACACAAGATTTATGGAATGGTTAAAAGTGCATGAAAATGGCCAATTTACTCACTCTGAGTTGTCAAAAAGGATTTCTTCACCCCGGGAAGTTAATTAAATACCATTTGGAGGCATTCAATGTTCAAGACAAAACGGCTGATTTTCGACAAAAGAGATAACACCCCCCATTATGTCATGCTTCAGAAATGTGGAAAATGGTCCGTTTTCAAATGTTTTATTTTTGAACGTCAGTTCACATTTGTAGGTGGATCATCAGTGTTAGAGCTAAAATTAGCATGTTTAAAGTGATTTTCATGCTTCCAGGGGCTCGGGAAGTGAATTAAATACTATTTGGAGGCATTTAATGTTCAAGCAAAAACAGCTGATTTTTGACAAAAGAGATAACACCCCCCCATTACTTCATGCTTCAGAAATGTGGAAAATGGTCCGTTTTCAAATGTTTTATTTTTGAACGTCAGTTCACATTTGTAGGTGGATCATCAGTGTTAGAGCTAAAATTAGCATGTTTAAAGTGATTTTCATGCTTCCAGGGGCCCTAAACACAAGATTTATGGAATGGTTAAAAGTGCATGAAAATGGCCAATTTACTCACTCTGAGTTCTCAAAAAGGGTTTCTTCACCCCGGGAAGTTACTTAAATACCATTTGGAGGCATTTAATGTTCAAGCAAAAATGGCTGATTTTCGACAAAAGAGATAACACCCCCCCATTACGTCATGCTTCAGAAATGTGGAAAATGGTCCGTTTTCAAATGTTTTATTTTTGAACGTCAGTTCACATTTGTAGGTGGATCATCAGTGTTAGAGCTAAAATTAGCATGTTTAAAGTGGTTTTCATGCTTTCAGGGGCCCTAAACACAAGATTTATGGAATGGTTAAAAGTGCATGAAAATGGCCAATTTACTCACTCTGAGTTCTCAAAAAAGGTTTCTTCATCCCGGGAAGTTAATTAAATACCATTTGGAGGCATTTAATGTTTGAGCTAAAATGGATGATTTTCGACAAAAGAGATAACACCCCCCCCATTACGTCATGCTTCAGAAATGTGGAAAATGGTCCTTTTTCAAATGTTTGATTTTGGAACGTCAGTTCACATTTGTAGGTGGATCATCAGTGTTAGAGCTAAAAATTAGCATGTTTAAAGTGATTTTCATGCTTCCAGGGGCTCGAGAAGTGAATTAAATACTATTTGGAGGCATTTAATGTTCAAGCAAAAACAGCTGATTTTTGACAAAAGAGATAACACCCCCCCATTACGTCATGCTTCAGAAATGTGGAAAATGGTCCGTTTTCAAATGTTTTATTTTTGAACGTCAGTTCACATTTGTAGGTGGATCATCAGTGTTAGAGCTAAAATTAGCATGTTTAAAGTGATTTTCATGCTTCCAGGGGCCCTAAACACAAGATTTATGGAATGGTTAAAAGTGCATGAAAATGGCCAATTTACTCACTCTGAGTTCTCAAAAAGGGTTTCTTCACCCCGGGAAGTTAATTAAATACCATTTGGAGGCATTTAATGTTCGAGCCAAAACGGCGATTTTCGACAAAAGAGATAACACCCCCCCATTACGTCATGCTTCAGAAATGTGGAAAATGGTCCGTTTTCAAATGTTTTATTTTTGAACGTCAGTTCACATTTGTAGGTGGATCATCAGTGTTAGAGCTAAAATTAGCATGTTTAAAGTGATTTTCATGCTTCCAGGGGCTCGGGAAGTGAATTAAATACTATTTGGAGGCATTTAATGTTCAAGCAAAAACAGCTGATTTTTGACAAAAGAGATAACACCCCCCCATTACGTCATGCTTCAGAAATGTGGAAAATGGTCCGTTTTCAAATGTTTTATTTTTGAACGTCAGTTCACATTTGTAGGTGAATCATCAGTGTTAGAGCTAAAATTAGCATGTTTAAAGTGATTTTCATGCTTCCAGGGGCCCTAAACACAAGATTTAAGGAATGGTTAAAAGTGCATGAAAATGGCCAATTTACTCACTCTGAGTTCTCAAAAAGGGTTTCTTCACCCCGGGAAGTTAATTAAATACCATTTGGAGGCATTTAATGTTCGAGCCAAAACGGCTGATTTTCGACACAAGAGATAACACCCCCCCATTACGTCATGCTTCAGAAATGTGGAAAATGGTCCGTTTTCAAATGTTTTATTTTTGAACGTCAGTTCACATTTGTAGGTGGATCATCAGTGTTAGAGCTAAAATTAGCATGTTTAAAGTGATTTTCATGCTTCCAGGGGCTCGGGAAGTGAATTAAATACTATTTGGAGGCATTTAATGTTCAAGCAAAAACAGCTGATTTTTGACAAAAGAGATAACACCCCCCCATTACGTCATGCTTCAGAAATGTGGAAAATGGTCCGTTTTCAAATGTTTTATTTTTGAACGTCAGTTCACATTTGTAGGTGGATCATCAGTGTTAGAGCTAAAATTAGCATGTTTAAAGTGATTTTCATGCTTCCAGGGGCCCTAAACACAAGATTTATGGAATGGTTAAAAGTCCATGAAAATGGCCAATTTACTCACTCTGAGTTCTCAAAAAGAGTTTCTTCACCCCGGGAAGTTAATTAAATACCATTTGGAGGCATTTAATGTTCGAGCCAAAACGGCTGATTTTCGACAAAAGAGATAACACCCCCCCATTACGTCATGCTTCAGAAATGTGGAAAATGGTCCGTTTTCAAATGTTTTATTTTTGAACGTCAGTTCACATTTGTAGGTGGATCATCAGTGTTAGAGCTAAAATTAGCATGTTTAAAGTGATTTTCATGCTTCCAGGGGCTCGGGAAGTGAATTAAATACTATTTGGAGGCATTTAATGTTCAAGCAAAAACGGCTGATTTTCGTCAAAAGAGATAACACCCCCCCCATTATGTCATGCTTCAGAAATGTGGAAAATGGTCCGTTTTCAAATGTTTTATTTTTGAACGTCAGTTCACGTTTGTAGGTGGATCATCAGTGTTAGAGCTAAAATTAGCATGTTTAAAGTGATTTTCATGCTTTCAGGGGCCCTAAACACAAGATTTATGGAATGGTTAAAAGTGCATGAAAATGGCCAATTTACTCACTCTGAGTTCTCAAAAAAGGTTTCTTCATCCCGGGAAGTTAATTAAATACCATTTGGAGGCATTTAATGTTCGAGCTAAAACGGATGATTTTCGACAAAAGAGATAACACCCCCCTATTACGTCATGCTTCAGAAATGTGGAAAATGGTCCGTTTTCAAATGTTTTATTTTTGAGCGTCAGTTCACATTTGTAGGTGGATCATCAGTGTTAGAGCTAAAATTAGCATGTTCAAAGTGATTTTCATGCTTCCAGGGGCTCGGGAAGTGAATTAAATACTATTTGGAGGCATTTAATGTTCAAGCAAAAACAGATGATTTTTGACAAAAGAGATAACACCCCCCCATTACGTCATGCTTCAGAAATGTGGAAAATGGTCCGTTTTCAAATGTTTTATTTTTGAACGTCAGCTCACATTTGTAGGTGGATCATCACTGTTAGAGCTAAAATTAGCATGTTTAAAGTGATTTTCATGCTTCCAGGGGCCCTAAACACAAGATTTATGGAATGGTTAAAAGTGCATGAAAATGGCCAATTTACTCACTCTGAGTTTTCAAAAAGGGTTTCTTTACCCCGGGAAGTTAATTAAATACCATTTGGATGCATTTAATGTTCGAGCCAAAACGGCTGATTTTCGACAAAAGAGATAACACCCCCCCATTACGTCATGCTTCAGAAATGTGGAAAATGGTCCGTTTTCAAATGTTTTATTTTTGAACGTCAGTTCACATTTGTAGGTGGATCATCAGTGTTAGAGCTAAAATTAGCATGTTTAATGTGATTTTCATGCTTCCAGGGGCTCGGAAAGTGAATTAAATACTATTTGGAGGCATTTAATGTTCAAGCAGAAACAGCTGATGTTTGACAAAAGAGATAACACCCCCCCATTACGTCATGCTTCAGAAATGTGGAAAATGGTCCGTTTTCAAATGTTTTATTTTTGAACGTCAGTTCACATTTGTAGGTGGATCATCAGTGTTAGAGCTAAAATTAGCATGTTTAAAGTGATTTTCATGCTTCCAGGGGCCCTAAACACAAGATTTATGGAATGGTTAAAAGTGAATGAAAATGGCCAATTTACTCACTCTGAGTTCTTAACAAGGGTTTCTTCACCCCGGGAAGTTAATTAAATACCATTTGGAGGCATTTAATGTTCGAGCCAAAACTGCTGATTTTCGACAAAAGAGATAACACACCCCCATTACGTCATGCTTCAAAAATGTGGAAAATGGTCCGTTTTCAAATGTTTTATTTTTGAACGTCAGTTCACATTTGTAGGTGGATCATCAGTGTTAGAGCTAAAATTAGCATGTTTAAAGTGATTTTCATGCTTCCAGGGGCCCTAAACACAAGATTTATGGAATGGTTAAAAGTGCATGAAAATGGCCAATTTACTCACTCTGAGTTCTCAAAAAGGGTTTCTTCACCCCGGGAAGTTAATTAAATACCATTTGGAGGCATTTAATGTTCGAGCCAAAACGGCGGATTTTCGACAAAAGAGATAACACCCCCCCATTACGTCATGCTTCAGAAATGTGGAAAATGGTCCATTTTCAAATGTTTTATTTTTGAACGTCAGTTCACATTTGTAGGTGGATCATCAGTGTTAGAGCTAAAATTAGCATGTTTAAAGTGATTTTCATGCTTCCAGGGGTTCGGGAAGTGAATTAAATACTATTTGGAGGCATTTAATGTTCAAGCAAAAACAGCTGATTTTTGACAAAAGAGATAACACCCCCCCCCCATTACGTCATGCTTCAGAAATGTGGAAAATGGTCCGTTTTCAAATGTTTTATTTTTGAACGTCAGTTCACATTTGTAGGTGAATCATCAGTGTTAGAGCTAAAATTAGCATGTTTAAAGTGATTTTCATGCTTCCAGGGGCCCTAAACACAAGATTTATGGAATGGTTAAAAGTGCATGAAAATGGCCAATTTACTCACTCTGAGTTCTCAAAAAGGGTTTCTTCACCCCGGGAAGTTAATTAAATACCATTTGGAGGCATTTAATGTTCGAGCAAAAACGGCTGATTTTCGACAAAAGAGATAACACCCCCCATTACGTCATGCTTCAGAAATGTGGAAAATGGTCCGTTTTCAAATGTTTTATTTTTGAACGTCAGTTCACGTTTGTAGGTGGATCATCAGTGTTAGAGCTAAAATTAGCATGTTTAAAGTGATTTTCATGCTTTCAGGGGCCCTAAACACAAGATTTATGAAATGGTTAAAAGTGCATGAAAATGGCCAATTTACTCACTCTGAGTTCTCAAAAAAGGTTTCTTCATCCCGGGAAGTTAATTAAATACCATTTGGAGGGATTTAATGTTCGAGCTAAAACGGCTGATTTTTGACAAAAGAGATAACACCCCCCCATTACGTCATGCTTCAGAAATGTGGAAAATGGTCCGTTTTCAAATGTTTTATTTTTGATCGTCAGTTCACATTTGTAGGTGGATCATCAGTGTTAGAGCTAAAATTAGCATGTTTAAAGTGATTTTCATGCTTCCTGGGGCTCGGGAAGTTAATTAAATACCATTTGGAGGCATTTAATGTTCGAGCAAAAACGGCTGATTTTCGACAAAAGAGATAACACCCCCCCATTACGTCATGCTTCAGAAATGTGGAAAATGGTCCGTTTTCAAAAGTTTTATTTTTGAACGTCAGTTCACATTTGTAGGTGGATCATCAGTGTTAGAGCTAAAATTAGCATGTTTAAAGTGATTTTCATGCTTCCAGGGGCCCTAAACACAAGATTTATGGAATGGTTAAAAGTGCATGAAAATGGCCAATTTACTTACTCTGAGTTCTCAAAAAAGGTTTCTTCATCCCGGGAAGTTAATTAAATACCATTTGGAGGCATTTAATGTTCGAGCTAAAACGGATGATTTTCGACAAAAGAGATAACACCCCCCTATTACGTCATGCTTCAGAAATGTGGAAAATGGTCCGTTTTCAAATGTTTTATTTTTGAACGTCAGTTCACATTTGTAGGTGGATCATCAGTGTTAGAGCTAAAATTAGCATGTTTAAAGTGATTTTCATGCTTCCAGGGGCCCTAAACACAAGATTTATGGAATGGTTAAAAGTGCATGAAAATGGCCAATTTACTCACTCTGAGTTCTCAAAAAGGGTTTCTTCACCCCGGGAAGTTAATTAAATACCATTTGGAGGCATTTAATGTTCGAGCCAAAACGGCTGATTTTCGAAAAAAAGAGATAACACCCCCCCATTACGTCATGCTTCAGAAATGTGGAAAATGGTCCGTTTTCAAATGGTTTATTTTTGAACGTCAGTTCACATTTGTAGGTGGATCATCAGTGTTAGAGCTAAAATTAGCATGTTTAAAGTGATTTTCATGCTTCCAGGGGCTCGGGAAGTGAATTAAATACTATTTGGAGGCATTTAATGTTCAAGCAAAAACAGCTGATTTTTGACAAAAGAGATAACACCCCCCATTACGTCATGCTTCAGAAATGTGGAAAATGGTCCGTTTTCAAATGTTTTATTTTTGAACGTCAGTTCACATTTGTAGGTGGATCATCAGTGTTAGAGCTAAAATTAGCATGTTTAAAGTGATTTTCATGCTTCCAGGGGCCCTAAACACAAGATTTATGGAATGGTTAAAAGTGCATGAAAATTGCCAATTTACTCACTCTGAGTTCTCAAAAAGGGTTTCTTTACCCCGGGAAGTTAATTAAATACCATTTGGAGGCATTTAATGTTCGAGCCAAAACGGCTGATTTTCGACAAAAGAGATAACACCCCCCCATTACGTCATGCTTCAGAAATGTGGAAAATGGTCCGTTTTCAAATGTTTTATTTTTGAACGTCAGTTCACATTTGTAGGTGGATCATCAGTGTTAGAGCTAAAATTAGCATGTTTAAAGTGATTTTCATGCTTCCAGGGGCCCTAAACACAAGATTTATGGAATGGTTAAAAGTGCATGAAAATGGCCAATTTACTCACTCTGAGTTCTCAAAAAGGGTTTCTTCACCCCAGGAAGTTAATTAAATACCATTTGGAGGCATTTAATGTTCGAGCCAAAACGGCTGATTTTCGACAAAAGAGATAACACCCCCCCCATTACGTCATGCTTCAGAAATGTGGAAAATGGTCCGTTTTCAAATGTTTTATTTTTGAACGTCAGTTCACATTTGTAGGTGGATCATCAGTGTTAGAGCTAAAATTAGCATGTTTAAAGTGATTTTCATGCTTTCAGGGGCCCTAAACACAAGATTTATGGAATGGTTAAAAGTGCATGAAAATGGCCAATTTACTCACTCTGAGTTCTCAAAAAAGGTTTCTTCATCCCGGGAAGTTAATTAAATACCATTTGGAGGCATTTAATGTTCGAGCTAAAACTGATGATTTTCGACAAAAGAGATAACACCCCCCCATTACGTCATGCTTCAGAAATGTGGAAAATGGTCCTTTTTCAAATGTTTGATTTTGGAACGTCAGTTCACATTTGTAGGTGGATCATCAGTGTTAGAGCTAAAAATTAGCATGTTTAAAGTGATTTTCATGCTTCCAGGGGCTCGAGAAGTGAATTAAATACTATTTGGAGGCATTTAATGTTCAAGCAAAAACAGCTGATTTTTGACAAAAGAGATAACACCCCCCATTACGTCATGCTTCAGAAATGTGGAAAATGGTCCGTTTTCAAATGTTTTATTTTTGAACGTCAGTTCACATTTGTAGGTGGATCATCAGTGTTAGAGCTAAAATTAGCATGTTTAAAGTGATTTTCATGCTTCCAGGGGCCCTAAACACAAGATTTATGGAATGGTTAAAAGTGCATGAAAATGGCCAATTTACTCAATCTGAGTTCTCAAAAAGGGTTTCTTCACCCCGGGAAGTTAATTAAATACCATTTGGAGGCATTTAATGTTCGAGCCAAAACGGCTGATTTTCGACAAAAGAGATAACACCCCCCCATTACGTCATGCTTCAGAAATGTGGAAAATGATCCGTTTTCAAATGTTTTATTTTTGAACGTCAGTTCACATTTGTAGGTGGATCATCAGTGTTAGAGCTAAAATTAGCATGTTTAAAGTGATTTTCATGCTTCCAGGGGCCCTAATCACAAGATTTATGGAATGGTTAAAAGTGCATGAAAATGGCCAATTTACTCACTCTGAGTTCTCAAAAAGGGTTTCTTCACCCAGGGAAGTTAATTAAATACCATTTGGAGGCATTTAATGTTCGAGCCAAAACGGCGATTTTCGACAAAAGAGATAACACCCCCCCATTACGTCATGCTTCAGAAATGTGGAAAATGGTCCGTTTTCAAATGTTTTATTTTTGAACGTCAGTTCACATTTGTAGGTGGATCATCAGTGTTAGAGCTAAAATTAGCATGTTTAAAGTGATTTTCATGCTTCCAGGGGCTCGGGAAGTGAATTAAATACTATTTGGAGGCATTTAATGTTCAAGCAAAAACAGCTGATTTTTGACAAAAGAGATAACACCCCCCCATTACGTCATGCTTCAGAAATGTGGAAAATGGTCCGTTTTCAAATGTTTTATTTTTGAACGTCAGTTCACATTTGTAGGTGAATCATCAGTGTTAGAGCTAAAATTAGCATGTTTAAAGTGATTTTCATGCTTCCAGGGGCCCTAAACACAAGATTTAAGGAATGGTTAAAAGTGCATGAAAATGGCCAATTTACTCACTCTGAGTTCTCAAAAAGGGTTTCTTCACCCCGGGAAGTTAATTAAATACCATTTGGAGGCATTTAATGTTCGAGCCAAAACGGCTGATTTTCGACACAAGAGATAACACCCCCCCATTACGTCATGCTTCAGAAATGTGGAAAATGGTCCGTTTTCAAATGTTTTATTTTTGAACGTCAGTTCACATTTGTAGGTGGATCATCAGTGTTAGAGCTAAAATTAGCATGTTTAAAGTGATTTTCATGCTTCCAGGGGCTCGGGAAGTGAATTAAATACTATTTGGAGGCATTTAATGTTCAAGCAAAAACAGCTGATTTTTGACAAAAGAGATAACACCCCCCCATTACGTCATGCTTCAGAAATGTGGAAAATGGTCCGTTTTCAAATGTTTTATTTTTGAACGTCAGTTCACATTTGTAGGTGGATCATCAGTGTTAGAGCTAAAATTAGCATGTTTAAAGTGATTTTCATGCTTCCAGGGGCCCTAAACACAAGATTTATGGAATGGTTAAAAGTCCATGAAAATGGCCAATTTACTCACTCTGAGTTCTCAAAAAGAGTTTCTTCACCCCGGGAAGTTAATTAAATACCATTTGGAGGCATTTAATGTTCGAGCCAAAACGGCTGATTTTCGACAAAAGAGATAACACCCCCCCATTACGTCATGCTTCAGAAATGTGGAAAATGGTCCGTTTTCAAATGTTTTATTTTTGAACGTCAGTTCACATTTGTAGGTGGATCATCAGTGTTAGAGCTAAAATTAGCATGTTTAAAGTGATTTTCATGCTTCCAGGGGCTCGGGAAGTGAATTAAATACTATTTGGAGGCATTTAATGTTCAAGCAAAAACGGCTGATTTTCGTCAAAAGAGATAACACCCCCCCCATTATGTCATGCTTCAGAAATGTGGAAAATGGTCCGTTTTCAAATGTTTTATTTTTGAACGTCAGTTCACGTTTGTAGGTGGATCATCAGTGTTAGAGCTAAAATTAGCATGTTTAAAGTGATTTTCATGCTTTCAGGGGCCCTAAACACAAGATTTATGGAATGGTTAAAAGTGCATGAAAATGGCCAATTTACTCACTCTGAGTTCTCAAAAAAGGTTTCTTCATCCCGGGAAGTTAATTAAATACCATTTGGAGGCATTTAATGTTCGAGCTAAAACGGATGATTTTCGACAAAAGAGATAACACCCCCCTATTACGTCATGCTTCAGAAATGTGGAAAATGGTCCGTTTTCAAATGTTTTATTTTTGAGCGTCAGTTCACATTTGTAGGTGGATCATCAGTGTTAGAGCTAAAATTAGCATGTTTAAAGTGATTTTCATGCTTCCAGGGGCTCGGGAAGTGAATTAAATACTATTTGGAGGCATTTAATGTTCAAGCAAAAACAGATGATTTTTGACAAAAGAGATAACACCCCCCCATTACGTCATGCTTCAGAAATGTGGAAAATGGTCCGTTTTCAAATGTTTTATTTTTGAACGTCAGCTCACATTTGTAGGTGGATCATCAGTGTTAGAGCTAAAATTAGCATGTTTAAAGTGATTTTCATGCTTCCAGGGGCCCTAAACACAAGATTTATGGAATGGTTAAAAGTGCATGAAAATGGCCAATTTACTCACTCTGAGTTTTCAAAAAGGGTTTCTTTACCCCGGGAAGTTAATTAAATACCATTTGGAGGCATTTAATGTTCGAGCCAAAACGGCTGATTTTCGACAAAAGAGATAACACCCCCCCATTACGTCATGCTTCAGAAATGTGGAAAATGGTCCGTTTTCAAATGTTTTATTTTTGAACGTCAGTTCACATTTGTAGGTGGATCATCAGTGTTAGAGCTAAAATTAGCATGTTTAATGTGATTTTCATGCTTCCAGGGGCTCGGAAAGTGAATTAAATACTATTTGGAGGCATTTAATGTTCAAGCAAAAACAGCTGATTTTTGACAAAAGAGATAACACCCCCCCATTACGTCATGCTTCAGAAATGTGGAAAATGGTCCGTTTTCAAATGTTTTATTTTTGAACGTCAGTTCACATTTGTAGGTGGATCATCAGTGTTAGAGCTAAAATTAGCATGTTTAAAGTGATTTTCATGCTTCCAGGGGCCCTAAACACAAGATTTATGGAATGGTTAAAAGTGAATGAAAATGGCCAATTTACTCACTCTGAGTTCTTAACAAGGGTTTCTTCACCCCGGGAAGTTAATTAAATACCATTTGGAGGCATTTAATGTTCGAGCCAAAACTGCTGATTTTCGACAAAAGAGATAACACACCCCCATTACGTCATGCTTCAAAAATGTGGAAAATGGTCCGTTTTCAAATGTTTTATTTTTGAACGTCAGTTCACATTTGTAGGTGGATCATCAGTGTTAGAGCTAAAATTAGCATGTTTAAAGTGATTTTCATGCTTCCAGGGGCCCTAAACACAAGATTTATGGAATGGTTAAAAGTGCATGAAAATGGCCAATTTACTCACTCTGAGTTCTCAAAAAGGGTTTCTTCACCCCGGGAAGTTAATTAAATACCATTTGGAGGCATTTAATGTTCGAGCCAAAACGGCGGATTTTCGACAAAAGAGATAACACCCCCCCATTACGTCATGCTTCAGAAATGTGGAAAATGGTCCGTTTTCAAATGTTTTATTTTTGAACGTCAGTTCACATTTGTAGGTGGATCATCAGTGTTAGAGCTAAAATTAGCATGTTTAAAGTGATTTTCATGCTTCCAGGGGTTCGGGAAGTGAATTAAATACTATTTGGAGGCATTTAATGTTCAAGCAAAAACAGCTGATTTTTGACAAAAGAGATAACACCCCCCCCCCATTACGTCATGCTTCAGAAATGTGGAAAATGGTCCGTTTTCAAATGTTTTATTTTTGAACGTCAGTTCACATTTGTAGGTGAATCATCAGTGTTAGAGCTAAAATTAGCATGTTTAAAGTGATGTTCATGCTTCCAGGGGCTCGGGAAGTGAATTAAATACTATTTGGAGGCATTTAATGTTCAAGCAAAAACAGCTGATTTTTGACAAAAGAGATAACACCCCCCATTACTTCATGCTTCAGAAATGTGGAAAATGGTCCGTTTTCAAATGTTTTATTTTTGAACGTCAGTTCACATTTGTAGGTGGATCATCAGTGTTAGAGCTAAAATTAGCATGTTTAAAGTGATTTTCATGCTTCCAGGGGCCCTAAACACAAGATTTAAGGAATGGTTAAAAGTGCATGAAAATGGCCAATTTACTCACTCTGAGTTCTCAAAAAGGGTTTCTTCACCCCGGGAAGTTAATTAAATACCATTTGGAGGCATTTAATGTTCGAGCAAAAACGGCTGATTTTCGACAAAAGAGATAACACCCCCCATTACGTCATGCTTCAGAAATGTGGAAAATGGTCCGTTTTCAAATGTTTTATTTTTGAACGTCAGTTCACGTTTGTAGGTGGATCATCAGTGTTAGAGCTAAAATTAGCATGTTTAAAGTGATTTTCATGCTTTCAGGGGCCCTAAACACAAGATTTATGAAATGGTTAAAAGTGCATGAAAATGGCCAATTTACTCACTCTGAGTTCTCAAAAAAGGTTTCTTCATCCCGGGAAGTTAATTAAATACCATTTGGAGGGATTTAATGTTCGAGCTAAAACGGCTGATTTTTGACAAAAGAGATAACACCCCCCCATTACGTCATGCTTCAGAAATGTGGAAAATGGTCCGTTTTCAAATGTTTTATTTTTGATCGTCAGTTCACATTTGTAGGTGGATCATCAGTGTTAGAGCTAAAATTAGCATGTTTAAAGTGATTTTCATGCTTCCAGGGGCTCGGGAAGTTAATTAAATACCATTTGGAGGCATTTAATGTTCGAGCAAAAACGGCTGATTTTCGACAAAAGAGATAACACCCCCCCATTACGTCATGCTTCAGAAATGTGGAAAATGGTCCGTTTTCAAAAGTTTTATTTTTGAACGTCAGTTCACATTTGTAGGTGGATCATCAGTGTTAGAGCTAAAATTAGCATGTTTAAAGTGATTTTCATGCTTCCAGGGGCCCTAAACACAAGATTTATGGAATGGTTAAAAGTGCATGAAAATGGCCAATTTACTTACTCTGAGTTCTCAAAAAAGGTTTCTTCATCCCGGGAAGTTAATTAAATACCATTTGGAGGCATTTAATGTTCGAGCTAAAACGGATGATTTTCGACAAAAGAGATAACACCCCCCTATTACGTCATGCTTCAGAAATGTGGAAAATGGTCCGTTTTCAAATGTTTTATTTTTGAACGTCAGTTCACATTTGTAGGTGGATCATCAGTGTTAGAGCTAAAATTAGCATGTTTAAAGTGATTTTCATGCTTCCAGGGGCCCTAAACACAAGATTTATGGAATGGTTAAAAGTGCATGAAAATGGCCAATTTACTCACTCTGAGTTCTCAAAAAGGGTTTCTTCACCCCGGGAAGTTAATTAAATACCATTTGGAGGCATTTAATGTTCGAGCCAAAACGGCTGATTTTCGAAAAAAAGAGATAACACCCCCCCATTACGTCATGCTTCAGAAATGTGGAAAATGGTCCGTTTTCAAATGGTTTATTTTTGAACGTCAGTTCACATTTGTAGGTGGATCATCAGTGTTAGAGCTAAAATTAGCATGTTTAAAGTGATTTTCATGCTTCCAGGGGCTCGGGAAGTGAATTAAATACTATTTGGAGGCATTTAATGTTCAAGCAAAAACAGCTGATTTTTGACAAAAGAGATAACACCCCCCATTACGTCATGCTTCAGAAATGTGGAAAATGGTCCGTTTTCAAATGTTTTATTTTTGAACGTCAGTTCACATTTGTAGGTGGATCATCAGTGTTAGAGCTAAAATTAGCATGTTTAAAGTGATTTTCATGCTTCCAGGGGCCCTAAACACAAGATTTATGGAATGGTTAAAAGTGCATGAAAATTGCCAATTTACTCACTCTGAGTTCTCAAAAAGGGTTTCTTTACCCCGGGAAGTTAATTAAATACCATTTGGAGGCATTTAATGTTCGAGCCAAAACGGCTGATTTTCGACAAAAGAGATAACACCCCCCCATTACGTCATGCTTCAGAAATGTGGAAAATGGTCCGTTTTCAAATGTTTTATTTTTGAACGTCAGTTCACATTTGTAGGTGGATCATCAGTGTTAGAGCTAAAATTAGCATGTTTAAAGTGATTTTCATGCTTTCAGGGGCCCTAAACACAAGATTTATGGAATGGTTAAAAGTGCATGAAAATGGCCAATTTACTCACTCTGAGTTCTCAAAAAAGGTTTCTTCATCCCGGGAAGTTAATTAAATACCATTTGGAGGCATTTAATGTTCGAGCTAAAACTGATGATTTTCGACAAAAGAGATAACACCCCCCCATTACGTCATGCTTCAGAAATGTGGAAAATGGTCCTTTTTCAAATGTTTGATTTTGGAACGTCAGTTCACATTTGTAGGTGGATCATCAGTGTTAGAGCTAAAAATTAGCATGTTTAAAGTGATTTTCATGCTTCCAGGGGCTCGAGAAGTGAATTAAATACTATTTGGAGGCATTTAATGTTCAAGCAAAAACAGCTGATTTTTGACAAAAGAGATAACACCCCCCATTACGTCATGCTTCAGAAATGTGGAAAATGGTCCGTTTTCAAATGTTTTATTTTTGAACGTCAGTTCACATTTGTAGGTGGATCATCAGTGTTAGAGCTAAAATTAGCATGTTTAAAGTGATTTTCATGCTTCCAGGGGCCCTAAACACAAGATTTATGGAATGGTTAAAAGTGCATGAAAATGGCCAATTTACTCAATCTGAGTTCTCAAAAAGGGTTTCTTCACCACGGGAAGTTAATTAAATACCATTTGGAGGCATTTAATGTTCGAGCCAAAACGGCTGATTTTCGACAAAAGAGATAACACCCCCCCATTACGTCATGCTTCAGAAATGTGGAAAATGGTCCGTTTTCAAATGTTTTATTTTTGAACGTCAGTTCACATTTGTAGGTGGATCATCAGTGTTAGAGCTAAAATTAGCATGTTTAAAGTGATTTTCATGCTTCCAGGGGCCCTAAACACAAGATTTATGGAATGGTTAAAAGTGCATGAAAATGGCCAATTTACTCACTCTGAGTTGTCAAAAAGGATTTCTTCACCCCGGGAAGTTAATTAAATACCATTTGGAGGCATTCAATGTTCAAGACAAAACGGCTGATTTTCGACAAAAGAGATAACACCCCCCATTATGTCATGCTTCAGAAATGTGGAAAATGGTCCGTTTTCAAATGTTTTATTTTTGAACGTCAGTTCACATTTGTAGGTGGATCATCAGTGTTAGAGCTAAAATTAGCATGTTTAAAGTGATTTTCATGCTTCCAGGGGCTCGGGAAGTGAATTAAATACTATTTGGATGCATTTAATGTTCAAGCAAAAACAGCTGATTTTTGACAAAAGAGATAACACCCCCCCATTACTTCATGCTTCAGAAATGTGGAAAATGGTCCGTTTTCAAATGTTTTATTTTTGAACGTCAGTTCACATTTGTAGGTGGATCATCAGTGTTAGAGCTAAAATTAGCATGTTTAAAGTGATTTTCATGCTTCCAGGGGCCCTAAACACAAGATTTATGGAATGGTTAAAAGTGCATGAAAATGGCCAATTTACTCACTCTGAGTTCTCAAAAAGGGTTTCTTCACCCCGGGAAGTTACTTAAATACCATTTGGAGGCATTTAATGTTCAAGCAAAAATGGCTGATTTTCGACAAAAGAGATAACACCCCCCCATTACGTCATGCTTCAGAAATGTGGAAAATGGTCCGTTTTCAAATGTTTTATTTTTGAACGTCAGTTCACATTTGTAGGTGGATCATCAGTGTTAGAGCTAAAATTAGCATGTTTAAAGTGGTTTTCATGCTTTCAGGGGCCCTAAACACAAGATTTATGGAATGGTTAAAAGTGCATGAAAATGGCCAATTTACTCACTCTGAGTTCTCAAAAAAGGTTTCTTCATCCCGGGAAGTTAATTAAATACCATTTGGAGGCATTTAATGTTTGAGCTAAAATGGATGATTTTCGACAAAAGAGATAACACCCCCCCCCCATTACGTCATGCTTCAGAAATGTGGAAAATGGTCCTTTTTCAAATGTTTGATTTTGGAACGTCAGTTCACATTTGTAGGTGGATCATCAGTGTTAGAGCTAAAAATTAGCATGTTTAAAGTGATTTTCATGCTTCCAGGGGCTCGAGAAGTGAATTAAATACTATTTGGAGGCATTTAATGTTCAAGCAAAAACAGCTGATTTTTGACAAAAGAGATAACACCCCCCCATTACGTCATGCTTCAGAAATGTGGAAAATGGTCCGTTTTCAAATGTTTTATTTTTGAACGTCAGTTCACATTTGTAGGTGGATCATCAGTGTTAGAGCTAAAATTAGCATGTTTAAAGTGATTTTCATGCTTCCAGGGGCCCTAAACACAAGATTTATGGAATGGTTAAAAGTGCATGAAAATGGCCAATTTACTCACTCTGAGTTCTCAAAAAGGGTTTCTTCACCCCGGGAAGTTAATTAAATACCATTTGGAGGCATTTAATGTTCGAGCCAAAACGGCGATTTTCGACAAAAGAGATAACACCCCCCCATTACGTCATGCTTCAGAAATGTGGAAAATGGTCCGTTTTCAAATGTTTTATTTTTGAACGTCAGTTCACATTTGTAGGTGGATCATCAGTGTTAGAGCTAAAATTAGCATGTTTAAAGTGATTTTCATGCTTCCAGGGGCTCGGGAAGTGAATTAAATACTATTTGGAGGCATTTAATGTTCAAGCAAAAACAGCTGATTTTTGACAAAAGAGATAACACCCCCCCATTACGTCATGCTTCAGAAATGTGGAAAATGGTCCGTTTTCAAATGTTTTATTTTTGAACGTCAGTTCACATTTGTAGGTGAATCATCAGTGTTAGAGCTAAAATTAGCATGTTTAAAGTGATTTTCATGCTTCCAGGGGCCCTAAACACAAGATTTAAGGAATGGTTAAAAGTGCATGAAAATGGCCAATTTACTCACTCTGAGTTCTCAAAAAGGGTTTCTTCACCCCGGGAAGTTAATTAAATACCATTTGGAGGCATTTAATGTTCGAGCCAAAACGGCTGATTTTCGACACAAGAGATAACACCCCCCCATTACGTCATGCTTCAGAAATGTGGAAAATGGTCCGTTTTCAAATGTTTTATTTTTGAACGTCAGTTCACATTTGTAGGTGGATCATCAGTGTTAGAGCTAAAATTAGCATGTTTAAAGTGATTTTCATGCTTCCAGGGGCTCGGGAAGTGAATTAAATACTATTTGGAGGCATTTAATGTTCAAGCAAAAACAGCTGATTTTTGACAAAAGAGATAACACCCCCCCATTACGTCATGCTTCAGAAATGTGGAAAATGGTCCGTTTTCAAATGTTTTATTTTTGAACGTCAGTTCACATTTGTAGGTGGATCATCAGTGTTAGAGCTAAAATTAGCATGTTTAAAGTGATTTTCATGCTTCCAGGGGCCCTAAACACAAGATTTATGGAATGGTTAAAAGTCCATGAAAATGGCCAATTTACTCACTCTGAGTTCTCAAAAAGAGTTTCTTCACCCCGGGAAGTTAATTAAATACCATTTGGAGGCATTTAATGTTCGAGCCAAAACGGCTGATTTTCGACAAAAGAGATAACACCCCCCCATTACGTCATGCTTCAGAAATGTGGAAAATGGTCCGTTTTCAAATGTTTTATTTTTGAACGTCAGTTCACATTTGTAGGTGGATCATCAGTGTTAGAGCTAAAATTAGCATGTTTAAAGTGATTTTCATGCTTCCAGGGGCTCGGGAAGTGAATTAAATACTATTTGGAGGCATTTAATGTTCAAGCAAAAACGGCTGATTTTCGTCAAAAGAGATAACACCCCCCCCATTATGTCATGCTTCAGAAATGTGGAAAATGGTCCGTTTTCAAATGTTTTATTTTTGAACGTCAGTTCACGTTTGTAGGTGGATCATCAGTGTTAGAGCTAAAATTAGCATGTTTAAAGTGATTTTCATGCTTTCAGGGGCCCTAAACACAAGATTTATGGAATGGTTAAAAGTGCATGAAAATGGCCAATTTACTCACTCTGAGTTCTCAAAAAAGGTTTCTTCATCCCGGGAAGTTAATTAAATACCATTTGGAGGCATTTAATGTTCGAGCTAAAACGGATGATTTTCGACAAAAGAGATAACACCCCCCTATTACGTCATGCTTCAGAAATGTGGAAAATGGTCCGTTTTCAAATGTTTTATTTTTGAGCGTCAGTTCACATTTGTAGGTGGATCATCAGTGTTAGAGCTAAAATTAGCATGTTTAAAGTGATTTTCATGCTTCCAGGGGCTCGGGAAGTGAATTAAATACTATTTGGAGGCATTTAATGTTCAAGCAAAAACAGATGATTTTTGACAAAAGAGATAACACCCCCCCATTACGTCATGCTTCAGAAATGTGGAAAATGGTCCGTTTTCAAATGTTTTATTTTTGAACGTCAGCTCACATTTGTAGGTGGATCATCAGTGTTAGAGCTAAAATTAGCATGTTTAAAGTGATTTTCATGCTTCCAGGGGCCCTAAACACAAGATTTATGGAATGGTTAAAAGTGCATGAAAATGGCCAATTTACTCACTCTGAGTTTTCAAAAAGGGTTTCTTTACCCCGGGAAGTTAATTAAATACCATTTGGAGGCATTTAATGTTCGAGCCAAAACGGCTGATTTTCGACAAAAGAGATAACACCCCCCCATTACGTCATGCTTCAGAAATGTGGAAAATGGTCCGTTTTCAAATGTTTTATTTTTGAACGTCAGTTCACATTTGTAGGTGGATCATCAGTGTTAGAGCTAAAATTAGCATGTTTAATGTGATTTTCATGCTTCCAGGGGCTCGGAAAGTGAATTAAATACTATTTGGAGGCATTTAATGTTCAAGCAAAAACAGCTGATTTTTGACAAAAGAGATAACACCCCCCCATTACGTCATGCTTCAGAAATGTGGAAAATGGTCCGTTTTCAAATGTTTTATTTTTGAACGTCAGTTCACATTTGTAGGTGGATCATCAGTGTTAGAGCTAAAATTAGCATGTTTAAAGTGATTTTCATGCTTCCAGGGGCCCTAAACACAAGATTTATGGAATGGTTAAAAGTGAATGAAAATGGCCAATTTACTCACTCTGAGTTCTTAACAAGGGTTTCTTCACCCCGGGAAGTTAATTAAATACCATTTGGAGGCATTTAATGTTCGAGCCAAAACTGCTGATTTTCGACAAAAGAGATAACACACCCCCATTACGTCATGCTTCAAAAATGTGGAAAATGGTCCGTTTTCAAATGTTTTATTTTTGAACGTCAGTTCACATTTGTAGGTGGATCATCAGTGTTAGAGCTAAAATTAGCATGTTTAAAGTGATTTTCATGCTTCCAGGGGCCCTAAACACAAGATTTATGGAATGGTTAAAAGTGCATGAAAATGGCCAATTTACTCACTCTGAGTTCTCAAAAAGGGTTTCTTCACCCCGGGAAGTTAATTAAATACCATTTGGAGGCATTTAATGTTCGAGCCAAAACGGCGGATTTTCGACAAAAGAGATAACACCCCCCCATTACGTCATGCTTCAGAAATGTGGAAAATGGTCCGTTTTCAAATGTTTTATTTTTGAACGTCAGTTCACATTTGTAGGTGGATCATCAGTGTTAGAGCTAAAATTAGCATGTTTAAAGTGATTTTCATGCTTCCTGGGGTTCGGGAAGTGAATTAAATACTATTTGGAGGCATTTAATGTTCAAGCAAAAACAGCTGATTTTTGACAAAAGAGATAACACCCCCCCCCATTACGTCATGCTTCAGAAATGTGGAAAATGGTCCGTTTTCAAATGTTTTATTTTTGAACGTCAGTTCACATTTGTAGGTGAATCATCAGTGTTAGAGCTAAAATTAGCATGTTTAAAGTGATTTTCATGCTTCCAGGGGCCCTAAACACAAGATTTATGGAATGGTTAAAAGTGCATGAAAATGGCCAATTTACTCACTCTGAGTTCTCAAAAAGGGTTTCTTCACCCCGGGAAGTTAATTAAATACCATTTGGAGGCATTTAATGTTCGAGCAAAAACGGCTGATTTTCGACAAAAGAGATAACACCCCCCATTACGTCATGCTTCAGAAATGTGGAAAATGGTCCGTTTTCAAATGTTTTATTTTTGAACGTCAGTTCACGTTTGTAGGTGGATCATCAGTGTTAGAGCTAAAATTAGCATGTTTAAAGTGATTTTCATGCTTTCAGGGGCCCTAAACACAAGATTTATGAAATGGTTAAAAGTGCATGAAAATGGCCAATTTACTCACTCTGAGTTCTCAAAAAAGGTTTCTTCATCCCGGGAAGTTAATTAAATACCATTTGGAGGGATTTAATGTTCGAGCTAAAACGGCTGATTTTTGACAAAAGAGATAACACCCCCCCATTACGTCATGCTTCAGAAATGTGGAAAATGGTCCGTTTTCAAATGTTTTATTTTTGATCGTCAGTTCACATTTGTAGGTGGATCATCAGTGTTAGAGCTAAAATTAGCATGTTTAAAGTGATTTTCATGCTTCCAGGGGCTCGGGAAGTTAATTAAATACCATTTGGAGGCATTTAATGTTCGAGCAAAAACGGCTGATTTTCGACAAAAGAGATAACACCCCCCCATTACGTCATGCTTCAGAAATGTGGAAAATGGTCCGTTTTCAAAAGTTTTATTTTTGAACGTCAGTTCACATTTGTAGGTGGATCATCAGTGTTAGAGCTAAAATTAGCATGTTTAAAGTGATTTTCATGCTTCCAGGGGCCCTAAACACATGATTTATGGAATGGTTAAAAGTGCATGAAAATGGCCAATTTACTTACTCTGAGTTCTCAAAAAAGGTTTCTTCATCCCGGGAAGTTAATTAAATACCATTTGGAGGCATTTAATGTTCGAGCTAAAACGGATGATTTTCGACAAAAGAGATAACACCCCCCTATTACGTCATGCTTCAGAAATGTGGAAAATGGTCCGTTTTCAAATGTTTTATTTTTGAACGTCAGTTCACATTTGTAGGTGGATCATCAGTGTTAGAGCTAAAATTAGCATGTTTAAAGTGATTTTCATGCTTCCAGGGGCCCTAAACACAAGATTTATGGAATGGTTAAAAGTGCATGAAAATGGCCAATTTACTCACTCTGAGTTCTCAAAAAGGGTTTCTTCACCCCGGGAAGTTAATTAAATACCATTTGGAGGCATTTAATGTTCGAGCCAAAACGGCTGATTTTCGAAAAAAAGAGATAACACCCCCCCATTACGTCATGCTTCAGAAATGTGGAAAATGGTCCGTTTTCAAATGGTTTATTTTTGAACGTCAGTTCACATTTGTAGGTGGATCATCAGTGTTAGAGCTAAAATTAGCATGTTTAAAGTGATTTTCATGCTTCCAGGGGCTCGGGAAGTGAATTAAATACTATTTGGAGGCATTTAATGTTCAAGCAAAAACAGCTGATTTTTGACAAAAGAGATAACACCCCCCATTACGTCATGCTTCAGAAATGTGGAAAATGGTCCGTTTTCAAATGTTTTATTTTTGAACGTCAGTTCACATTTGTAGGTGGATCATCAGTGTTAGAGCTAAAATTAGCATGTTTAAAGTGATTTTCATGCTTCCAGGGGCCCTAAACACAAGATTTATGGAATGGTTAAAAGTGCATGAAAATTGCCAATTTACTCACTCTGAGTTCTCAAAAAGGGTTTCTTTACCCCGGGAAGTTAATTAAATACCATTTGGAGGCATTTAATGTTCGAGCCAAAACGGCTGATTTTCGACAAAAGAGATAACACCCCCCCATTACGTCATGCTTCAGAAATGTGGAAAATGGTCCGTTTTCAAATGTTTTATTTTTGAACGTCAGTTCACATTTGTAGGTGGATCATCAGTGTTAGAGCTAAAATTAGCATGTTTAAAGTGATTTTCATGCTTCCAGGGGCCCTAAACACAAGATTTATGGAATGGTTAAAAGTGCATGAAAATGGCCAATTTACTCACTCTGAGTTCTCAAAAAGGGTTTCTTCACCCCGGGAAGTTAATTAAATACCATTTGGAGGCATTTAATGTTCGAGCCAAAACGGCTGATTTTCGACAAAAGAGATAACACCCCCCCCATTACGTCATGCTTCAGAAATGTGGAAAATGGTCCGTTTTCAAATGTTTTATTTTTGAACGTCAGTTCACATTTGTAGGTGGATCATCAGTGTTAGAGCTAAAATTAGCATGTTTAAAGTGATTTTCATGCTTCCAGGGTCCCTAAACACAATATTTATGGAATGGTTAAAAGTGCATGAAAATGGCCAATTTACTCACTCTGAGTTTTCAAAAAGGGTTTCTTTACCCCGGGAAGTTAATTAAATACCATTTGGAGGCATTTGATGTTTGAGCCAAAACGGCTGATTTTCGACAAAAGAGATAACACCCCCCCATTACGTCATGCTTCAGAAATGTGGAAAATGGTCCGTTTTCAAATGTTTTATTTTTGAATGTCAGTTCACATTTGTAGGTGGATCATCAGTGTTAGAGCTAAAATTAGCATGTTTAAAGTGATTTTCATGCTTCCAGGGGCCCTAAACACAATATTTATGGAATGGTTAAAAGTGCATGAAAATGGCCAATTTACTCACTCTGAGTTCTCAAAAAAGGTTTCTTCATCCCGGGAAGTTAATTAAATACCATTTGGAGGGATTTAATGTTCGAGCTAAAACGGCTGATTTTTGACAAAAGAGATAACACCCCCCCATTACGTCATGCTTCAGAAATGTGGAAAATGGTCCGTTTTCAAATGTTTTATTTTTGATCGTCAGTTCACATTTGTAGGTGGATCATCAGTGTTAGAGCTAAAATTAGCATGTTTAAAGTGATTTTCATGCTTCCAGGGGCTCGGGAAGTTAATTAAATACTATTTGGAGGCATTTAATGTTCAAGCAAAAACAGCTGATTTTTGACAAAAGAGATAACACCCCCCATTACGTCATGCTTCAGAAATGTGGAAAATGGTCCGTTTTCAAATGTTTTATTTTTGAACGTCAGTTCACATTTGTAGGTGGATCATCAGTGTTAGAGCTAAAATTAGCATGTTTAAAGTGATTTTCATGCTTCCAGGGGCCCTAAACACAAGATTTATGGAATGGTTAAAAGTGCATGAAAATTGCCAATTTACTCACTCTGAGTTCTCAAAAAGGGTTTCTTTACCCCGGGAAGTTAATTAAATACCATTTGGAGGCATTTAATGTTCGAGCCAAAACGGCTGATTTTCGACAAAAGAGATAACACCCCCCCATTACGTCATGCTTCAGAAATGTGGAAAATGGTCCGTTTTCAAATGTTTTATTTTTGAACGTCAGTTCACATTTGTAGGTGGATCATCAGTGTTAGAGCTAAAATTAGCATGTTTAAAGTGATTTTCATGCTTCCAGGGGCCCTAAACACAAGATTTATGGAATGGTTAAAAGTGCATGAAAATGGCCAATTTACTCACTCTGAGTTCTCAAAAAGGGTTTCTTCACCCCGGGAAGTTAATTAAATACCATTTGGAGGCATTTAATGTTCGAGCCAAAACGGCTGATTTTCGACAAAAGAGATAACACCCCCCCCATTACGTCATGCTTCAGAAATGTGGAAAATGGTCCGTTTTCAAATGTTTTATTTTTGAACGTCAGTTCACATTTGTAGGTGGATCATCAGTGTTAGAGCTAAAATTAGCATGTTTAAAGTGATTTTCATGCTTCCAGGGTCCCTAAACACAATATTTATGGAATGGTTAAAAGTGCATGAAAATGGCCAATTTACTCACTCTGAGTTTTCAAAAAGGGTTTCTTTACCCCGGGAAGTTAATTAAATACCATTTGGAGGCATTTGATGTTTGAGCCAAAACGGCTGATTTTCGACAAAAGAGATAACACCCCCCCATTACGTCATGCTTCAGAAATGTGGAAAATGGTCCGTTTTCAAATGTTTTATTTTTGAACGTCAGTTCACATTTGTAGGTGGATCATCAGTGTTAGAGCTAAAATTAGCATGTTTAAAGTGATTTTCATGCTTCCAGGGGCCCTAAACACAAGATTTATGGAATGGTTAAAAGTGCATGAAAATGGCCAATTTACTCACTCTGAGTTCTCAAAAAGGGTTTCTTCACCCCGGGAAGTTAATTAAATACCATTTGGAGGCATTTAATGTTCGAGCCAAAACGGCTGTTTTTCGACAAAAGAGATAACACCCCCCCATTACGTCATGCTTCAGAAATGTGGAAAATGGTCCGTTTTCAAATGTTTTATTTTTGAACGTCAGTTCACATTTGTAGGTGGATCATCAGTGTTAGAGCTAAAATTAGCATGTTTAAAGTGATTTTCATGCTTCCAGGGGCTCGGGAAGTGAATTAAATACTATTTGGAGGCATTTAATGTTCAAGCAAAAACAGCTGATTTTTGACAAAAGAGATAACACCCCCCCATTACGTCATGCTTCAGAAATGTGGAAAATGGTCCGTTTTCAAATGTTTTATTTTTGAACGTCAGTTCACATTTGTAGGTGGATCATCAGTGTTAGAGCTAAAATTAGCATGTTTAAAGTGATTTTCATGCTTCCAGGGGCTCTAAACACAAGATTTATGGAATGGTTAAAAGTGCATGAAAATGGCCAATTTACTCACTCTGAGTTCTCAAAAAGGGTTTCTTCACCCCGGGAAGTTAATTAAATACCATTTGGAGGCATTTAATGTTCGAGCCAAAACGGCTGATTTTCGACAAAAGAGATAACACCCCCCCATTACGTCATGCTTCAGAAATGTGGAAAATGGTCCGTTTTCAAATGTTTTATTTTTGAACGTCAGTTCACATTTGTAGGTGGATCATGAGTGTTAGAGCTAAAATTAGCATGTTTAAAGTGATTTTCATGCTTCCAGGGGTTCGGGAAGTGAATTAAATACTATTTGGAGGCATTTAATGTTCAAGCAAAAACAGCTGATTTTTGACAAAAGAGATAACACCCCCCATTACGTCATGCTTCAGAAATGTGGAAAATGGTCCGTTTTCAAATGTTTTATTTTTGAACATCAGTTCACATTTGTAGGTGGATCATCAGTGTTAGAGCTAAAATTAGCATGTTTAAAGTGATTTTCATGCTTCCAGGGGCCCTAAACACAAGATTTATGGAATGGTTAAAAGTGCATGAAAATGGCCAATTTACTCACTCTGAGTTCTCAAAAAGGGTTTCTTCACCCCGGGAAGTTAATTAAATACCATTTGGAGGCATTTAATGTTCGAGCTAAAACCGCTGATTTTCGACAAAAGAGATAACACCCCCCCATTACGTCATGCTTCAGAAATGTGGAAAATGGTCCGTTTTCAAATGTTTTATTTTTGAACGTCAGTTCACATTTGTAGGTGGATCATCAGAGTTAGAGCTAAAATTAGCATGTTTAAAGTGATTTTCATGCTTCCAGGGGCTCGGGAAGTGAATTAAATACTATTTGGAGGCATTTAATGTTCAAGCAAAAACAGCTGATTTTTGACAAAAGAGATAACACCCCCCCCCCCATTACGTCATGCTTCAGAAATGTGGAAAATGGTCCGTTTTCAAATGTTTTATTTTTGAACGTCAGTTCACATTTGTAGGTGGATCATCAGTGTTAGAGCTAAAATTAGCATGTTTAAAGTGATTTTCATGCTTCCAGGGGCTCTAAACACAAGATTTATGGAATGGTTAAAAGTGCATGAAAATGGCCAATTTACTCACTCTGAGTTCTCAAAAAGGGTTTCTTCACCCCGGGAAGTTAATTAAATTCCATTTGGAGGCATTTAATGTTCGAGCCAAAACGGCTGATTTTCGACAAAAGAGATAACACCCCCCCATTACGTCATGCTTCAGAAATGTGGAAAATGGTCCGTTTTCAAATGTTTTATTTTTGAACGTCAGTTCACATTTGTAGGTGGATCATCAGTGTTAGAGCTAAAATTAGCATGTTTAAAGTGATTTTCATGCTTCCAGGGGCTCGGGAAGTGAATTAAATACTATTTGGAGGCATTTAATGTTCAAGCAAAAACAGCTGATTTTTGACAAAAGAGATAACACCCCCCCATTACGTCATGCTTCAGAAATGTGGAAAATGGTCCGTTTTCAAATGTTTTATTTTTGAACGTCAGTTCACATTTGTAGGATGATCATGAGTGTTAGAGCTAAAATTAGCATGTTTAAAGTGATTTTCATGCTTCCAGGGGTTCGGGAAGTGAATTAAATACTATTTGGAGGCATGTAATGTTCAAGCAAAAACAGCTGATTTTTGACAAAAGAGATAACACCCCCCATTACGTCATGCTTCAGAAATGTGGAAAATGGTCCGTTTTCAAATGTTTTATTTTTGAACATCAGTTCACATTTGTAGGTGGATCATCAGTGTTAGAGCTAAAATTAGCATGTTTAAAGTGATTTTCATGCTTCCAGGGGCCCTAAACACAAGATTTATGGAATGGTTAAAAGTGCATGAAAATGGCCAATTTACTCACTCTGAGTTCTCAAAAAGGGTTTCTTCACCCCGGGAAGTTAATTAAATACCATTTGGATGCATTTAATGTTCGAGCCAAAACGGCTGATTTTCGACAAAAGAGATAACACCCCCCCATTACGTCATGCTTCAGAAATGTGGAAAATGGTCCGTTTTCAAATGTTTTATTTTTGAACGTCAGTTCACATTTGTAGATCGATCATCAGTGTTAGAGCTAAAATTAGCATGTTTAAAGTGATTTTCATGCTTCCAGGGGCTCGGGAAGTTAATTAAATACTTTTTGGAGGCATTTAATGTTCAAGCAAAAACAGCTGATTTTTGACAAAAGAGATAACACCCCCCCATTACGTCATGCTTCAGAAATGTGGAAAATGGTCCGTTTTCAAATGTTTTATTTTTGAACGTCAGTTCACATTTGTAGGTGGATCATCAGTGTTAGAGCTAAAATTAGCATGTTTAAAGTGATTTTCATGCTTCCAGGGGCTCGGGAAGTGAATTAAATACTATTTGGAGGCATTTAATGTTCAAGCAAAAACAGCTGATTTTTGACAAAAGAGATAACACCCCCCCATTACGTCATGCTTCAGAAATGTGGAAAATGGTCCGTTTTCAAATGTTTTATTTTTGAACGTCAGTTCACATTTGTAGGCGGATCATCAGTGTTAGAGCTAAAATTAGCATGTTTAAAGTGATTTTCATGCTTCCAGGGGCCCTAAACACAAGATTTATGGAATGGTTAAAAGTGCATGAAAATGGCCAATTTACTCACTCTGAGGTTTTCAAAAAGGGTTTCTTTACCCCGGGAAGTTAAATAAATACCATTTGGAGGCATTTAATGTTCGAGCCAAAACGGCTGATTTTCGACAAAAGAGATAACACCCCCCCATTACGTCATGCTTCAGAAATGTGGAAAATGGTCCGTTTTCAAATGTTTTATTTTTGAACGTTGGTTCACATTTGTAGGTGGATCATCAGTGTTAGAGCTAAAATTAGCATGTTTAATGTGATTTTCATGCTTCCAGGGGCTCGGAAAGTGAATTAAATACTATTTGGAGGCATTTAATGTTCAAGCAAAAACAGCTGATTTTTGACAAAAGAGATAACACCCCCCCATTACGTCATGCTTCAGAAATGTGGAAAATGGTCCGTTTTCAAATGTTTTATTTTTGAACGTCAGTTCACATTTGTAGGTGGATCATCAGTGTTAGAGCTAAAATTAGCATGTTTAAAGTGATTTTCATGCTTCCAGGGGCCCTAAACACAAGATTTATGGAATGGTTAAAAGTGCATGAAAATGGCCAATTTACTCACTCTGAGTTTTCAAAAAGGGTTTCTTTACCCCGGGAAGTTAATTAAATACCATTTGGAGGCATTTAATGTTCGAGCCAAAACGGCTGATTTTCGACAAAAGAGATAACACCCCCCATTACGTCATGCTTCAGAAATGTGGAAAATGGTCCGTTTTCAAATGTTTTATTTTTGAACGTCAGTTCACATTTGTAGGTGGATCATCAGTGTTAGAGCTAAAATTAGCATGTTTAATGTGATTTTCATGCTTCCAGGGGCTCGGAAAGTGAATTAAATACTATTTGGAGGCATTTAATGTTCAATCAAAAACAGCTGATTTTTGACAAAAGAGATAACACCCCCCCATTACGTCATGCTTCAGAAATGTGGAAAATGGTCCGTTTTCAAATGTTTTATTTTTGAACGTCATTTCACATTTGTAGGTGAATCATCAGTGTTAGAGCTAAAATTAGCATGTTTAAAGTGATTTTCATGCTTCCAGGGGCTCTAAACACAAGATTTATGGAATGGTTAAAAGTGCATGAAAATGGCCAATTTACTCACTCTGAGTTCTCAAAAAGGGTTTCTTCACCCCGGGAAGTTAATTAAATACCATTTGGAGGCATTTAATGTTCGAGCCAAAACGGCTGATTTTCGACAAAAGAGATAACACCCCCCCCATTACGTCATGCTTCAGAAATGTGGAAAATGGTCCGTTTTCAAATGTTTTATTTTTGAACGTCAGTTCACATTTGTAGGTGGATCATCAGTGTTAGAGCTAAAATTAGCATGTTTAAAGTGATTTTCATGCTTCCAGGGGCTCGGGAAGTGAATTAAATACTATTTGGAGGCATTTAATGTTCAAGCAAAAACAGCTGATTTTTGACAAAAGAGATAACACCCCCCCATTACGTCATGCTTCAGAAATGTGGAAAATGGTCCGTTTTCAAATGTTTTATTTTTGAACGTCAGTTCACATTTGTAGGTGGATCATGAGTGTTAGAGCTAAAATTAGCATGTTTAAAGTGATTTTCATGCTTCCAGGGGTTCGGGAAGTGAATTAAATACTATTTGGAGGCATTTAATGTTCAAGCAAAAACAGCTGATTTTTGACAAAAGAGATAACACCCCCCATTACGTCATGCTTCAGAAATGTGGAAAATGGTCAGTTTTCAAATGTTTTATTTTTGAACATCAGTTCACATTTGTAGGTGGATCATCAGTGTTAGAGCTAAAATTAGCATGTTTAAAGTGATTTTCATGCTTCCAGGGGCCCTAAACACAAGATTTATGGAATGGTTAAAAGTGCATGAAAATGGCCAATTTACTCACTCTGAGTTCTCAAAAAGGGTTTCTTCACCCCGGGAAGTTAATTAAATACCATTTGGATGCATTTAATGTTCGAGCCAAAACGGCTGATTTTCGACAAAAGAGATAACACCCCCCCATTACGTCATGCTTCAGAAATGTGGAAAATGGTCCGTTTTCAAATGTTTTATTTTTGAACGTCAGTTCACATTTGTAGATGGATCATCAGTGTTAGAGCTAAAATTAGGATGTTTAAAGTGATTTTCATGCTTCCAGGGGCTCGGGAAGTGAATTAAATACTTTTTGGAGGCATTTAATGTTCAAGCAAAAACAGCTGATTTTTGACAAAAGAGATAACACCCCCCCATTACGTCATGCTTCAGAAATGTGGAAAATGGTCCGTTTTCAAATGTTTTATTTTTGAACGTCAGTTCACATTTGTAGGTGGATCATCAGTGTTAGAGCTAAAATTAGCATGTTTAAAGTGATTTTCATGCTTCCAGGGGCCCTAAACACAAGATTTATGGAATGGTTAAAAGTGCATGAAAATGGCCAATTTACTCACTCTGAGTTCTCAAAAAGGGTTTCCTCACCCCGGGAAGTTAATTAAATACCATTTGGAGGCATTTAATGTTCGAGCCAAAACGGCTGATTTTCGACAAAAGAGATAACACCCCCCCATTACGTCATACTTCAGAAATGTGGAAAATGGTACGTTTTCCAATGTTTTATTTTTGAACGTCAGTTCACATTTGTAGGTGGATCATCAGTGTTAGAGCTAAAATTAGCATGTTTAATGTGATTTTCATGCTTCCAGGGGCTTGGAAAGTGAATTAAATACTATTTGGAGGCATTTAATGTTCAAGCAAAAACAGCTGATTTTTGACAAAAGAGATAACACCCCCCCCCAATTACGTCATGCTTCAGAAATGTGGAAAATGGTCCGTTTTCAAATGTTTTATTTTTGAACGTCAGTTCACATTTGTAGGTGGATCATCAGTGTTAGAGCTAAAATTAGCATGTTTAAAGTGATTTTCATGCTTCCAGGGGCCCTAAACACAAGATTTATGGAATGGTTAAAAGTGCATGAAAATGGCCAATTTACTCACTCTGAGTTCTCAAAAAGGGTTTCTTCACCCCGGGAAGTTAATTAAATACCATTTGGAGGCATTTAATGTTCGAGCCAAAACGGCTGATTTTCGACAAAAGAGATAACACCCCCCCATTACGTCATGCTTCAGAAATGTGGAAAATGGTCCGTTTTCAAATGTTTTATTTTTGAACGTCAGTTCACATTTGTAGGTGGATCATCAGTGTTAGAGCTAAAATTAGCATGTTTAAAGTGATTTTCATGCTTCCAGGGGCTCGGGAAGTGAATTAAATACTATTTGGAGGCATTTAATGTTCAAGCAAAAACAGCTGATTTTTGACAAAAGAGATAACACCCCCCCATTACGTCATGCTTCAGAAATGTGGAAAATGGTCCGTTTTCAAATGTTTTATTTTTGAACGTCAGTTCACATTTGTAGGTGGATCATCAGTGTTAGAGCTAAAATTAGCATGTTTAAAGGGATTTTCATGCTTCCAGGGGCCCTAAACACAAGATTTATGGAATGGTTAAAAGTGCATGAAAATGGCCAATTTACTCACTCTGAGTTTTCAAAAAGGGTTTCTTTACCCCGGGAAGTTAATTAAATACCATTTGGAGGCATTTAATGTTCGAGCCAAAACGGCTGATTTTCGACAAAAGAGATAACACCCTCCCATTACGTCATGCTTCAGAAATGTGGAAAATGGTCCGTTTTCAAATGTTTTATTTTTGAACGTCAGTTCACATTTGTAGGTGGATCATCAGTGTTAGAGCTAAAATTAGCATGTTTAATGTGATTTTCATGCTTCCAGGGGCTCGGAAAGTGAATTAAATACTATTTGGAGGCATTTAATGTTCAAGCAAAAACAGCTGATTTTTGACAAAAGAGATAACACCCCCCCATTACGTCATGCTTCAGAAATGTGGAAAATGGTCCGTTTTCAAATGTTTTATTTTTGAACGTCAGTTCACATTTGTAGGTGGATCATCAGTGTTAGAGCTAAAATTAGCATGTTTAAAGTGATTTTCATGCTTCCAGGGGCCCTAAACACAAGATTTATGGAATGGTTAAAAGTGAATGAAAATGGCCAATTTACTCACTCTGAGTTCTTAACAAGGGTTTCTTCACCCCGGGAAGTTAATTAAATACCATTTGGAGGCATTTAATGTTCGAGCCAAAACTGCTGATTTTCGACAAAAGAGATAACACACCCCCATTACGTCATGCTTCAAAAATGTGGAAAATGGTCCGTTTTCAAATGTTTTATTTTTGAACGTCAGTTCACATTTGTAGGTGGATCATCAGTGTTAGAGCTAAAATTAGCATGTTTAAAGTGATTTTCATGCTTCCAGGGGCCCTAAACACAAGATTTATGGAATGGTTAAAAGTGCATGAAAATGGCCAATTTACTCACTCTGAGTTCTCAAAAAGGGTTTCTTCACCCCGGGAAGTTAATTAAATACCATTTGGAGGCATTTAATGTTCGAGCCAAAACGGCGGATTTTCGACAAAAGAGATAACACCCCCCCATTACGTCATGCTTCAGAAATGTGGAAAATGGTCCGTTTTCAAATGTTTTATTTTTGAACGTCAGTTCACATTTGTAGGTGGATCATCAGTGTTAGAGCTAAAATTAGCATGTTTAAAGTGATTTTCATGCTTCCTGGGGTTCGGGAAGTGAATTAAATACTATTTGGAGGCATTTAATGTTCAAGCAAAAACAGCTGATTTTTGACAAAAGAGATAACACCCCCCCCCATTACGTCATGCTTCAGAAATGTGGAAAATGGTCCGTTTTCAAATGTTTTATTTTTGAACGTCAGTTCACATTTGTAGGTGAATCATCAGTGTTAGAGCTAAAATTAGCATGTTTAAAGTGATTTTCATGCTTCCAGGGGCCCTAAACACAAGATTTATGGAATGGTTAAAAGTGCATGAAAATGGCCAATTTACTCACTCTGAGTTCTCAAAAAGGGTTTCTTCACCCCGGGAAGTTAATTAAATACCATTTGGAGGCATTTAATGTTCGAGCAAAAACGGCTGATTTTCGACAAAAGAGATAACACCCCCCATTACGTCATGCTTCAGAAATGTGGAAAATGGTCCGTTTTCAAATGTTTTATTTTTGAACGTCAGTTCACGTTTGTAGGTGGATCATCAGTGTTAGAGCTAAAATTAGCATGTTTAAAGTGATTTTCATGCTTTCAGGGGCCCTAAACACAAGATTTATGAAATGGTTAAAAGTGCATGAAAATGGCCAATTTACTCACTCTGAGTTCTCAAAAAAGGTTTCTTCATCCCGGGAAGTTAATTAAATACCATTTGGAGGGATTTAATGTTCGAGCTAAAACGGCTGATTTTTGACAAAAGAGATAACACCCCCCCATTACGTCATGCTTCAGAAATGTGGAAAATGGTCCGTTTTCAAATGTTTTATTTTTGATCGTCAGTTCACATTTGTAGGTGGATCATCAGTGTTAGAGCTAAAATTAGCATGTTTAAAGTGATTTTCATGCTTCCAGGGGCTCGGGAAGTTAATTAAATACCATTTGGAGGCATTTAATGTTCGAGCAAAAACGGCTGATTTTCGACAAAAGAGATAACACCCCCCCATTACGTCATGCTTCAGAAATGTGGAAAATGGTCCGTTTTCAAAAGTTTTATTTTTGAACGTCAGTTCACATTTGTAGGTGGATCATCAGTGTTAGAGCTAAAATTAGCATGTTTAAAGTGATTTTCATGCTTCCAGGGGCCCTAAACACATGATTTATGGAATGGTTAAAAGTGCATGAAAATGGCCAATTTACTTACTCTGAGTTCTCAAAAAAGGTTTCTTCATCCCGGGAAGTTAATTAAATACCATTTGGAGGCATTTAATGTTCGAGCTAAAACGGATGATTTTCGACAAAAGAGATAACACCCCCCTATTACGTCATGCTTCAGAAATGTGGAAAATGGTCCGTTTTCAAATGTTTTATTTTTGAACGTCAGTTCACATTTGTAGGTGGATCATCAGTGTTAGAGCTAAAATTAGCATGTTTAAAGTGATTTTCATGCTTCCAGGGGCCCTAAACACAAGATTTATGGAATGGTTAAAAGTGCATGAAAATGGCCAATTTACTCACTCAGTTCTCAAAAAGGGTTTCTTCACCCCGGGAAGTTAATTAAATACCATTTGGAGGCATTTAATGTTCGAGCCAAAACGGCTGATTTTCGAAAAAAAGAGATAACACCCCCCCATTACGTCATGCTTCAGAAATGTGGAAAATGGTCCGTTTTCAAATGGTTTATTTTTGAACGTCAGTTCACATTTGTAGGTGGATCATCAGTGTTAGAGCTAAAATTAGCATGTTTAAAGTGATTTTCATGCTTCCAGGGGCTCGGGAAGTGAATTAAATACTATTTGGAGGCATTTAATGTTCAAGCAAAAACAGCTGATTTTTGACAAAAGAGATAACACCCCCCATTACGTCATGCTTCAGAAATGTGGAAAATGGTCCGTTTTCAAATGTTTTATTTTTGAACGTCAGTTCACATTTGTAGGTGGATCATCAGTGTTAGAGCTAAAATTAGCATGTTTAAAGTGATTTTCATGCTTCCAGGGGCCCTAAACACAAGATTTATGGAATGGTTAAAAGTGCATGAAAATTGCCAATTTACTCACTCTGAGTTCTCAAAAAGGGTTTCTTTACCCCGGGAAGTTAATTAAATACCATTTGGAGGCATTTAATGTTCGAGCCAAAACGGCTGATTTTCGACAAAAGAGATAACACCCCCCATTACGTCATGCTTCAGAAATGTGGAAAATGGTCCGTTTTCAAATGTTTTATTTTTGAACGTCAGTTCACGTTTGTAGGTGGATCATCAGTGTTAGAGCTAAAATTAGCATGTTTAAAGTGATTTTCATGCTTTCAGGGGCCCTAAACACAAGATTTATGAAATGGTTAAAAGTGCATGAAAATGGCCAATTTACTCACTCTGAGTTCTCAAAAAAGGTTTCTTCATCCCGGGAAGTTAATTAAATACCATTTGGAGGGATTTAATGTTCGAGCTAAAACGGCTGATTTTTGACAAAAGAGATAACACCCCCCCATTACGTCATGCTTCAGAAATGTGGAAAATGGTCCGTTTTCAAATGTTTTATTTTTGATCGTCAGTTCACATTTGTAGGTGGATCATCAGTGTTAGAGCTAAAATTAGCATGTTTAAAGTGATTTTCATGCTTCCAGGGGCTCGGGAAGTTAATTAAATACCATTTGGAGGCATTTAATGTTCGAGCAAAAACGGCTGATTTTCGACAAAAGAGATAACACCCCCCCATTACGTCATGCTTCAGAAATGTGGAAAATGGTCCGTTTTCAAAAGTTTTATTTTTGAACGTCAGTTCACATTTGTAGGTGGATCATCAGTGTTAGAGCTAAAATTAGCATGTTTAAAGTGATTTTCATGCTTCCAGGGGCCCTAAACACATGATTTATGGAATGGTTAAAAGTGCATGAAAATGGCCAATTTACTTACTCTGAGTTCTCAAAAAAGGTTTCTTCATCCCGGGAAGTTAATTAAATACCATTTGGAGGCATTTAATGTTCGAGCTAAAACGGATGATTTTCGACAAAAGAGATAACACCCCCCTATTACGTCATGCTTCAGAAATGTGGAAAATGGTCCGTTTTCAAATGTTTTATTTTTGAACGTCAGTTCACATTTGTAGGTGGATCATCAGTGTTAGAGCTAAAATTAGCATGTTTAAAGTGATTTTCATGCTTCCAGGGGCCCTAAACACAAGATTTATGGAATGGTTAAAAGTGCATGAAAATGGCCAATTTACTCACTCAGTTCTCAAAAAGGGTTTCTTCACCCCGGGAAGTTAATTAAATACCATTTGGAGGCATTTAATGTTCGAGCCAAAACGGCTGATTTTCGAAAAAAAGAGATAACACCCCCCCATTACGTCATGCTTCAGAAATGTGGAAAATGGTCCGTTTTCAAATGGTTTATTTTTGAACGTCAGTTCACATTTGTAGGTGGATCATCAGTGTTAGAGCTAAAATTAGCATGTTTAAAGTGATTTTCATGCTTCCAGGGGCTCGGGAAGTGAATTAAATACTATTTGGAGGCATTTAATGTTCAAGCAAAAACAGCTGATTTTTGACAAAAGAGATAACACCCCCCATTACGTCATGCTTCAGAAATGTGGAAAATGGTCCGTTTTCAAATGTTTTATTTTTGAACGTCAGTTCACATTTGTAGGTGGATCATCAGTGTTAGAGCTAAAATTAGCATGTTTAAAGTGATTTTCATGCTTCCAGGGGCCCTAAACACAAGATTTATGGAATGGTTAAAAGTGCATGAAAATTGCCAATTTACTCACTCTGAGTTCTCAAAAAGGGTTTCTTTACCCCGGGAAGTTAATTAAATACCATTTGGAGGCATTTAATGTTCGAGCCAAAACGGCTGATTTTCGACAAAAGAGATAACACCCCCCCATTACGTCATGCTTCAGAAATGTGGAAAATGGTCCGTTTTCAAATGTTTTATTTTTGAACGTCAGTTCACATTTGTAGGTGGATCATCAGTGTTAGAGCTAAAATTAGCATGTTTAAAGTGATTTTCATGCTTCCAGGGGCCCTAAACACAAGATTTATGGAATGGTTAAAAGTGCATGAAAATGGCCAATTTACTCACTCTGAGTTCTCAAAAAGGGTTTCTTCACCCCGGGAAGTTAATTAAATACCATTTGGAGGCATTTAATGTTCGAGCCAAAACGGCTGATTTTCGACAAAAGAGATAACACCCCCCCCATTACGTCATGCTTCAGAAATGTGGAAAATGGTCCGTTTTCAAATGTTTTATTTTTGAACGTCAGTTCACATTTGTAGGTGGATCATCAGTGTTAGAGCTAAAATTAGCATGTTTAAAGTGATTTTCATGCTTCCAGGGTCCCTAAACACAATATTTATGGAATGGTTAAAAGTGCATGAAAATGGCCAATTTACTCACTCTGAGTTTTCAAAAAGGGTTTCTTTACCCCGGGAAGTTAATTAAATACCATTTGGAGGCATTTGATGTTTGAGCCAAAACGGCTGATTTTCGACAAAAGAGATAACACCCCCCCATTACGTCATGCTTCAGAAATGTGGAAAATGGTCCGTTTTCAAATGTTTTATTTTTGAATGTCAGTTCACATTTGTAGGTGGATCATCAGTGTTAGAGCTAAAATTAGCATGTTTAAAGTGATTTTCATGCTTCCAGGGGCCCTAAACACAATATTTATGGAATGGTTAAAAGTGCATGAAAATGGCCAATTTACTCACTCTGAGTTCTCAAAAAAGGTTTCTTCATCCCGGGAAGTTAATTAAATACCATTTGGAGGGATTTAATGTTCGAGCTAAAACGGCTGATTTTTGACAAAAGAGATAACACCCCCCCATTACGTCATGCTTCAGAAATGTGGAAAATGGTCCGTTTTCAAATGTTTTATTTTTGATCGTCAGTTCACATTTGTAGGTGGATCATCAGTGTTAGAGCTAAAATTAGCATGTTTAAAGTGATTTTCATGCTTCCAGGGGCTCGGGAAGTTAATTAAATACCATTTGGAGGCATTTAATGTTCGAGCAAAAACGGCTGATTTTCGACAAAAGAGATAACACCCCCCCATTACGTCATGCTTCAGAAATGTGGAAAATGGTCCGTTTTCAAAAGTTTTATTTTTGAACGTCAGTTCACATTTGTAGGTGGATCATCAGTGTTAGAGCTAAAATTAGCATGTTTAAAGTGATTTTCATGCTTCCAGGGGCCCTAAACACAAGATTTATGGAATGGTTAAAAGTGCATGAAAATGGCCAATTTACTTACTCTGAGTTCTCAAAAAAGGTTTCTTCATCCCGGGAAGTTAATTAAATACCATTTGGAGGCATTTAATGTTCGAGCTAAAACGGATGATTTTCGACAAAAGAGATAACACCCCCCTATTACGTCATGCTTCAGAAATGTGGAAAATGGTCAGTTTTCAAATGTTTTATTTTTGAACGTCAGTTCACATTTGTAGGTGGATCATCAGTGTTAGAGATAAAATTAGCATGTTTAAAGTGATTTTCATGCTTCCAGGGGCCCTAAACACAAGATTTATGGAATGGTTAAAAGTGCATGAAAATGGCCAATTTACTCACTCTGAGTTCTCAAAAAGGGTTTCTTCACCCCGGGAAGTTAATTAAATACCATTTGGAGGCATTTAATGTTCGAGCCAAAACGGCTGATTTTCGAAAAAAAGAGATAACACCCCCCCATTACGTCATGCTTCAGAAATGTGGAAAATGGTCCGTTTTCAAATGGTTTATTTTTGAACGTCAGTTCACATTTGTAGGTGGATCATCAGTGTTAGAGCTAAAATTAGCATGTTTAAAGAGATTTTCATGCTTCCAGGGGCTCGGGAAGTGAATTAAATACTATTTGGAGGCATTTAATGTTCAAGCAAAAACAGCTGATTTTTGACAAAAGAGATAACACCCCCCATTACGTCATGCTTCAGAAATGTGGAAAATGGTCCGTTTTCAAATGTTTTATTTTTGAACGTCAGTTCACATTTGTAGGTGGATCATCAGTGTTAGAGCTAAAATTAGCATGTTTAAAGTGATTTTCATGCTTCCAGGGGCCCTAAACACAAGATTTATGGAATGGTTAAAAGTGCATGAAAATTGCCAATTTACTCACTCTGAGTTCTCAAAAAGGGTTTCTTTACCCCGGGAAGTTAATTAAATACCATTTGGAGGCATTTAATGTTCGAGCCAAAACGGCTGATTTTCGACAAAAGAGATAACACCCCCCCATTACGTCATGCTTCAGAAATGTGGAAAATGGTCCGTTTTCAAATGTTTTATTTTTGAACGTCAGTTCACATTTGTAGGTGGATCATCAGTGTTAGAGCTAAAATTAGCATGTTTAAAGTGATTTTCATGCTTCCAGGGGCCCTAAACACAAGATTTATGGAATGGTTAAAAGTGCATGAAAATGGCCAATTTACTCACTCTGAGTTCTCAAAAAGGGTTTCTTCACCCCGGGAAGTTAATTAAATACCATTTGGAGGCATTTAATGTTCGAGCCAAAACGGCTGATTTTCGACAAAAGAGATAACACCCCCCCCATTACGTCATGCTTCAGAAATGTGGAAAATGGTCCGTTTTCAAATGTTTTATTTTTGAACGTCAGTTCACATTTGTAGGTGGATCATCAGTGTTAGAGCTAAAATTAGCATGTTTAAAGTGATTTTCATGCTTCCAGGGTCCCTAAACACAATATTTATGGAATGGTTAAAAGTGCATGAAAATGGCCAATTTACTCACTCTGAGTTTTCAAAAAGGGTTTCTTTACCCCGGGAAGTTAATTAAATACCATTTGGAGGCATTTGATGTTTGAGCCAAAACGGCTGATTTTCGACAAAAGAGATAACACCCCCCCATTACGTCATGCTTCAGAAATGTGGAAAATGGTCCGTTTTCAAATGTTTTATTTTTGAACGTCAGTTCACATTTGTAGGTGGATCATCAGTGTTAGAGCTAAAATTAGCATGTTTAAAGTGATTTTCATGCTTCCAGGGGCCCTAAACACAAGATTTATGGAATGGTTAAAAGTGCATGAAAATGGCCAATTTACTCACTCTGAGTTCTCAAAAAGGGTTTCTTCACCCCGGGAAGTTAATTAAATACCATTTGGAGGCATTTAATGTTCGAGCCAAAACGGCTGTTTTTCGACAAAAGAGATAACACCCCCCCATTACGTCATGCTTCAGAAATGTGGAAAATGGTCCGTTTTCAAATGTTTTATTTTTGAACGTCAGTTCACATTTGTAGGTGGATCATCAGTGTTAGAGCTAAAATTAGCATGTTTAAAGTGATTTTCATGCTTCCAGGGGCTCGGGAAGTGAATTAAATACTATTTGGAGGCATTTAATGTTCAAGCAAAAACAGCTGATTTTTGACAAAAGAGATAACACCCCCCCATTACGTCATGCTTCAGAAATGTGGAAAATGGTCCGTTTTCAAATGTTTTATTTTTGAACGTCAGTTCACATTTGTAGGTGGATCATGAGTGTTAGAGCTAAAATTAGCATGTTTAAAGTGATTTTCATGCTTCCAGGGGTTCGGGAAGTGAATTAAATACTATTTGGAGGCATTTAATGTTCAAGCAAAAACAGCTGATTTTTGACAAAAGAGATAACACCCCCCATTACGTCATGCTTCAGAAATGTGGAAAATGGTCCGTTTTCAAATGTTTTATTTTTGAACATCAGTTCACATTTGTAGGTGGATCATCAGTGTTAGAGCTAAAATTAGCATGTTTAAAGTGATTTTCATGCTTCCAGGGGCCCTAAACACAAGATTTATGGAATGGTTAAAAGTGCATGAAAATGGCCAATTTACTCACTCTGAGTTCTCAAAAAGGGTTTCTTCACCCCGGGAAGTTAATTAAATACCATTTGGAGGCATTTAATGTTCGAGCCAAAACCGCTGATTTTCGACAAAAGAGATAACACCCCCCCATTACGTCATGCTTCAGAAATGTGGAAAATGGTCCGTTTTCAAATGTTTTATTTTTGAACGTCAGTTCACATTTGTAGGTGGATCATCAGAGTTAGAGCTAAAATTAGCATGTTTAAAGTGATTTTCATGCTTCCAGGGGCTCGGGAAGTGAATTAAATACTATTTGGAGGCATTTAATGTTCAAGCAAAAACAGCTGATTTTTGACAAAAGAGATAACACCCCCCCCCATTACGTCATGCTTCAGAAATGTGGAAAATGGTCCGTTTTCAAATGTTTTATTTTTGAACGTCAGTTCACATTTGTAGGTGGATCATCAGTGTTAGAGCTAAAATTAGCATGTTTAAAGTGATTTTCATGCTTCCAGGGGCTCTAAACACAAGATTTATGGAATGGTTAAAAGTGCATGAAAATGGCCAATTTACTCACTCTGAGTTCTCAAAAAGGGTTTCTTCACCCCGGGAAGTTAATTAAATTCCATTTGGAGGCATTTAATGTTCGAGCCAAAACGGCTGATTTTCGACAAAAGAGATAACACCCCCCCATTACGTCATGCTTCAGAAATGTGGAAAATGGTCCGTTTTCAAATGTTTTATTTTTGAACGTCAGTTCACATTTGTAGGTGGATCATCAGTGTTAGAGCTAAAATTAGCATGTTTAAAGTGATTTTCATGCTTCCAGGGGCTCGGGAAGTGAATTAAATACTATTTGGAGGCATTTAATGTTCAAGCAAAAACAGCTGATTTTTGACAAAAGAGATAACACCCCCCCATTACGTCATGCTTCAGAAATGTGGAAAATGGTCCGTTTTCAAATGTTTTATTTTTGAACGTCAGTTCACATTTGTAGGATGATCATGAGTGTTAGAGCTAAAATTAGCATGTTTAAAGTGATTTTCATGCTTCCAGGGGTTCGGGAAGTGAATTAAATACTATTTGGAGGCATGTAATGTTCAAGCAAAAACAGCTGATTTTTGACAAAAGAGATAACACCCCCCATTACGTCATGCTTCAGAAATGTGGAAAATGGTCCGTTTTCAAATGTTTTATTTTTGAACATCAGTTCACATTTGTAGGTGGATCATCAGTGTTAGAGCTAAAATTAGCATGTTTAAAGTGATTTTCATGCTTCCAGGGGCCCTAAACACAAGATTTATGGAATGGTTAAAAGTGCATGAAAATGGCCAATTTACTCACTCTGAGTTCTCAAAAAGGGTTTCTTCACCCCGGGAAGTTAATTAAATACCATTTGGATGCATTTAATGTTCGAGCCAAAACGGCTGATTTTCGACAAAAGAGATAACACCCCCCCATTACGTCATGCTTCAGAAATGTGGAAAATGGTCCGTTTTCAAATGTTTTATTTTTGAACGTCAGTTCACATTTGTAGGTGGATCATCAGTGTTAGAGCTAAAATTAGCATGTTTAAAGTGATTTTCATGCTTCCAGGGGCTCGGGAAGTTAATTAAATACTTTTTGGAGGCATTTAATGTTCAAGCAAAAACAGCTGATTTTTGACAAAAGAGATAACACCCCCCCATTACGTCATGCTTCAGAAATGTGGAAAATGGTCCGTTTTCAAATGTTTTATTTTTGAACGTCAGTTCACATTTGTAGGTGGATCATCAGTGTTAGAGCTAAAATTAGCATGTTTAAAGTGATTTTCATGCTTCCAGGGGCTCGGGAAGTGAATTAAATACTATTTGGAGGCATTTAATGTTCAAGCAAAAACAGCTGATTTTTGACAAAAGAGATAACACCCCCCCATTACGTCATGCTTCAGAAATGTGGAAAATGGTCCGTTTTCAAATGTTTTATTTTTGAACGTCAGTTCACATTTGTAGGCGGATCATCAGTGTTAGAGCTAAAATTAGCATGTTTAAAGTGATTTTCATGCTTCCAGGGGCCCTAAACACAAGATTTATGGAATGGTTAAAAGTGCATGAAAATGGCCAATTTACTCACTCTGAGGTTTTCAAAAAGGGTTTCTTTACCCCGGGAAGTTAATTAAATACCATTTGGAGGCATTTAATGTTCGAGCCAAAACGGCTGATTTTCGACAAAAGAGATAACACCCCCCCATTACGTCATGCTTCAGAAATGTGGAAAATGGGCCGTTTTCAAATGTTTTATTTTTGAACGTCAGTTCACGTTTGTAGGTGGATCATCAGTGTTAGAGCTAAAATTAGCATGTTTAAAGTGATTTTCATGCTTTCAGGGGCTCGAGAAGTTAATTAAATACCATTTGGAGGCATTTAATGTTCGAGCAAAAACGGCTGATTTTCGACAAAAGAGATAACACCCCCCCATTACGCCATGCTTCAGAAATGTGGAAAATGGTTCGTTTTCAAATGTTTTATTTTTGAACGTCAGTTCACATTTGTAGGTGGATCATCAGTGTTAGAGCTAAAATTAGCATGTTTAAAGTGATTTTCATGCTTCCAGGGGCCCTAAACACAAGATTTATGGAATGGTTAAAAGTGCATGAAAATGGCCAATTTACTCACTCTGAGTTCTCAAAAAGGGTTTCTTCACCCCGGGAAGTTAATTAAATACCATTTGGAGGCATTTAATGTTCGAGCAAAAACGGCTGATTTTCGACAAAAGAGATAACACTCCCCCATTACGTCATGCTTCAGAAATGTGGAAAATGGTCCGTTTTCAAATGTTTTATTTTTGAACGTCAGTTCACGTTTGTAGGTGGATCATCAGTGTTAGAGCTAAAATTAGCATGTTTAAAGTGATTTTCATGCTTTCAGGGGCCCTAATCACAAGATTTATGAAATGGTTAAAAGTGCATGAAAATGGCCAATTTACTCACTCTGAGTTCTCAAAAAAGGTTTCTTCACCCCGGGAAGTTAATTAAATACAATTTGGAGGCATTTAATGTTCGAGCAAAAACGGCTGATTTTCGACAAGAGAGATAACACCCCCCCATTACGTCATGCTTCAGAAATGTGGAAAATAGTCCGTTTTCAAATGTTTTATTTTTGAACGTCAGTTCACATTTGTAGGTGGATCATCAGTGTTAGAGCTAAAATTAGCATGTTTAAAGTGATTTTCATGCTTCCAGGGGCCCTAAACACAAGATTTATGGAATGGTTAAAAGTGCATGAAAATGGCCAATTTACTTACTCTGAGTTCTCAAAAAAGGTTTCTTCATCCCGGGAAGTTAATTAAATACCATTTGGAGGCATTTAATATTCGAGCTAAAACGGATGATTTTCGACAAAAGAGATAACACCCCCCTATTACGTCATGCTTCAGAAATGTGGAAAATGGTCCGTTTTCAAATGTTTTATTTTTGAACGTCAGTTCACATTTGTAGGTGGATCATCAGTGTTAGAGCTAAAATTAGCATGTTTAAAGTGATTTTCATGCTTCCAGGGGCCCTAAACACAAGATTTATGGAATGGTTAAAAGTGCATGAAAATGGCCAATTTACTCACTCTGAGGTTCTCAAAAAGGGTTTCTTCACCCCGGGAAGTTAATTAAATACCATTTGGAGGCATTTAATGTTCGAGCCAAAACGGCTGATTTTCGAAAAAAAGAGATAACACCCCCCCATTACGTCATGCTTCAGAAATGTGGAAAATGGTCCGTTTTCAAATGGTTTATTTTTGAACGTCAGTTCACATTTGTAGGTGGATCATCAGTGTCAGAGCTAAAATTAGCATGTTTAAAGTGATTTTCATGCTTCCAGGGGCTCGGGAAGTGAATTAAATACTATTTGGAGGCATTTAATGTTCAAGCAAAAACAGCTGATTTTTGACAAAAGAGATAACACCCCCCCATTACGTCATGCTTCAGAAATGTGGAAAATGGTCCGTTTTCAAATGTTTTATTTTTGAACGTCAGTTCACATTTGTAGGTGGATCATCAGTGTTAGAGCTAAAATTAGCATGTTTAAAGTGATTTTCATGCTTCCAGGGGCCCTAAACACAAGATTTATGGAATGGTTAAAAGTGCATGAAAATGGCAATTTACTCACTCTGAGTTCTCAAAAAGGGTTTCTTTACCCCGGGAAGTTAATTAAATACCATTTGGAGGCATTTAATGTTCGAGCCAAAACATCTGATTTTCGACAAAAGAGATAACACCCCCCCATTACGTCATGCTTCAGAAATGTGGAAAATGGGACGTTTTCAAATGTTTTATTTTTGAACGTCAGTTCACATTTGTAGGTGGATCATCAGTGTTAGAGCTAAAATTAGCATTTTTAAAGTGATTTTCATGCTTCCAGGGGCTCGGGAAGTGAATTAAATACTATTAGGAGGCATTTAATGTTCAAGCAAAAGCAGCTGATTTTTGACAAAAGAGATAACACCCCCCCATTACTTCATGCTTCAGAAATGTGGAAAATGGTAAGTTTTCAAATGTTTTATTTTTGAACGTCAGTTCACATTTGTAGGTGGATCATCAGTGTTAGAGCTAAAATTAGCATGTTTAAAGTGATTTTCATGCTTCCAGGGGCTCGGGAAGTGAATTAAATACTATTTGGAGGCATTTAATGTTCAAGCAAAAACAGCTGATTTTTGACAAAAGAGATAACACCCCCCCATTACGTCATGCTTCAGAAATGTGGAAAATGGTCCGTTTTCAAATGTTTTATTTTTGAACGTCAGTTCACATTTGTAGGTGGATCATCAGTGTTAGAGCTAAAATTAGCATGTTTAAAGTGATTTTCATGCTTCCAGGGGCCCTAAACACAAGATTTATGGAATGGTTAAAAGTGCATGAAAATGGCCAATTTACTCACTCTGAGTTTTCAAAAAGGGTTTCTTTACCCCGGGAAGTTAATTAAATAACATTTGGAGGCATTTAATGTTCGAGCCAAAACGGCTGATTTTCGACAAAAGAGATAACACCCCCCCCCATTACGTCATGCTTCAGAAATGTGGAAAATGGTCCGTTTTCAAATGTTTTATTTTGAACGTCAGTTCACATTTGTAGGTGGATCATCAGTGTTAGAGCTAAAATTAGCATGTTTAAAGTGATTTTCATGCTTCCAGGGGCTCGGGAAGTGAATTAAATACTATTTGGAGGCATTTAATGTTCAAGCAAAAACAGCTGATTTTTGACAAAAGAGATAACACCCCCCCATTACTTCATGCTTCAGAAATGTGGAAAATGGTCCGTTTTCAAATGTTTTATTTTTGAACGTCAGTTCACATTTGTAGGTGGATCATCAGTGTTAGAGCTAAAATTAGCATGTTTAAAGTGATTTTCATGCTTCCAGGGGCCCTAAACACAAGATTTATGGAATGGTTAAAAGTGCATGAAAATGGCCAATTTACTCACTCTGAGTTCTCAAAAAGGGTTTCTTCACCCCGGGAAGTTAATTAAATACCATTTGCAGGCATTTAATGTTCGAGCCAAAACGGCGGATTTTCGACAAAAGAGATAACACCCCCCCATTACGTCATGCTTCAGAAATGTGGAAAATGGTCCGTTTTCAAATGTTTTATTTTTGAACGTCAGTTCACATTTGTAGGTGGATCATCAGTGTTAGAGCTAAAATTAGCATGTTTAAAGTGATTTTCATGCTTCCAGGGGTTCGGGAAGTGAATTAAATACTATTTGGAGGCATTTAATGTTCAAGCAAAAACAGCTGATTTTTGACAAAAGAGATAACACCCCCCCCCATTACGTCATGCTTCAGAAATGTGGAAAATGGTCCGTTTTCAAATGTTTTATTTTTGAACGTCAGTTCACATTTGTAGGTGAATCATCAGTGTTAGAGCTAAAATTAGCATGTTTAAAGTGATTTTCATGCTTCCAGGGGCCCTAAACACAAGATTTAAGGAATGGTTAAAAGTGCATGAAAATGGCCACTTTACTCACTCTGAGTTCTCAAAAAGGGTTTCTTCACCCCGGGAAGTTAATTAAATACCATTTGGAGGCATTTAATGTTCGAGCCAAAACGGCTGATTTTCGACAAAAGAGATAACACCCCCCCATTACGTCATGCTTCAGAAATGTGGAAAATGGTCCGTTTTCAAATGTTTTATTTTTGAACGTCAGTTCACATTTGTAGGTGGATCATCAGTGTTAGAGCTAAAATTAGCATGTTTAAAGTGATTTTCATGCTTCCAGGGGCTCGGGAAGTGAATTAAATACTATTTGGAGGCATTTAATGTTCAAGCAAAAACAGCTGATTTTTGACAAAAGAGATAACACCCCCCCATTACTTCATGCTTCAGAAATGTGGAAAATGGTCCGTTTTCAAATGTTTTATTTTTGAACGTCAGTTCACATTTGTAGGTGGATCATCAGTGTTAGAGCTAAAATTAGCATGTTTAAAGTGATTTTCATGCTTCCAGGGGCCCTAAACACAAGATTTATGGAATGGTTAAAAGTGCATGAAAATGGCCAATTTACTCACTCTGAGTTCTCAAAAAGGGTTTCTTCACCCCGGGAAGTTAATTAAATACCATTTGCAGGCATTTAATGTTCGAGCCAAAACGGCGGATTTTCGACAAAAGAGATAACACCCCCCCATTACGTCATGCTTCAGAAATGTGGAAAATGGTCCGTTTTCAAATGTTTTATTTTTGAACGTCAGTTCACATTTGTAGGTGGATCATCAGTGTTAGAGCTAAAATTAGCATGTTTAAAGTGATTTTCATGCTTCCAGGGGTTCGGGAAGAGAATTAAATACTATTTGGAGGCATTTAATGTTCAAGCAAAAATAGCTGATTTTTGACAAAAGAGATAACACCCCCCCCATTACGTCATGCTTCAGAAATGTGGAAAATGGTCCGTTTTCAAATGTTTTATTTTTGAACGTCAGTTCACATTTGTAGGTGAATCATCAGTGTTAGAGCTAAAATTAGCATGTTTAAAGTGATTTTCATGCTTCCAGGGGCCCTAAACACAAGATTTAAGGAATGGTTAAAAGTGCATGAAAATGGCCACTTTACTCACTCTGAGTTCTCAAAAAGGGTTTCTTCACCCCGGGAAGTTAATTAAATACCATTTGGAGGCATTTAATGTTCGAGCCAAAACGGCTGATTTTCGACAAAAGAGATAACACCCCCCCATTACGTCATGCTTCAGAAATGTGGAAAATGGTCCGTTTTCAAATGTTTTATTTTTGAACGTCAGTTCACATTTGTAGGTGGATCATCAGTGTTAGAGCTAAAATTAGCATGTTTAAAGTGATTTTCATGCTTCCAGGGGCTCGGGAAGTGAATTAAATACTATTTGGAGGCATTTAATGTTCAAGCAAAAACAGCTGATTTTTGACAAAAGAGATAACACCCCCCCATTACTTCATGCTTCAGAAATGTGGAAAATGGTCCGTTTTCAAATGTTTTATTTTTGAACGTCAGTTCACATTTGTAGGTGGATCATCAGTGTTAGAGCTAAAATTAGCATGTTTAAAGTGATTTTCATGCTTCCAGGGGCCCTAAACACAAGATTTATGGAATGGTTAAAAGTGCATGAAAATGGCCAATTTACTCACTCTGAGTTCTCAAAAAGGGTTTCTTCACCCCGGGAAGTTAATTAAATACCATTTGCAGGCATTTAATGTTCGAGCCAAAACGGCGGATTTTCGACAAAAGAGATAACACCCCCCCCATTACGTCATGCTTCAGAAATGTGGAAAATGGTCCGTTTTCAAATGTTTTATTTTTGAACGTCAGTTCACGTTTGTAGGTGGATCATCAGTGTTAGAGCTAAAATTTGCATGTTTAAAGTGATTTTCATGCTTTCAGGGGCTCGGGAAGTTAATTAAATACCATTTGGAGGCATTTAATGTTTGAGCAAAAACGGCTGATTTTCGACAAAAGAGATAACACCCCCCCATTACGCCATGCTTCAGAAATGTGGAAAATGGTTCGTTTTCAAATGTTTTATTTTTGAACGTCAGTTCACATTTGTAGGTGGATCAACAGTGTTAGAGCTAAAATTAGCATGTTTAAAGTGATTTTCATGCTTCCAGGGGCCCTAAACACAAGATTTATGGAATGGTTAAAAGTCCATGAAAATGGCCAATTTACTCACTCTGAGTTCTCAAAAAGGGTTTCTTCACCCCGGGAAGTTAATTAAATACCATTTGGAGGCATTTAATGTTCGAGCCAAAACGGCTGATTTTCGAAAAAAGAGATAACACCCCCCCATTACGTCATGCTTCAGAAATGTGGAAAATGGTCCGTTTTCAAATGTTTTATTTTTGAACGTCAGTTCACATTTGTAGGTGGATCATCAGTGTTAGAGCTAAAATTAGCTTGTTTAAAGTGATTTTCATGCTCCCAGGGGCTCGGGAAGTGAATTAAATACTATTTGGAGGCATTTAATGTTCAAGCAAAAACAGCTGATTTTTGACAAAAGAGATAACACCCCCCCATTACTTCATGCTTCAGAAATGTGGAAAATGGTCCGTTTTCAAATGTTTTATTTTTGAACGTCAGTTCACATTTGTAGGTGGATCATCAGTGTTAGAGCTAAAATTAGCATGTTTAAAGTGATTTTCATGCTTCCAGGGGCCCTAAACACAAGATTTATGGAATGGTTAAAAGTGCATGAAAATGGCCAATTTACTCACTCTGAGTTCTCATAAAGGGTTTCTTCACCCCGGGAAGTTAATTAAATACCATTTGGAGGCATTTAATGTTCGAGCCAAAACGGCGGATTTTCGACAAAAGAGATAACACCCCCCCATTACGTCATGCTTCAGAAATGTGGAAAATGGTCCGTTTTCAAATGTTTTATTTTTGAACGTCAGTTCACATTTGTAGGTGGATCATCAGTGTTAGAGCTAACATTAGCATGTTTAAAGTGATTTTCATGCTTCCAGGGGTTCGGGAAGTGAATTAAATACTATTTGGAGGCATTTAATGTTCAAGCAAAAACAGCTGATTTTTGACAAAAGAGATAACACCCCCCCATTACGTCATGCTTCAGAAATGTGGAAAATGGTCCGTTTTCAAATGTTTTATTTTTGAACGTCAGTTCACATTTGTAGGTGGATCATCAGTGTTAGAGCTAAAATTAGCATGTTTAAAGTGATTTTCATGCCTCCAGGGGCCCTAAACACAAGATTTATGGAATGGTTAAAAGTGCATGAAAATGGCCAATTTACTCACTCTGGGTTCTCAAAAAGGGTTTCTTCACCCCGGGAAGTTAATTAAATACCATTTGGAGGCATTTAATGTTCGAGACAAAACGGCTGATTTTCGACAAAAGAGATAACACCCCCCCATTATGTCATGCTTCAGAAATGTGGAAAATGGTCCGTTTTCAAATGTTTTATTTTTGAACGTCAGTTCACATTTGTAGGTGGATCATCAGTGTTAGAGCTAAAATTAGCATGTTTAAAGTGACTTTCATGCTTCCAGGGGCTCGGGAAGTGAATTAAATACTATTTGGAGGCATTTAATGTTCAAGCAAAAACAGCTGATTTTTGACAAAAGAGATAACACCCCCCATTACTTCATGCTTCAGAAATGTGGAAAATGGTCCGTTTTCAAATGTTTTATTTTTGAACGTCAGTTCACATTTGTAGGTGGATAATCAGAGTTAGAGCTAAAATTAGCATGTTTAAAGTGATTTTCATGCTTCCAGGGGCCCTAAACACAAGATTTATGGAATGGTTAAAAGTGCATGAAAATGGCCAATTTACTCACTCTGAGTTCTCAAAAAGGGTTTCTTCACCCCGGGAAGTTAATTAAATACCATTTGGAGGCATTTAATGTTCGAGCAAAAACGGCTGATTTTCGTCAAAAGAGATAACACCCCCCCATTACGTCATGCTTCAGAAATGTGGAAAATGGTCCGTTTTCAAATGTTTTATTTTTGAACGTCAGTTCACATTTGTAGGTGGATCAACAGTGTTAGAGCTGAAATTAGCATGTTCAAAGTGATTTTCATGCTTCCAGGGGCTCGGGAAGTTAATTAAATACCATTTGGAGGCATTTAATGTTCGAGCAAAAACGGCTGATTTTCGACAAAAGAGATAACACCCCCCCATTACGTCATGCTTCAGAAATGTGGAAAATGGTCCGTTTTCAAATGTTTTATTTTTGAATGTCAGTTCACATTTGTAGGTGGATCATCAGTGTTAGAGCTAAAATTAGCATGTTTAAAGTGATTTTCATGCTTCCAGGGGCCCTAAACACAAGATTTATGGAATGGTTAAAAGTGCATGAAAATGGCCAATTTACTGACTCTGAGTTCTCAAAAAAGGTTTCTTCATCCCGGGAAGTTAATTAAATACCATTTGGAGGCATTTAATGTTCAAGCTAAAACGGATGATTTTCGACAAAAGAGATAACACCCCCCATGCTTCAGAATTGTGGAAAATGGTCCGTTTTCAAATGTTTTATTTTTGAACGTCAGTTCACATTTGTAGGTGGATCATCAGTGTTAGAGCTAAAATTAGCATGTTTAAAGTGATTTTCATGCTTCCAGGGGCTCGGGAAGTGAATTAAATACTATTTGGAGGCATTTAATGTTCAAGCAAAAACAGCTGATTTTTGACAAAAGAGATAACACCCCCCATTACGTCATGCTTCAGAAATGTGGAAAATGGTCAGTTTTCAAATGTTTTATTTTTGAACGTCAGTTCACATTTGTAGGTGGATCATCAGTGTTAGAGCTAAAATTAGCATGTTAAAAGTCATTTTCATGCTTCCAGGGGCCCTAAACACAAGATTTATGGAATGGTTAAAAGTGCATGAAAATGGCCAATTTACTCACTCTGAGTTTTCAAAAAGGGTTTCTTTACCCCGGGAAGTTAATTAAATACCATTTGGAGGCATTTAATGTTCGAGCCAAAACGGCTGATTTTCGACAAAAGAGATAACACCCCCCCCATTACGTCATGCTTCAGAAATGTGGAAAATGGTCCGTTTTCAAATGTTTTATTTTTGAACGTCAGTTCACATTTGTAGGTGGATCATCAGTGTTAGAGCTAAAATTAGCATGTTTAAAGTGATTTTCATGCTTCCAGGGGCTCGGAAAGTGAATTAAATACTATTTGGAGGCATTTAATGTTCAAGCAAAAACAGCTGATTTTTGACAAAAGAGATAACACCCCCCCATTACGTCATGCTTCAGAAATGTGGAAAATGGTCCGTTTTCAAATGTTTTATTTTTGAACGTCAGTTCACATTTGTAGGTGGATCATCAGTGTTAGAGCTAAAATTAGCATGTTTAAAGTGATTTTCATGCTTCCGGGGGCCTAAAACACAAGATTTATGGAATGGTTAAAAGTGCATGAAAATGGCCAATTTACTCACTCTGAGTTCTCAAAAAGGGTTTCTTCACCCCGGGAAGTTAATTAAATACCATTTGGAGGCATTTAATGTTCGAGCCAAAACGGCTGATTTTCGACAAAAGAGATAACACCCCCCCATTACGTCATGCTTCAGAAATGTGGAAAATGGTCCGTTTTCAAATGTTTTATTTTTGAACGTCAGTTCACATTTGTAGGTGGATCATCAGTGTTAGAGCTAAAATTAGCATGTTTAAAGTGATTCTCATGCTTCCAGGGGCTCGGGAAGTTAATTAAATACCATTTGGAGGCATTTAATGTTCGAGCAAAAACGGCTGATTTTCGACAAAAGAGATAACACCCCCCCCCATTACGTCATGCTTCAGAAATGTGGAAAATGGTCCGTTTTCAAATGTTTTATTTTTGAACGTCAGTTCACATTTGTAGGTGGATCATCAGTGTTAGAGCTAAAATTAGCATGTTTAAAGTGATTTTCATGCTTCCAGGGGCCCTAAACACAAGATTTATGGAATGGTTAAAAGTGCATGAAAATGGCCAATTTACTCACTCTGAGTTCTCAAAAAAGGTTTCTTCATCTCGGGAAGTTCATTAAATACCATTTGGAGGCATTTAATGTTCGAGCTAAAATGGATGATTTTCGACAAAAGAGATAACACCCCCTATTACGTCATGCTTTAGAAATGTGGAAAACGGTCCGTTTTCAAATGTTTTATTTTTGAACGTCAGTTCACATTTGTAGGTGGATCATCAGTGTTAGAGCTAAAATTAGCATGTTTAAAGTGATTTTCATGCTTCCAGGGGCTCGGGAAGTGAATTAAATACTATTTGGAGGCATTTAATGTTCAAGCAAAAACAGCTGATTTTTGACAAAAGAGATAACACCCCCCCATTACTTCATGCTTCAGAAATGTGGAAAATGGTCCGTTTTCAAATGTTTTATTTTTGAACGTCAGTTCACATTTGTAGGTGGATCATCAGTGTTAGAGCTAAAATTAGCATGTTTAAAGTGATTTTCATGCTTCCAGGGGCTCGGGAAGTGAATTAAATACTATTTGGAGGCATTTAATGTTCAAGCAAAAACAGCTGATTTTTGACAAAAGAGATAACACCCCCCCATTACTTCATGCTTCAGAAATGTGGAAAATGGTCCGTTTTCAAATGTTTTATTTTTGAACGTCAGTTCACATTTGTAGGTGGATCATCAGTGTTAGAGCTAAAATTAGCATGTTTAAAGTGATTTTCATGCTTCCAGGGGCCCTAAACACAAGATTTATGGAATGGTTAAAAGTGCATGAAAATGGCCAATTTACTCACTCTGAGTTCTCAAAAAGGGTTTCTTCACCCCGGGAAGTTAATTAAATACCATTTGCAGGCATTTAATGTTCGAGCCAAAACGGCGGATTTTCGACAAAAGAGATAACACCCCCCCCCATTACGTCATGCTTTAGAAATGTGGAAAATGGTCCGTTTTCAAATGTTTTATTTTTGAACGTCAGTTCACATTTGTAGGTGGATCATCAGTGTTAGAGCTAAAATTAGCATGTTTAAAGTGATTTTCATGCTTCCAGGGGTTCGGGAAGTGAATTAAATACTATTTGGAGGCATTTAATGTTCAAGCAAAAACAGCTGATTTTTGACAAAAGAGATAACACCCCCCCCATTACGTCATGCTTCAGAAATGTGGAAAATGGTCCGTTTTCAAATGTTTTATTTTTGAACGTCAGTTCACATTTGTAGGTGAATCATCAGTGTTAGAGCTAAAATTACCATGTTTAAAGTGATTTTCATGCTTCCAGGGGCCCTAAACACAAGATTTAAGGAATGGTTAAAAGTGCATGAAAATGGCCACTTTACTCACTCTGAGTTCTCAAAAAGGGTTTCTTCACCCCGGGAAGTTAATTAAATACCATTTGGAGGCATTTAATGTTCGAGCCAAAACGGCTGATTTTCGACAAAAGAGATAACACCCCCCCATTACGTCATGCTTCAGAAATGTGGAAAATGGTCCGTTTTCAAATGTTTTATTTTTGAACGTCAGTTCACGTTTGTAGGTGGATCATCAGTGTTAGAGCTAAAATTAGCATGTTTAAAGTGATTTTCATGCTTTCAGGGGCTCGGGAAGTTAATTAAATACCATTTGGAGGCATTTAATGTTCGAGCAAAAACGGCTGATTTTCGACAAAAGAGATAACACCCCCCCATTACGCCATGCTTCAGAAATGTGGAAAATGGTTCGTTTTCAAATGTTTTATTTTTGAACGTCAGTTCACATTTGTAGGTGGATCAACAGTGTTAGAGCTAAAATTAGCATGTTTAAAGTGATTTTCATGCTCCCAGGGGCTTGGGAAGTGAATTAAATACTATTTGGAGGCATTTAATGTTCAAGCAAAAACAGCTGATTTTTGACAAAAGAGATAACACCCCCCCATTACTTCATGCTTCAGAAATGTGGAAAATGGTCCGTTTTCAAATGTTTTATTTTTGAACGTCAGTTCACATTTGTAGGTGGATCATCAGTGTTAGAGCTAAAATTAGCATGTTTAAAGTGATTTTCATGCTTCCAGGGGCTCGGGAAGTGAATTAAATACTATTTGGAGGCATTTAATGTTCAAGCAAAAACAGCTGATTTTTGACAAAAGAGATAACACCCCCCCATTACTTCATGCTTCAGAAATGTGGAAAATGGTCCGTTTTCAAATGTTTTATTTTTGAACGTCAGTTCACATTTGTAGGTGGATCATCAGTGTTAGAGCTAAAATTAGCATGTTTAAAGTGATTTTCATGCTTCCAGGGGCCCTAAACACAAGATTTATGGAATGGTTAAAAGTGCATGAAAATGGCCAATTTACTCACTCTGAGTTCTCAAAAAGGGTTTCTTCACCCCGGGAAGTTAATTAAATACCATTTGCAGGCATTTAATGTTCGAGCCAAAACGGCGGATTTTCGACAAAAGAGATAACACCCCCCCCATTACGTCATGCTTTAGAAATGTGGAAAATGGTCCGTTTTCAAATGTTTTATTTTTGAACGTCAGTTCACATTTGTAGGTGAATCATCAGTGTTAGAGCTAAAATTAGCATGTTTAAAGTGATTTTCATGCTTCCAGGGGCCCTAAACACAAGATTTATGGAATGGTTAAAAGTGCATGAAAATGGCCAATTTACTCACTCTGGGTTCTCAAAAAGGGTTTCTTCACCCCGGGAAGTTAATTAAATACCATTTGGAGGCATTTAATGTTCGAGACAAAACGGCTGATTTTCGACAAAAGAGATAACACCCCCCCATTATGTCATGCTTCAGAAATGTGGAAAATGGTCCGTTTTCAAATGTTTTATTTTTGAACGTCAGTTCACATTTGTAGGTGGATCATCAGTGTTAGAGCTAAAATTAGCATGTTTAAAGTGATTTTCATGCTTCCAGGGGCTCGGGAAGTGAATTAAATACTATTTGGAGGCATTTAATGTTCGAGCCAAAACGGCTGATTTTCGACAAAAGAGATAACACCCTCCCATTACGTCATGCTTCAGAAATGTGGAAAATGGTCCGTTTTCAAATGTTTTATTTTTGAACGTCAGTTCACATTTGTAGGTGGATCATCAGTGTTAGAGCTAAAATTAGCATGTTTAAAGTGATTTTCATGCTTCCAGGGGCTCTAAACACAAGATTTATGGAATGGTTAAAAGTGCATGAAAATGGCCAATTTACTCACTCTGAGTTCTCAAAAAGGGTTTCTTCACCCCGGGAAGTTAATTAAATACCATTTGGATGCATTTAATGTTCGAGCCAAAACGGCTGATTTTCGACAAAAGAGATCACACCCCCCCATTACGTCATGCTTCAGAAATGTGGAAAATGGTCCGTTTTCAAATGTTTTATTTTTGAACGTCAGTTCACATTTGTAGGTGGATCATCAGTGTTAGAGCTAAAATTTGCATGTTTAAAGTGATTTTCATGCTTCCAGGGGCTCGGGAAGTGAATTAAATACTATTTGGAGGCATTTCATGTTCAAGCAAAAACAGCTGATTTTTGACAAAAGAGATAACACCCCCCCATTACGTCATGCTTCAGAAATGTGGAAAATGGTCCGTTTTCAAATGTTTTATTTTTGAACGTCAGTTCACATTTGTAGGTGGATCATGAGTGTTAGAGCTAAAATTAGCATGTTTAAAGTGATTTTCATGCTTCCAGGGGTTCGGGAAGTGAATTAAATACTATTTGGAGGCATTTAATGTTCAAGCAAAAACAGCTGATTTTTGACAAAAGAGATAACACCCCCCATTACGTCATGCTTCAGAAATGTGGAAAATGGTCCGTTTTCACATGTTTTATTTTTGAACATCAGTTCACATTTGTAGGTGGATCATCAGTGTTAGAGCTAAAATTAGCATGTTTAAAGTGATTTTCATGCTTCCAGGGGCCCTAAACACAAGATTTATGGAATGGTTAAAAGTGCATGAAAATGGCCAATTTACTCACTCTAAGTTCTCAAAAAGGGTTTCTTCACCCCGGGAAGTTAATTAAATACCATTTGGATGCATTTAATGTTCGAGCCAAAACGGCTGATTTTCGACAAAAGAGATAACACCCCCCCATTACGTCATGCTTCAGAAATGTGGAAAATGGTCCGTTTTCAAATGTTTTATTTTTGAACGTCAGTTCACATTTGTAGATGGATCATCAGTGTTAGAGCTAAAATTAGCATGTTTAAAGTGATTTTCATGCTTCCAGGGGCTCGGGAAGTGAATTAAATACTTTTTGGAGGCATTTAATGTTCAAGCAAAAACAGCTGATTTTTGACAAAAGAGATAACACCCCCCCATTACGTCATGCTTCAGAAATGTGGAAAATGGTCCGTTTTCAAATGTTTTATTTTTGAACGTCAGTTCACATTTGTAGGTGGATCATCAGTGTTAGAGCTAAAATTAGCATGTTTAAAGTGATTTTCATGCTTCCAGGGGCTCGGGAAGTGAATTAAATACTATTTGGAGGCATTTAATGTTCAAGCAAAAACAGCTGATTTTTGACAAAAGAGATAACACCCCCCCATTACGTCATGCTTCAGAAATGTGGAAAATGGTCCGTTTTCAAATGTTTTATTTTTGAACGTCAGTTCACATTTGTAGGTGGATCATCAGTGTTAGAGCTAAAATTAGCATGTTTAAAGTGATTTTCATGCTTCCAGGGGCCCTAAACACAAGATTTATGGAATGGTTAAAAGTGCATGAAAATGGCCAATTTACTCACTCTGAGTTTTCAAAAAGGGTTTCTTTACCCCGGGAAGTTAATTAAATACCATTTGGAGGCATTTAATGTTCGAGCCAAAACGGCTGATTTTCGACAAAAGAGATAACACCCCCCCATTACGTCATGCTTCAGAAATGTGGAAAATGGTCCGTTTTCAAATGTTTTATTTTTGAACGTCAGTTCACATTTGTAGGTGGATCATCAGTGTTAGAGCTAAAATTAGCATGTTTAATGTGATTTTCATGCTTCCAGGGGCTCGGAAAGTGAATTAAATACTATTTGGAGGCATTTAATGTTCAAGCAAAAACAGCTGATTTTTGACAAAAGAGATAACACCCCCCATTACGTCATGCTTCAGAAATGTGGAAAATGGTCCGTTTTCAAATGTTTTATTTTTGAACGTCAGTTCACATTTGTAGGTGGATCATCAGTGTTAGAGCTAAAATTAGCATGTTTAAAGCGATTTTCATGCTTCCAGGGGCTCTAAACACAAGATTTATGGAATGGTTAAAAGTGCATGAAAATGGCCAATTTACTCACTCTGAGTTCTCAAAAAGGGTTTCTTCACCCCGGGAAGTTAATTAAATACCATTTGGAGGCATTTAATGTTCGAGCAAAAACGGCTGATTTTCGTCAAAAGAGATAACACCCCCCCATTACGTCATGCTTCAGAAATGTGGAAAATGGTCCGTTTTCAAATGTTTTATTTTTGAACGTCAGTTCACATTTGTAGGTGGATCAACAGTGTTAGAGCTGAAATTAGCATGTTCAAAGTGATTTTCATGCTTCCAGGGGCTCGGGAAGTTAATTAAATACCATTTGGAGGCATTTAATGTTCGAGCAAAAACGGCTGATTTTCGACAAAAGAGATAACACCCCCCCATTACGTCATGCTTCAGAAATGTGGAAAATGGTCCGTTTTCAAATGTTTTATTTTTGAATGTCAGTTCACATTTGTAGGTGGATCATCAGTGTTAGAGCTAAAATTAGCATGTTTAAAGTGATTTTCATGCTTCCAGGGGCCCTAAACACAAGATTTATGGAATGGTTAAAGGTGCATGAAAATGGCCAATTTACTGACTCTGAGTTCTCAAAAAAGGTTTCTTCATCCCGGGAAGTTAATTAAATACCATTTGGAGGCATTTAATGTTCAAGCTAAAACGGATGATTTTCGACAAAAGAGATAACACCCCCCATGCTTCAGAATTGTTGAAAATGGTCCGTTTTCAAATGTTTTATTTTTGAACGTCAGTTCACATTTGTAGGTGGATCATCAGTGTTAGAGCTAAAATTAGCATGTTTAAAGTGATTTTCATGCTTCCAGGGGCTCGGGAAGTGAATTAAATACTATTTGGAGGCATTTAATGTTCAAGCAAAAACAGCTGATTTTTGACAAAAGAGATAACACCCCCCATTACGTCATGCTTCAGAAATGTGGAAAATGGTCAGTTTTCAAATGTTTTATTTTTGAACGTCAGTTCACATTTGTAGGTGGATCATCAGTGTTAGAGCTAAAATTAGCATGTTAAAAGTCATTTTCATGCTTCCAGGGGCCCTAAACACAAGATTTATGGAATGGTTAAAAGTGCATGAAAATGGCCAATTTACTCACTCTGAGTTTTCAAAAAGGGTTTCTTTACCCCGGGAAGTTAATTAAATACCATTTGGAGGCATTTAATGTTCGAGCCAAAACGGCTGATTTTCGACAAAAGAGATAACACCCCCCCCATTACGTCATGCTTCAGAAATGTGGAAAATGGTCCGTTTTCAAATGTTTTATTTTTGAACGTCAGTTCACATTTGTAGGTGGATCATCAGTGTTAGAGCTAAAATTAGCATGTTTAAAGTGATTTTCATGCTTCCAGGGGCTCGGAAAGTGAATTAAATACTATTTGGAGGCATTTAATGTTCAAGCAAAAACAGCTGATTTTTGACAAAAGAGATAACACCCCCCCATTACGTCATGCTTCAGAAATGTGGAAAATGGTCCGTTTTCAAATGTTTTATTTTTGAACGTCAGTTCACATTTGTAGGTGGATCATCAGTGTTAGAGCTAAAATTAGCATGTTTAAAGTGATTTTCATGCTTCCGGGGGCCTAAAACACAAGATTTATGGAATGGTTAAAAGTGCATGAAAATGGCCAATTTACTCACTCTGAGTTCTCAAAAAGGGTTTCTTCACCCCGGGAAGTTAATTAAATACCATTTGGAGGCATTTAATGTTCGAGCCAAAACGGCTGATTTTCGACAAAAGAGATAACACCCCCCCATTACGTCATGCTTCAGAAATGTGGAAAATGGTCCGTTTTCAAATGTTTTATTTTTGAACGTCAGTTCACATTTGTAGGTGGATCATCAGTGTTAGAGCTAAAATTAGCATGTTTAAAGTGATTCTCATGCTTCCAGGGGCTCGGGAAGTTAATTAAATACCATTTGGAGGCATTTAATGTTCGAGCAAAAACGGCTGATTTTCGACAAAAGAGATAACACCCCCCCCCATTACGTCATGCTTCAGAAATGTGGAAAATGGTCCGTTTTCAAATGTTTTATTTTTGAACGTCAGTTCACATTTGTAGGTGGATCATCAGTGTTAGAGCTAAAATTAGCATGTTTAAAGTGATTTTCATGCTTCCAGGGGCCCTAAACACAAGATTTATGGAATGGTTAAAAGTGCATGAAAATGGCCAATTTACTCACTCTGAGTTCTCAAAAAAGGTTTCTTCATCTCGGGAAGTTAATTAAATACCATTTGGAGGCATTTAATGTTCGAGCTAAAATGGATGATTTTCGACAAAAGAGATAACACCCCCTATTACGTCATGCTTTAGAAATGTGGAAAACGGTCCGTTTTCAAATGTTTTATTTTTGAACGTCAGTTCACATTTGTAGGTGGATCATCAGTGTTAGAGCTAAAATTAGCATGTTTAAAGTGATTTTCATGCTTCCAGGGGCTCGGGAAGTGAATTAAATACTATTTGGAGGCATTTAATGTTCAAGCAAAAACAGCTGATTTTTGACAAAAGAGATAACACCCCCCCATTACTTCATGCTTCAGAAATGTGGAAAATGGTCCGTTTTCAAATGTTTTATTTTTGAACGTCAGTTCACATTTGTAGGTGGATCATCAGTGTTAGAGCTAAAATTAGCATGTTTAAAGTGATTTTCATGCTTCCAGGGGCTCGGGAAGTGAATTAAATACTATTTGGAGGCATTTAATGTTCAAGCAAAAACAGCTGATTTTTGACAAAAGAGATAACACCCCCCCATTACTTCATGCTTCAGAAATGTGGAAAATGGTCCGTTTTCAAATGTTTTATTTTTGAACGTCAGTTCACATTTGTAGGTGGATCATCAGTGTTAGAGCTAAAATTAGCATGTTTAAAGTGATTTTCATGCTTCCAGGGGCCCTAAACACAAGATTTATGGAATGGTTAAAAGTGCATGAAAATGGCCAATTTACTCACTCTGAGTTCTCAAAAAGGGTTTCTTCACCCCGGGAAGTTAATTAAATACCATTTGCAGGCATTTAATGTTCGAGCCAAAACGGCGGATTTTCGACAAAAGAGATAACACCCCCCCCATTACGTCATGCTTTAGAAATGTGGAAAATGGTCCGTTTTCAAATGTTTTATTTTTGAACGTCAGTTCACATTTGTAGGTGGATCATCAGTGTTAGAGCTAAAATTAGCATGTTTAAAGTGATTTTCATGCTTCCAGGGGTTCGGGAAGTGAATTAAATACTATTTGGAGGCATTTAATGTTCAAGCAAAAACAGCTGATTTTTGACAAAAGAGATAACACCCCCCCCATTACGTCATGCTTCAGAAATGTGGAAAATGGTCCGTTTTCAAATGTTTTATTTTTGAACGTCAGTTCACATTTGTAGGTGAATCATCAGTGTTAGAGCTAAAATTACCATGTTTAAAGTGATTTTCATGCTTCCAGGGGCCCTAAACACAAGATTTAAGGAATGGTTAAAAGTGCATGAAAATGGCCACTTTACTCACTCTGAGTTCTCAAAAAGGGTTTCTTCACCCCGGGAAGTTAATTAAATACCATTTGGAGGCATTTAATGTTCGAGCCAAAACGGCTGATTTTCGACAAAAGAGATAACACCCCCCCATTACGTCATGCTTCAGAAATGTGGAAAATGGTCCGTTTTCAAATGTTTTATTTTTGAACGTCAGTTCACGTTTGTAGGTGGATCATCAGTGTTAGAGCTAAAATTAGCATGTTTAAAGTGATTTTCATGCTTTCAGGGGCTCGGGAAGTTAATTAAATACCATTTGGAGGCATTTAATGTTCGAGCAAAAACGGCTGATTTTCGACAAAAGAGATAACACCCCCCCATTACGCCATGCTTCAGAAATGTGGAAAATGGTTCGTTTTCAAATGTTTTATTTTTGAACGTCAGTTCACATTTGTAGGTGGATCAACAGTGTTAGAGCTAAAATTAGCATGTTTAAAGTGATTTTCATGCTCCCAGGGGCTTGGGAAGTGAATTAAATACTATTTGGAGGCATTTAATGTTCAAGCAAAAACAGCTGATTTTTGACAAAAGAGATAACACCCCCCCATTACTTCATGCTTCAGAAATGTGGAAAATGGTCCGTTTTCAAATGTTTTATTTTTGAACGTCAGTTCACATTTGTAGGTGGATCATCAGTGTTAGAGCTAAAATTAGCATGTTTAAAGTGATTTTCATGCTTCCAGGGGCTCGGGAAGTGAATTAAATACTATTTGGAGGCATTTAATGTTCAAGCAAAAACAGCTGATTTTTGACAAAAGAGATAACACCCCCCCATTACTTCATGCTTCAGAAATGTGGAAAATGGTCCGTTTTCAAATGTTTTATTTTTGAACGTCAGTTCACATTTGTAGGTGGATCATCAGTGTTAGAGCTAAAATTAGCATGTTTAAAGTGATTTTCATGCTTCCAGGGGCCCTAAACACAAGATTTATGGAATGGTTAAAAGTGCATGAAAATGGCCAATTTACTCACTCTGAGTTCTCAAAAAGGGTTTCTTCACCCCGGGAAGTTAATTAAATACCATTTGCAGGCATTTAATGTTCGAGCCAAAACGGCGGATTTTCGACAAAAGAGATAACACCCCCCCCATTACGTCATGCTTTAGAAATGTGGAAAATGGTCCGTTTTCAAATGTTTTATTTTTGAACGTCAGTTCACATTTGTAGGTGAATCATCAGTGTTAGAGCTAAAATTAGCATGTTTAAAGTGATTTTCATGCTTCCAGGGGCCCTAAACACAAGATTTATGGAATGGTTAAAAGTGCATGAAAATGGCCAATTTACTCACTCTGGGTTCTCAAAAAGGGTTTCTTCACCCCGGGAAGTTAATTAAATACCATTTGGAGGCATTTAATGTTCGAGACAAAACGGCTGATTTTCGACAAAAGAGATAACACCCCCCCATTATGTCATGCTTCAGAAATGTGGAAAATGGTCCGTTTTCAAATGTTTTATTTTTGAACGTCAGTTCACATTTGTAGGTGGATCATCAGTGTTAGAGCTAAAATTAGCATGTTTAAAGTGATTTTCATGCTTCCAGGGGCTCGGGAAGTGAATTAAATACTATTTGGAGGCATTTAATGTTCGAGCCAAAACGGCTGATTTTCGACAAAAGAGATAACACCCTCCCATTACGTCATGCTTCAGAAATGTGGAAAATGGTCCGTTTTCAAATGTTTTATTTTTGAACGTCAGTTCACATTTGTAGGTGGATCATCAGTGTTAGAGCTAAAATTAGCATGTTTAAAGTGATTTTCATGCTTCCAGGGGCTCTAAACACAAGATTTATGGAATGGTTAAAAGTGCATGAAAATGGCCAATTTACTCACTCTGAGTTCTCAAAAAGGGTTTCTTCACCCCGGGAAGTTAATTAAATACCATTTGGATGCATTTAATGTTCGAGCCAAAACGGCTGATTTTCGACAAAAGAGATAACACCCCCCATTACGTCATGCTTCAGAAATGTGGAAAATGGTCCGTTTTCAAATGTTTTATTTTTGAACGTCAGTTCACATTTGTAGGTGGATCATCAGTGTTAGAGCTAAAATTTGCATGTTTAAAGTGATTTTCATGCTTCCAGGGGCTCGGGAAGTGAATTAAATACTATTTGGAGGCATTTCATGTTCAAGCAAAAACAGCTGATTTTTGACAAAAGAGATAACACCCCCCCATTACGTCATGCTTCAGAAATGTGGAAAATGGTCCGTTTTCAAATGTTTTATTTTTGAACGTCAGTTCACATTTGTAGGTGGATCATCAGTGTTAGAGCTAAAATTAGCATGTTTAAAGTGATTTTCATGCTTCCAGGGGCTCGGGAAGTGAATTAAATACTATTTGGAGGCATTTAATGTTCAAGCAAAAACAGCTGATTTTTGACAAAAGAGATAACACCCCCCCATTACGTCATGCTTCAGAAATGTGGAAAATGGTCCGTTTTCAAATGTTTTATTTTTGAACGTCAGTTCACATTTGTAGGTGGATCATCAGTGTTAGAGCTAAAATTAGCATGTTTAAAGTGATTTTCATGCTTCCAGGGGCCCTAAACACAAGATTTATGGAATGGTTAAAAGTGCATGAAAATGGCCAATTTACTCACTCTGAGTTTTCAAAAAGGGTTTCTTTACCCCGGGAAGTTAATTAAATACCATTTGGAGGCATTTAATGTTCGAGCCAAAACGGCTGATTTTCGACAAAAGAGATAACACCCCCCCATTACGTCATGCTTCAGAAATGTGGAAAATGGTCCGTTTTCAAATGTTTTATTTTTGAACGTCAGTTCACATTTGTAGGTGGATCATCAGTGTTAGAGCTAAAATTAGCATGTTTAATGTGATTTTCATGCTTCCAGGGGCTCGGAAAGTGAATTAAATACTATTTGGAGGCATTTAATGTTCAAGCAAAAACAGCTGATTTTTGACAAAAGAGATAACACCCCCCATTACGTCATGCTTCAGAAATGTGGAAAATGGTCCGTTTTCAAATGTTTTATTTTTGAACGTCAGTTCACATTTGTAGGTGGATCATCAGTGTTAGAGCTAAAATTAGCATGTTTAAAGCGATTTTCATGCTTCCAGGGGCTCTAAACACAAGATTTATGGAATGGTTAAAAGTGCATGAAAATGGCCAATTTACTCACTCTGAGTTCTCAAAAAGGGTTTCTTCACCCCGGGAAGTTAATTAAATACCATTTGGAGGCATTTAATGTTCGAGCCAAAACGGCTGATTTTCGACAAAAGAGATAACACCCCCCCATTACGTCATGCTTCAGAAATGTGGAAAATGGTCCGTTTTCAAATGTTTTATTTTTGAACGCCAGTTCACATTTGTAGGTGGATCATCAGTGTTAGAGCTAAAATTAGCATGTTTTAAGTGATTTTCATGCTTCCAGGGGCTCCGGAAGTGAATTAAATACTATTTGGAGGCATTTAATGTTCAAGCAAAAACAGCTGATTTTTGACAAAAGAGATAACACCCCCCCATTACGTCATGCTTCAGAAATGTGGAAAATGGTCCGTTTTCAAATGTTTTATTTTTGAACGTCAGTTCACATTTGTAGGTGAATCATCAGTGTTAGAGCTAAAATTAGCATGTTTAAAGTGATCTTCATGCTTCCAGGGGCCCTAAACACAAGATTTAAGGAATGGTTAAAAGTGCATGAAAATGGCCAATTTACTCACTCTGAGTTCTCAAAAAAGGTTTCTTCACCCCGGGAAGTTAATTAAATACCATTTGGAGGCATTTAATGTTCGAGCCAAAACGGCTGATTTTCGACAAAAGAGATAACACCCCCCCATTACGTCATGCTTCAGAAATGTGGAAAATGGTCCGTTTTCAAATGTTTTATTTTTGAACGTCAGTTCACATTTGTAGGTGGATCATCAGTGTTAGAGCTAAAATTAGCATGTTTAAAGTGATTTTCATGCTTCCAGGGGCCCTAAACACAAGATTTATGGAATGGTTAAAAGTGCATGAAAATGGCCAATTTACTCACTCTGAGTTCTCAAAAAGGGTTTCTTCACCCCGGGAAGTTAATTAAATACCATTTGGAGGCATTTAATGTTCGAGCCAAAACGGCGGATTTTCGACAAAAGAGATAACACCCCCCCATTACGTCATGCTTCAGAAATGTGGAAAACGGTCCGTTTTCAAATGTTTTATTTTTGAACGTCAGTTCACATTTGTAGGTGGATCATCAGTGTTAGAGCTAAAATTAGCATGTTTAAAGTGATTTTCATGCTTCCAGGGGTTCGGGAAGTGAATTAAATACTATTTGGAGGCATTTAATGTTCAAGCAAAAACAGCTGATTTTTGACAAAAGAGATAACACCCCCCCATTAAGTCATGCTTCAGAAATGTGGAAAATGGTCCGTTTTCAAATGTTTTATTTTTGAACGTCAGTTCACATTTGTAGGTGGATCATCAGTGTTAGAGCTAAAATTAGCATGTTTAAAGTGATTTTCATGCTTCCAGGGGCCCTAAACACAAGATTTATGGAATGGTTAAAAGTGCATGAAAATGGCCAATTTTCTCGCTCTGAGTTCTCAAAAAGGGTTTCTTCACCCCGGGATGTTAATTAAATACCATTTGGATGCATTTAATGTTCGAGCCAAAACGGCTGATTTTCGACAAAAGAGATAACACCCCCCCATTACGTCATGCTTCAGAAATGTGGAAAATGGTCCGTTTTCAAATGTTTTATTTTTGAACGTCAGTTCACATTTGTAGATGGATCATCAGTGTTAGAGCTAAAATTAGCATGTTTAAAGTGATTGTCATGCTTCCAGGGGCTCGGGAAGTGAATTAAATACTTTTTGGAGGCATTTAATGTTCAAGCAAAAACAGCTGATTTTTGACAAAAGAGATAACACCCCCCCATTACGTCATGCTTCAGAAATGTGGAAAATGGTCCGTTTTCAAATGTTTTATTTTTGAACGTCAGTTCACATTTGTAGGTGGATCATCAGTGTTAGAGCTAAAATTAGCATGTTTAAAGTGATTTTCATGCTTCCAGGGGCCCTAAACACAAGATTTATGTAATGGTTAAAAGTGCATGAAAATGGCCAATTTACTCACTCTGAGTTCTCAAAAAGGGTTTCTTCACCCCGGGAAGTTAATTAAATACCATTTGGAGAAATTTAATGTTCGAGACAAAACGGCTGATTTTCGACAAAAGAGATAACACCCCCCCATTATGTCATGCTTCAGAAATGTGGAAAATGGTCCGTTTTCAAATGTTTTATTTTTGAACGTCAGTTCACATTTGTAGGTGGATCATCAGTGTTAGAGCTAAAATTAGCATGTTTAAAGTGATTTTCATGCTTCCAGGGGCTCGGGAAGTGAATTAAATACTATTTGGAGGCATTTAATGTTCAAGCAAAAACAGCTGATTTTTGACAAAAGAGATAACACCCCCCATTACTTCATGCTTCAGAAATGTGGAAAATGGTCCGTTTTCAAATGTTTTATTTTTGAACGTCAGTTCACATTTGTAGGTGGATCATCAGTGTTAGAGCTAAAATTAGCATGTTTAAAGTGATTTTCATGCTTCCAGGGGCCCTAAACACAAGATTTATGGAATGGTTAAAAGTGCATGAAAATGGCCAATTTACTCACTCTGAGTTCTCAAAAAGGGTTTCTTCACCCCGGGAAGTTAATTAAATACCATTTGGAGGCATTTAATGTTCGAGCAAAAACGGCTGATTTTCGTCTAAAGTGATAACACCCCCCCGTTACGTCATGCTTCAGAAATGTGGAAAATGGTCCATTTTCAAATGTTTTATTTTTGAACGTCAGTTCACGTTTGTAGGTGGATCATCAGTGTTAGAGCTAAAATTAGCATGTTTAAAGTGATTTTCATGCTTTCAGGGGCCCTAAACACAAGATTTATGGAATGGTTAAAAGTGCATGAAAATTGCCAATTTACTCACTCTGAGTTCTCAAAAAAGGTTTCTTCATCCCGGGAAGTTAATTAAATACCATTTGGAGGCATTTAATGTTCAAGCTAAAACGGATGATTTTCGACAAAAGAGATAACACCCCCCTATTACGTCATGCTTCAGAAATGTGGAAAATGGTCCGTTTTCAAATGTTTTATTTTTGAACGTCAGTTCACATTTGTAGGTGGATCATCAGTGTTAGAGCTAAAATTAGCATGTTTAAAGTGATTTTCATGCTTCCAGGGGCCCTAAACACAAGATGTATGGAATGGTTAAAAGTGCATGAAAATGGCCAATTTACTCACTCTGAGTTCTCAAAAAGGGTTTCTTCACCCCGGGAAGTTAATTAAATACCATTTGGAGGCATTTAATGTTCGAGCCAAAACGGCTGATTTTCGACAAAAGAGATAACACCCCCCATTACATCATGCTTCAGAAATGTGGAAAATGGTCCGTTTTCAAATGTTTTATTTTTGAACGTCAGTTCACATTTGTAGGTGGATCATCAGTGTTAGAGCTAAAATTAGCATGTTTAAAGTGATTTTCATGCTTCCAGGGGCTCGGGAAGTGAATTAAATACTATTTGGAGGCATTTAATGTTCAAGCAAAAACAGCTGATTTTTGACAAAAGAGATAACACCCCCCCATTACCTCATGTTTCAGAAATGTGGAAAATGGTCCGTTTTCAAATGTTTTATTTTTGAACGTCAGTTCACATTTGTAGGTGAATCATCAGTGTTAGAGCTAAAATTAGCATGTTTAAAGTGATTTTCATGCTTCCAGGGGCCCTAAACACAAGATTTAAGGAATGGTTAAAAGTGCATGAAAATGGCCAATTTACTCACTCTGAGTTCTCAAAAAGGGTTTCTTCACCCCGGGAAGTTAATTAAATACCATTTGGAGGCATTTAATGTTCGAGCCAAAACTGCTGATTTTCGACAAAAGAGATAACACCCCCCCCATTACGTCATGCTTCAGAAATGTGGAAAATGGTCCGTTTTCAAATGTTTTATTTTTGAACGTCAGTTCACATTTGTAGGTGGATCATGAGTGTTAGAGCTAAAATTAGCATGTTTAAAGTGATTTTCATGCTTCTAGGGGCCCTAAACACAAGATTTATGGAATGGTTAAAAGTCCATGAAAATGGCCAATGTACTCACTCTGAGTTCTCAAAAAATGTTTCTTCACCCCGGGAAGTTAATTAAATACCATTTGGAGGCATTTAATGTTCGAGCCAAAATGGCTGATTTTCGACAAAAGACATAACACCCTCCCATTACGTCATGCTTCAGAAATGTGGAAAATGGTCCGTTTTCAAATGTTTTATTTTTGAACGTCAGTTCACATTTGTAGGTGGATCATCAGTGTTAGAGCTAAAATTAGCATGTTTAAAGTGATTTTCATGCTTCCAGGGGCCCTAAACACAAGATTTATGTAATGGTTAAAAGTGCATGAAAATGGCCAATTTACTCACTCTGAGTTCTCAAAAAGGGTTTCTTCACCCCGGGAAGTTAATTAAATACCATTTGGAGAAATTTAATGTTCGAGACAAAACGGCTGATTTTCGACAAAAGAGATAACACCCCCCCATTATGTCATGCTTCAGAAATGTGGAAAATGGTCCGTTTTCAAATGTTTTATTTTTGAACGTCAGTTCACATTTGTAGGTGGATCATCAGTGTTAGAGCTAAAATTAGCATGTTTAAAGTGATTTTCATGCTTCCAGGGGCTCGGGAAGTGAATTAAATACTATTTGGAGGCATTTAATGTTCAAGCAAAAACAGCTGATTTTTGACAAAAGAGATAACACCCCCCATTACTTCATGCTTCAGAAATGTGGAAAATGGTCCGTTTTCAAATGTTTTATTTTTGAACGTCAGTTCACATTTGTAGGTGGATCATCAGTGTTAGAGCTAAAATTAGCATGTTTAAAGTGATTTTCATGCTTCCAGGGGCCCTAAACACAAGATTTATGGAATGGTTAAAAGTGCATGAAAATGGCCAATTTACTCACTCTGAGTTCTCAAAAAGGGTTTCTTCACCCCGGGAAGTTAATTAAATACCATTTGGAGGCATTTAATGTTCGAGCAAAAACGGCTGATTTTCGTCTAAAGTGATAACACCCCCCCGTTACGTCATGCTTCAGAAATGTGGAAAATGGTCCATTTTCAAATGTTTTATTTTTGAACGTCAGTTCACGTTTGTAGGTGGATCATCAGTGTTAGAGCTAAAATTAGCATGTTTAAAGTGATTTTCATGCTTTCAGGGGCCCTAAACACAAGATTTATGGAATGGTTAAAAGTGCATGAAAATGGCCAATTTACTCACTCTGAGTTCTCAAAAAAGGTTTCTTCATCCCGGGAAGTTAATTAAATACCATTTGGAGGCATTTAATGTTCAAGCAAAAACAGCTGATTTTTGACAAAAGAGATAACACCCCCCCAGTACTTCATGCTTCAGAAATGTGGAAAATGGTCCGTTTTCAAATGTTTTATTTTTGAACGTCAATTCACATTTGTAGGTGGATCATCAGTGTTAGAGCTAAAATTAGCATGTTTAAAGTGATTTTCATGCTTCCAGGGGCTCGGGAAGTGAATTAAATACTATTTGGAGGCATTTAATGTTCAAGCAAAAACAGCTGATTTTTGACAAAAGAGATAACACCCCTCAATTACTTCATGCTTCAGAAATGTGGAAAATGGTCCGTTTTCAAATGTTTTATTTTTGAACGTCAGTTCACATTTGTAGGTGGATCATCAGTGTTAGAGCTAAAATTAGCATGTTTAAAGTGATTTTCATGCTTCCAGGGGCCCTAAACACAAGATTTATGGAATGGTTAAAAGTGCATGAAAATGGCCAATTTACTCACTCTGAGTTCTCATAAAGGGTTTCTTCACCCCGGGAAGTTAATTAAATACCATTTGGAGGCATTTAATGTTCGAGCCAAAACGGCTGATTTTCGACAAAAGAGATAACACCCCCCCATTACGTCATGCTTCAGAAATGTGGAAAATGGTCCGTTTTCAAATGTTTTATTTTTGAACGTCAGTTCACATTTGTAGGTGGATCATCAGTGTTAGAGCTAAAATTAGCATGTTTAAAGTGATTTTCATGCTTCTAGGGGCCCTAAACACAAGATTTATGGAATGGTTAAAAGTCCATGAAAATGGCCAATGTACTCACTCTGAGTTCTCAAAAAATGTTTCTTCACCCCGGGAAGTTAATTAAATACCATTTGGAGGCATTTAATGTTCGAGCCAAAATGGCTGATTTTCGACAAAAGACATAACACCCTCCCATTACGTCATGCTTCAGAAATGTGGAAAATGGTCCGTTTTCAAATGTTTTATTTTTGAACGTCAGTTCACATTTGTAGGTGGATCATCAGTGTTAGAGCTAAAATTAGCATGTTTAAAGTGATTTTCATGCTTCCAGGGGCTCGGGAAGTGAATTAAATACTATTTGGAGGCATTTAATGTTCTAGCAAAAACAGCTGATTTTTGACAAAAGAGATAACACCCCTCAATTACTTCATGCTTCAGAAATGTGGAAAATGGTCCGTTTTCAAATGTTTTATTTTTGAACGTCAGTTCACATTTGTAGGTGGATCATCAGTGTTAGAGCTAAAATTAGCATGTTTAAAGTGATTTTCATGCTTCCAGGGGCCCTAAACACAAGATTTATGGAATGGTTAAAAGTGCATGAAAATGGCCAATTTACTCACTCTGAGTTCTCATAAAGGGTTTCTTCACCCCGGGAAGTTAATTAAATACCATTTGGAGGCATTTAATGTTCGAGCCAAAACGGCGGATTTTCGACAAAAGAGATAACACCCCCCCATTACGTCATGCTTCAGAAATGTGGAAAACGGTCCGTTTTCAAATGTTTTATTTTTGAACGTCAGTTCACATTTGTAGGTGGATCATCAGTGTTAGAGCTAAAATTAGCATGTTTAAAATGATTTTCATGCTTCCAGGGGTTCGGGAAGTGAACTAAATACTATTTGGAGGCATTTAATGTTCAAGCAAAAACAGCTGATTTTTGACAAAAGAGATAACACCCCCCCATTACGTCATGCTTCAGAAATGTGGAAAATGGTCCGTTTTCAAATGTTTTATTTTTGAACGTCAGTTCACATTTGTAGGTGGATCATCAGTGTTAGAGCTAAAATTAGCATGTTTAAAGTGATTTTCATGCTTCCAGGGGCCCTAAACACAAGATTTATGGAATGGTTAAAAGTGCATGAAAAGGGCTAATTTACTCACTCTGAGTTCTCAAAAAGGGTTTCTTCACCCCGGGAAGTTAATTAAATACCATTTGGATGCATTTAATGTTCGAGCCAAAACGGCTGATTTTCGACAAAAGAGATAACACCCCCCCATTACGTCATGCTTCAGAAATGTGGAAAATGGTCCTTTTTCAAATGTTTTATTTTTGAACGTCAGTTCACATTTGTAGGTGGATCATCAGTGTTAGAGCTAAAATTAGCATGTTTAAAGTGATTTTCATGCTTCCAGGGGCCCTAAACACAAGATTTATGGAATGGTTAAAAGTGCATGAAAATGGCCAATTTACTCACTCTGGGTTCTCAAAAAGGGTTTCTTCACCCCGGGAAGTTAATTAAATACCATTTGGATGCATTTAATGTTCGAGCCAAAACGGCTGATTTTCGACAAAAGAGATAACACCCCCCCATTACGTCATGCTTCAGAAATGTGGAAAATGGTCCGTTTTCAAATGTTTTATTTTTGAACGTCAGTTCACATTTGTAGGTGGATCATCAGTGTTAGAGCTAAAATTAGCATGTTTAATGTGATTTTCATGCTTCCAGGGGCTCGGAAAGTGAATTAAATACTATTTGGAGGCATTTAATGTTCAAGCAAAAACAGCTGATTTTTGACAAAAGAGATAACACCCCCCATTACGTCATGCTTCAGAAATGTGGAAAATGGTCCGTTTTCAAATGTTTTATTTTTGAACGTCAGTTCACATTTGTAGGTGGATCATCAGTGTTAGAGCTAAAATTAGCATGTTTAAAGCGATTTTCATGCTTCCAGGGGCTCTAAACACAAGATTTATGGAATGGTTAAAAGTGCATGAAAATGGCCAATTTACTCACTCTGAGTTCTCAAAAAGGGTTTCTTCACCCCGGGAAGTTAATTAAATACCATTTGGAGGCATTTAATGTTCGAGCCAAAACGGCTGATTTTCGACAAAAGAGATAACACCCCCCCATTACGTCATGCTTCAGAAATGTGGAAAATGGTCCGTTTTCAAATGTTTTATTTTTGAACGCCAGTTCACATTTGTAGGTGGATCATCAGTGTTAGAGCTAAAATTAGCATGTTTTAAGTGATTTTCATGCTTCCAGGGGCTCCGGAAGTGAATTAAATACTATTTGGAGGCATTTAATGTTCAAGCAAAAACAGCTGATTTTTGACAAAAGAGATAACACCCCCCCATTACGTCATGCTTCAGAAATGTGGAAAATGGTCCGTTTTCAAATGTTTTATTTTTGAACGTCAGTTCACATTTGTAGGTGAATCATCAGTGTTAGAGCTAAAATTAGCATGTTTAAAGTGATCTTCATGCTTCCAGGGGCCCTAAACACAAGATTTAAGGAATGGTTAAAAGTGCATGAAAATGGCCAATTTACTCACTCTGAGTTCTCAAAAAAGGTTTCTTCACCCCGGGAAGTTAATTAAATACCATTTGGAGGCATTTAATGTTCGAGCCAAAACGGCTGATTTTCGACAAAAGAGATAACACCCCCCCATTACGTCATGCTTCAGAAATGTGGAAAATGGTCCGTTTTCAAATGTTTTATTTTTGAACGTCAGTTCACATTTGTAGGTGGATCATCAGTGTTAGAGCTAAAATTAGCATGTTTAAAGTGATTTTCATGCTTCCAGGGGCCCTAAACACAAGATTTATGGAATGGTTAAAAGTGCATGAAAATGGCCAATTTACTCACTCTGAGTTCTCAAAAAGGGTTTCTTCACCCCGGGAAGTTAATTAAATACCATTTGGAGGCATTTAATGTTCGAGCCAAAACGGCGGATTTTCGACAAAAGAGATAACACCCCCCCATTACGTCATGCTTCAGAAATGTGGAAAACGGTCCGTTTTCAAATGTTTTATTTTTGAACGTCAGTTCACATTTGTAGGTGGATCATCAGTGTTAGAGCTAAAATTAGCATGTTTAAAGTGATTTTCATGCTTCCAGGGGTTCGGGAAGTGAATTAAATACTATTTGGAGGCATTTAATGTTCAAGCAAAAACAGCTGATTTTTGACAAAAGAGATAACACCCCCCCATTAAGTCATGCTTCAGAAATGTGGAAAATGGTCCGTTTTCAAATGTTTTATTTTTGAACGTCAGTTCACATTTGTAGGTGGATCATCAGTGTTAGAGCTAAAATTAGCATGTTTAAAGTGATTTTCATGCTTCCAGGGGCCCTAAACACAAGATTTATGGAATGGTTAAAAGTGCATGAAAATGGCCAATTTTCTCGCTCTGAGTTCTCAAAAAGGGTTTCTTCACCCCGGGATGTTAATTAAATACCATTTGGATGCATTTAATGTTCGAGCCAAAACGGCTGATTTTCGACAAAAGAGATAACACCCCCCCATTACGTCATGCTTCAGAAATGTGGAAAATGGTCCGTTTTCAAATGTTTTATTTTTGAACGTCAGTTCACATTTGTAGATGGATCATCAGTGTTAGAGCTAAAATTAGCATGTTTAAAGTGATTGTCATGCTTCCAGGGGCTCGGGAAGTGAATTAAATACTTTTTGGAGGCATTTAATGTTCAAGCAAAAACAGCTGATTTTTGACAAAAGAGATAACACCCCCCCATTACGTCATGCTTCAGAAATGTGGAAAATGGTCCGTTTTCAAATGTTTTATTTTTGAACGTCAGTTCACATTTGTAGGTGGATCATCAGTGTTAGAGCTAAAATTAGCATGTTTAAAGTGATTTTCATGCTTCCAGGGGCCCTAAACACAAGATTTATGTAATGGTTAAAAGTGCATGAAAATGGCCAATTTACTCACTCTGAGTTCTCAAAAAGGGTTTCTTCACCCCGGGAAGTTAATTAAATACCATTTGGAGAAATTTAATGTTCGAGACAAAACGGCTGATTTTCGACAAAAGAGATAACACCCCCCCATTATGTCATGCTTCAGAAATGTGGAAAATGGTCCGTTTTCAAATGTTTTATTTTTGAACGTCAGTTCACATTTGTAGGTGGATCATCAGTGTTAGAGCTAAAATTAGCATGTTTAAAGTGATTTTCATGCTTCCAGGGGCTCGGGAAGTGAATTAAATACTATTTGGAGGCATTTAATGTTCAAGCAAAAACAGCTGATTTTTGACAAAAGAGATAACACCCCCCATTACTTCATGCTTCAGAAATGTGGAAAATGGTCCGTTTTCAAATGTTTTATTTTTGAACGTCAGTTCACATTTGTAGGTGGATCATCAGTGTTAGAGCTAAAATTAGCATGTTTAAAGTGATTTTCATGCTTCCAGGGGCCCTAAACACAAGATTTATGGAATGGTTAAAAGTGCATGAAAATGGCCAATTTACTCACTCTGAGTTCTCAAAAAGGGTTTCTTCACCCCGGGAAGTTAATTAAATACCATTTGGAGGCATTTAATGTTCGAGCAAAAACGGCTGATTTTCGTCTAAAGTGATAACACCCCCCCGTTACGTCATGCTTCAGAAATGTGGAAAATGGTCCATTTTCAAATGTTTTATTTTTGAACGTCAGTTCACGTTTGTAGGTGGATCATCAGTGTTAGAGCTAAAATTAGCATGTTTAAAGTGATTTTCATGCTTTCAGGGGCCCTAAACACAAGATTTATGGAATGGTTAAAAGTGCATGAAAATTGCCAATTTACTCACTCTGAGTTCTCAAAAAAGGTTTCTTCATCCCGGGAAGTTAATTAAATACCATTTGGAGGCATTTAATGTTCAAGCTAAAACGGATGATTTTCGACAAAAGAGATAACACCCCCCTATTACGTCATGCTTCAGAAATGTGGAAAATGGTCCGTTTTCAAATGTTTTATTTTTGAACGTCAGTTCACATTTGTAGGTGGATCATCAGTGTTAGAGCTAAAATTAGCATGTTTAAAGTGATTTTCATGCTTCCAGGGGCCCTAAACACAAGATGTATGGAATGGTTAAAAGTGCATGAAAATGGCCAATTTACTCACTCTGAGTTCTCAAAAAGGGTTTCTTCACCCCGGGAAGTTAATTAAATACCATTTGGAGGCATTTAATGTTCGAGCCAAAACGGCTGATTTTCGACAAAAGAGATAACACCCCCCATTACATCATGCTTCAGAAATGTGGAAAATGGTCCGTTTTCAAATGTTTTATTTTTGAACGTCAGTTCACATTTGTAGGTGGATCATCAGTGTTAGAGCTAAAATTAGCATGTTTAAAGTGATTTTCATGCTTCCAGGGGCTCGGGAAGTGAATTAAATACTATTTGGAGGCATTTAATGTTCAAGCAAAAACAGCTGATTTTTGACAAAAGAGATAACACCCCCCCATTACCTCATGTTTCAGAAATGTGGAAAATGGTCCGTTTTCAAATGTTTTATTTTTGAACGTCAGTTCACATTTGTAGGTGAATCATCAGTGTTAGAGCTAAAATTAGCATGTTTAAAGTGATTTTCATGCTTCCAGGGGCCCTAAACACAAGATTTAAGGAATGGTTAAAAGTGCATGAAAATGGCCAATTTACTCACTCTGAGTTCTCAAAAAGGGTTTCTTCACCCCGGGAAGTTAATTAAATACCATTTGGAGGCATTTAATGTTCGAGCCAAAACTGCTGATTTTCGACAAAAGAGATAACACCCCCCCCATTACGTCATGCTTCAGAAATGTGGAAAATGGTCCGTTTTCAAATGTTTTATTTTTGAACGTCAGTTCACATTTGTAGGTGGATCATGAGTGTTAGAGCTAAAATTAGCATGTTTAAAGTGATTTTCATGCTTCTAGGGGCCCTAAACACAAGATTTATGGAATGGTTAAAAGTCCATGAAAATGGCCAATGTACTCACTCTGAGTTCTCAAAAAATGTTTCTTCACCCCGGGAAGTTAATTAAATACCATTTGGAGGCATTTAATGTTCGAGCCAAAATGGCTGATTTTCGACAAAAGACATAACACCCTCCCATTACGTCATGCTTCAGAAATGTGGAAAATGGTCCGTTTTCAAATGTTTTATTTTTGAACGTCAGTTCACATTTGTAGGTGGATCATCAGTGTTAGAGCTAAAATTAGCATGTTTAAAGTGATTTTCATGCTTCCAGGGGCCCTAAACACAAGATTTATGTAATGGTTAAAAGTGCATGAAAATGGCCAATTTACTCACTCTGAGTTCTCAAAAAGGGTTTCTTCACCCCGGGAAGTTAATTAAATACCATTTGGAGAAATTTAATGTTCGAGACAAAACGGCTGATTTTCGACAAAAGAGATAACACCCCCCCATTATGTCATGCTTCAGAAATGTGGAAAATGGTCCGTTTTCAAATGTTTTATTTTTGAACGTCAGTTCACATTTGTAGGTGGATCATCAGTGTTAGAGCTAAAATTAGCATGTTTAAAGTGATTTTCATGCTTCCAGGGGCTCGGGAAGTGAATTAAATACTATTTGGAGGCATTTAATGTTCAAGCAAAAACAGCTGATTTTTGACAAAAGAGATAACACCCCCCATTACTTCATGCTTCAGAAATGTGGAAAATGGTCCGTTTTCAAATGTTTTATTTTTGAACGTCAGTTCACATTTGTAGGTGGATCATCAGTGTTAGAGCTAAAATTAGCATGTTTAAAGTGATTTTCATGCTTCCAGGGGCCCTAAACACAAGATTTATGGAATGGTTAAAAGTGCATGAAAATGGCCAATTTACTCACTCTGAGTTCTCAAAAAGGGTTTCTTCACCCCGGGAAGTTAATTAAATACCATTTGGAGGCATTTAATGTTCGAGCAAAAACGGCTGATTTTCGTCTAAAGTGATAACACCCCCCCGTTACGTCATGCTTCAGAAATGTGGAAAATGGTCCATTTTCAAATGTTTTATTTTTGAACGTCAGTTCACGTTTGTAGGTGGATCATCAGTGTTAGAGCTAAAATTAGCATGTTTAAAGTGATTTTCATGCTTTCAGGGGCCCTAAACACAAGATTTATGGAATGGTTAAAAGTGCATGAAAATGGCCAATTTACTCACTCTGAGTTCTCAAAAAAGGTTTCTTCATCCCGGGAAGTTAATTAAATACCATTTGGAGGCATTTAATGTTCAAGCAAAAACAGCTGATTTTTGACAAAAGAGATAACACCCCCCCAGTACTTCATGCTTCAGAAATGTGGAAAATGGTCCGTTTTCAAATGTTTTATTTTTGAACGTCAATTCACATTTGTAGGTGGATCATCAGTGTTAGAGCTAAAATTAGCATGTTTAAAGTGATTTTCATGCTTCCAGGGGCTCGGGAAGTGAATTAAATACTATTTGGAGGCATTTAATGTTCAAGCAAAAACAGCTGATTTTTGACAAAAGAGATAACACCCCTCAATTACTTCATGCTTCAGAAATGTGGAAAATGGTCCGTTTTCAAATGTTTTATTTTTGAACGTCAGTTCACATTTGTAGGTGGATCATCAGTGTTAGAGCTAAAATTAGCATGTTTAAAGTGATTTTCATGCTTCCAGGGGCCCTAAACACAAGATTTATGGAATGGTTAAAAGTGCATGAAAATGGCCAATTTACTCACTCTGAGTTCTCATAAAGGGTTTCTTCACCCCGGGAAGTTAATTAAATACCATTTGGAGGCATTTAATGTTCGAGCCAAAACGGCTGATTTTCGACAAAAGAGATAACACCCCCCCATTACGTCATGCTTCAGAAATGTGGAAAATGGTCCGTTTTCAAATGTTTTATTTTTGAACGTCAGTTCACATTTGTAGGTGGATCATCAGTGTTAGAGCTAAAATTAGCATGTTTAAAGTGATTTTCATGCTTCTAGGGGCCCTAAACACAAGATTTATGGAATGGTTAAAAGTCCATGAAAATGGCCAATGTACTCACTCTGAGTTCTCAAAAAATGTTTCTTCACCCCGGGAAGTTAATTAAATACCATTTGGAGGCATTTAATGTTCGAGCCAAAATGGCTGATTTTCGACAAAAGACATAACACCCTCCCATTACGTCATGCTTCAGAAATGTGGAAAATGGTCCGTTTTCAAATGTTTTATTTTTGAACGTCAGTTCACATTTGTAGGTGGATCATCAGTGTTAGAGCTAAAATTAGCATGTTTAAAGTGATTTTCATGCTTCCAGGGGCTCGGGAAGTGAATTAAATACTATTTGGAGGCATTTAATGTTCTAGCAAAAACAGCTGATTTTTGACAAAAGAGATAACACCCCTCAATTACTTCATGCTTCAGAAATGTGGAAAATGGTCCGTTTTCAAATGTTTTATTTTTGAACGTCAGTTCACATTTGTAGGTGGATCATCAGTGTTAGAGCTAAAATTAGCATGTTTAAAGTGATTTTCATGCTTCCAGGGGCCCTAAACACAAGATTTATGGAATGGTTAAAAGTGCATGAAAATGGCCAATTTACTCACTCTGAGTTCTCATAAAGGGTTTCTTCACCCCGGGAAGTTAATTAAATACCATTTGGAGGCATTTAATGTTCGAGCCAAAACGGCGGATTTTCGACAAAAGAGATAACACCCCCCCATTACGTCATGCTTCAGAAATGTGGAAAACGGTCCGTTTTCAAATGTTTTATTTTTGAACGTCAGTTCACATTTGTAGGTGGATCATCAGTGTTAGAGCTAAAATTAGCATGTTTAAAATGATTTTCATGCTTCCAGGGGTTCGGGAAGTGAACTAAATACTATTTGGAGGCATTTAATGTTCAAGCAAAAACAGCTGATTTTTGACAAAAGAGATAACACCCCCCCATTACGTCATGCTTCAGAAATGTGGAAAATGGTCCGTTTTCAAATGTTTTATTTTTGAACGTCAGTTCACATTTGTAGGTGGATCATCAGTGTTAGAGCTAAAATTAGCATGTTTAAAGTGATTTTCATGCTTCCAGGGGCCCTAAACACAAGATTTATGGAATGGTTAAAAGTGCATGAAAAGGGCTAATTTACTCACTCTGAGTTCTCAAAAAGGGTTTCTTCACCCCGGGAAGTTAATTAAATACCATTTGGATGCATTTAATGTTCGAGCCAAAACGGCTGATTTTCGACAAAAGAGATAACACCCCCCCATTACGTCATGCTTCAGAAATGTGGAAAATGGTCCTTTTTCAAATGTTTTATTTTTGAACGTCAGTTCACATTTGTAGGTGGATCATCAGTGTTAGAGCTAAAATTAGCATGTTTAAAGTGATTTTCATGCTTCCAGGGGCCCTAAACACAAGATTTATGGAATGGTTAAAAGTGCATGAAAATGGCCAATTTACTCACTCTGGGTTCTCAAAAAGGGTTTCTTCACCCCGGGAAGTTAATTAAATACCATTTGGAGGCATTTAATGTTCGAGACAAAACGGCTGATTTTCGACAAAAGAGATAACACCCCCCCATTATGTCATGCTTCAGAAATGTGGAAAATGGTCCGTTTTCAAATGTTTTATTTTTGAACGTCAGTTCACATTTGTAGGTGGATCATCAGTGTTAGAGCTAAAATTAGCATGTTTAAAGTGATTTTCATGCTTCCAGGGGCTCGGGAAGTGAATTAAATACTATTTGGAGGCATTTAATGTTCAAGCAAAAACAGCTGATTTTTGACAAAAGAGATAACACCCCCCATTACTTCATGCTTCAGAAATGTGGAAAATGGTCCGTTTTCAAATGTTTTATTTTTGAACGTCAGTTCACATTTGTAGGTGGATCATCAGTGTTAGAGCTAAAATTAGCATGTTTAAAGTGATTTTCATGCTTCCAGGGGCCCTAAACACAAGATTTATGGAATGGTTAAAAGTGCATGAAAATGGCCAATTTACTCACTCTGAGTTCTCAAAAAGGGTTTCTTCACCCCGGGAAGTTAATTAAATACCATTTGGAGGCATTTAATGTTCGAGCAAAAACGGCTGATTTTCGTCAAAAGAGATAACACCCCCCCATTACGTCATGCTTCAGAAATGTGGAAAATTGTCCGTTTTCAAATGTTTTATTTTTGAACGTCAGTTCACGTTTGTAGGTGGATCATCAGTGTTAGAGCTAAAATTAGCATGTTTAAAGTGATTTTCATGCTTCCAGGGGCTCGGGAAGTTAATTAAATACCATTTGGAGGCATTTAATGTTCGAGCAAAAACGGCTGATTTTCGACAAAAGAGATAACACCCCCCCATTACGTCATGCTTCAGAAATGTGGAAAATGGTCCGTTTTCAAATGCTTTATTTTTGAACGTCAGTTCACATTTGTAGGTGGATCATCAGTGTTAGAGCTAAAATTAGCATGTTTAAAGTGATTTTCATGCTTCCAGGGGCCCTAAACACAAGATTTATGGAATGGTTAAAAGTGCATGAAAATGGCCAATTTACTCACTCTGAGTTCTCAAAAAAGGTTTCTTCATCCCGGGAAGTTAATTAAATACCATTTGGAGGCATTTAATGTTCAAGCTAAAACGGATGATTTTCGACAAAAGAGATAACACCCCCCATGCTTCAGAAATGTGGAAAATGGTCCGTTTTCAAATGTTTTATTTTTGAACGTCAGTTCACATTTGTAGGTGGATCATCAGTGTTAGAGCTAAAATTAGCATGTTTAAAGTGATTTTCATGCTTCCAGGGGCTCGGGAAGTGAATTAAATACTATTTGGAGGCATTTAATGTTCAAGCAAAAACAGCTGATTTTTGACAAAAGAGATAACACCCCCCCATTACGTCATGCTTCAGAAATGTGGAAAATGGTCCGTTTTCAAATGTTTTATTTTTGAACGTCAGTTCACATTTGTAGGTGGATCATCAGTGTTAGAGCTAAAATTAGCATGTTAAAAGTGATTTTCATGCTTCCAGGGGCCCTAAACACAAGATTTATGGAATGGTTAAAAGTGCATGAAAATGGCCAATTTACTCACTCTGAGTTTTCAAAAAGGATTTCTTTACCCCGGGAAGTTAATTAAATACCATTTGGAGGCATTTAATGTTCGAGCCAAAACGGCTGATTTTCGACAAAAGAGATAACAGCCCCCCCATTACGTCATGCTTCAGAAATGTGGAAAATGGTCCGTTTTCAAATGTTTTATTTTTGAACGTCAGTTCACATTTGTAGGTGGATCATCAGTGTTAGAGCTAAAATTAGCATGTTTAAAGTGATTTTCATGCTTCCAGGGGCTCGGAAAGTGAATTAAATACTATTTGGAGGCATTTAATGTTCAAGCAAAAACAGCTGATTTTTGACAAAAGAGATAACACCCCCCCATTACGTCATGCTTCAGAAATGTGGAAAATGGTCCGTTTTCAAATGTTTTATTTTTGAACGTCAGTTCACATTTGTAGGTGGATCATCAGTGTTAGAGCTAAAATTAGCATGTTTAAAGTGATTTTCATGCTTCCGGGGGCCTTAAACACAAGATTTATGGAATGGTTAAAAGTGCATGAAAATGGCCAATTTACTCACTCTGAGTTCTCAAAAAGGGTTTCTTCACCCCGGGAAGTTAATTAAATACCATTTGGAGGCATTTAATGTTCGAGCCAAAACGGCTGATTTTCGACAAAAGAGATAACACCCCCCCATTACGTCATGCTTCAGAAATGTGGAAAATGGTCCGTTTTCAAATGTTTTATTTTTGAACGTCAGTTCACATTTGTAGGTGGATCATCAGTGTTAGAGCTAAAATTAGCATGTTTAAAGTGATTTTCATGCTTCCAGGGGCTCGGGAAGTGAATTAAATACTATTTGGAGGCATTTAATGTTCAAGCAAAAACAGCTGATTTTTGACAAAAGAGATAACACCCCCCCATTACTTCATGCTTCAGAAATGTGGAAAATGGTCCGTTTTCAAATGTTTTATTTTTGAACGTCAGTTCACATTTGTAGGTGGATCATCAGTGTTAGAGCTAAAATTAGCATGTTTAAAGTGATTTTCATGCTTCCAGGGGCTCGGGAAGTGAATTAAATACTATTTGGAGGCATTTAATGTTCAAGCAAAAACAGCTGATTTTTGACAAAAGAGATAACACCCCCCCATTACTTCATGCTTCAGAAATGTGGAAAATGGTCCGTTTTCAAATGTTTTATTTTTGAACGTCAGTTCACATTTGTAGGTGGATCATCAGTGTTAGAGCTAAAATTAGCATGTTTAAAGTGATTTTCATGCTTCCAGGGGCCCTAAACACAAGATTTATGGAATGGTTAAAAGTGCATGAAAATGGCCAATTTACTCACTCTGAGTTCTCAAAAAGGGTTTCTTCACCCCGGGAAGTTAATTAAATACCATTTGCAGGCATTTAATGTTCGAGCCAAAACGGCGGATTTTCGACAAAAGAGATAACACCCCCCCATTACGTCATGCTTCAGAAATGTGGAAAATGGTCCGTTTTCAAATGTTTTATTTTTGAACGTCAGTTCACGTTTGTAGGTGGATCATCAGTGTTAGAGCTAAAATTTGCATGTTTAAAGTGATTTTCATGCTTTCAGGGGCTCGGGAAGTTAATTAAATACCATTTGGAGGCATTAAATGTTTGAGCAAAAACGGCTGATTTTCGACAAAAGAGATAACACCCCCCCATTACGCCATGCTTCAGAAATGTGGAAAATGGTTCGTTTTCAAATGTTTTATTTTTGAACGTCAGTTCACATTTGTAGGTGGATCAACAGTGTTAGAGCTAAAATTAGCATGTTTAAAGTGATTTTCATGCTTCCAGGGGCCCTAAACACAAGATTTATGGAATGGTTAAAAGTCCATGAAAATGGCCAATTTACTCACTCTGAGTTCTCAAAAAGGGTTTCTTCACCCCGGGAAGTTAATTAAATACCATTTGGAGGCATTTAATGTTCGAGCCAAAACGGCTGATTTTCGAAAAAAGAGATAACACCCCCCCATTACGTCATGCTTCAGAAATGTGGAAAATGGTCCGTTTTCAAATGTTTTATTTTTGAACGTCAGTTCACATTTGTAGGTGGATCATCAGTGTTAGAGCTAAAATTAGCTTGTTTAAAGTGATTTTCATGCTCCCAGGGGCTCGGGAAGTGAATTAAATACTATTTGGAGGCATTTAATGTTCAAGCAAAAACAGCTGATTTTTGACAAAAGAGATAACACCCCCCCATTACTTCATGCTTCAGAAATGTGGAAAATGGTCCGTTTTCAAATGTTTTATTTTTGAACGTCAGTTCACATTTGTAGGTGGATCATCAGTGTTAGAGCTAAAATTGGCATGTTTAAAGTGATTTTCATGCTTCCAGGGGCCCTAAACACAAGATTTATGGAATGGTTAAAAGTGCATGAAAATGGCCAATTTACTCACTCTGAGTTCTCATAAAGGGTTTCTTCACCCCGGGAAGTTAATTAAATACCATTTGGAGGCATTTAATGTTCGAGCCAAAACGGCGGATTTTCGACAAAAGAGATAACACCCCCCCCATTACGTCATGCTTCAGAAATGTGGAAAATGGTCCGTTTTCAAATGTTTTATTTTTGAACGTCAGTTCACATTTGTAGGTGGATCATCAGTGTTAGAGCTAACATTAGCATGTTTAAAGTGATTTTCATGCTTCCAGGGGTTCGGGAAGTGAATTAAATACTATTTGGAGGCATTTAATGTTCAAGCAAAAACAGCTGATTTTTGACAAAAGAGATAACACCCCCCCATTACGTCATGCTTCAGAAATGTGGAAAATGGTCCGTTTTCAAATGTTTTATTTTTGAACGTCAGTTCACATTTGTAGGTGGATCATCAGTGTTAGAGCTAAAATTAGCATGTTTAAAGTGATTTTCATGCCTCCAGGGGCCCTAAACACAAGATTTATGGAATGGTTAAAAGTGCATGAAAATGGCCAATTTACTCACTCTGGGTTCTCAAAAAGGGTTTCTTCACCCCGGGAAGTTAATTAAATACCATTTGGAGGCATTTAATGTTCGAGACAAAACGGCTGATTTTCGACAAAAGAGATAACACCCCCCCATTATGTCATGCTTCAGAAATGTGGAAAATGGTCCGTTTTCAAATGTTTTATTTTTGAACGTCAGTTCACATTTGTAGGTGGATCATCAGTGTTAGAGCTAAAATTAGCATGTTTAAAGTGATTTTCATGCTTCCAGGGGCTCGGGAAGTGAATTAAATACTATTTGGAGGCATTTAATGTTCAAGCAAAAACAGCTGATTTTTGACAAAAGAGATAACACCCCCCATTACCTCATGCTTCAGAAATGTGGAAAATGGTCCGTTTTCAAATGTTTTATTTTTGAACGTCAGTTCACATTTGTAGGTGGATAATCAGAGTTAGAGCTAAAATTAGCATGTTTAAAGTGATTTTCATGCTTCCAGGGGCCCTAAACACAAGATTTATGGAATGGTTAAAAGTGCATGAAAATGGCCAATTTACTCACTCTGAGTTCTCAAAAAGGGTTTCTTCACCCCGGGAAGTTAATTAAATACCATTTGGAGGCATTTAATGTTCGAGCAAAAACGGCTGATTTTCGTCAAAAGAGATAACACCCCCCCATTACGTCATGCTTCAGAAATGTGGAAAATGGTCCGTTTTCAAATGTTTTATTTTTGAACGTCAGTTCACGTTTGTAGGTGGATCATCAGTGTTAGAGCTAAAATTAGCATGTTTAAAGTGATTTTCATGCTTTCAGGGGCTCGGGAAGTTAATTAAATACCATTTGGAGGCATTTAATGTTCGAGCAAAAACGGCTGATTTTCGACAAAAGAGATAACACCCCCCCCATTACGCCATGCTTCAGAAATGTGGAAAATGGTTCGTTTTCAAATGTTTTATTTTTGAACGTCAGTTCACATTTGTAGGTGGATCAACAGTGTTAGAGCTGAAATTAGCATGTTCAAAGTGATTTTCATGCTTCCAGGGGCTCGGGAAGTTAATTAAATACCATTTGGAGGCATTTAATGTTCGAGCAAAAACGGCTGATTTTCGACAAAAGAGATAACACCCTCCCATTACGTCATGCTTCAGAAATGTGGAAAATGGTCCGTTTTCAAATGTTTTATTTTTGAACGTCAGTTCACATTTGTAGGTGGATCATCAGTGTTAGAGCTAAAATTAGCATGTTTAAAGTGATTTTCATGCTTCCAGGGGCCCTAAACACAAGATTTATGGAATGGTTAAAAGTGCATGAAAATGGCCAATTTACTGACTCTGAGTTCTCAAAAAAGGTTTCTTCATCCCGGGAAGTTAATTAAATACCATTTGGAGGCATTTAATGTTCAAGCTAAAACGGATGATTTTCGACAAAAGAGATAACACCCCCCATGCTTCAGAATTGTGGAAAATGGTCCGTTTTCAAATGTTTTATTTTTGAACGTCAGTTCACATTTGTAGGTGGATCATCAGTGTTAGAGCTAAAATTAGCATGTTTAAAGTGATTTTCATGCTTCCAGGGGCTCGGGAAGTGAATTAAATACTATTTGGAGGCATTTAATGTTCAAGCAAAAACAGCTGATTTTTGACAAAAGAGATAACACCCCCCCATTACGTCATGCTTCAGAAATGTGGAAAATGGTCAGTTTTCAAATGTTTTATTTTTGAACGTCAGTTCACATTTGTAGGTGGATCATCAGTGTTAGAGCTAAAATTAGCATGTTAAAAGTCATTTTCATGCTTCCAGGGGCCCTAAACACAAGATTTATGGAATGGTTAAAAGTGCATGAAAATGGCCAATTTACTCACTCTGAGTTTTCAAAAAGGGTTTCTTTACCCCGGGAAGTTAATTAAATACCATTTGGAGGCATTTAATGTTCGAGCCAAAACGGCTGATTTTCGACAAAAGAGATAACACCCCCCCCATTACGTCATGCTTCAGAAATGTGGAAAATGGTCCGTTTTCAAATGTTTTATTTTTGAACGTCAGTTCACATTTGTAGGTGGATCATCAGTGTTAGAGCTAAAATTAGCATGTTTAAAGTGATTTTCATGCTTCCAGGGGCTCGGAAAGTGAATTAAATACTATTTGGAGGCATTTAATGTTCAAGCAAAAACAGCTGATTTTTGACAAAAGAGATAACACCCCCCCATTACGTCATGCTTCAGAAATGTGGAAAATGGTCCGTTTTCAAATGTTTTATTTTTGAACGTCAGTTCACATTTGTAGGTGGATCATCAGTGTTAGAGCTAAAATTAGCATGTTTAAAGTGATTTTCATGCTTCCGGGGGCCTAAAACACAAGATTTATGGAATGGTTAAAAGTGCATGAAAATGGCCAATTTACTCACTCTGAGTTCTCAAAAAGGGTTTCTTCACCCCGGGAAGTTAATTAAATACCATTTGGAGGCATTTAATGTTCGAGCCAAAACGGCTGATTTTCGACAAAAGAGATAACACCCCCCCATTACGTCATGCTTCAGAAATGTGGAAAATGGTCCGTTTTCAAATGTTTTATTTTTGAACGTCAGTTCACATTTGTAGGTGGATCATCAGTGTTAGAGCTAAAATTAGCATGTTTAAAGTGATTCTCATGCTTCCAGGGGCTCGGGAAGTTAATTAAATACCATTTGGAGGCATTTAATGTTTGAGCAAAAACGGCTGATTTTCGACAAAAGAGATAACACCCCCCCCCATTACGTCATGCTTCAGAAATGTGGAAAATGGTCCGTTTTCAAATGTTTTATTTTTGAACGTCAGTTCACATTTGTAGGTGGATCATCAGTGTTAGAGCTAAAATTAGCATGTTTAAAGTGATTTTCATGCTTCCAGGGGCCCTAAACACAAGATTTATGGAATGGTTAAAAGTGCATGAAAATGGCCAATTTACTCACTCTGAGTTCTCAAAAAAGGTTTCTTCATCTCGGGAAGTTAATTAAATACCATTTGGAGGCATTTAATGTTCGAGCTAAAACGGATGATTTTCGACAAAAGAGATAACACCCCCTATTACGTCATGCTTTAGAAATGTGGAAAATGGTCCGTTTTCAAATGTTTTATTTTTGAACGTCAGTTCACATTTGTAGGTGGATCATCAGTGTTAGAGCTAAAATTAGCATGTTTAAAGTGATTTTCATGCTTCCAGGGGCTCGGGAAGTGAATTAAATACTATTTGGAGGCATTTAATGTTCAAGCAAAAACAGCTGATTTTTGACAAAAGAGATAACACCCCCCCATTACTTCATGCTTCAGAAATGTGGAAAATGGTCCGTTTTCAAATGTTTTATTTTTGAACGTCAGTTCACATTTGTAGGTGGATCATCAGTGTTAGAGCTAAAATTAGCATGTTTAAAGTGATTTTCATGCTTCCAGGGGCTCGGGAAGTGAATTAAATACTATTTGGAGGCATTTAATGTTCAAGCAAAAACAGCTGATTTTTGACAAAAGAGATAACACCCCCCCATTACTTCATGCTTCAGAAATGTGGAAAATGGTCCGTTTTCAAATGTTTTATTTTTGAACGTCAGTTCACATTTGTAGGTGGATCATCAGTGTTAGAGCTAAAATTAGCATGTTTAAAGTGATTTTCATGCTTCCAGGGGCCCTAAACACAAGATTTATGGAATGGTTAAAAGTGCATGAAAATGGCCAATTTACTCACTCTGAGTTCTCAAAAAGGGTTTCTTCACCCCGGGAAGTTAATTAAATACCATTTGCAGGCATTTAATGTTCGAGCCAAAACGGCGGATTTTCGACAAAAGAGATAACACCCCCCCCATTACGTCATGCTTTAGAAATGTGGAAAATGGTCCGTTTTCAAATGTTTTATTTTTGAACGTCAGTTCACATTTGTAGGTGGATCATCAGTGTTAGAGCTAAAATTAGCATGTTTAAAGTGATTTTCATGCTTCCAGGGGTTCGGGAAGTGAATTAAATACTATTTGGAGGCATTTAATGTTCAAGCAAAAACAGCTGATTTTTGACAAAAGAGATAACACCCCCCCATTACGTCATGCTTCAGAAATGTGGAAAATGGTCCGTTTTCAAATGTTTTATTTTTGAACGTCAGTTCACATTTGTAGGTGAATCATCAGTGTTAGAGCTAAAATTACCATGTTTAAAGTGATTTTCATGCTTCCAGGGGCCCTAAACACAAGATTTAAGGAATGGTTAAAAGTGCATGAAAATGGCCACTTTACTCACTCTGAGTTCTCAAAAAGGGTTTCTTCACCCCGGGAAGTTAATTAAATACCATTTGGAGGCATTTAATGTTCGAGCCAAAACGGCTGATTTTCGACAAAAGAGATAACACCCCCCCATTACGTCATGCTTCAGAAATGTGGAAAATGGGCCGTTTTCAAATGTTTTATTTTTGAACGTCAGTTCACGTTTGTAGGTGGATCATCAGTGTTAGAGCTAAAATTAGCATGTTTAAAGTGATTTTCATGCTTTCAGGGGCTCGAGAAGTTAATTAAATACCATTTGGAGGCATTTAATGTTCGAGCAAAAACGGCTGATTTTCGACAAAAGAGATAACACCCCCCCATTACGCCATGCTTCAGAAATGTGGAAAATGGTTCGTTTTCAAATGTTTTATTTTTGAACGTCAGTTCACATTTGTAGGTGGATCATCAGTGTTAGAGCTAAAATTAGCATGTTTAAAGTGATTTTCATGCTTCCAGGGGCCCTAAACACAAGATTTATGGAATGGTTAAAAGTGCATGAAAATGGCCAATTTACTCACTCTGAGTTCTCAAAAAGGGTTTCTTCACCCCGGGAAGTTAATTAAATACCATTTGGAGGCATTTAATGTTCGAGCAAAAACGGCTGATTTTCGACAAAAGAGATAACACTCCCCCATTACGTCATGCTTCAGAAATGTGGAAAATGGTCCGTTTTCAAATGTTTTATTTTTGAACGTCAGTTCACGTTTGTAGGTGGATCATCAGTGTTAGAGCTAAAATTAGCATGTTTAAAGTGATTTTCATGCTTTCAGGGGCCCTAATCACAAGATTTATGAAATGGTTAAAAGTGCATGAAAATGGCCAATTTACTCACTCTGAGTTCTCAAAAAAGGTTTCTTCACCCCGGGAAGTTAATTAAATACAATTTGGAGGCATTTAATGTTCGAGCAAAAACGGCTGATTTTCGACAAGAGAGATAACACCCCCCCATTACGTCATGCTTCAGAAATGTGGAAAATAGTCCGTTTTCAAATGTTTTATTTTTGAACGTCAGTTCACATTTGTAGGTGGATCATCAGTGTTAGAGCTAAAATTAGCATGTTTAAAGTGATTTTCATGCTTCCAGGGGCCCTAAACACAAGATTTATGGAATGGTTAAAAGTGCATGAAAATGGCCAATTTACTTACTCTGAGTTCTCAAAAAAGGTTTCTTCATCCCGGGAAGTTAATTAAATACCATTTGGAGGCATTTAATATTCGAGCTAAAACGGATGATTTTCGACAAAAGAGATAACACCCCCCTATTACGTCATGCTTCAGAAATGTGGAAAATGGTCCGTTTTCAAATGTTTTATTTTTGAACGTCAGTTCACATTTGTAGGTGGATCATCAGTGTTAGAGCTAAAATTAGCATGTTTAAAGTGATTTTCATGCTTCCAGGGGCCCTAAACACAAGATTTATGGAATGGTTAAAAGTGCATGAAAATGGCCAATTTACTCACTCTGAGGTTCTCAAAAAGGGTTTCTTCACCCCGGGAAGTTAATTAAATACCATTTGGAGGCATTTAATGTTCGAGCCAAAACGGCTGATTTTCGAAAAAAAGAGATAACACCCCCCCATTACGTCATGCTTCAGAAATGTGGAAAATGGTCCGTTTTCAAATGGTTTATTTTTGAACGTCAGTTCACATTTGTAGGTGGATCATCAGTGTCAGAGCTAAAATTAGCATGTTTAAAGTGATTTTCATGCTTCCAGGGGCTCGGGAAGTGAATTAAATACTATTTGGAGGCATTTAATGTTCAAGCAAAAACAGCTGATTTTTGACAAAAGAGATAACACCCCCCCATTACGTCATGCTTCAGAAATGTGGAAAATGGTCCGTTTTCAAATGTTTTATTTTTGAACGTCAGTTCACATTTGTAGGTGGATCATCAGTGTTAGAGCTAAAATTAGCATGTTTAAAGTGATTTTCATGCTTCCAGGGGCCCTAAACACAAGATTTATGGAATGGTTAAAAGTGCATGAAAATGGCAATTTACTCACTCTGAGTTCTCAAAAAGGGTTTCTTTACCCCGGGAAGTTAATTAAATACCATTTGGAGGCATTTAATGTTCGAGCCAAAACATCTGATTTTCGACAAAAGAGATAACACCCCCCCATTACGTCATGCTTCAGAAATGTGGAAAATGGGACGTTTTCAAATGTTTTATTTTTGAACGTCAGTTCACATTTGTAGGTGGATCATCAGTGTTAGAGCTAAAATTAGCATTTTTAAAGTGATTTTCATGCTTCCAGGGGCTCGGGAAGTGAATTAAATACTATTAGGAGGCATTTAATGTTCAAGCAAAAGCAGCTGATTTTTGACAAAAGAGATAACACCCCCCCATTACTTCATGCTTCAGAAATGTGGAAAATGGTAAGTTTTCAAATGTTTTATTTTTGAACGTCAGTTCACATTTGTAGGTGGATCATCAGTGTTAGAGCTAAAATTAGCATGTTTAAAGTGATTTTCATGCTTCCAGGGGCTCGGGAAGTGAATTAAATACTATTTGGAGGCATTTAATGTTCAAGCAAAAACAGCTGATTTTTGACAAAAGAGATAACACCCCCCCATTACGTCATGCTTCAGAAATGTGGAAAATGGTCCGTTTTCAAATGTTTTATTTTTGAACGTCAGTTCACATTTGTAGGTGGATCATCAGTGTTAGAGCTAAAATTAGCATGTTTAAAGTGATTTTCATGCTTCCAGGGGCCCTAAACACAAGATTTATGGAATGGTTAAAAGTGCATGAAAATGGCCAATTTACTCACTCTGAGTTTTCAAAAAGGGTTTCTTTACCCCGGGAAGTTAATTAAATAACATTTGGAGGCATTTAATGTTCGAGCCAAAACGGCTGATTTTCGACAAAAGAGATAACACCCCCCCCCATTACGTCATGCTTCAGAAATGTGGAAAATGGTCCGTTTTCAAATGTTTTATTTTTGAACGTCAGTTCACATTTGTAGGTGGATCATCAGTGTTAGAGCTAAAATTAGCATGTTTAAAGTGATTTTCATGCTTCCAGGGGCTCGGGAAGTGAATTAAATACTATTTGGAGGCATTTAATGTTCAAGCAAAAACAGCTGATTTTTGACAAAAGAGATAACACCCCCCCATTACTTCATGCTTCAGAAATGTGGAAAATGGTCCGTTTTCAAATGTTTTATTTTTGAACGTCAGTTCACATTTGTAGGTGGATCATCAGTGTTAGAGCTAAAATTAGCATGTTTAAAGTGATTTTCATGCTTCCAGGGGCCCTAAACACAAGATTTATGGAATGGTTAAAAGTGCATGAAAATGGCCAATTTACTCACTCTGAGTTCTCAAAAAGGGTTTCTTCACCCCGGGAAGTTAATTAAATACCATTTGCAGGCATTTAATGTTCGAGCCAAAACGGCGGATTTTCGACAAAAGAGATAACACCCCCCCATTACGTCATGCTTCAGAAATGTGGAAAATGGTCCGTTTTCAAATGTTTTATTTTTGAACGTCAGTTCACATTTGTAGGTGGATCATCAGTGTTAGAGCTAAAATTAGCATGTTTAAAGTGATTTTCATGCTTCCAGGGGTTCGGGAAGTGAATTAAATACTATTTGGAGGCATTTAATGTTCAAGCAAAAACAGCTGATTTTTGACAAAAGAGATAACACCCCCCCCCATTACGTCATGCTTCAGAAATGTGGAAAATGGTCCGTTTTCAAATGTTTTATTTTTGAACGTCAGTTCACATTTGTAGGTGAATCATCAGTGTTAGAGCTAAAATTAGCATGTTTAAAGTGATTTTCATGCTTCCAGGGGCCCTAAACACAAGATTTAAGGAATGGTTAAAAGTGCATGAAAATGGCCACTTTACTCACTCTGAGTTCTCAAAAAGGGTTTCTTCACCCCGGGAAGTTAATTAAATACCATTTGGAGGCATTTAATGTTCGAGCCAAAACGGCTGATTTTCGACAAAAGAGATAACACCCCCCCATTACGTCATGCTTCAGAAATGTGGAAAATGGTCCGTTTTCAAATGTTTTATTTTTGAACGTCAGTTCACATTTGTAGGTGGATCATCAGTGTTAGAGCTAAAATTAGCATGTTTAAAGTGATTTTCATGCTTCCAGGGGCTCGGGAAGTGAATTAAATACTATTTGGAGGCATTTAATGTTCAAGCAAAAACAGCTGATTTTTGACAAAAGAGATAACACCCCCCCATTACTTCATGCTTCAGAAATGTGGAAAATGGTCCGTTTTCAAATGTTTTATTTTTGAACGTCAGTTCACATTTGTAGGTGGATCATCAGTGTTAGAGCTAAAATTAGCATGTTTAAAGTGATTTTCATGCTTCCAGGGGCCCTAAACACAAGATTTATGGAATGGTTAAAAGTGCATGAAAATGGCCAATTTACTCACTCTGAGTTCTCAAAAAGGGTTTCTTCACCCCGGGAAGTTAATTAAATACCATTTGCAGGCATTTAATGTTCGAGCCAAAACGGCGGATTTTCGACAAAAGAGATAACACCCCCCCATTACGTCATGCTTCAGAAATGTGGAAAATGGTCCGTTTTCAAATGTTTTATTTTTGAACGTCAGTTCACATTTGTAGGTGGATCATCAGTGTTAGAGCTAAAATTAGCATGTTTAAAGTGATTTTCATGCTTCCAGGGGTTCGGGAAGAGAATTAAATACTATTTGGAGGCATTTAATGTTCAAGCAAAAATAGCTGATTTTTGACAAAAGAGATAACACCCCCCCCCATTACGTCATGCTTCAGAAATGTGGAAAATGGTCCGTTTTCAAATGTTTTATTTTTGAACGTCAGTTCACATTTGTAGGTGAATCATCAGTGTTAGAGCTAAAATTAGCATGTTTAAAGTGATTTTCATGCTTCCAGGGGCCCTAAACACAAGATTTAAGGAATGGTTAAAAGTGCATGAAAATGGCCACTTTACTCACTCTGAGTTCTCAAAAAGGGTTTCTTCACCCCGGGAAGTTAATTAAATACCATTTGGAGGCATTTAATGTTCGAGCCAAAACGGCTGATTTTCGACAAAAGAGATAACACCCCCCCATTACGTCATGCTTCAGAAATGTGGAAAATGGTCCGTTTTCAAATGTTTTATTTTTGAACGTCAGTTCACATTTGTAGGTGGATCATCAGTGTTAGAGCTAAAATTAGCATGTTTAAAGTGATTTTCATGCTTCCAGGGGCTCGGGAAGTGAATTAAATACTATTTGGAGGCATTTAATGTTCAAGCAAAAACAGCTGATTTTTGACAAAAGAGATAACACCCCCCCATTACTTCATGCTTCAGAAATGTGGAAAATGGTCCGTTTTCAAATGTTTTATTTTTGAACGTCAGTTCACATTTGTAGGTGGATCATCAGTGTTAGAGCTAAAATTAGCATGTTTAAAGTGATTTTCATGCTTCCAGGGGCCCTAAACACAAGATTTATGGAATGGTTAAAAGTGCATGAAAATGGCCAATTTACTCACTCTGAGTTCTCAAAAAGGGTTTCTTCACCCCGGGAAGTTAATTAAATACCATTTGCAGTCATTTAATGTTCGAGCCAAAACGGCGGATTTTCGACAAAAGAGATAACACCCCCCCCATTACGTCATGCTTCAGAAATGTGGAAAATGGTCCGTTTTCAAATGTTTTATTTTTGAACGTCAGTTCACGTTTGTAGGTGGATCATCAGTGTTAGAGCTAAAATTTGCATGTTTAAAGTGATTTTCATGCTTTCAGGGGCTCGGGAAGTTAATTAAATACCATTTGGAGGCATTTAATGTTTGAGCAAAAACGGCTGATTTTCGACAAAAGAGATAACACCCCCCCATTACGCCATGCTTCAGAAATGTGGAAAATGGTTCGTTTTCAAATGTTTTATTTTTGAACGTCAGTTCACATTTGTAGGTGGATCAACAGTGTTAGAGCTAAAATTAGCATGTTTAAAGTGATTTTCATGCTTCCAGGGGCCCTAAACACAAGATTTATGGAATGGTTAAAAGTCCATGAAAATGGCCAATTTACTCACTCTGAGTTCTCAAAAAGGGTTTCTTCACCCCGGGAAGTTAATTAAATACCATTTGGAGGCATTTAATGTTCGAGCCAAAACGGCTGATTTTCGAAAAAAGAGATAACACCCCCCCATTACGTCATGCTTCAGAAATGTGGAAAATGGTCCGTTTTCAAATGTTTTATTTTTGAACGTCAGTTCACATTTGTAGGTGGATCATCAGTGTTAGAGCTAAAATTAGCTTGTTTAAAGTGATTTTCATGCTCCCAGGGGCTCGGGAAGTGAATTAAATACTATTTGGAGGCATTTAATGTTCAAGCAAAAACAGCTGATTTTTGACAAAAGAGATAACACCCCCCCATTACTTCATGCTTCAGAAATGTGGAAAATGGTCCGTTTTCAAATGTTTTATTTTTGAACGTCAGTTCACATTTGTAGGTGGATCATCAGTGTTAGAGCTAAAATTAGCATGTTTAAAGTGATTTTCATGCTTCCAGGGGCCCTAAACACAAGATTTATGGAATGGTTAAAAGTGCATGAAAATGGCCAATTTACTCACTCTGAGTTCTCATAAAGGGTTTCTTCACCCCGGGAAGTTAATTAAATACCATTTGGAGGCATTTAATGTTCGAGCCAAAACGGCGGATTTTCGACAAAAGAGATAACACCCCCCCATTACGTCATGCTTCAGAAATGTGGAAAATGGTCCGTTTTCAAATGTTTTATTTTTGAACGTCAGTTCACATTTGTAGGTGGATCATCAGTGTTAGAGCTAACATTAGCATGTTTAAAGTGATTTTCATGCTTCCAGGGGTTCGGGAAGTGAATTAAATACTATTTGGAGGCATTTAATGTTCAAGCAAAAACAGCTGATTTTTGACAAAAGAGATAACACCCCCCCATTACGTCATGCTTCAGAAATGTGGAAAATGGTCCGTTTTCAAATGTTTTATTTTTGAACGTCAGTTCACATTTGTAGGTGGATCATCAGTGTTAGAGCTAAAATTAGCATGTTTAAAGTGATTTTCATGCCTCCAGGGGCCCTAAACACAAGATTTATGGAATGGTTAAAAGTGCATGAAAATGGCCAATTTACTCACTCTGGGTTCTCAAAAAGGGTTTCTTCACCCCGGGAAGTTAATTAAATACCATTTGGAGGCATTTAATGTTCGAGACAAAACGGCTGATTTTCGACAAAAGAGATAACACCCCCCCATTATGTCATGCTTCAGAAATATGGAAAATGGTCCGTTTTCAAATGTTTTATTTTTGAACGTCAGTTCACATTTGTAGGTGGATCATCAGTGTTAGAGCTAAAATTAGCATGTTTAAAGTGATTTTCATGCTTCCAGGGGCTCGGGAAGTGAATTAAATACTATTTGGAGGCATTTAATGTTCAAGCAAAAACAGCTGATTTTTGACAAAAGAGATAACACCCCCCATTACTTCATGCTTCAGAAATGTGGAAAATGGTCCGTTTTCAAATGTTTTATTTTTGAACGTCAGTTCACATTTGTAGGTGGATAATCAGAGTTAGAGCTAAAATTAGCATGTTTAAAGTGATTTTCATGCTTCCAGGGGCCCTAAACACAAGATTTATGGAATGGTTAAAAGTGCATGAAAATGGCCAATTTACTCACTCTGAGTTCTCAAAAAGGGTTTCTTCACCCCGGGAAGTTAATTAAATACCATTTGGAGGCATTTAATGTTCGAGCAAAAACGGCTGATTTTCGTCAAAAGAGATAACACCCCCCCATTACGTCATGCTTCAGAAATGTGGAAAATGGTCCGTTTTCAAATGTTTTATTTTTGAACGTCAGTTCACATTTGTAGGTGGATCAACAGTGTTAGAGCTGAAATTAGCATGTTCAAAGTGATTTTCATGCTTCCAGGGGCTCGGGAAGTTAATTAAATACCATTTGGAGGCATTTAATGTTCGAGCAAAAACGGCTGATTTTCGACAAAAGAGATAACACCCCCCCATTACGTCATGCTTCAGAAATGTGGAAAATGGTCCGTTTTCAAATGTTTTATTTTTGAATGTCAGTTCACATTTGTAGGTGGATCATCAGTGTTAGAGCTAAAATTAGCATGTTTAAAGTGATTTTCATGCTTCCAGGGGCCCTAAACACAAGATTTATGGAATGGTTAAAAGTGCATGAAAATGGCCAATTTACTGACTCTGAGTTCTCAAAAAAGGTTTCTTCATCCCGGGAAGTTAATTAAATACCATTTGGAGGCATTTAATGTTCAAGCTAAAACGGATGATTTTCGACAAAAGAGATAACACCCCCCATGCTTCAGAATTGTGGAAAATGGTCCGTTTTCAAATGTTTTATTTTTGAACGTCAGTTCACATTTGTAGGTGGATCATCAGTGTTAGAGCTAAAATTAGCATGTTTAAAGTGATTTTCATGCTTCCAGGGGCTCGGGAAGTGAATTAAATACTATTTGGAGGCATTTAATGTTCAAGCAAAAACAGCTGATTTTTGACAAAAGAGATAACACCCCCCATTACGTCATGCTTCAGAAATGTGGAAAATGGTCAGTTTTCAAATGTTTTATTTTTGAACGTCAGTTCACATTTGTAGGTGGATCATCAGTGTTAGAGCTAAAATTAGCATGTTAAAAGTCATTTTCATGCTTCCAGGGGCCCTAAACACAAGATTTATGGAATGGTTAAAAGTGCATGAAAATGGCCAATTTACTCACTCTGAGTTTTCAAAAAGGGTTTCTTTACCCCGGGAAGTTAATTAAATACCATTTGGAGGCATTTAATGTTCGAGCCAAAACGGCTGATTTTCGACAAAAGAGATAACACCCCCCCCCATTACGTCATGCTTCAGAAATGTGGAAAATGGTCCGTTTTCAAATGTTTTATTTTTGAACGTCAGTTCACATTTGTAGGTGGATCATCAGTGTTAGAGCTAAAATTAGCATGTTTAAAGTGATTTTCATGCTTCCAGGGGCTCGGAAAGTGAATTAAATACTATTTGGAGGCATTTAATGTTCAAGCAAAAACAGCTGATTTTTGACAAAAGAGATAACACCCCCCCATTACGTCATGCTTCAGAAATGTGGAAAATGGTCCGTTTTCAAATGTTTTATTTTTGAACGTCAGTTCACATTTGTAGGTGGATCATCAGTGTTAGAGCTAAAATTAGCATGTTTAAAGTGATTTTCATGCTTCCGGGGGCCTAAAACACAAGATTTATGGAATGGTTAAAAGTGCATGAAAATGGCCAATTTACTCACTCTGAGTTCTCAAAAAGGGTTTCTTCACCCCGGGAAGTTAATTAAATACCATTTGGAGGCATTTAATGTTCGAGCCAAAACGGCTGATTTTCGACAAAAGAGATAACACCCCCCCATTACGTCATGCTTCAGAAATGTGGAAAATGGTCCGTTTTCAAATGTTTTATTTTTGAACGTCAGTTCACATTTGTAGGTGGATCATCAGTGTTAGAGCTAAAATTAGCATGTTTAAAGTGATTCTCATGCTTCCAGGGGCTCGGGAAGTTAAGTAAATACCATTTGGAGGCATTTAATGTTCGAGCAAAAACGGCTGATTTTCGACAAAAGAGATAACACCCCCCCCCATTACGTCATGCTTCAGAAATGTGGAAAATGGTCCGTTTTCAAATGTTTTATTTTTGAACGTCAGTTCACATTTGTAGGTGGATCATCAGTGTTAGAGCTAAAATTAGCATGTTTAAAGTGATTTTCATGCTTCCAGGGGCCCTAAACACAAGATTTATGGAATGGTTAAAAGTGCATGAAAATGGCCAATTTACTCACTCTGAGTTCTCAAAAAAGGTTTCTTCATCTCGGGAAGTTAATTAAATACCATTTGGAGGCATTTAATGTTCGAGCTAAAATGGATGATTTTCGACAAAAGAGATAACACCCCCTATTACGTCATGCTTTAGAAATGTGGAAAACGGTCCGTTTTCAAATGTTTTATTTTTGAACGTCAGTTCACATTTGTAGGTGGATCATCAGTGTTAGAGCTAAAATTAGCATGTTTAAAGTGATTTTCATGCTTCCAGGGGCTCGGGAAGTGAATTAAATACTATTTGGAGGCATTTAATGTTCAAGCAAAAACAGCTGATTTTTGACAAAAGAGATAACACCCCCCCATTACTTCATGCTTCAGAAATGTGGAAAATGGTCCGTTTTCAAATGTTTTATTTTTGAACGTCAGTTCACATTTGTAGGTGGATCATCAGTGTTAGAGCTAAAATTAGCATGTTTAAAGTGATTTTCATGCTTCCAGGGGCTCGGGAAGTGAATTAAATACTATTTGGAGGCATTTAATGTTCAAGCAAAAACAGCTGATTTTTGACAAAAGAGATAACACCCCCCCATTACTTCATGCTTCAGAAATGTGGAAAATGGTCCGTTTTCAAATGTTTTATTTTTGAACGTCAGTTCACATTTGTAGGTGGATCATCAGTGTTAGAGCTAAAATTAGCATGTTTAAAGTGATTTTCATGCTTCCAGGGGCCCTAAACACAAGATTTATGGAATGGTTAAAAGTGCATGAAAATGGCCAATTTACTCACTCTGAGTTCTCAAAAAGGGTTTCTTCACCCCGGGAAGTTAATTAAATACCATTTGCAGGCATTTAATGTTCGAGCCAAAACGGCGGATTTTCGACAAAAGAGATAACACCCCCCCCATTACGTCATGCTTTAGAAATGTGGAAAATGGTCCGTTTTCAAATGTTTTATTTTTGAACGTCAGTTCACATTTGTAGGTGGATCATCAGTGTTAGAGCTAAAATTAGCATGTTTAAAGTGATTTTCATGCTTCCAGGGGTTCGGGAAGTGAATTAAATACTATTTGGAGGCATTTAATGTTCAAGCAAAAACAGCTGATTTTTGACAAAAGAGATAACACCCCCCCCATTACGTCATGCTTCAGAAATGTGGAAAATGGTCCGTTTTCAAATGTTTTATTTTTGAACGTCAGTTCACATTTGTAGGTGAATCATCAGTGTTAGAGCTAAAATTACCATGTTTAAAGTGATTTTCATGCTTCCAGGGGCCCTAAACACAAGATTTAAGGAATGGTTAAAAGTGCATGAAAATGGCCACTTTACTCACTCTGAGTTCTCAAAAAGGGTTTCTTCACCCCGGGAAGTTAATTAAATACCATTTGGAGGCATTTAATGTTCGAGCCAAAACGGCTGATTTTCGACAAAAGAGATAACACCCCCCCATTACGTCATGCTTCAGAAATGTGGAAAATGGTCCGTTTTCAAATGTTTTATTTTTGAACGTCAGTTCACGTTTGTAGGTGGATCATCAGTGTTAGAGCTAAAATTAGCATGTTTAAAGTGATTTTCATGCTTTCAGGGGCTCGGGAAGTTAATTAAATACCATTTGGAGGCATTTAATGTTCGAGCAAAAACGGCTGATTTTCGACAAAAGAGATAACACCCCCCCATTACGCCATGCTTCAGAAATGTGGAAAATGGTTCGTTTTCAAATGTTTTATTTTTGAACGTCAGTTCACATTTGTAGGTGGATCAACAGTGTTAGAGCTAAAATTAGCATGTTTAAAGTGATTTTCATGCTCCCAGGGGCTTGGGAAGTGAATTAAATACTATTTGGAGGCATTTAATGTTCAAGCAAAAACAGCTGATTTTTGACAAAAGAGATAACACCCCCCCATTACTTCATGCTTCAGAAATGTGGAAAATGGTCCGTTTTCAAATGTTTTATTTTTGAACGTCAGTTCACATTTGTAGGTGGATCATCAGTGTTAGAGCTAAAATTAGCATGTTTAAAGTGATTTTCATGCTTCCAGGGGCTCGGGAAGTGAATTAAATACTATTTGGAGGCATTTAATGTTCAAGCAAAAACAGCTGATTTTTGACAAAAGAGATAACACCCCCCCATTACTTCATGCTTCAGAAATGTGGAAAATGGTCCGTTTTCAAATGTTTTATTTTTGAACGTCAGTTCACATTTGTAGGTGGATCATCAGTGTTAGACCAAAAATTAGCATGTTTAAAGTGATTTTCATGCTTCCAGGGGCCCTAAACACAAGATTTATGGAATGGTTAAAAGTGCATGAAAATGGCCAATTTACTCACTCTGAGTTCTCAAAAAGGGTTTCTTCACCCCGGGAAGTTAATTAAATACCATTTGCAGGCATTTAATGTTCGAGCCAAAACGGCGGATTTTCGACAAAAGAGATAACACCCCCCCCATTACGTCATGCTTTAGAAATGTGGAAAATGGTCCGTTTTCAAATGTTTTATTTTTGAACGTCAGTTCACATTTGTAGGTGAATCATCAGTGTTAGAGCTAAAATTAGCATGTTTAAAGTGATTTTCATGCTTCCAGGGGCCCTAAACACAAGATTTATGGAATGGTTAAAAGTGCATGAAAATGGCCAATTTACTCACTCTGGGTTCTCAAAAAGGGTTTCTTCACCCCGGGAAGTTAATTAAATACCATTTGGAGGCATTTAATGTTCGAGACAAAACGGCTGATTTTCGACAAAAGAGATAACACCCCCCCATTATGTCATGCTTCAGAAATGTGGAAAATGGTCAGTTTTCAAATGTTTTATTTTTGAACGTCAGTTCACATTTGTAGGTGGATCATCAGTGTTAGAGCTAAAATTAGCATGTTTAAAGTGATTTTCATGCTTCCAGGGGCTCGGGAAGTGAATTAAATACTATTTGGAGGCATTTAATGTTCAAGCAAAAACAGCTGATTTTTGACAAAAGAGATAACACCCCCCATTACTTCATGCTTCAGAAATGTGGAAAATGGTCCGTTTTCAAATGTTTTATTTTTGAACGTCAGTTCACATTTGTAGGTGGATAATCAGAGTTAGAGCTAAAATTAGCATGTTTAAAGTGATTTTCATGCTTCCAGGGGCCCTAAACACAAGATTTATGGAATGGTTAAAAGTGCATGAAAATGGCCAATTTACTCACTCTGAGTTCTCAAAAAGGGTTTCTTCACCCCGGGAAGTTAATTAAATACCATTTGGAGGCATTTAATGTTCGAGCAAAAACGGCTGATTTTCGTCAAAAGAGATAACACCCCCCCATTACGTCATGCTTCAGAAATGTGGAAAATGGTCCGTTTTCAAATGTTTTATTTTTGAACGTCAGTTCACATTTGTAGGTGGATCAACAGTGTTAGAGCTGAAATTAGCATGTTCAAAGTGATTTTCATGCTTCCAGGGGCTCGGGAAGTTAATTAAATACCATTTGGAGGCATTTAATGTTCGAGCAAAAACGGCTGATTTTCGACAAAAGAGATAACACCCCCCCATTACGTCATGCTTCAGAAATGTGGAAAATGGTCCGTTTTCAAATGTTTTATTTTTGAATGTCAGTTCACATTTGTAGGTGGATCATCAGTGTTAGAGCTAAAATTAGCATGTTTAAAGTGATTTTCATGCTTCCAGGGGCCCTAAACACAAGATTTATGGAATGGTTAAAAGTGCATGAAAATGGCCAATTTACTGACTCTGAGTTCTCAAAAAAGGTTTCTTCATCCCGGGAAGTTAATTAAATACCATTTGGAGGCATTTAATGTTCAAGCTAAAACGGATGATTTTCGACAAAAGAGATAACACCCCCCATGCTTCAGAATTGTGGAAAATGGTCCGTTTTCAAATGTTTTATTTTTGAACGTCAGTTCACATTTGTAGGTGGATCATCAGTGTTAGAGCTAAAATTAGCATGTTTAAAGTGATTTTCATGCTTCCAGGGGCTCGGGAAGTGAATTAAATACTATTTGGAGGCATTTAATGTTCAAGCAAAAACAGCTGATTTTTGACAAAAGAGATAACACCCCCCCATTACGTCATGCTTCAGAAATGTGGAAAATGGTCAGTTTTCAAATGTTTTATTTTTGAACGTCAGTTCACATTTGTAGGTGGATCATCAGTGTTAGAGCTAAAATTAGCATGTTAAAAGTCATTTTCATGCTTCCAGGGGCCCTAAACACAAGATTTATGGAATGGTTAAAAGTGCATGAAAATGGCCAATTTACTCACTCTGAGTTTTCAAAAAGGGTTTCTTTACCCCGGGAAGTTAATTAAATACCATTTGGAGGCATTTAATGTTCGAGCCAAAACGGCTGATTTTCGACAAAAGAGATAACACCCCCCCATTACGTCATGCTTCAGAAATGTGGAAAATGGTCCGTTTTCAAATGTTTTATTTTTGAACGTCAGTTCACATTTGTAGGTGGATCATCAGTGTTAGAGCTAAAATTAGCATGTTTAAAGTGATTTTCATGCTTCCAGGGGCTCGGAAAGTGAATTAAATACTATTTGGAGGCATTTAATGTTCAAGCAAAAACAGCTGATTTTTGACAAAAGAGATAACACCCCCCCATTACGTCATGCTTCAGAAATGTGGAAAATGGTCCGTTTTCAAATGTTTTATTTTTGAACGTCAGTTCACATTTGTAGGTGGATCATCAGTGTTAGAGCTAAAATTAGCATGTTTAAAGTGATTTTCATGCTTCCGGGGGCCTAAAACACAAGATTTATGGAATGGTTAAAAGTGCATGAAAATGGCCAATTTACTCACTCTGAGTTCTCAAAAAGGGTTTCTTCACCCCGGGAAGTTAATTAAATACCATTTGGAGGCATTTAATGTTCGAGCCAAAACGGCTGATTTTCGACAAAAGAGATAACACCCCCCATTACGTCATGCTTCAGAAATGTGGAAAATGGTCCGTTTTCAAATGTTTTATTTTTGAACGTCAGTTCACATTTGTAGGTGGATCATCAGTGTTAGAGCTAAAATTAGCATGTTTAAAGTGATTCTCATGCTTCCAGGGGCTCGGGAAGTTAATTAAATACCATTTGGAGGCATTTAATGTTCGAGCAAAAACGGCTGATTTTCGACAAAAGAGATAACACCCCCCCCCCATTACGTCATGCTTCAGAAATGTGGAAAATGGTCCGTTTTCAAATGTTTTATTTTTGAACGTCAGTTCACATTTGTAGGTGGATCATCAGTGTTAGAGCTAAAATTAGCATGTTTAAAGTGATTTTCATGCTTCCAGGGGCCCTAAACACAAGATTTATGGAATGGTTAAAAGTGCATGAAAATGGCCAATTTACTCACTCTGAGTTCTCAAAAAAGGTTTCTTCATCTCGGGAAGTTAATTAAATACCATTTGGAGGCATTTAATGTTCGAGCTAAAACGGATGATTTTCGACAAAAGAGATAACACCCCCTATTACGTCATGCTTTAGAAATGTGGAAAATGGTCCGTTTTCAAATGTTTTATTTTTGAACGTCAGTTCACATTTGTAGGTGGATCATCAGTGTTAGAGCTAAAATTAGCATGTTTAAAGTGATTTTCATGCTTCCAGGGGCTCGGGAAGTGAATTAAATACTATTTGGAGGCATTTAATGTTCAAGCAAAAACAGCTGATTTTTGACAAAAGAGATAACACCCCCCCATTACTTCATGCTTCAGAAATGTGGAAAATGGTCCGTTTTCAAATGTTTTATTTTTGAACGTCAGTTCACATTTGTAGGTGGATCATCAGTGTTAGAGCTAAAATTAGCATGTTTAAAGTGATTTTCATGCTTCCAGGGGCTCGGGAAGTGAATTAAATACTATTTGGAGGCATTTAATGTTCAAGCAAAAACAGCTGATTTTTGACAAAAGAGATAACACCCCCCCATTACTTCATGCTTCAGAAATGTGGAAAATGGTCCGTTTTCAAATGTTTTATTTTTGAACGTCAGTTCACATTTGTAGGTGGATCATCAGTGTTAGAGCTAAAATTAGCATGTTTAAAGTGATTTTCATGCTTCCAGGGGCCCTAAACACAAGATTTATGGAATGGTTAAAAGTGCATGAAAATGGCCAATTTACTCACTCTGAGTTCTCAAAAAGGGTTTCTTCACCCCGGGAAGTTAATTAAATACCATTTGCAGGCATTTAATGTTCGAGCCAAAACGGCGGATTTTCGACAAAAGAGATAACACCCCCCCCATTACGTCATGCTTTAGAAATGTGGAAAATGGTCCGTTTTCAAATGTTTTATTTTTGAACGTCAGTTCACATTTGTAGGTGGATCATCAGTGTTAGAGCTAAAATTAGCATGTTTAAAGTGATTTTCATGCTTCCAGGGGTTCGGGAAGTGAATTAAATACTATTTGGAGGCATTTAATGTTCAAGCAAAAACAGCTGATTTTTGACAAAAGAGATAACACCCCCCCCATTACGTCATGCTTCAGAAATGTGGAAAATGGTCCGTTTTCAAATGTTTTATTTTTGAACGTCAGTTCACATTTGTAGGTGAATCATCAGTGTTAGAGCTAAAATTACCATGTTTAAAGTGATTTTCATGCTTCCAGGGGCCCTAAACACAAGATTTAAGGAATGGTTAAAAGTGCATGAAAATGGCCACTTTACTCACTCTGAGTTCTCAAAAAGGGTTTCTTCACCCCGGGAAGTTAATTAAATACCATTTGGAGGCATTTAATGTTCGAGCCAAAACGGCTGATTTTCGACAAAAGAGATAACACCCCCCCATTACGTCATGCTTCAGAAATGTGGAAAATGGTCCGTTTTCAAATGTTTTATTTTTGAACGTCAGTTCACGTTTGTAGGTGGATCATCAGTGTTAGAGCTAAAATTAGCATGTTTAAAGTGATTTTCATGCTTTCAGGGGCTCGGGAAGTTAATTAAATACCATTTGGAGGCATTTAATGTTCGAGCAAAAACGGCTGATTTTCGACAAAAGAGATAACACCCCCCCATTACGCCATGCTTCAGAAATGTGGAAAATGGTTCGTTTTCAAATGTTTTATTTTTGAACGTCAGTTCACATTTGTAGGTGGATCAACAGTGTTAGAGCTAAAATTAGCATGTTTAAAGTGATTTTCATGCTCCCAGGGGCTTGGGAAGTGAATTAAATACTATTTGGAGGCATTTAATGTTCAAGCAAAAACAGCTGATTTTTGACAAAAGAGATAACACCCCCCCATTACTTCATGCTTCAGAAATGTGGAAAATGGTCCGTTTTCAAATGTTTTATTTTTGAACGTCAGTTCACATTTGTAGGTGGATCATCAGTGTTAGAGCTAAAATTAGCATGTTTAAAGTGATTTTCATGCTTCCAGGGGCCCTAAACACAAGATTTATGGAATGGTTAAAAGTGCATGAAAATGGCCAATTTACTCACTCTGAGTTCTCAAAAAAGGTTTCTTCATCTCGGGAAGTTAATTAAATACCATTTGGAGGCATTTAATGTTCGAGCTAAAACGGATGATTTTCGACAAAAGAGATAACACCCCCTATTACGTCATGCTTTAGAAATGTGGAAAATGGTCCGTTTTCAAATGTTTTATTTTTGAACGTCAGTTCACATTTGTAGGTGGATCATCAGTGTTAGAGCTAAAATTAGCATGTTTAAAGTGATTTTCATGCTTCCAGGGGCTCGGGAAGTGAATTAAATACTATTTGGAGGCATTTAATGTTCAAGCAAAAACAGCTGACTTTTGACAAAAGAGATAACACCCCCCCATTACTTCATGCTTCAGAAATGTGGAAAATGGTCCGTTTTCAAATGTTTTATTTTTGAACGTCAGTTCACATTTGTAGGTGGATCATCAGTGTTAGAGCTAAAATTAGCATGTTTAAAGTGATTTTCATGCTTCCAGGGGCTCGGGAAGTGAATTAAATACTATTTGGAGGCATTTAATGTTCAAGCAAAAACAGCTGATTTTTGACAAAAGAGATAACACCCCCCCATTACTTCATGCTTCAGAAATGTGGAAAATGGTCCGTTTTCAAATGTTTTATTTTTGAACGTCAGTTCACATTTGTAGGTGGATCATCAGTGTTAGAGCTAAAATTAGCATGTTTAAAGTGATTTTCATGCTTCCAGGGGCCCTAAACACAAGATTTATGGAATGGTTAAAAGTGCATGAAAATGGCCAATTTACTCACTCTGAGTTCTCAAAAAGGGTTTCTTCACCCCGGGAAGTTAATTAAATACCATTTGCAGGCATTTAATGTTCGAGCCAAAACGGCGGATTTTCGACAAAAGAGATAACACCCCCCCCATTACGTCATGCTTTAGAAATGTGGAAAATGGTCCGTTTTCAAATGTTTTATTTTTGAACGTCAGTTCACATTTGTAGGTGAATCATCAGTGTTAGAGCTAAAATTACCATGTTTAAAGTGATTTTCATGCTTCCAGGGGCCCTAAACACAAGATTTAAGGAATGGTTAAAAGTGCATGAAAATGGCCACTTTACTCACTCTGAGTTCTCAAAAAGGGTTTCTTCACCCCGGGAAGTTAATTAAATACCATTTGGAGGCATTTAATGTTCGAGCCAAAACGGCTGATTTTCGACAAAAGAGATAACACCCCCCCATTACGTCATGCTTCAGAAATGTGGAAAATGGTCCGTTTTCAAATGTTTTATTTTTGAACGTCAGTTCACGTTTGTAGGTGGATCATCAGTGTTAGAGCTAAAATTAGCATGTTTAAAGTGATTTTCATGCTTTCAGGGGCTCGGGAAGTTAATTAAATACCATTTGGAGGCATTTAATGTTCGAGCAAAAACGGCTGATTTTCGACAAAAGAGATAACACCCCCCCATTACGCCATGCTTCAGAAATGTGGAAAATGGTTCGTTTTCAAATGTTTTATTTTTGAACGTCAGTTCACATTTGTAGGTGGATCAACAGTGTTAGAGCTAAAATTAGCATGTTTAAAGTGATTTTCATGCTCCCAGGGGCTTGGGAAGTGAATTAAATACTATTTGGAGGCATTTAATGTTCAAGCAAAAACAGCTGATTTTTGACAAAAGAGATAACACCCCCCCATTACTTCATGCTTCAGAAATGTGGAAAATGGTCCGTTTTCAAATGTTTTATTTTTGAACGTCAGTTCACATTTGTAGGTGGATCATCAGTGTTAGAGCTAAAATTAGCATGTTTAAAGTGATTTTCATGCTTCCAGGGGCCCTAAACACAAGATTTATGGAATGGTTAAAAGTGCATGAAAATGGCCAATTTACTCACTCTGAGTTCTCAAAAAGGGTTTCTTCACCCCGGGAAGTTAATTAAATACCATTTGGAGGCATTTAATGTTCGAGCAAAAACAGCTGATTTTCGACAAAAGAGATAACACCCCCCCATTACGTCATGCTTCAGAAATGTGGAAAATGGTCCGTTTTCAAATGTTTTATTTTTGAACGTCAGTTCACGTTTGTAGGTGGATCATCAGTGTTAGAGCTAAAATTAGCATGTTTAAAGTGATTTTCATGCTTTCAGGGGCCCTAATCACAAGATTTATGAAATGGTTAAAAGTGCATGAAAATGGCCAATTTACTCACTCTGAGTTCTCAAAAAAGGTTTCTTCACCCCGGGAAGTTAATTAAATACAATTTGGAGGCATTTAATGTTCGAGCAAAAACGGCTGATTTTCGACAAAAGAGATAACACCCCCCCATTACGTCATGCTTCAGAAATGTGGAAAATAGTCCGTTTTCAAATGTTTTATTTTTGAACGTCAGTTCACATTTGTAGGTGGATCATCAGTGTTAGAGCTAAAATTAGCATGTTTAAAGTGATTTTCATGCTTCCAGGGGCCCTAAACACAAGATTTATGGAATGGTTAAAAGTGCATGAAAATGGCCAATTTACTTACTCTGAGTTCTCAAAAAAGGTTTCTTCATCCCGGGAAGTTAATTAAATACCATTTGGAGGCATTTAATATTCGAGCTAAAACGGATGATTTTCGACAAAAGAGATAACACCCCCCTATTACGTCATGCTTCAGAAATGTGGAAAATGGTCCGTTTTCAAATGTTTTATTTTTGAACGTCAGTTCACATTTGTAGGTGGATCATCAGTGTTAGAGCTAAAATTAGCATGTTTAAAGTGATTTTCATGCTTCCAGGGGCCCTAAACACAAGATTTATGGAATGGTTAAAACTGCATGAAAATGGCCAATTTACTCACTCTGAGGTTCTCAAAAAGGGTTTCTTCACCCCGGGAAGTTAATTAAATACCATTTGGAGGCATTTAATGTTCGAGCCAAAACGGCTGATTTTCGAAAAAAAGAGATAGCACCCCCCCATTACGTCATGCTTCAGAAATGTGGAAAATGGTCCGTTTTCAAATGGTTTATTTTTGAACGACAGTTCACATTTGTAGGTGGATCATCAGTGTTAGAGCTAAAATTAGCATGTTTAAAGTGATTTTCATGCTTCCAGGGGCTCGGAAAGTGAATTAAATACTATTTGGAGGCATTTAATGTTCAAGCAAAAACAGCTGATTTTTGACAAAAGAGATAACACCCCCCCATTACGTCATGCTTCAGAAATGTGGAAAATGGTCCGTTTTCAAATGGTTTATTTTTGAACGACAGTTCACATTTGTAGGTGGATCATCAGTGTTAGAGCTAAAATTAGCATGTTTAAAGTGATTTTCATGCTTCCAGGGGCTCGGAAAGTGAATTAAATACTATTTGGAGGCATTTAATGTTCAAGCAAAAACAGCTGATTTTTGACAAAAGAGATAACACCCCCCCATTACGTCATGCTTCAGAAATGTGGAAAATGGTCCGTTTTCAAATGGTTTATTTTTGAACGACAGTTCACATTTGTAGGTGGATCATCAGTGTTAGAGCTAAAATTAGCATGTTTAAAGTGATTTTCATGCTTCCAGGGGCTCGGAAAGTGAATTAAATACTATTTGGAGGCATTTAATGTTCAAGCAAAAACAGCTGATTTTTGACAAAAGAGATAACACCCCCCCATTACGTCATGCTTCAGAAATGTGGAAAATGGTCCGTTTTCAAATGTTTTATTTTTGAACGTCAGTTCACATTTGTAGGTGGATCATCAGTGTTAGAGCTAAAATTAGCATGTTTAAAGTGATTTTCATGCTTCCGGGGGCCTTAAACACAAGATTTATGGAATGGTTAAAAGTGCATGAAAATGGCCAATTTACTCACTCTGAGTTCTCAAAAAGGGTTTCTTCACCCCGGGAAGTTAATTAAATACCATTTGGAGGCATTTAATGTTCGAGCCAAAACCGCTGATTTTCGACAAAAGAGATAACACCCCCCCATTACGTCATGCTTCAGAAATGTGGAAAATGGTCCGTTTTCAAATGTTTTATTTTTGAACGTCAGTTCACATTTGTAGGTGGATCATCAGTGTTAGAGCTAAAATTAGCATGTTTAAAGTGATTTTCATGCTTCCAGGGGTTCGGGAAGTGAATTAAATACTATTTGGAGGCATTTAATGTTCAAGCAAAAACAGCTGATTTTTGACAAAAGAGATAACACCCCCCCCATTACGTCATGCTTCAGAAATGTGGAAAATGGTCCGTTTTCAAATGTTTTATTTTTGAACGTCAGTTCACATTTGTAGGTGAATCATCAGTGTTAGAGCTAAAATTAGCATGTTTAAAGTGATTTTCATGCTTCCAGGGGCCCTAAACACAAGATTTAAGGAATGGTTAAAAGTGCATGAAAATGGCCACTTTACTCACTCTGAGTTCTCAAAAAGGGTTTCTTCACCCCGGGAAGTTAATTAAATACCATTTGGAGGCATTTAATGTTCGAGCCAAAACGGCTGATTTTCGACAAAAGAGATAACACCCCCCATTACGTCATGCTTCAGAAATGTGGAAAATGGTCCGTTTTCAAATGTTTTATTTTTGAACGTCAGTTCACGTTTGTAGGTGGATCATCAGTGTTAGAGCTAAAATTAGCATGTTTAAAGTGATTTTCATGCTTTCAGGGGCTCGGGAAGTTAATTAAATACCATTTGGAGGCATTTAATGTTCGAGCAAAAACGGCTGATTTTCGACAAAAGAGATAACACCCCCCCATTACGCCATGCTTCAGAAATGTGGAAAATGGTTCGTTTTCAAATGTTTTATTTTTGAACGTCAGTTCACATTTGTAGGTGGATCAACAGTGTTAGAGCTAAAATTAGCATGTTTAAAGTGATTTTCATGCTTCCAGGGGCTCGGGAAGTGAATTAAATACTATTTGGAGGCATTTAATGTTCAAGCAAAAACAGCTGATTTTTGACAAAAGAGATAACACCCCCCCATTACGTCATGCTTCAGAAATGTGGAAAATGGTCAGTTTTCAAATGTTTTATTTTTGAACGTCAGTTCACATTTGTAGGTGGATCATCAGTGTTAGAGCTAAAATTAGCATGTTAAAAGTCATTTTCATGCTTCCAGGGGCCCTAAACACAAGATTTATGGAATGGTTAAAAGTGCATGAAAATGGCCAATTTACTCACTCTGAGTTTTCAAAAAGGGTTTCTTTACCCCGGGAAGTTAATTAAATACCATTTGGAGGCATTTAATGTTCGAGCCAAAACGGCTGATTTTCGACAAAAGAGATAACACCCCCCCCATTACGTCATGCTTCAGAAATGTGGAAAATGGTCCGTTTTCAAATGTTTTATTTTTGAACGTCAGTTCACATTTGTAGGTGGATCATCAGTGTTAGAGCTAAAATTAGCATGTTTAAAGTGATTTTCATGCTTCCAGGGGCTCGGAAAGTGAATTAAATACTATTTGGAGGCATTTAATGTTCAAGCAAAAACAGCTGATTTTTGACAAAAGAGATAACACCCCCCCATTACGTCATGCTTCAGAAATGTGGAAAATGGTCCGTTTTCAAATGTTTTATTTTTGAACGTCAGTTCACATTTGTAGGTGGATCATCAGTGTTAGAGCTAAAATTAGCATGTTTAAAGTGATTTTCATGCTTCCGGGGGCCTAAAACACAAGATTTATGGAATGGTTAAAAGTGCATGAAAATGGCCAATTTACTCACTCTGAGTTCTCAAAAAGGGTTTCTTCACCCCGGGAAGTTAATTAAATACCATTTGGAGGCATTTAATGTTCGAGCCAAAACGGCTGATTTTCGACAAAAGAGATAACACCCCCCATTACGTCATGCTTCAGAAATGTGGAAAATGGTCCGTTTTCAAATGTTTTATTTTTGAACGTCAGTTCACATTTGTAGGTGGATCATCAGTGTTAGAGCTAAAATTAGCATGTTTAAAGTGATTCTCATGCTTCCAGGGGCTCGGGAAGTTAATTAAATACCATTTGGAGGCATTTAATGTTCGAGCAAAAACGGCTGATTTTCGACAAAAGAGATAACACCCCCCCCCATTACGTCATGCTTCAGAAATGTGGAAAATGGTCCGTTTTCAAATGTTTTATTTTTGAACGTCAGTTCACATTTGTAGGTGGATCATCAGTGTTAGAGCTAAAATTAGCATGTTTAAAGTGATTTTCATGCTCCCAGGGGCTTGGGAAGTGAATTAAATACTATTTGGAGGCATTTAATGTTCAAGCAAAAACAGCTGATTTTTGACAAAAGAGATAACACCCCCCCATTACTTCATGCTTCAGAAATGTGGAAAATGGTCCGTTTTCAAATGTTTTATTTTTGAACGTCAGTTCACATTTGTAGGTGGATCATCAGTGTTAGAGCTAAAATTAGCATGTTTAAAGTGATTTTCATGCTTCCAGGGGCCCTAAACACAAGATTTATGGAATGGTTAAAAGTGCATGAAAATGGCCAATTTACTCACTCTGAGTTCTCAAAAAAGGTTTCTTCATCTCGGGAAGTTAATTAAATACCATTTGGAGGCATTTAATGTTCGAGCTAAAACGGATGATTTTCGACAAAAGAGATAACACCCCCTATTACGTCATGCTTTAGAAATGTGGAAAATGGTCCGTTTTCAAATGTTTTATTTTTGAACGTCAGTTCACATTTGTAGGTGGATCATCAGTGTTAGAGCTAAAATTAGCATGTTTAAAGTGATTTTCATGCTTCCAGGGGCTCGGGAAGTGAATTAAATACTATTTGGAGGCATTTAATGTTCAAGCAAAAACAGCTGATTTTTGACAAAAGAGATAACACCCCCCCATTACTTCATGCTTCAGAAATGTGGAAAATGGTCCGTTTTCAAATGTTTTATTTTTGAACGTCAGTTCACATTTGTAGGTGGATCATCAGTGTTAGAGCTAAAATTAGCATGTTTAAAGTGATTTTCATGCTTCCAGGGGCTCGGGAAGTGAATTAAATACTATTTGGAGGCATTTAATGTTCAAGCAAAAACAGCTGATTTTTGACAAAAGAGATAACACCCCCCCATTACTTCATGCTTCAGAAATGTGGAAAATGGTCCGTTTTCAAATGTTTTATTTTTGAACGTCAGTTCACATTTGTAGGTGGATCATCAGTGTTAGAGCTAAAATTAGCATGTTTAAAGTGATTTTCATGCTTCCAGGGGCCCTAAACACAAGATTTATGGAATGGTTAAAAGTGCATGAAAATGGCCAATTTACTCACTCTGAGTTCTCAAAAAGGGTTTCTTCACCCCGGGAAGTTAATTAAATACCATTTGCAGGCATTTAATGTTCGAGCCAAAACGGCGGATTTTCGACAAAAGAGATAACACCCCCCCCATTACGTCATGCTTTAGAAATGTGGAAAATGGTCCGTTTTCAAATGTTTTATTTTTGAACGTCAGTTCACATTTGTAGGTGAATCATCAGTGTTAGAGCTAAAATTACCATGTTTAAAGTGATTTTCATGCTTCCAGGGGCCCTAAACACAAGATTTAAGGAATGGTTAAAAGTGCATGAAAATGGCCACTTTACTCACTCTGAGTTCTCAAAAAGGGTTTCTTCACCCCGGGAAGTTAATTAAATACCATTTGGAGGCATTTAATGTTCGAGCCAAAACGGCTGATTTTCGACAAAAGAGATAACACCCCCCCATTACGTCATGCTTCAGAAATGTGGAAAATGGTCCGTTTTCAAATGTTTTATTTTTGAACGTCAGTTCACGTTTGTAGGTGGATCATCAGTGTTAGAGCTAAAATTAGCATGTTTAAAGTGATTTTCATGCTTTCAGGGGCTCGGGAAGTTAATTAAATACCATTTGGAGGCATTTAATGTTCGAGCAAAAACGGCTGATTTTCGACAAAAGAGATAACACCCCCCCATTACGCCATGCTTCAGAAATGTGGAAAATGGTTCGTTTTCAAATGTTTTATTTTTGAACGTCAGTTCACATTTGTAGGTGGATCAACAGTGTTAGAGCTAAAATTAGCATGTTTAAAGTGATTTTCATGCTCCCAGGGGCTTGGGAAGTGAATTAAATACTATTTGGAGGCATTTAATGTTCAAGCAAAAACAGCTGATTTTTGACAAAAGAGATAACACCCCCCCATTACTTCATGCTTCAGAAATGTGGAAAATGGTCCGTTTTCAAATGTTTTATTTTTGAACGTCAGTTCACATTTGTAGGTGGATCATCAGTGTTAGAGCTAAAATTAGCATGTTTAAAGTGATTTTCATGCTTCCAGGGGCCCTAAACACAAGATTTATGGAATGGTTAAAAGTGCATGAAAATGGCCAATTTACTCACTCTGAGTTCTCAAAAAAGGTTTCTTCACCCCGGGAAGTTAATTAAATACAATTTGGAGGCATTTAATGTTCGAGCAAAAACGGCTGATTTTCGACAAAAGAGATAACACCCCCCCATTACGTCATGCTTCAGAAATGTGGAAAATAGTCCGTTTTCAAATGTTTTATTTTTGAACGTCAGTTCACATTTGTAGGTGGATCATCAGTGTTAGAGCTAAAATTAGCATGTTTAAAGTGATTTTCATGCTTCCAGGGGCCCTAAACACAAGATTTATGGAATGGTTAAAAGTGCATGAAAATGGCCAATTTACTTACTCTGAGTTCTCAAAAAAGGTTTCTTCATCCCGGGAAGTTAATTAAATACCATTTGGAGGCATTTAATATTCGAGCTAAAACGGATGATTTTCGACAAAAGAGATAACACCCCCCTATTACGTCATGCTTCAGAAATGTGGAAAATGGTCCGTTTTCAAATGTTTTATTTTTGAACGTCAGTTCACATTTGTAGGTGGATCATCAGTGTTAGAGCTAAAATTAGCATGTTTAAAGTGATTTTCATGCTTCCAGGGGCCCTAAACACAAGATTTATGGAATGGTTAAAACTGCATGAAAATGGCCAATTTACTCACTCTGAGGTTCTCAAAAAGGGTTTCTTCACCCCGGGAAGTTAATTAAATACCATTTGGAGGCATTTAATGTTCGAGCCAAAACGGCTGATTTTCGAAAAAAAGAGATAGCACCCCCCCATTACGTCATGCTTCAGAAATGTGGAAAATGGTCCGTTTTCAAATGGTTTATTTTTGAACGACAGTTCACATTTGTAGGTGGATCATCAGTGTTAGAGCTAAAATTAGCATGTTTAAAGTGATTTTCATGCTTCCAGGGGCTCGGAAAGTGAATTAAATACTATTTGGAGGCATTTAATGTTCAAGCAAAAACAGCTGATTTTTGACAAAAGAGATAACACCCCCCCATTACGTCATGCTTCAGAAATGTGGAAAATGGTCCGTTTTCAAATGTTTTATTTTTGAACGTCAGTTCACATTTGTAGGTGGATCATCAGTGTTAGAGCTAAAATTAGCATGTTTAAAGTGATTTTCATGCTTCCGGGGGCCTTAAACACAAGATTTATGGAATGGTTAAAAGTGCATGAAAATGGCCAATTTACTCACTCTGAGTTCTCAAAAAGGGTTTCTTCACCCCGGGAAGTTAATTAAATACCATTTGGAGGCATTTAATGTTCGAGCCAAAACGGCTGATTTTCGACAAAAGAGATAACACCCCCCCATTACGTCATGCTTCAGAAATGTGGAAAATGGTCCGTTTTCAAATGTTTTATTTTTGAACGTCAGTTCACATTTGTAGGTGGATCATCAGTGTTAGAGCTAAAATTAGCATGTTTAAAGTGATTTTCATGCTTCCAGGGGTTCGGGAAGTGAATTAAATACTATTTGGAGGCATTTAATGTTCAAGCAAAAACAGCTGATTTTTGACAAAAGAGATAACACCCCCCCCATTACGTCATGCTTCAGAAATGTGGAAAATGGTCCGTTTTCAAATGTTTTATTTTTGAACGTCAGTTCACATTTGTAGGTGAATCATCAGTGTTAGAGCTAAAATTAGCATGTTTAAAGTGATTTTCATGCTTCCAGGGGCCCTAAACACAAGATTTAAGGAATGGTTAAAAGTGCATGAAAATGGCCACTTTACTCACTCTGAGTTCTCAAAAAGGGTTTCTTCACCCCGGGAAGTTAATTAAATACCATTTGGAGGCATTTAATGTTCGAGCCAAAACGGCTGATTTTCGACAAAAGAGATAACACCCCCCATTACGTCATGCTTCAGAAATGTGGAAAATGGTCCGTTTTCAAATGTTTTATTTTTGAACGTCAGTTCACGTTTGTAGGTGGATCATCAGTGTTAGAGCTAAAATTTGCATGTTTAAAGTGATTTTCATGCTTTCAGGGGCTCGGGAAGTTAATTAAATACCATTTGGAGGCATTTAATGTTCGAGCAAAAACGGCTGATTTTCGACAAAAGAGATAACACCCCCCCATTACGCCATGCTTCAGAAATGTGGAAAATGGTTCGTTTTCAAATGTTTTATTTTTGAACGTCAGTTCACATTTGTAGGTGGATCAACAGTGTTAGAGCTAAAATTAGCATGTTTAAAGTGATTTTCATGCTTCCAGGGGCTCGGGAAGTGAATTAAATACTATTTGGAGGCATTTAATGTTCAAGCAAAAACAGCTGATTTTTGACAAAAGAGATAACACCCCCCCATTACGTCATGCTTCAGAAATGTGGAAAATGGTCAGTTTTCAAATGTTTTATTTTTGAACGTCAGTTCACATTTGTAGGTGGATCATCAGTGTTAGAGCTAAAATTAGCATGTTAAAAGTCATTTTCATGCTTCCAGGGGCCCTAAACACAAGATTTATGGAATGGTTAAAAGTGCATGAAAATGGCCAATTTACTCACTCTGAGTTTTCAAAAAGGGTTTCTTTACCCCGGGAAGTTAATTAAATACCATTTGGAGGCATTTAATGTTCGAGCCAAAACGGCTGATTTTCGACAAAAGAGATAACACCCCCCCCATTACGTCATGCTTCAGAAATGTGGAAAATGGTCCGTTTTCAAATGTTTTATTTTTGAACGTCAGTTCACATTTGTAGGTGGATCATCAGTGTTAGAGCTAAAATTAGCATGTTTAAAGTGATTTTCATGCTTCCAGGGGCTCGGAAAGTGAATTAAATACTATTTGGAGGCATTTAATGTTCAAGCAAAAACAGCTGATTTTTGACAAAAGAGATAACACCCCCCCATTACGTCATGCTTCAGAAATGTGGAAAATGGTTCGTTTTCAAATGTTTTATTTTTGAACGTCAGTTCACATTTGTAGGTGGATCAACAGTGTTAGAGCTAAAATTAGCATGTTTAAAGTGATTTTCATGCTCCCAGGGGCTTGGGAAGTGAATTAAATACTATTTGGAGGCATTTAATGTTCAAGCAAAAACAGCTGATTTTTGACAAAAGAGATAACACCCCCCCATTACTTCATGCTTCAGAAATGTGGAAAATGGTCCGTTTTCAAATGTTTTATTTTTGAACGTCAGTTCACATTTGTAGGTGGATCATCAGTGTTAGAGCTAAAATTAGCATGTTTAAAGTGATTTTCATGCTTCCAGGGGCCCTAAACACAAGATTTATGGAATGGTTAAAAGTGCATGAAAATGGCCAATTTACTCACTCTGAGTTCTCAAAAAAGGTTTCTTCACCCCGGGAAGTTAATTAAATACAATTTGGAGGCATTTAATGTTCGAGCAAAAACGGCTGATTTTCGACAAAAGAGATAACACCCCCCCATTACGTCATGCTTCAGAAATGTGGAAAATAGTCCGTTTTCAAATGTTTTATTTTTGAACGTCAGTTCACATTTGTAGGTGGATCATCAGTGTTAGAGCTAAAATTAGCATGTTTAAAGTGATTTTCATGCTTCCAGGGGCCCTAAACACAAGATTTATGGAATGGTTAAAAGTGCATGAAAATGGCCAATTTACTTACTCTGAGTTCTCAAAAAAGGTTTCTTCATCCCGGGAAGTTAATTAAATACCATTTGGAGGCATTTAATATTCGAGCTAAAACGGATGATTTTCGACAAAAGAGATAACACCCCCCTATTACGTCATGCTTCAGAAATGTGGAAAATGGTCCGTTTTCAAATGTTTTATTTTTGAACGTCAGTTCACATTTGTAGGTGGATCATCAGTGTTAGAGCTAAAATTAGCATGTTTAAAGTGATTTTCATGCTTCCAGGGGCCCTAAACACAAGATTTATGGAATGGTTAAAACTGCATGAAAATGGCCAATTTACTCACTCTGAGGTTCTCAAAAAGGGTTTCTTCACCCCGGGAAGTTAATTAAATACCATTTGGAGGCATTTAATGTTCGAGCCAAAACGGCTGATTTTCGAAAAAAAGAGATAGCACCCCCCCATTACGTCATGCTTCAGAAATGTGGAAAATGGTCCGTTTTCAAATGGTTTATTTTTGAACGACAGTTCACATTTGTAGGTGGATCATCAGTGTTAGAGCTAAAATTAGCATGTTTAAAGTGATTTTCATGCTTCCAGGGGCTCGGAAAGTGAATTAAATACTATTTGGAGGCATTTAATGTTCAAGCAAAAACAGCTGATTTTTGACAAAAGAGATAACACCCCCCCATTACGTCATGCTTCAGAAATGTGGAAAATGGTCCGTTTTCAAATGTTTTATTTTTGAACGTCAGTTCACATTTGTAGGTGGATCATCAGTGTTAGAGCTAAAATTAGCATGTTTAAAGTGATTTTCATGCTTCCGGGGGCCTTAAACACAAGATTTATGGAATGGTTAAAAGTGCATGAAAATGGCCAATTTACTCACTCTGAGTTCTCAAAAAGGGTTTCTTCACCCCGGGAAGTTAATTAAATACCATTTGGAGGCATTTAATGTTCGAGCCAAAACGGCTGATTTTCGACAAAAGAGATAACACCCCCCCATTACGTCATGCTTCAGAAATGTGGAAAATGGTCCGTTTTCAAATGTTTTATTTTTGAACGTCAGTTCACATTTGTAGGTGGATCATCAGTGTTAGAGCTAAAATTAGCATGTTTAAAGTGATTTTCATGCTTCCAGGGGTTCGGGAAGTGAATTAAATACTATTTGGAGGCATTTAATGTTCAAGCAAAAACAGCTGATTTTTGACAAAAGAGATAACACCCCCCCCATTACGTCATGCTTCAGAAATGTGGAAAATGGTCCGTTTTCAAATGTTTTATTTTTGAACGTCAGTTCACATTTGTAGGTGAATCATCAGTGTTAGAGCTAAAATTAGCATGTTTAAAGTGATTTTCATGCTTCCAGGGGCCCTAAACACAAGATTTAAGGAATGGTTAAAAGTGCATGAAAATGGCCACTTTACTCACTCTGAGTTCTCAAAAAGGGTTTCTTCACCCCGGGAAGTTAATTAAATACCATTTGGAGGCATTTAATGTTCGAGCCAAAACGGCTGATTTTCGACAAAAGAGATAACACCCCCCATTACGTCATGCTTCAGAAATGTGGAAAATGGTCCGTTTTCAAATGTTTTATTTTTGAACGTCAGTTCACGTTTGTAGGTGGATCATCAGTGTTAGAGCTAAAATTTGCATGTTTAAAGTGATTTTCATGCTTTCAGGGGCTCGGGAAGTTAATTAAATACCATTTGGAGGCATTTAATGTTCGAGCAAAAACGGCTGATTTTCGACAAAAGAGATAACACCCCCCCATTACGCCATGCTTCAGAAATGTGGAAAATGGTTCGTTTTCAAATGTTTTATTTTTGAACGTCAGTTCACATTTGTAGGTGGATCAACAGTGTTAGAGCTAAAATTAGCATGTTTAAAGTGATTTTCATGCTTCCAGGGGCTCGGGAAGTGAATTAAATACTATTTGGAGGCATTTAATGTTCAAGCAAAAACAGCTGATTTTTGACAAAAGAGATAACACCCCCCCATTACGTCATGCTTCAGAAATGTGGAAAATGGTCAGTTTTCAAATGTTTTATTTTTGAACGTCAGTTCACATTTGTAGGTGGATCATCAGTGTTAGAGCTAAAATTAGCATGTTAAAAGTCATTTTCATGCTTCCAGGGGCCCTAAACACAAGATTTATGGAATGGTTAAAAGTGCATGAAAATGGCCAATTTACTCACTCTGAGTTTTCAAAAAGGGTTTCTTTACCCCGGGAAGTTAATTAAATACCATTTGGAGGCATTTAATGTTCGAGCCAAAACGGCTGATTTTCGACAAAAGAGATAACACCCCCCCCATTACGTCATGCTTCAGAAATGTGGAAAATGGTCCGTTTTCAAATGTTTTATTTTTGAACGTCAGTTCACATTTGTAGGTGGATCATCAGTGTTAGAGCTAAAATTAGCATGTTTAAAGTGATTTTCATGCTTCCAGGGGCTCGGAAAGTGAATTAAATACTATTTGGAGGCATTTAATGTTCAAGCAAAAACAGCTGATTTTTGACAAAAGAGATAACACCCCCCCATTACGTCATGCTTCAGAAATGTGGAAAATGGTCCGTTTTCAAATGTTTTATTTTTGAACGTCAGTTCACATTTGTAGGTGGATCATCAGTGTTAGAGCTAAAATTAGCATGTTTAAAGTGATTTTCATGCTTCCGGGGGCCTAAAACACAAGATTTATGGAATGGTTAAAAGTGCATGAAAATGGCCAATTTACTCACTCTGAGTTCTCAAAAAGGGTTTCTTCACCCCGGGAAGTTAATTAAATACCATTTGGAGGCATTTAATGTTCGAGCCAAAACGGCTGATTTTCGACAAAAGAGATAACACCCCCCATTACGTCATGCTTCAGAAATGTGGAAAATGGTCCGTTTTCAAATGTTTTATTTTTGAACGTCAGTTCACATTTGTAGGTGGATCATCAGTGTTAGAGCTAAAATTAGCATGTTTAAAGTGATTCTCATGCTTCCAGGGGCTCGGGAAGTTAATTAAATACCATTTGGAGGCATTTAATGTTCGAGCAAAAACGGCTGATTTTCGACAAAAGAGATAACACCCCCCCCCATTACGTCATGCTTCAGAAATGTGGAAAATGGTCCGTTTTCAAATGTTTTATTTTTGAACGTCAGTTCACATTTGTAGGTGGATCATCAGTGTTAGAGCTAAAATTAGCATGTTTAAAGTGATTTTCATGCTCCCAGGGGCTTGGGAAGTGAATTAAATACTATTTGGAGGCATTTAATGTTCAAGCAAAAACAGCTGATTTTTGACAAAAGAGATAACACCCCCCCATTACTTCATGCTTCAGAAATGTGGAAAATGGTCCGTTTTCAAATGTTTTATTTTTGAACGTCAGTTCACATTTGTAGGTGGATCATCAGTGTTAGAGCTAAAATTAGCATGTTTAAAGTGATTTTCATGCTCCCAGGGGCTTGGGAAGTGAATTAAATACTATTTGGAGGCATTTAATGTTCAAGCAAAAACAGCTGATTTTTGACAAAAGAGATAACACCCCCCCATTACTTCATGCTTCAGAAATGTGGAAAATGGTCCGTTTTCAAATGTTTTATTTTTGAACGTCAGTTCACATTTGTAGGTGGATCATCAGTGTTAGAGCTAAAATTAGCATGTTTAAAGTGATTTTCATGCTTCCAGGGGCCCTAAACACAAGATTTATGGAATGGTTAAAAGTGCATGAAAATGGCCAATTTACTCACTCTGAGTTCTCAAAAAGGGTTTCTTCACCCCGGGAAGTTAATTAAATACCATTTGGAGGCATTTAATGTTCGAGCAAAAACAGCTGATTTTCGACAAAAGAGATAACACCCCCCCATTACGTCATGCTTCAGAAATGTGGAAAATGGTCCGTTTTCAAATGTTTTATTTTTGAACGTCAGTTCACGTTTGTAGGTGGATCATCAGTGTTAGAGCTAAAATTAGCATGTTTAAAGTGATTTTCATGCTTTCAGGGGCCCTAATCACAAGATTTATGAAATGGTTAAAAGTGCATGAAAATGGCCAATTTACTCACTCTGAGTTCTCAAAAAAGGTTTCTTCACCCCGGGAAGTTAATTAAATACAATTTGGAGGCATTTAATGTTCGAGCAAAAACGGCTGATTTTCGACAAAAGAGATAACACCCCCCATTACGTCATGCTTCAGAAATGTGGAAAATAGTCCGTTTTCAAATGTTTTATTTTTGAACGTCAGTTCACATTTGTAGGTGGATCATCAGTGTTAGAGCTAAAATTAGCATGTTTAAAGTGATTTTCATGCTTCCAGGGGCCCTAAACACAAGATTTATGGAATGGTTAAAAGTGCATGAAAATGGCCAATTTACTTACTCTGAGTTCTCAAAAAAGGTTTCTTCATCCCGGGAAGTTAATTAAATACCATTTGGAGGCATTTAATATTCGAGCTAAAACGGATGATTTTCGACAAAAGAGATAACACCCCCCTATTACGTCATGCTTCAGAAATGTGGAAAATGGTCCGTTTTCAAATGTTTTATTTTTGAACGTCAGTTCACATTTGTAGGTGGATCATCAGTGTTAGAGCTAAAATTAGCATGTTTAAAGTGATTTTCATGCTTCCAGGGGCCCTAAACACAAGATTTATGGAATGGTTAAAACTGCATGAAAATGGCCAATTTACTCACTCTGAGGTTCTCAAAAAGGGTTTCTTCACCCCGGGAAGTTAATTAAATACCATTTGGAGGCATTTAATGTTCGAGCCAAAACGGCTGATTTTCGAAAAAAAGAGATAGCACCCCCCCATTACGTCATGCTTCAGAAATGTGGAAAATGGTCCGTTTTCAAATGGTTTATTTTTGAACGACAGTTCACATTTGTAGGTGGATCATCAGTGTTAGAGCTAAAATTAGCATGTTTAAAGTGATTTTCATGCTTCCAGGGGCTCGGAAAGTGAATTAAATACTATTTGGAGGCATTTAATGTTCAAGCAAAAACAGCTGATTTTTGACAAAAGAGATAACACCCCCCCATTACGTCATGCTTCAGAAATGTGGAAAATGGTCCGTTTTCAAATGTTTTATTTTTGAACGTCAGTTCACATTTGTAGGTGGATCATCAGTGTTAGAGCTAAAATTAGCATGTTTAAAGTGATTTTCATGCTTCCGGGGGCCTTAAACACAAGATTTATGGAATGGTTAAAAGTGCATGAAAATGGCCAATTTACTCACTCTGAGTTCTCAAAAAGGGTTTCTTCACCCCGGGAAGTTAATTAAATACCATTTGGAGGCATTTAATGTTCGAGCCAAAACGGCTGATTTTCGACAAAAGAGATAACACCCCCCCATTACGTCATGCTTCAGAAATGTGGAAAATGGTCCGTTTTCAAATGTTTTATTTTTGAACGTCAGTTCACATTTGTAGGTGGATCATCAGTGTTAGAGCTAAAATTAGCATGTTTAAAGTGATTTTCATGCTTCCAGGGGTTCGGGAAGTGAATTAAATACTATTTGGAGGCATTTAATGTTCAAGCAAAAACAGCTGATTTTTGACAAAAGAGATAACACCCCCCCCATTACGTCATGCTTCAGAAATGTGGAAAATGGTCCGTTTTCAAATGTTTTATTTTTGAACGTCAGTTCACATTTGTAGGTGAATCATCAGTGTTAGAGCTAAAATTAGCATGTTTAAAGTGATTTTCATGCTTCCAGGGGCCCTAAACACAAGATTTAAGGAATGGTTAAAAGTGCATGAAAATGGCCACTTTACTCACTCTGAGTTCTCAAAAAGGGTTTCTTCACCCCGGGAAGTTAATTAAATACCATTTGGAGGCATTTAATGTTCGAGCCAAAACGGCTGATTTTCGACAAAAGAGATAACACCCCCCATTACGTCATGCTTCAGAAATGTGGAAAATGGTCCGTTTTCAAATGTTTTATTTTTGAACGTCAGTTCACGTTTGTAGGTGGATCATCAGTGTTAGAGCTAAAATTAGCATGTTTAAAGTGATTTTCATGCTTTCAGGGGCTCGGGAAGTTAATTAAATACCATTTGGAGGCATTTAATGTTCGAGCAAAAACGGCTGATTTTCGACAAAAGAGATAACACCCCCCCATTACGCCATGCTTCAGAAATGTGGAAAATGGTTCGTTTTCAAATGTTTTATTTTTGAACGTCAGTTCACATTTGTAGGTGGATCAACAGTGTTAGAGCTAAAATTAGCATGTTTAAAGTGATTTTCATGCTTCCAGGGGCTCGGGAAGTGAATTAAATACTATTTGGAGGCATTTAATGTTCAAGCAAAAACAGCTGATTTTTGACAAAAGAGATAACACCCCCCCATTACGTCATGCTTCAGAAATGTGGAAAATGGTCAGTTTTCAAATGTTTTATTTTTGAACGTCAGTTCACATTTGTAGGTGGATCATCAGTGTTAGAGCTAAAATTAGCATGTTAAAAGTCATTTTCATGCTTCCAGGGGCCCTAAACACAAGATTTATGGAATGGTTAAAAGTGCATGAAAATGGCCAATTTACTCACTCTGAGTTTTCAAAAAGGGTTTCTTTACCCCGGGAAGTTAATTAAATACCATTTGGAGGCATTTAATGTTCGAGCCAAAACGGCTGATTTTCGACAAAAGAGATAACACCCCCCCCATTACGTCATGCTTCAGAAATGTGGAAAATGGTCCGTTTTCAAATGTTTTATTTTTGAACGTCAGTTCACATTTGTAGGTGGATCATCAGTGTTAGAGCTAAAATTAGCATGTTTAAAGTGATTTTCATGCTTCCAGGGGCTCGGAAAGTGAATTAAATACTATTTGGAGGCATTTAATGTTCAAGCAAAAACAGCTGATTTTTGACAAAAGAGATAACACCCCCCCATTACGTCATGCTTCAGAAATGTGGAAAATGGTCCGTTTTCAAATGTTTTATTTTTGAACGTCAGTTCACATTTGTAGGTGGATCATCAGTGTTAGAGCTAAAATTAGCATGTTTAAAGTGATTTTCATGCTTCCGGGGGCCTAAAACACAAGATTTATGGAATGGTTAAAAGTGCATGAAAATGGCCAATTTACTCACTCTGAGTTCTCAAAAAGGGTTTCTTCACCCCGGGAAGTTAATTAAATACCATTTGGAGGCATTTAATGTTCGAGCCAAAACGGCTGATTTTCGACAAAAGAGATAACACCCCCCATTACGTCATGCTTCAGAAATGTGGAAAATGGTCCGTTTTCAAATGTTTTATTTTTGAACGTCAGTTCACATTTGTAGGTGGATCATCAGTGTTAGAGCTAAAATTAGCATGTTTAAAGGGATTCTCATGCTTCCAGGGGCTCGGGAAGTTAATTAAATACCATTTGGAGGCATTTAATGTTCGAGCTAAAACGGATGATTTTCGACAAAAGAGATAACACCCCCTATTACGTCATGCTTTAGAAATGTGGAAAATGGTCCGTTTTCAAATGTTTTATTTTTGAACGTCAGTTCACATTTGTAGGTGGATCATCAGTGTTAGAGCTAAAATTAGCATGTTTAAAGTGATTTTCATGCTTCCAGGGGCTCGGGAAGTGAATTAAATACTATTTGGAGGCATTTAATGTTCAAGCAAAAACAGCTGACTTTTGACAAAAGAGATAACACCCCCCCATTACTTCATGCTTCAGAAATGTGGAAAATGGTCCGTTTTCAAATGTTTTATTTTTGAACGTCAGTTCACATTTGTAGGTGGATCATCAGTGTTAGAGCTAAAATTAGCATGTTTAAAGTGATTTTCATGCTTCCAGGGGCTCGGGAAGTGAATTAAATACTATTTGGAGGCATTTAATGTTCAAGCAAAAACAGCTGATTTTTGACAAAAGAGATAACACCCCCCCATTACTTCATGCTTCAGAAATGTGGAAAATGGTCCGTTTTCAAATGTTTTATTTTTGAACGTCAGTTCACATTTGTAGGTGGATCATCAGTGTTAGAGCTAAAATTAGCATGTTTAAAGTGATTTTCATGCTTCCAGGGGCCCTAAACACAAGATTTATGGAATGGTTAAAAGTGCATGAAAATGGCCAATTTACTCACTCTGAGTTCTCAAAAAGGGTTTCTTCACCCCGGGAAGTTAATTAAATACCATTTGCAGGCATTTAATGTTCGAGCCAAAACGGCGGATTTTCGACAAAAGAGATAACACCCCCCCCATTACGTCATGCTTTAGAAATGTGGAAAATGGTCCGTTTTCAAATGTTTTATTTTTGAACGTCAGTTCACATTTGTAGGTGAATCATCAGTGTTAGAGCTAAAATTACCATGTTTAAAGTGATTTTCATGCTTCCAGGGGCCCTAAACACAAGATTTAAGGAATGGTTAAAAGTGCATGAAAATGGCCACTTTACTCACTCTGAGTTCTCAAAAAGGGTTTCTTCACCCCGGGAAGTTAATTAAATACCATTTGGAGGCATTTAATGTTCGAGCCAAAACGGCTGATTTTCGACAAAAGAGATAACACCCCCCCATTACGTCATGCTTCAGAAATGTGGAAAATGGTCCGTTTTCAAATGTTTTATTTTTGAACGTCAGTTCACGTTTGTAGGTGGATCATCAGTGTTAGAGCTAAAATTAGCATGTTTAAAGTGATTTTCATGCTTTCAGGGGCTCGGGAAGTTAATTAAATACCATTTGGAGGCATTTAATGTTCGAGCAAAAACGGCTGATTTTCGACAAAAGAGATAACACCCCCCCATTACGCCATGCTTCAGAAATGTGGAAAATGGTTCGTTTTCAAATGTTTTATTTTTGAACGTCAGTTCACATTTGTAGGTGGATCAACAGTGTTAGAGCTAAAATTAGCATGTTTAAAGTGATTTTCATGCTCCCAGGGGCTTGGGAAGTGAATTAAATACTATTTGGAGGCATTTAATGTTCAAGCAAAAACAGCTGATTTTTGACAAAAGAGATAACACCCCCCCATTACTTCATGCTTCAGAAATGTGGAAAATGGTCAGTTTTCAAATGTTTTATTTTTGAACGTCAGTTCACATTTGTAGGTGGATCATCAGTGTTAGAGCTAAAATTAGCATGTTTAAAGTGATTTTCATGCTTCCAGGGGCCCTAAACACAAGATTTATGGAATGGTTAAAAGTGCATGAAAATGGCCAATTTACTCACTCTGAGTTCTCAAAAAAGGTTTCTTCACCCCGGGAAGTTAATTAAATACAATTTGGAGGCATTTAATGTTCGAGCAAAAACGGCTGATTTTCGACAAAAGAGATAACACCCCCCCATTACGTCATGCTTCAGAAATGTGGAAAATAGTCCGTTTTCAAATGTTTTATTTTTGAACGTCAGTTCACATTTGTAGGTGGATCATCAGTGTTAGAGCTAAAATTAGCATGTTTAAAGTGATTTTCATGCTTCCAGGGGCCCTAAACACAAGATTTATGGAATGGTTAAAAGTGCATGAAAATGGCCAATTTACTTACTCTGAGTTCTCAAAAAAGGTTTCTTCATCCCGGGAAGTTAATTAAATACCATTTGGAGGCATTTAATATTCGAGCTAAAACGGATGATTTTCGACAAAAGAGATAACACCCCCCTATTACGTCATGCTTCAGAAATGTGGAAAATGGTCCGTTTTCAAATGTTTTATTTTTGAACGTCAGTTCACATTTGTAGGTGGATCATCAGTGTTAGAGCTAAAATTAGCATGTTTAAAGTGATTTTCATGCTTCCAGGGGCCCTAAACACAAGATTTATGGAATGGTTAAAACTGCATGAAAATGGCCAATTTACTCACTCTGAGGTTCTCAAAAAGGGTTTCTTCACCCCGGGAAGTTAATTAAATACCATTTGGAGGCATTTAATGTTCGAGCCAAAACGGCTGATTTTCGAAAAAAAGAGATAGCACCCCCCCATTACGTCATGCTTCAGAAATGTGGAAAATGGTCCGTTTTCAAATGGTTTATTTTTGAACGACAGTTCACATTTGTAGGTGGATCATCAGTGTTAGAGCTAAAATTAGCATGTTTAAAGTGATTTTCATGCTTCCAGGGGCTCGGAAAGTGAATTAAATACTATTTGGAGGCATTTAATGTTCAAGCAAAAACAGCTGATTTTTGACAAAAGAGATAACACCCCCCCATTACGTCATGCTTCAGAAATGTGGAAAATGGTCCGTTTTCAAATGTTTTATTTTTGAACGTCAGTTCACATTTGTAGGTGGATCATCAGTGTTAGAGCTAAAATTAGCATGTTTAAAGTGATTTTCATGCTTCCGGGGGCCTTAAACACAAGATTTATGGAATGGTTAAAAGTGCATGAAAATGGCCAATTTACTCACTCTGAGTTCTCAAAAAGGGTTTCTTCACCCCGGGAAGTTAATTAAATACCATTTGGAGGCATTTAATGTTCGAGCCAAAACGGCTGATTTTCGACAAAAGAGATAACACCCCCCCATTACGTCATGCTTCAGAAATGTGGAAAATGGTCCGTTTTCAAATGTTTTATTTTTGAACGTCCGTTCACATTTGTAGGTGGATCATCAGTGTTAGAGCTAAAATTAGCATGTTTAAAGTGATTTTCATGCTTCCAGGGGTTCGGGAAGTGAATTAAATACTATTTGGAGGCATTTAATGTTCAAGCAAAAACAGCTGATTTTTGACAAAAGAGATAACACCCCCCCCATTACGTCATGCTTCAGAAATGTGGAAAATGGTCCGTTTTCAAATGTTTTATTTTTGAACGTCAGTTCACATTTGTAGGTGAATCATCAGTGTTAGAGCTAAAATTAGCATGTTTAAAGTGATTTTCATGCTTCCAGGGGCCCTAAACACAAGATTTAAGGAATGGTTAAAAGTGCATGAAAATGGCCACTTTACTCACTCTGAGTTCTCAAAAAGGGTTTCTTCACCCCGGGAAGTTAATTAAATACCATTTGGAGGCATTTAATGTTCGAGCCAAAACGGCTGATTTTCGACAAAAGAGATAACACCCCCCATTACGTCATGCTTCAGAAATGTGGAAAATGGTCCGTTTTCAAATGTTTTATTTTTGAACGTCAGTTCACGTTTGTAGGTGGATCATCAGTGTTAGAGCTAAAATTAGCATGTTTAAAGTGATTTTCATGCTTTCAGGGGCTCGGGAAGTTAATTAAATACCATTTGGAGGCATTTAATGTTCGAGCAAAAACGGCTGATTTTCGACAAAAGAGATAACACCCCCCCATTACGCCATGCTTCAGAAATGTGGAAAATGGTTCGTTTTCAAATGTTTTATTTTTGAACGTCAGTTCACATTTGTAGGTGGATCAACAGTGTTAGAGCTAAAATTAGCATGTTTAAAGTGATTTTCATGCTTCCAGGGGCTCGGGAAGTGAATTAAATACTATTTGGAGGCATTTAATGTTCAAGCAAAAACAGCTGATTTTTGACAAAAGAGATAACACCCCCCCATTACGTCATGCTTCAGAAATGTGGAAAATGGTCAGTTTTCAAATGTTTTATTTTTGAACGTCAGTTCACATTTGTAGGTGGATCATCAGTGTTAGAGCTAAAATTAGCATGTTAAAAGTCATTTTCATGCTTCCAGGGGCCCTAAACACAAGATTTATGGAATGGTTAAAAGTGCATGAAAATGGCCAATTTACTCACTCTGAGTTTTCAAAAAGGGTTTCTTTACCCCGGGAAGTTAATTAAATACCATTTGGAGGCATTTAATGTTCGAGCCAAAACGGCTGATTTTCGACAAAAGAGATAACACCCCCCCCATTACGTCATGCTTCAGAAATGTGGAAAATGGTCCGTTTTCAAATGTTTTATTTTTGAACGTCAGTTCACATTTGTAGGTGGATCATCAGTGTTAGAGCTAAAATTAGCATGTTTAAAGTGATTTTCATGCTTCCAGGGGCTCGGAAAGTGAATTAAATACTATTTGGAGGCATTTAATGTTCAAGCAAAAACAGCTGATTTTTGACAAAAGAGATAACACCCCCCCATTACGTCATGCTTCAGAAATGTGGAAAATGGTCCGTTTTCAAATGTTTTATTTTTGAACGTCAGTTCACATTTGTAGGTGGATCATCAGTGTTAGAGCTAAAATTAGCATGTTTAAAGTGATTTTCATGCTTCCGGGGGCCTAAAACACAAGATTTATGGAATGGTTAAAAGTGCATGAAAATGGCCAATTTACTCACTCTGAGTTCTCAAAAAGGGTTTCTTCACCCCGGGAAGTTAATTAAATACCATTTGGAGGCATTTAATGTTCGAGCCAAAACGGCTGATTTTCGACAAAAGAGATAACACCCCCCATTACGTCATGCTTCAGAAATGTGGAAAATGGTCCGTTTTCAAATGTTTTATTTTTGAACGTCAGTTCACATTTGTAGGTGGATCATCAGTGTTAGAGCTAAAATTAGCATGTTTAAAGTGATTCTCATGCTTCCAGGGGCTCGGGAAGTTAATTAAATACCATTTGGAGGCATTTAATGTTCGAGCAAAAACGGCTGATTTTCGACAAAAGAGATAACACCCCCCCCCATTACGTCATGCTTCAGAAATGTGGAAAATGGTCCGTTTTCAAATGTTTTATTTTTGAACGTCAGTTCACATTTGTAGGTGGATCATCAGTGTTAGAGCTAAAATTAGCATGTTTAAAGTGATTTTCATGCTCCCAGGGGCTTGGGAAGTGAATTAAATACTATTTGGAGGCATTTAATGTTCAAGCAAAAACAGCTGATTTTTGACAAAAGAGATAACACCCCCCCATTACTTCATGCTTCAGAAATGTGGAAAATGGTCCGTTTTCAAATGTTTTATTTTTGAACGTCAGTTCACATTTGTAGGTGGATCATCAGTGTTAGAGCTAAAATTAGCATGTTTAAAGTGATTTTCATGCTTCCAGGGGCCCTAAACACAAGATTTATGGAATGGTTAAAAGTGCATGAAAATGGCCAATTTACTCACTCTGAGTTCTCAAAAAAGGTTTCTTCATCTCGGGAAGTTAATTAAATACCATTTGGAGGCATTTAATGTTCGAGCTAAAACGGATGATTTTCGACAAAAGAGATAACACCCCCTATTACGTCATGCTTTAGAAATGTGGAAAATGGTCCGTTTTCAAATGTTTTATTTTTGAACGTCAGTTCACATTTGTAGGTGGATCATCAGTGTTAGAGCTAAAATTAGCATGTTTAAAGTGATTTTCATGCTTCCAGGGGCTCGGGAAGTGAATTAAATACTATTTGGAGGCATTTAATGTTCAAGCAAAAACAGCTGATTTTTGACAAAAGAGATAACACCCCCCCATTACTTCATGCTTCAGAAATGTGGAAAATGGTCCGTTTTCAAATGTTTTATTTTTGAACGTCAGTTCACATTTGTAGGTGGATCATCAGTGTTAGAGCTAAAATTAGCATGTTTAAAGTGATTTTCATGCTTCCAGGGGCTCGGGAAGTGAATTAAATACTATTTGGAGGCATTTAATGTTCAAGCAAAAACAGCTGATTTTTGACAAAAGAGATAACACCCCCCCATTACTTCATGCTTCAGAAATGTGGAAAATGGTCCGTTTTCAAATGTTTTATTTTTGAACGTCAGTTCACATTTGTAGGTGGATCATCAGTGTTAGAGCTAAAATTAGCATGTTTAAAGTGATTTTCATGCTTCCAGGGGCCCTAAACACAAGATTTATGGAATGGTTAAAAGTGCATGAAAATGGCCAATTTACTCACTCTGAGTTCTCAAAAAGGGTTTCTTCACCCCGGGAAGTTAATTAAATACCATTTGCAGGCATTTAATGTTCGAGCCAAAACGGCGGATTTTCGACAAAAGAGATAACACCCCCCCCATTACGTCATGCTTTAGAAATGTGGAAAATGGTCCGTTTTCAAATGTTTTATTTTTGAACGTCAGTTCACATTTGTAGGTGAATCATCAGTGTTAGAGCTAAAATTACCATGTTTAAAGTGATTTTCATGCTTCCAGGGGCCCTAAACACAAGATTTAAGGAATGGTTAAAAGTGCATGAAAATGGCCACTTTACTCACTCTGAGTTCTCAAAAAGGGTTTCTTCACCCCGGGAAGTTAATTAAATACCATTTGGAGGCATTTAATGTTCGAGCCAAAACGGCTGATTTTCGACAAAAGAGATAACACCCCCCCATTACGTCATGCTTCAGAAATGTGGAAAATGGTCCGTTTTCAAATGTTTTATTTTTGAACGTCAGTTCACGTTTGTAGGTGGATCATCAGTGTTAGAGCTAAAATTAGCATGTTTAAAGTGATTTTCATGCTTTCAGGGGCTCGGGAAGTTAATTAAATACCATTTGGAGGCATTTAATGTTCGAGCAAAAACGGCTGATTTTCGACAAAAGAGATAACACCCCCCCATTACGCCATGCTTCAGAAATGTGGAAAATGGTTCGTTTTCAAATGTTTTATTTTTGAACGTCAGTTCACATTTGTAGGTGGATCATCAGTGTTAGAGCTAAAATTAGCATGTTTAAAGTGATTTTCATGCTTCCAGGGGCTCGGGAAGTGAATTAAATACTATTTGGAGGCATTTAATGTTCAAGCAAAAACAGCTGATTTTTGACAAAAGAGATAACACCCCCCCATTACTTCATGCTTCAGAAATGTGGAAAATGGTCCGTTTTCAAATGTTTTATTTTTGAACGTCAGTTCACATTTGTAGGTGGATCATCAGTGTTAGAGCTAAAATTAGCATGTTTAAAGTGATTTTCATGCTTCCAGGGGCTCGGGAAGTGAATTAAATACTATTTGGAGGCATTTAATGTTCAAGCAAAAACAGCTGATTTTTGACAAAAGAGATAACACCCCCCCATTACTTCATGCTTCAGAAATGTGGAAAATGGTCCGTTTTCAAATGTTTTATTTTTGAACGTCAGTTCACATTTGTAGGTGGATCATCAGTGTTAGAGCTAAAATTAGCATGTTTAAAGTGATTTTCATGCTTCCAGGGGCCCTAAACACAAGATTTATGGAATGGTTAAAAGTGCATGAAAATGGCCAATTTACTCACTCTGAGTTCTCAAAAAGGGTTTCTTCACCCCGGGAAGTTAATTAAATACCATTTGCAGGCATTTAATGTTCGAGCCAAAACGGCGGATTTTCGACAAAAGAGATAACACCCCCCCCATTACGTCATGCTTTAGAAATGTGGAAAATGGTCCGTTTTCAAATGTTTTATTTTTGAACGTCAGTTCACATTTGTAGGTGAATCATCAGTGTTAGAGCTAAAATTACCATGTTTAAAGTGATTTTCATGCTTCCAGGGGCCCTAAACACAAGATTTAAGGAATGGTTAAAAGTGCATGAAAATGGCCACTTTACTCACTCTGAGTTCTCAAAAAGGGTTTCTTCACCCCGGGAAGTTAATTAAATACCATTTGGAGGCATTTAATGTTCGAGCCAAAACGGCTGATTTTCGACAAAAGAGATAACACCCCCCCATTACGTCATGCTTCAGAAATGTGGAAAATGGTCCGTTTTCAAATGTTTTATTTTTGAACGTCAGTTCACGTTTGTAGGTGGATCATCAGTGTTAGAGCTAAAATTAGCATGTTTAAAGTGATTTTCATGCTTTCAGGGGCTCGGGAAGTTAATTAAATACCATTTGGAGGCATTTAATGTTCGAGCAAAAACGGCTGATTTTCGACAAAAGAGATAACACCCCCCCATTACGCCATGCTTCAGAAATGTGGAAAATGGTTCGTTTTCAAATGTTTTATTTTTGAACGTCAGTTCACATTTGTAGGTGGATCAACAGTGTTAGAGCTAAAATTAGCATGTTTAAAGTGATTTTCATGCTCCCAGGGGCTTGGGAAGTGAATTAAATACTATTTGGAGGCATTTAATGTTCAAGCAAAAACAGCTGATTTTTGACAAAAGAGATAACACCCCCCCATTACTTCATGCTTCAGAAATGTGGAAAATGGTCCGTTTTCAAATGTTTTATTTTTGAACGTCAGTTCACATTTGTAGGTGGATCATCAGTGTTAGAGCTAAAATTAGCATGTTTAAAGTGATTTTCATGCTTCCAGGGGCCCTAAACACAAGATTTATGGAATGGTTAAAAGTGCATGAAAATGGCCAATTTACTCACTCTGAGTTCTCAAAAAAGGTTTCTTCACCCCGGGAAGTTAATTAAATACAATTTGGAGGCATTTAATGTTCGAGCAAAAACGGCTGATTTTCGACAAAAGAGATAACACCCCCCCATTACGTCATGCTTCAGAAATGTGGAAAATAGTCCGTTTTCAAATGTTTTATTTTTGAACGTCAGTTCACATTTGTAGGTGGATCATCAGTGTTAGAGCTAAAATTAGCATGTTTAAAGTGATTTTCATGCTTCCAGGGGCCCTAAACACAAGATTTATGGAATGGTTAAAAGTGCATGAAAATGGCCAATTTACTTACTCTGAGTTCTCAAAAAAGGTTTCTTCATCCCGGGAAGTTAATTAAATACCATTTGGAGGCATTTAATATTCGAGCTAAAACGGATGATTTTCGACAAAAGAGATAACACCCCCCTATTACGTCATGCTTCAGAAATGTGGAAAATGGTCCGTTTTCAAATGTTTTATTTTTGAACGTCAGTTCACATTTTTAGGTGGATCATCAGTGTTAGAGCTAAAATTAGCATGTTTAAAGTGATTTTCATGCTTCCAGGGGCCCTAAACACAAGATTTATGGAATGGTTAAAACTGCATGAAAATGGCCAATTTACTCACTCTGAGGTTCTCAAAAAGGGTTTCTTCACCCCGGGAAGTTAATTAAATACCATTTGGAGGCATTTAATGTTCGAGCCAAAACGGCTGATTTTCGAAAAAAAGAGATAGCACCCCCCCATTACGTCATGCTTCAGAAATGTGGAAAATGGTCCGTTTTCAAATGGTTTATTTTTGAACGACAGTTCACATTTGTAGGTGGATCATCAGTGTTAGAGCTAAAATTAGCATGTTTAAAGTGATTTTCATGCTTCCAGGGGCTCGGAAAGTGAATTAAATACTATTTGGAGGCATTTAATGTTCAAGCAAAAACAGCTGATTTTTGACAAAAGAGATAACACCCCCCCATTACGTCATGCTTCAGAAATGTGGAAAATGGTCCGTTTTCAAATGTTTTATTTTTGAACGTCAGTTCACATTTGTAGGTGGATCATCAGTGTTAGAGCTAAAATTAGCATGTTTAAAGTGATTTTCATGCTTCCGGGGGCCTTAAACACAAGATTTATGGAATGGTTAAAAGTGCATGAAAATGGCCAATTTACTCACTCTGAGTTCTCAAAAAGGGTTTCTTCACCCCGGGAAGTTAATTAAATACCATTTGGAGGCATTTAATGTTCGAGCCAAAACGGCTGATTTTCGACAAAAGAGATAACACCCCCCCATTACGTCATGCTTCAGAAATGTGGAAAATGGTCCGTTTTCAAATGTTTTATTTTTGAACGTCAGTTCACATTTGTAGGTGGATCATCAGTGTTAGAGCTAAAATTAGCATGTTTAAAGTGATTTTCATGCTTCCAGGGGTTCGGGAAGTGAATTAAATACTATTTGGAGGCATTTAATGTTCAAGCAAAAACAGCTGATTTTTGACAAAAGAGATAACACCCCCCCCATTACGTCATGCTTCAGAAATGTGGAAAATGGTCCGTTTTCAAATGTTTTATTTTTGAACGTCAGTTCACATTTGTAGGTGAATCATCAGTGTTAGAGCTAAAATTAGCATGTTTAAAGTGATTTTCATGCTTCCAGGGGCCCTAAACACAAGATTTAAGGAATGGTTAAAAGTGCATGAAAATGGCCACTTTACTCACTCTGAGTTCTCAAAAAGGGTTTCTTCACCCCGGGAAGTTAATTAAATACCATTTGGAGGCATTTAATGTTCGAGCCAAAACGGCTGATTTTCGACAAAAGAGATAACACCCCCCATTACGTCATGCTTCAGAAATGTGGAAAATGGTCCGTTTTCAAATGTTTTATTTTTGAACGTCAGTTCACGTTTGTAGGTGGATCATCAGTGTTAGAGCTAAAATTAGCATGTTTAAAGTGATTTTCATGCTTTCAGGGGCTCGGGAAGTTAATTAAATACCATTTGGAGGCATTTAATGTTCGAGCAAAAACGGCTGATTTTCGACAAAAGAGATAACACCCCCCCATTACGCCATGCTTCAGAAATGTGGAAAATGGTTCGTTTTCAAATGTTTTATTTTTGAACGTCAGTTCACATTTGTAGGTGGATCAACAGTGTTAGAGCTAAAATTAGCATGTTTAAAGTGATTTTCATGCTTCCAGGGGCTCGGGAAGTGAATTAAATACTATTTGGAGGCATTTAATGTTCAAGCAAAAACAGCTGATTTTTGACAAAAGAGATAACACCCCCCCATTACGTCATGCTTCAGAAATGTGGAAAATGGTCAGTTTTCAAATGTTTTATTTTTGAACGTCAGTTCACATTTGTAGGTGGATCATCAGTGTTAGAGCTAAAATTAGCATGTTAAAAGTCATTTTCATGCTTCCAGGGGCCCTAAACACAAGATTTATGGAATGGTTAAAAGTGCATGAAAATGGCCAATTTACTCACTCTGAGTTTTCAAAAAGGGTTTCTTTACCCCGGGAAGTTAATTAAATACCATTTGGAGGCATTTAATGTTCGAGCCAAAACGGCTGATTTTCGACAAAAGAGATAACACCCCCCCCATTACGTCATGCTTCAGAAATGTGGAAAATGGTCCGTTTTCAAATGTTTTATTTTTGAACGTCAGTTCACATTTGTAGGTGGATCATCAGTGTTAGAGCTAAAATTAGCATGTTTAAAGTGATTTTCATGCTTCCAGGGGCTCGGAAAGTGAATTAAATACTATTTGGAGGCATTTAATGTTCAAGCAAAAACAGCTGATTTTTGACAAAAGAGATAACACCCCCCCATTACGTCATGCTTCAGAAATGTGGAAAATGGTCCGTTTTCAAATGTTTTATTTTTGAACGTCAGTTCACATTTGTAGGTGGATCATCAGTGTTAGAGCTAAAATTAGCATGTTTAAAGTGATTTTCATGCTTCCGGGGGCCTAAAACACAAGATTTATGGAATGGTTAAAAGTGCATGAAAATGGCCAATTTACTCACTCTGAGTTCTCAAAAAGGGTTTCTTCACCCCGGGAAGTTAATTAAATACCATTTGGAGGCATTTAATGTTCGAGCCAAAACGGCTGATTTTCGACAAAAGAGATAACACCCCCCATTACGTCATGCTTCAGAAATGTGGAAAATGGTCCGTTTTCAAATGTTTTATTTTTGAACGTCAGTTCACATTTGTAGGTGGATCATCAGTGTTAGAGCTAAAATTAGCATGTTTAAAGTGATTCTCATGCTTCCAGGGGCTCGGGAAGTTAATTAAATACCATTTGGAGGCATTTAATGTTCGAGCAAAAACGGCTGATTTTCGACAAAAGAGATAACACCCCCCCCCATTACGTCATGCTTCAGAAATGTGGAAAATGGTCCGTTTTCAAATGTTTTATTTTTGAACGTCAGTTCACATTTGTAGGTGGATCATCAGTGTTAGAGCTAAAATTAGCATGTTTAAAGTGATTTTCATGCTTCCAGGGGCTCGGGAAGTGAATTAAATACTATTTGGAGGCATTTAATGTTCAAGCAAAAACAGCTGATTTTTGACAAAAGAGATAACACCCCCCCATTACTTCATGCTTCAGAAATGTGGAAAATGGTCCGTTTTCAAATGTTTTATTTTTGAACGTCAGTTCACATTTGTAGGTGGATCATCAGTGTTAGAGCTAAAATTAGCATGTTTAAAGTGATTTTCATGCTTCCAGGGGCTCGGGAAGTGAATTAAATACTATTTGGAGGCATTTAATGTTCAAGCAAAAACAGCTGATTTTTGACAAAAGAGATAACACCCCCCCATTACTTCATGCTTCAGAAATGTGGAAAATGGTCCGTTTTCAAATGTTTTATTTTTGAACGTCAGTTCACATTTGTAGGTGGATCATCAGTGTTAGAGCTAAAATTAGCATGTTTAAAGTGATTTTCATGCTTCCAGGGGCCCTAAACACAAGATTTATGGAATGGTTAAAAGTGCATGAAAATGGCCAATTTACTCACTCTGAGTTCTCAAAAAGGGTTTCTTCACCCCGGGAAGTTAATTAAATACCATTTGCAGGCATTTAATGTTCGAGCCAAAACGGCGGATTTTCGACAAAAGAGATAACACCCCCCCCATTACGTCATGCTTTAGAAATGTGGAAAATGGTCCGTTTTCAAATGTTTTATTTTTGAACGTCAGTTCACATTTGTAGGTGAATCATCAGTGTTAGAGCTAAAATTACCATGTTTAAAGTGATTTTCATGCTTCCAGGGGCCCTAAACACAAGATTTAAGGAATGGTTAAAAGTGCATGAAAATGGCCACTTTACTCACTCTGAGTTCTCAAAAAGGGTTTCTTCACCCCGGGAAGTTAATTAAATACCATTTGGAGGCATTTAATGTTCGAGCCAAAACGGCTGATTTTCGACAAAAGAGATAACACCCCCCCATTACGTCATGCTTCAGAAATGTGGAAAATGGTCCGTTTTCAAATGTTTTATTTTTGAACGTCAGTTCACGTTTGTAGGTGGATCATCAGTGTTAGAGCTAAAATTAGCATGTTTAAAGTGATTTTCATGCTTTCAGGGGCTCGGGAAGTTAATTAAATACCATTTGGAGGCATTTAATGTTCGAGCAAAAACGGCTGATTTTCGACAAAAGAGATAACACCCCCCCATTACGCCATGCTTCAGAAATGTGGAAAATGGTTCGTTTTCAAATGTTTTATTTTTGAACGTCAGTTCACATTTGTAGGTGGATCAACAGTGTTAGAGCTAAAATTAGCATGTTTAAAGTGATTTTCATGCTCCCAGGGGCTTGGGAAGTGAATTAAATACTATTTGGAGGCATTTAATGTTCAAGCAAAAACAGCTGATTTTTGACAAAAGAGATAACACCCCCCCATTACTTCATGCTTCAGAAATGTGGAAAATGGTCCGTTTTCAAATGTTTTATTTTTGAACGTCAGTTCACATTTGTAGGTGGATCATCAGTGTTAGAGCTAAAATTAGCATGTTTAAAGTGATTTTCATGCTTCCAGGGGCCCTAAACACAAGATTTATGGAATGGTTAAAAGTGCATGAAAATGGCCAATTTACTCACTCTGAGTTCTCAAAAAGGGTTTCTTCACCCCGGGAAGTTAATTAAATACCATTTGGAGGCATTTAATGTTCGAGCCAAAACGGCTGATTTTCGAAAAAAAGAGATAACACCCCCCCATTACGTCATGCTTCAGAAATGTGGAAAATGGTCCGTTTTCAAATGGTTTATTTTTGAACGACAGTTCACATTTGTAGGTGGATCATCAGTGTTAGAGCTAAAATTAGCATGTTTAAAGTGTTTTTCATGCTTCCAGGGGCTCGGAAAGTGAATTAAATACTATTTGGAGGCATTTAATGTTCAAGCAAAAACAGCTGATTTTTGACAAAAGAGATAACACCCCCCCCATTACGTCATGCTTCAGAAATGTGGAAAATGGTCCGTTTTCAAATGTTTTATTTTTGAACGTCAGTTCACATTTGTAGGTGGATCATCAGTGTTAGAGCTAAAATTAGCATGTTTAAAGTGATTTTCATGCTTCCGGGGGCCTTAAACACAAGATTTATGGAATGGTTAAAAGTGCATGAAAATGGCCAATTTACTCACTCTGAGTTCTCAAAAAGGGTTTCTTCACCCCGGGAAGTTAATTAAATACAATTTGGAGGCATTTAATGTTCGAGCAAAAACGGCTGATTTTCGACAAAAGAGATAACACCCCCCCATTACGTCATGCTTCAGAAATGTGGAAAATAGTCCGTTTTCAAATGTTTTATTTTTGAACGTCAGTTCACATTTGTAGGTGGATCATCAGTGTTAGAGCTAAAATTAGCATGTTTAAAGTGATTTTCATGCTTCCAGGGGCCCTAAACACAAGATTTATGGAATGGTTAAAAGTGCATGAAAATGGCCAATTTACTTACTCTGAGTTCTCAAAAAAGGTTTCTTCATCCCGGGAAGTTAATTAAATACCATTTGGAGGCATTTAATATTCGAGCTAAAACGGATGATTTTCGACAAAAGAGATAACACCCCCCTATTACGTCATGCTTCAGAAATGTGGAAAATGGTCCGTTTTCAAATGTTTTATTTTTGAACGTCAGTTCACATTTGTAGGTGGATCATCAGTGTTAGAGCTAAAATTAGCATGTTTAAAGTGATTTTCATGCTTCCAGGGGCCCTAAACACAAGATTTATGGAATGGTTAAAAGTGCATGAAAATGGCCAATTTACTCACTCTGAGGTTCTCAAAAAGGGTTTCTTCACCCCGGGAAGTTAATTAAATACCATTTGGAGGCATTTAATGTTCGAGCCAAAACGGCTGATTTTCGAAAAAAAGAGATAACACCCCCCCATTACGTCATGCTTCAGAAATGTGGAAAATGGTCCGTTTTCAAATGGTTTATTTTTGAACGACAGTTCACATTTGTAGGTGGATCATCAGTGTTAGAGCTAAAATTAGCATGTTTAAAGTGTTTTTCATGCTTCCAGGGGCTCGGAAAGTGAATTAAATACTATTTGGAGGCATTTAATGTTCAAGCAAAAACAGCTGATTTTTGACAAAAGAGATAACACCCCCCCCATTACGTCATGCTTCAGAAATGTGGAAAATGGTCCGTTTTCAAATGTTTTATTTTTGAACGTCAGTTCACATTTGTAGGTGGATCATCAGTGTTAGAGCTAAAATTAGCATGTTTAAAGTGATTTTCATGCTTCCGGGGGCCTTAAACACAAGATTTATGGAATGGTTAAAAGTGCATGAAAATGGCCAATTTACTCACTCTGAGTTCTCAAAAAGGGTTTCTTCACCCCGGGAAGTTAATTAAATACCATTTGGAGGCATTTAATGTTCGAGCCAAAACGGCTGATTTTCGACAAAAGAGATAACACCCCCCCATTACGTCATGCTTCAGAAATGTGGAAAATGGTCCGTTTTCAAATGTTTTATTTTTGAACGTCAGTTCACATTTGTAGGTGGATCATCAGTGTTAGAGCTAAAATTAGCATGTTTAAAGTGATTTTCATGCTTCCAGGGGCTCGGGAAGTGAATTAAATACTATTTGGAGGCATTTAATGTTCAAGCAAAAACAGCTGATTTTTGACAAAAGAGATAACACCCCCCCATTACTTCATGCTTCAGAAATATGGAAAATGGTCCGTTTTCAAATGTTTTATTTTTGAACGTCAGTTCACATTTGTAGGTGGATCATCAGTGTTAGAGCTAAAATTAGCATGTTTAAAGTGATTTTCATGCTTCCAGGGGCCCTAAACACAAGATTTATGGAATGGTTAAAAGTGCATGAAAATGGCCAATTTACTCACTCTGAGTTCTCAAAAAGGGTTTCTTCACCCCGGGAAGTTAATTAAATACCATTTGCAGGCATTTAATGTTCGAGCCAAAACGGCGGATTTTCGACAAAAGAGATAACACCCCCCCCATTACGTCATGCTTCAGAAATGTGGAAAATGGTCCGTTTTCAAATGTTTTATTTTTGAACGTCAGTTCACATTTGTAGGTGGATCATCAGTGTTAGAGCTAAAATTAGCATGTTTAAAGTGATTTTCATGCTTCCAGGGGTTCGGGAAGTGAATTAAATACTATTTGGAGGCATTTAATGTTCAAGCAAAAACAGCTGATTTTTGACAAAAGAGATAACACCCCCCCCATTACGTCATGCTTCAGAAATGTGGAAAATGGTCCGTTTTCAAATGTTTTATTTTTGAACGTCAGTTCACATTTGTAGGTGAATCATCAGTGTTAGAGCTAAAATTAGCATGTTTAAAGTGATTTTCATGCTTCCAGGGGCCCTAAACACAAGATTTAAGGAATGGTTAAAAGTGCATGAAAATGGCCACTTTACTCACTCTGAGTTCTCAAAAAGGGTTTCTTCACCCCGGGAAGTTAATTAAATACCATTTGGAGGCATTTAATGTTCGAGCCAAAACGGCTGATTTTCGACAAAAGAGATAACACCCCCCATTACGTCATGCTTCAGAAATGTGGAAAATGGTCCGTTTTCAAATGTTTTATTTTTGAACGTCAGTTCACGTTTGTAGGTGGATCATCAGTGTTAGAGCTAAAATTAGCATGTTTAAAGTGATTTTCATGCTTTCAGGGGCTCGGGAAGTTAATTAAATACCATTTGGAGGCATTTAATGTTCGAGCAAAAACGGCTGATTTTCGACAAAAGAGATAACACCCCCCCATTACGCCATGCTTCAGAAATGTGGAAAATGGTTCGTTTTCAAATGATTTATTTTTGAACGTCAGTTCACATTTGTAGGTGGATCAACAGTGTTAGAGCTAAAATTAGCATGTTTAAAGTGATTTTCATGCTTCCAGGGGCCCTAAACACAAGATTTATGGAATGGTTAAAAGTCCATGAAAATGGCCAATTTACTCACTCTGAGTTCTCAAAAAGGGTTTCTTCACCCCGGGAAGTTAATTAAATACCATTTGGAGGCATTTAATTTTCGAGCCAAAACGGCTGATTTTCGAAAAAAGAGATAACACCCCCCATTACGTCATGCTTCAGAAATGTGGAAAATGGTCCGTTTTCAAATGTTTTAGTTTTTGAACGTCAGTTCACATTTGTAGGTGGATCATCAGTGTTAGAGCTAAAATTAGCATGTTTAAAGTGATTTTCATGCTCCCAGGGGCTCGGGAAGTGAATTAAATACTATTTGGAGGCATTTAATGTTCAAGCAAAAACAGCTGATTTTTGACAAAAGAGATAACACCCCCCCATTACTTCATGCTTCAGAAATGTGGAAAATGGTCCGTTTTCAAATGTTTTATTTTTGAATGTCAGTTCACGTTTGTAGGTGGATCATCAGTGTTAGAGCTAAAATTAGCATGTTTAAAGTGATTTTCATGCTTTCAGGGGCCCTAAACACAAGATTTATGAAATGGTTAAAAGTGCATGAAAATGGCCAATTTACTCACTCTGAGTTCTCAAAAAAGGTTTCTTCACCCCGGGAAGTTAATTAAATACAATTTGGAGGCATTTAATGTTCGAGCAAAAACGGCTGATTTTCGACAAAAGAGATAACACCCCCCCATTACGTCATGCTTCAGAAATGTGGAAAATGGTCCGTTTTCAAATGTTTTATTTTTGAACGTCAGTTCACATTTGTAGGTGGATCATCAGTGTTAGAGCTAAAATTAGCATGTTTAAAGTGATTTTCATGCTTCCAGGGGCCCTAAACACAAGATTTATGGAATGGTTAAAAGTGCATGAAAATGGCCAATTTACTTACTCTGAGTTCTCAAAAAAGGTTTCTTCATCCCGGGAAGTTAATTAAATACCATTTGGAGGCATTTAATGTTCGAGCTAAAACGGATGATTTTCGACAAAAGAGATAACACCCCCCTATTACGTCATGCTTCAGAAATGTGGAAAATGGTCCGTTTTCAAATGTTTTATTTTTGAACGTCAGTTCACATTTGTAGGTGGATCATCAGTGTTAGAGCTAAAATTAGCATGTTTAAAGTGATTTTCATGCTTCCAGGGGCCCTAAACACATGATTTATGGAATGGTTAAAAGTGCATGAAAATGGCCAATTTACTCACTCTGAGTTCTCAAAAAGGGTTTCTTCACCCCGGGAAGTTAATTAAATACCATTTGGAGGCATTTAATGTTCGAGCCAAAACGGCTGATTTTCGAAAAAAAGAGATAACATCCCCCCATTACGTCATGCTTCAGAAATGTGGAAAATGGTCCGTTTTCAAATGGTTTATTTTTGAACGTCAGTTCACATTTGTAGGTGGATCATCAGTGTCAGAGCTAAAATTAGCATGTTTAAAGTGATTTTCATGCTTCCAGGGGCTCGGGAAGTGAATTAAATACTATTTGGAGGCATTTAATGTTCAAGCAAAAACAGCTGATTTTTGACAAAAGAGATAACACCCCCCCATTACGTCATTCTTCAGAAATGTGGAAAATGGTCCGTTTTCAAATGTTTTATTTTTGAACGTCAGTTCACATTTGTAGGTGGATCATCAGTGTTAGAGCTAAAATTAGCATGTTTAAAGTGATTTTCATGCTTCCAGGGGCCCTAAACACAAGATTTATGGAATGGTTAAAAGTGCATGAAAATGGCAATTTACTCACTCTGAGTTCTCAAAAAGGGTTTCTTTACCCCGGGAAGTTAATTAAATACCATTTGAAGGCATTTAATGTTCGAGCCAAAACATCTGATTTTCGACAAAAGAGATAACACCCCCCCATTACGTCATGCTTCAGAAATGTGGAAAATGGGACGTTTTCAAATGTTTTATTTTTGAACGTCAGTTCACATTTGTAGGTGGATCATCAGTGTTAGAGCTAAAATTAGCATTTTTAAAGTGATTTTCATGCTTCCAGGGGCTCGGGAAGTGAATTAAATACTATTAGGAGGCATTTAATGTTCAAGCAAAAGCAGCTGATTTTTGACAAAAGAGATAACACCCCCCCATTACTTCATGCTTCAGAAATGTGGAAAATGGTAAGTTTTCAAATGTTTTATTTTTGAACGTCAGTTCACATTTGTAGGTGGATCATCAGTGTTAGAGCTAAAATTAGCATGTTTAAAGTGATTTTCATGCTTCCAGGGGCTCGGGAAGTGAATTAAATACTATTTGGAGGCATTTAATGTTCAAGCGAAAACAGCTGATTTTTGACAAAAGAGATAACACCCTCCCATTACGTCATGCTTCAGAAATGTGGAAAATGGTCCGTTTTCAAATGTTTTATTTTTGAACGTCAGTTCACATTTGTAGGTGGATCATCAGTGTTAGAGCTAAAATTAGCATGTTTAAAGTGATTTTCATGCTTCCAGGGGCCCTAAACACAAGATTTATGGAATGGTTAAAAGTGCATGAAAATGGCCAATTTACTCACTCTGAGTTTTCAAAAAGGGTTTCTTTACCCCGGGAAGTTAATTAAATACCATTTGGAGGCATTTAATGTTCGAGCCAAAACGGCTGATTTTCGACAAAAGAGATAACACCCCCCCCCCCATTACGTCATGCTTCAGAAATGTGGAAAATGGTCCGTTTTCAAATGTTTTATTTTTGAACGTCAGTTCACATTTGTAGGTGGATCATCAGTGTTAGAGCTAAAATTAGCATGTTTAAAGTGATTTTCATGCTTCCAGGGGCTCGGAAAGTGAATTAAATACTATTTGGAGGCATTTAATGTTCAAGCAAAAACAGCTGATTTTTGACAAAAGAGATAACACCCCCCATTACGTCATGCTTCAGAAATGTGGAAAATGGTCCGTTTTCAAATGTTTTATTTTTGAACGTCAGTTCACATTTGTAGGTGGATCATCAGTGTTAGAGCTAAAATTAGCATGTTTAAAGTGATTTTCATGCTTCCGGGGGCCTTAAACACAAGATTTATGGAATGGTTAAAAGTGCATGAAAATGGCCAATTTACTCACTCTGAGTTCTCAAAAAGGGTTTCTTCACCCCGGGAAGTTAATTAAATACCATTTGGAGGCATTGAATGTTCGAGCCAAAACGGCTGATTTTCGACAAAAGAGATAACACCCCCCCCATTACGTCATGCTTCAGAAATGTGGAAAATGGTCCGTTTTCAAATGTTTTATTTTTGAACGTCAGTTCACATTTGTAGGTGGATCATCAGTGTTAGAGCTAAAATTAGCATGTTTAAAGTGATTTTCATGCTTCCAGGGGCTCGGGAAGTGAATTAAATACTATTTGGAGGCATTTAATGTTCAAGCAAAAACAGCTGATTTTTGACAAAAGAGATAACACCCCCCCATTACTTCATGCTTCAGAAATGTGGAAAATGGTCCGTTTTCAAATGTTTTATTTTTGAACGTCAGTTCACATTTGTAGGTGGATCATCAGTGTTAGAGCTAAAATTAGCATGTTTAAAGTGATTTTCATGCTTCCAGGGGCTCGGGAAGTGAATTAAATACTATTTGGAGGCATTTCATGTTCAAGCAAAAACAGCTGATTTTTGACAAAAGAGATAACACCCCCCCATTACTTCATGCTTCAGAAATGTGGAAAATGGTCCGTTTTCAAATGTTTTATTTTTGAACGTCAGTTCACATTTGTAGGTGGATCATCAGTGTTAGAGCTAAAATTAGCATGTTTAAAGTGATTTTCATGCTTCCAGGGGCCCTAAACACAAGATTTATGGAATGGTTAAAAGTGCATGAAAATGGCCAATTTACTCACTCTGAGTTCTCAAAAAGTGTTTCTTCACCCCGGGAAGTTAATTAAATACCATTTGCAGGCATTTAATGTTCGAGCCAAAACGGCGGATTTTCGACAAAAGAGATAACACCCCCCCCATTACGTCATGCTTCAGAAATGTGGAAAATGGTCCGTTTTCAAATGTTTTATTTTTGAACGTCAGTTCACATTTGTAGGTGGATCATCAGTGTTAGAGCTAAAATTTGCATGTTTAAAGTGATTTTCATGCTTCCAGGGGTTCGGGAAGTGAATTAAATACTATTTGGAGGCATTTAATGTTCAAGCAAAAACAGCTGATTTTTGACAAAAGAGATAACACCCCCCCCCATTACGTCATGCTTCAGAAATGTGGAAAATGGTCCGTTTTCAAATGTTTTATTTTTGAACGTCAGTTCACATTTGTAGGTGAATCATCAGTGTTAGAGCTAAAATTAGCATGTTTAAAGTGATTTTCATGCTTCCAGGGGCCCTAAACACAAGATTTAAGGAATGGTTAAAAGTGCATGAAAATGGCCACTTTACTCACTCTGAGTTCTCAAAAAGGGTTTCTTCACCCCGGGAAGTTAATTAAATACCATTTGGAGGCATTTAATGTTCGAGCCAAAACGGCTGATTTTCGACAAAAGAGATAACACCCCCCCATTACGTCATGCTTCAGAAATGTGGAAAATGGTCCGTTTTCAAATGTTTTATTTTTGAACGTCAGTTCACATTTGTAGGTGGATCATCAGTGTTAGAGCTAAAATTAGCATGTTTAAAGTGATTTTCATGCTCCCAGGGGCTCGGGAAGTGAATTAAATACTATTTGGAGGCATTTAATGTTCAAGCAAAAACAGCTGATTTTTGACAAAAGAGATAACACCCCCCCATTACTTCATGCTTCAGAAATGTGGAAAATGGTCCGTTTTCAAATGTTTTATTTTTGAACGTCAGTTCACATTTGTAGGTGGATCATCAGTGTTAGAGCTAAAATTAGCATGTTTAAAGTGATTTTCATGCTTCCAGGGGCCCTAAACACAAGATTTATGGAATGGTTAAAAGTGCATGAAAATGGCCAATTTACTCACTCTGAGTTCTCAAAAAGGGTTTCTTCACCCCGGGAAGTTAATTAAATACCATTTGCAGGCATTTAATGTTCGAGCCAAAACGGCGGATTTTCGACAAAAGAGATAACACCCCCCCCATTACGTCATGCTTTAGAAATGTGGAAAATGGTCCGTTTTCAAATGTTTTATTTTTGAACGTCAGTTCACATTTGTAGGTGAATCATCAGTGTTAGAGCTAAAATTACCATGTTTAAAGTGATTTTCATGCTTCCAGGGGCCCTAAACACAAGATTTAAGGAATGGTTAAAAGTGCATGAAAATGGCCACTTTACTCACTCTGAGTTCTCAAAAAGGGTTTCTTCACCCCGGGAAGTTAATTAAATACCATTTGGAGGCATTTAATGTTCGAGCCAAAACGGCTGATTTTCGACAAAAGAGATAACACCCCCCCATTACGTCATGCTTCAGAAATGTGGAAAATGGTCCGTTTTCAAATGTTTTATTTTTGAACGTCAGTTCACGTTTGTAGGTGGATCATCAGTGTTAGAGCTAAAATTAGCATGTTTAAAGTGATTTTCATGCTTTCAGGGGCTCGGGAAGTTAATTAAATACCATTTGGAGGCATTTAATGTTCGAGCAAAAACGGCTGATTTTCGACAAAAGAGATAACACCCCCCCATTACGCCATGCTTCAGAAATGTGGAAAATGGTTCGTTTTCAAATGTTTTATTTTTGAACGTCAGTTCACATTTGTAGGTGGATCATCAGTGTTAGAGCTAAAATTAGCATGTTTAAAGTGATTTTCATGCTTCCAGGGGCTCGGGAAGTGAATTAAATACTATTTGGAGGCATTTAATGTTCAAGCAAAAACAGCTGATTTTTGACAAAAGAGATAACACCCCCCCATTACTTCATGCTTCAGAAATGTGGAAAATGGTCCGTTTTCAAATGTTTTATTTTTGAACGTCAGTTCACATTTGTAGGTGGATCATCAGTGTTAGAGCTAAAATTAGCATGTTTAAAGTGATTTTCATGCTTCCAGGGGCTCGGGAAGTGAATTAAATACTATTTGGAGGCATTTAATGTTCAAGCAAAAACAGCTGATTTTTGACAAAAGAGATAACACCCCCCCATTACTTCATGCTTCAGAAATGTGGAAAATGGTCCGTTTTCAAATGTTTTATTTTTGAACGTCAGTTCACATTTGTAGGTGGATCATCAGTGTTAGAGCTAAAATTAGCATGTTTAAAGTGATTTTCATGCTTCCAGGGGCCCTAAACACAAGATTTATGGAATGGTTAAAAGTGCATGAAAATGGCCAATTTACTCACTCTGAGTTCTCAAAAAGGGTTTCTTCACCCCGGGAAGTTAATTAAATACCATTTGCAGGCATTTAATGTTCGAGCCAAAACGGCGGATTTTCGACAAAAGAGATAACACCCCCCCCATTACGTCATGCTTTAGAAATGTGGAAAATGGTCCGTTTTCAAATGTTTTATTTTTGAACGTCAGTTCACATTTGTAGGTGAATCATCAGTGTTAGAGCTAAAATTACCATGTTTAAAGTGATTTTCATGCTTCCAGGGGCCCTAAACACAAGATTTAAGGAATGGTTAAAAGTGCATGAAAATGGCCACTTTACTCACTCTGAGTTCTCAAAAAGGGTTTCTTCACCCCGGGAAGTTAATTAAATACCATTTGGAGGCATTTAATGTTCGAGCCAAAACGGCTGATTTTCGACAAAAGAGATAACACCCCCCCATTACGTCATGCTTCAGAAATGTGGAAAATGGTCCGTTTTCAAATGTTTTATTTTTGAACGTCAGTTCACGTTTGTAGGTGGATCATCAGTGTTAGAGCTAAAATTAGCATGTTTAAAGTGATTTTCATGCTTTCAGGGGCTCGGGAAGTTAATTAAATACCATTTGGAGGCATTTAATGTTCGAGCAAAAACGGCTGATTTTCGACAAAAGAGATAACACCCCCCCATTACGCCATGCTTCAGAAATGTGGAAAATGGTTCGTTTTCAAATGTTTTATTTTTGAACGTCAGTTCACATTTGTAGGTGGATCAACAGTGTTAGAGCTAAAATTAGCATGTTTAAAGTGATTTTCATGCTCCCAGGGGCTTGGGAAGTGAATTAAATACTATTTGGAGGCATTTAATGTTCAAGCAAAAACAGCTGATTTTTGACAAAAGAGATAACACCCCCCCATTACTTCATGCTTCAGAAATGTGGAAAATGGTCCGTTTTCAAATGTTTTATTTTTGAACGTCAGTTCACATTTGTAGGTGGATCATCAGTGTTAGAGCTAAAATTAGCATGTTTAAAGTGATTTTCATGCTTCCAGGGGCCCTAAACACAAGATTTATGGAATGGTTAAAAGTGCATGAAAATGGCCAATTTACTCACTCTGAGTTCTCAAAAAAGGTTTCTTCACCCCGGGAAGTTAATTAAATACAATTTGGAGGCATTTAATGTTCGAGCAAAAACGGCTGATTTTCGACAAAAGAGATAACACCCCCCCATTACGTCATGCTTCAGAAATGTGGAAAATAGTCCGTTTTCAAATGTTTTATTTTTGAACGTCAGTTCACATTTGTAGGTGGATCATCAGTGTTAGAGCTAAAATTAGCATGTTTAAAGTGATTTTCATGCTTCCAGGGGCCCTAAACACAAGATTTATGGAATGGTTAAAAGTGCATGAAAATGGCCAATTTACTTACTCTGAGTTCTCAAAAAAGGTTTCTTCATCCCGGGAAGTTAATTAAATACCATTTGGAGGCATTTAATATTCGAGCTAAAACGGATGATTTTCGACAAAAGAGATAACACCCCCCTATTACGTCATGCTTCAGAAATGTGGAAAATGGTCCGTTTTCAAATGTTTTATTTTTGAACGTCAGTTCACATTTGTAGGTGGATCATCAGTGTTAGAGCTAAAATTAGCATGTTTAAAGTGATTTTCATGCTTCCAGGGGCCCTAAACACAAGATTTATGGAATGGTTAAAACTGCATGAAAATGGCCAATTTACTCACTCTGAGGTTCTCAAAAAGGGTTTCTTCACCCCGGGAAGTTAATTAAATACCATTTGGAGGCATTTAATGTTCGAGCCAAAACGGCTGATTTTCGAAAAAAAGAGATAGCACCCCCCCATTACGTCATGCTTCAGAAATGTGGAAAATGGTCCGTTTTCAAATGGTTTATTTTTGAACGACAGTTCACATTTGTAGGTGGATCATCAGTGTTAGAGCTAAAATTAGCATGTTTAAAGTGATTTTCATGCTTCCAGGGGCTCGGAAAGTGAATTAAATACTATTTGGAGGCATTTAATGTTCAAGCAAAAACAGCTGATTTTTGACAAAAGAGATAACACCCCCCCATTACGTCATGCTTCAGAAATGTGGAAAATGGTCCGTTTTCAAATGTTTTATTTTTGAACGTCAGTTCACATTTGTAGGTGGATCATCAGTGTTAGAGCTAAAATTAGCATGTTTAAAGTGATTTTCATGCTTCCGGGGGCCTTAAACACAAGATTTATGGAATGGTTAAAAGTGCATGAAAATGGCCAATTTACTCACTCTGAGTTCTCAAAAAGGGTTTCTTCACCCCGGGAAGTTAATTAAATACCATTTGGAGGCATTTAATGTTCGAGCCAAAACGGCTGATTTTCGACAAAAGAGATAACACCCCCCCATTACGTCATGCTTCAGAAATGTGGAAAATGGTCCGTTTTCAAATGTTTTATTTTTGAACGTCAGTTCACATTTGTAGGTGGATCATCAGTGTTAGAGCTAAAATTAGCATGTTTAAAGTGATTTTCATGCTTCCAGGGGTTCGGGAAGTGAATTAAATACTATTTGGAGGCATTTAATGTTCAAGCAAAAACAGCTGATTTTTGACAAAAGAGATAACACCCCCCCCATTACGTCATGCTTCAGAAATGTGGAAAATGGTCCGTTTTCAAATGTTTTATTTTTGAACGTCAGTTCACATTTGTAGGTGAATCATCAGTGTTAGAGCTAAAATTAGCATGTTTAAAGTGATTTTCATGCTTCCAGGGGCCCTAAACACAAGATTTAAGGAATGGTTAAAAGTGCATGAAAATGGCCACTTTACTCACTCTGAGTTCTCAAAAAGGGTTTCTTCACCCCGGGAAGTTAATTAAATACCATTTGGAGGCATTTAATGTTCGAGCCAAAACGGCTGATTTTCGACAAAAGAGATAACACCCCCCATTACGTCATGCTTCAGAAATGTGGAAAATGGTCCGTTTTCAAATGTTTTATTTTTGAACGTCAGTTCACGTTTGTAGGTGGATCATCAGTGTTAGAGCTAAAATTAGCATGTTTAAAGTGATTTTCATGCTTTCAGGGGCTCGGGAAGTTAATTAAATACCATTTGGAGGCATTTAATGTTCGAGCAAAAACGGCTGATTTTCGACAAAAGAGATAACACCCCCCCATTACGCCATGCTTCAGAAATGTGGAAAATGGTTCGTTTTCAAATGTTTTATTTTTGAACGTCAGTTCACATTTGTAGGTGGATCAACAGTGTTAGAGCTAAAATTAGCATGTTTAAAGTGATTTTCATGCTTCCAGGGGCTCGGGAAGTGAATTAAATACTATTTGGAGGCATTTAATGTTCAAGCAAAAACAGCTGATTTTTGACAAAAGAGATAACACCCCCCCATTACGTCATGCTTCAGAAATGTGGAAAATGGTCAGTTTTCAAATGTTTTATTTTTGAACGTCAGTTCACATTTGTAGGTGGATCATCAGTGTTAGAGCTAAAATTAGCATGTTAAAAGTCATTTTCATGCTTCCAGGGGCCCTAAACACAAGATTTATGGAATGGTTAAAAGTGCATGAAAATGGCCAATTTACTCACTCTGAGTTTTCAAAAAGGGTTTCTTTACCCCGGGAAGTTAATTAAATACCATTTGGAGGCATTTAATGTTCGAGCCAAAACGGCTGATTTTCGACAAAAGAGATAACACCCCCCCCATTACGTCATGCTTCAGAAATGTGGAAAATGGTCCGTTTTCAAATGTTTTATTTTTGAACGTCAGTTCACATTTGTAGGTGGATCATCAGTGTTAGAGCTAAAATTAGCATGTTTAAAGTGATTTTCATGCTTCCAGGGGCTCGGAAAGTGAATTAAATACTATTTGGAGGCATTTAATGTTCAAGCAAAAACAGCTGATTTTTGACAAAAGAGATAACACCCCCCCATTACGTCATGCTTCAGAAATGTGGAAAATGGTCCGTTTTCAAATGTTTTATTTTTGAACGTCAGTTCACATTTGTAGGTGGATCATCAGTGTTAGAGCTAAAATTAGCATGTTTAAAGTGATTTTCATGCTTCCGGGGGCCTAAAACACAAGATTTATGGAATGGTTAAAAGTGCATGAAAATGGCCAATTTACTCACTCTGAGTTCTCAAAAAGGGTTTCTTCACCCCGGGAAGTTAATTAAATACCATTTGGAGGCATTTAATGTTCGAGCCAAAACGGCTGATTTTCGACAAAAGAGATAACACCCCCCATTACGTCATGCTTCAGAAATGTGGAAAATGGTCCGTTTTCAAATGTTTTATTTTTGAACGTCAGTTCACATTTGTAGGTGGATCATCAGTGTTAGAGCTAAAATTAGCATGTTTAAAGTGATTCTCATGCTTCCAGGGGCTCGGGAAGTTAATTAAATACCATTTGGAGGCATTTAATGTTCGAGCAAAAACGGCTGATTTTCGACAAAAGAGATAACACCCCCCCCCATTACGTCATGCTTCAGAAATGTGGAAAATGGTCCGTTTTCAAATGTTTTATTTTTGAACGTCAGTTCACATTTGTAGGTGGATCATCAGTGTTAGAGCTAAAATTAGCATGTTTAAAGTGATTTTCATGCTTCCAGGGGCTCGGGAAGTGAATTAAATACTATTTGGAGGCATTTAATGTTCAAGCAAAAACAGCTGATTTTTGACAAAAGAGATAACACCCCCCCATTACTTCATGCTTCAGAAATGTGGAAAATGGTCCGTTTTCAAATGTTTTATTTTTGAACGTCAGTTCACATTTGTAGGTGGATCATCAGTGTTAGAGCTAAAATTAGCATGTTTAAAGTGATTTTCATGCTTCCAGGGGCTCGGGAAGTGAATTAAATACTATTTGGAGGCATTTAATGTTCAAGCAAAAACAGCTGATTTTTGACAAAAGAGATAACACCCCCCCATTACTTCATGCTTCAGAAATGTGGAAAATGGTCCGTTTTCAAATGTTTTATTTTTGAACGTCAGTTCACATTTGTAGGTGGATCATCAGTGTTAGAGCTAAAATTAGCATGTTTAAAGTGATTTTCATGCTTCCAGGGGCCCTAAACACAAGATTTATGGAATGGTTAAAAGTGCATGAAAATGGCCAATTTACTCACTCTGAGTTCTCAAAAAGGGTTTCTTCACCCCGGGAAGTTAATTAAATACCATTTGCAGGCATTTAATGTTCGAGCCAAAACGGCGGATTTTCGACAAAAGAGATAACACCCCCCCCATTACGTCATGCTTTAGAAATGTGGAAAATGGTCCGTTTTCAAATGTTTTATTTTTGAACGTCAGTTCACATTTGTAGGTGAATCATCAGTGTTAGAGCTAAAATTACCATGTTTAAAGTGATTTTCATGCTTCCAGGGGCCCTAAACACAAGATTTAAGGAATGGTTAAAAGTGCATGAAAATGGCCACTTTACTCACTCTGAGTTCTCAAAAAGGGTTTCTTCACCCCGGGAAGTTAATTAAATACCATTTGGAGGCATTTAATGTTCGAGCCAAAACGGCTGATTTTCGACAAAAGAGATAACACCCCCCCATTACGTCATGCTTCAGAAATGTGGAAAATGGTCCGTTTTCAAATGTTTTATTTTTGAACGTCAGTTCACGTTTGTAGGTGGATCATCAGTGTTAGAGCTAAAATTAGCATGTTTAAAGTGATTTTCATGCTTTCAGGGGCTCGGGAAGTTAATTAAATACCATTTGGAGGCATTTAATGTTCGAGCAAAAACGGCTGATTTTCGACAAAAGAGATAACACCCCCCCATTACGCCATGCTTCAGAAATGTGGAAAATGGTTCGTTTTCAAATGTTTTATTTTTGAACGTCAGTTCACATTTGTAGGTGGATCAACAGTGTTAGAGCTAAAATTAGCATGTTTAAAGTGATTTTCATGCTCCCAGGGGCTTGGGAAGTGAATTAAATACTATTTGGAGGCATTTAATGTTCAAGCAAAAACAGCTGATTTTTGACAAAAGAGATAACACCCCCCCATTACTTCATGCTTCAGAAATGTGGAAAATGGTCCGTTTTCAAATGTTTTATTTTTGAACGTCAGTTCACATTTGTAGGTGGATCATCAGTGTTAGAGCTAAAATTAGCATGTTTAAAGTGATTTTCATGCTTCCAGGGGCCCTAAACACAAGATTTATGGAATGGTTAAAAGTGCATGAAAATGGCCAATTTACTCACTCTGAGTTCTCAAAAAGGGTTTCTTCACCCCGGGAAGTTAATTAAATACCATTTGGAGGCATTTAATGTTCGAGCCAAAACGGCTGATTTTCGAAAAAAAGAGATAACACCCCCCCATTACGTCATGCTTCAGAAATGTGGAAAATGGTCCGTTTTCAAATGGTTTATTTTTGAACGACAGTTCACATTTGTAGGTGGATCATCAGTGTTAGAGCTAAAATTAGCATGTTTAAAGTGTTTTTCATGCTTCCAGGGGCTCGGAAAGTGAATTAAATACTATTTGGAGGCATTTAATGTTCAAGCAAAAACAGCTGATTTTTGACAAAAGAGATAACACCCCCCCCATTACGTCATGCTTCAGAAATGTGGAAAATGGTCCGTTTTCAAATGTTTTATTTTTGAACGTCAGTTCACATTTGTAGGTGGATCATCAGTGTTAGAGCTAAAATTAGCATGTTTAAAGTGATTTTCATGCTTCCGGGGGCCTTAAACACAAGATTTATGGAATGGTTAAAAGTGCATGAAAATGGCCAATTTACTCACTCTGAGTTCTCAAAAAGGGTTTCTTCACCCCGGGAAGTTAATTAAATACAATTTGGAGGCATTTAATGTTCGAGCAAAAACGGCTGATTTTCGACAAAAGAGATAACACCCCCCCATTACGTCATGCTTCAGAAATGTGGAAAATAGTCCGTTTTCAAATGTTTTATTTTTGAACGTCAGTTCACATTTGTAGGTGGATCATCAGTGTTAGAGCTAAAATTAGCATGTTTAAAGTGATTTTCATGCTTCCAGGGGCCCTAAACACAAGATTTATGGAATGGTTAAAAGTGCATGAAAATGGCCAATTTACTTACTCTGAGTTCTCAAAAAAGGTTTCTTCATCCCGGGAAGTTAATTAAATACCATTTGGAGGCATTTAATATTCGAGCTAAAACGGATGATTTTCGACAAAAGAGATAACACCCCCCTATTACGTCATGCTTCAGAAATGTGGAAAATGGTCCGTTTTCAAATGTTTTATTTTTGAACGTCAGTTCACATTTGTAGGTGGATCATCAGTGTTAGAGCTAAAATTAGCATGTTTAAAGTGATTTTCATGCTTCCAGGGGCCCTAAACACAAGATTTATGGAATGGTTAAAAGTGCATGAAAATGGCCAATTTACTCACTCTGAGGTTCTCAAAAAGGGTTTCTTCACCCCGGGAAGTTAATTAAATACCATTTGGAGGCATTTAATGTTCGAGCCAAAACGGCTGATTTTCGAAAAAAAGAGATAACACCCCCCCATTACGTCATGCTTCAGAAATGTGGAAAATGGTCCGTTTTCAAATGGTTTATTTTTGAACGACAGTTCACATTTGTAGGTGGATCATCAGTGTTAGAGCTAAAATTAGCATGTTTAAAGTGTTTTTCATGCTTCCAGGGGCTCGGAAAGTGAATTAAATACTATTTGGAGGCATTTAATGTTCAAGCAAAAACAGCTGATTTTTGACAAAAGAGATAACACCCCCCCCATTACGTCATGCTTCAGAAATGTGGAAAATGGTCCGTTTTCAAATGTTTTATTTTTGAACGTCAGTTCACATTTGTAGGTGGATCATCAGTGTTAGAGCTAAAATTAGCATGTTTAAAGTGATTTTCATGCTTCCGGGGGCCTTAAACACAAGATTTATGGAATGGTTAAAAGTGCATGAAAATGGCCAATTTACTCACTCTGAGTTCTCAAAAAGGGTTTCTTCACCCCGGGAAGTTAATTAAATACCATTTGGAGGCATTTAATGTTCGAGCCAAAACGGCTGATTTTCGACAAAAGAGATAACACCCCCCCATTACGTCATGCTTCAGAAATGTGGAAAATGGTCCGTTTTCAAATGTTTTATTTTTGAACGTCAGTTCACATTTGTAGGTGGATCATCAGTGTTAGAGCTAAAATTAGCATGTTTAAAGTGATTTTCATGCTTCCAGGGGCTCGGGAAGTGAATTAAATACTATTTGGAGGCATTTAATGTTCAAGCAAAAACAGCTGATTTTTGACAAAAGAGATAACACCCCCCCATTACTTCATGCTTCAGAAATATGGAAAATGGTCCGTTTTCAAATGTTTTATTTTTGAACGTCAGTTCACATTTGTAGGTGGATCATCAGTGTTAGAGCTAAAATTAGCATGTTTAAAGTGATTTTCATGCTTCCAGGGGCCCTAAACACAAGATTTATGGAATGGTTAAAAGTGCATGAAAATGGCCAATTTACTCACTCTGAGTTCTCAAAAAGGGTTTCTTCACCCCGGGAAGTTAATTAAATACCATTTGCAGGCATTTAATGTTCGAGCCAAAACGGCGGATTTTCGACAAAAGAGATAACACCCCCCCCATTACGTCATGCTTCAGAAATGTGGAAAATGGTCCGTTTTCAAATGTTTTATTTTTGAACGTCAGTTCACATTTGTAGGTGGATCATCAGTGTTAGAGCTAAAATTAGCATGTTTAAAGTGATTTTCATGCTTCCAGGGGTTCGGGAAGTGAATTAAATACTATTTGGAGGCATTTAATGTTCAAGCAAAAACAGCTGATTTTTGACAAAAGAGATAACACCCCCCCCATTACGTCATGCTTCAGAAATGTGGAAAATGGTCCGTTTTCAAATGTTTTATTTTTGAACGTCAGTTCACATTTGTAGGTGAATCATCAGTGTTAGAGCTAAAATTAGCATGTTTAAAGTGATTTTCATGCTTCCAGGGGCCCTAAACACAAGATTTAAGGAATGGTTAAAAGTGCATGAAAATGGCCACTTTACTCACTCTGAGTTCTCAAAAAGGGTTTCTTCACCCCGGGAAGTTAATTAAATACCATTTGGAGGCATTTAATGTTCGAGCCAAAACGGCTGATTTTCGACAAAAGAGATAACACCCCCCATTACGTCATGCTTCAGAAATGTGGAAAATGGTCCGTTTTCAAATGTTTTATTTTTGAACGTCAGTTCACGTTTGTAGGTGGATCATCAGTGTTAGAGCTAAAATTAGCATGTTTAAAGTGATTTTCATGCTTTCAGGGGCTCGGGAAGTTAATTAAATACCATTTGGAGGCATTTAATGTTCGAGCAAAAACGGCTGATTTTCGACAAAAGAGATAACACCCCCCCATTACGCCATGCTTCAGAAATGTGGAAAATGGTTCGTTTTCAAATGATTTATTTTTGAACGTCAGTTCACATTTGTAGGTGGATCAACAGTGTTAGAGCTAAAATTAGCATGTTTAAAGTGATTTTCATGCTTCCAGGGGCCCTAAACACAAGATTTATGGAATGGTTAAAAGTCCATGAAAATGGCCAATTTACTCACTCTGAGTTCTCAAAAAGGGTTTCTTCACCCCGGGAAGTTAATTAAATACCATTTGGAGGCATTTAATTTTCGAGCCAAAACGGCTGATTTTCGAAAAAAGAGATAACACCCCCCATTACGTCATGCTTCAGAAATGTGGAAAATGGTCCGTTTTCAAATGTTTTAGTTTTTGAACGTCAGTTCACATTTGTAGGTGGATCATCAGTGTTAGAGCTAAAATTAGCATGTTTAAAGTGATTTTCATGCTCCCAGGGGCTCGGGAAGTGAATTAAATACTATTTGGAGGCATTTAATGTTCAAGCAAAAACAGCTGATTTTTGACAAAAGAGATAACACCCCCCCATTACTTCATGCTTCAGAAATGTGGAAAATGGTCCGTTTTCAAATGTTTTATTTTTGAATGTCAGTTCACGTTTGTAGGTGGATCATCAGTGTTAGAGCTAAAATTAGCATGTTTAAAGTGATTTTCATGCTTTCAGGGGCCCTAAACACAAGATTTATGAAATGGTTAAAAGTGCATGAAAATGGCCAATTTACTCACTCTGAGTTCTCAAAAAAGGTTTCTTCACCCCGGGAAGTTAATTAAATACAATTTGGAGGCATTTAATGTTCGAGCAAAAACGGCTGATTTTCGACAAAAGAGATAACACCCCCCCATTACGTCATGCTTCAGAAATGTGGAAAATGGTCCGTTTTCAAATGTTTTATTTTTGAACGTCAGTTCACATTTGTAGGTGGATCATCAGTGTTAGAGCTAAAATTAGCATGTTTAAAGTGATTTTCATGCTTCCAGGGGCCCTAAACACAAGATTTATGGAATGGTTAAAAGTGCATGAAAATGGCCAATTTACTTACTCTGAGTTCTCAAAAAAGGTTTCTTCATCCCGGGAAGTTAATTAAATACCATTTGGAGGCATTTAATGTTCGAGCTAAAACGGATGATTTTCGACAAAAGAGATAACACCCCCCTATTACGTCATGCTTCAGAAATGTGGAAAATGGTCCGTTTTCAAATGTTTTATTTTTGAACGTCAGTTCACATTTGTAGGTGGATCATCAGTGTTAGAGCTAAAATTAGCATGTTTAAAGTGATTTTCATGCTTCCAGGGGCCCTAAACACATGATTTATGGAATGGTTAAAAGTGCATGAAAATGGCCAATTTACTCACTCTGAGTTCTCAAAAAGGGTTTCTTCACCCCGGGAAGTTAATTAAATACCATTTGGAGGCATTTAATGTTCGAGCCAAAACGGCTGATTTTCGAAAAAAAGAGATAACATCCCCCCATTACGTCATGCTTCAGAAATGTGGAAAATGGTCCGTTTTCAAATGGTTTATTTTTGAACGTCAGTTCACATTTGTAGGTGGATCATCAGTGTCAGAGCTAAAATTAGCATGTTTAAAGTGATTTTCATGCTTCCAGGGGCTCGGGAAGTGAATTAAATACTATTTGGAGGCATTTAATGTTCAAGCAAAAACAGCTGATTTTTGACAAAAGAGATAACACCCCCCCATTACGTCATTCTTCAGAAATGTGGAAAATGGTCCGTTTTCAAATGTTTTATTTTTGAACGTCAGTTCACATTTGTAGGTGGATCATCAGTGTTAGAGCTAAAATTAGCATGTTTAAAGTGATTTTCATGCTTCCAGGGGCCCTAAACACAAGATTTATGGAATGGTTAAAAGTGCATGAAAATGGCAATTTACTCACTCTGAGTTCTCAAAAAGGGTTTCTTTACCCCGGGAAGTTAATTAAATACCATTTGAAGGCATTTAATGTTCGAGCCAAAACATCTGATTTTCGACAAAAGAGATAACACCCCCCCATTACGTCATGCTTCAGAAATGTGGAAAATGGGACGTTTTCAAATGTTTTATTTTTGAACGTCAGTTCACATTTGTAGGTGGATCATCAGTGTTAGAGCTAAAATTAGCATTTTTAAAGTGATTTTCATGCTTCCAGGGGCTCGGGAAGTGAATTAAATACTATTAGGAGGCATTTAATGTTCAAGCAAAAGCAGCTGATTTTTGACAAAAGAGATAACACCCCCCCATTACTTCATGCTTCAGAAATGTGGAAAATGGTAAGTTTTCAAATGTTTTATTTTTGAACGTCAGTTCACATTTGTAGGTGGATCATCAGTGTTAGAGCTAAAATTAGCATGTTTAAAGTGATTTTCATGCTTCCAGGGGCTCGGGAAGTGAATTAAATACTATTTGGAGGCATTTAATGTTCAAGCGAAAACAGCTGATTTTTGACAAAAGAGATAACACCCTCCCATTACGTCATGCTTCAGAAATGTGGAAAATGGTCCGTTTTCAAATGTTTTATTTTTGAACGTCAGTTCACATTTGTAGGTGGATCATCAGTGTTAGAGCTAAAATTAGCATGTTTAAAGTGATTTTCATGCTTCCAGGGGCCCTAAACACAAGATTTATGGAATGGTTAAAAGTGCATGAAAATGGCCAATTTACTCACTCTGAGTTTTCAAAAAGGGTTTCTTTACCCCGGGAAGTTAATTAAATACCATTTGGAGGCATTTAATGTTCGAGCCAAAACGGCTGATTTTCGACAAAAGAGATAACACCCCCCCCCCCATTACGTCATGCTTCAGAAATGTGGAAAATGGTCCGTTTTCAAATGTTTTATTTTTGAACGTCAGTTCACATTTGTAGGTGGATCATCAGTGTTAGAGCTAAAATTAGCATGTTTAAAGTGATTTTCATGCTTCCAGGGGCTCGGAAAGTGAATTAAATACTATTTGGAGGCATTTAATGTTCAAGCAAAAACAGCTGATTTTTGACAAAAGAGATAACACCCCCCATTACGTCATGCTTCAGAAATGTGGAAAATGGTCCGTTTTCAAATGTTTTATTTTTGAACGTCAGTTCACATTTGTAGGTGGATCATCAGTGTTAGAGCTAAAATTAGCATGTTTAAAGTGATTTTCATGCTTCCGGGGGCCTTAAACACAAGATTTATGGAATGGTTAAAAGTGCATGAAAATGGCCAATTTACTCACTCTGAGTTCTCAAAAAGGGTTTCTTCACCCCGGGAAGTTAATTAAATACCATTTGGAGGCATTGAATGTTCGAGCCAAAACGGCTGATTTTCGACAAAAGAGATAACACCCCCCCCATTACGTCATGCTTCAGAAATGTGGAAAATGGTCCGTTTTCAAATGTTTTATTTTTGAACGTCAGTTCACATTTGTAGGTGGATCATCAGTGTTAGAGCTAAAATTAGCATGTTTAAAGTGATTTTCATGCTTCCAGGGGCTCGGGAAGTGAATTAAATACTATTTGGAGGCATTTAATGTTCAAGCAAAAACAGCTGATTTTTGACAAAAGAGATAACACCCCCCCATTACTTCATGCTTCAGAAATGTGGAAAATGGTCCGTTTTCAAATGTTTTATTTTTGAACGTCAGTTCACATTTGTAGGTGGATCATCAGTGTTAGAGCTAAAATTAGCATGTTTAAAGTGATTTTCATGCTTCCAGGGGCTCGGGAAGTGAATTAAATACTATTTGGAGGCATTTCATGTTCAAGCAAAAACAGCTGATTTTTGACAAAAGAGATAACACCCCCCCATTACTTCATGCTTCAGAAATGTGGAAAATGGTCCGTTTTCAAATGTTTTATTTTTGAACGTCAGTTCACATTTGTAGGTGGATCATCAGTGTTAGAGCTAAAATTAGCATGTTTAAAGTGATTTTCATGCTTCCAGGGGCCCTAAACACAAGATTTATGGAATGGTTAAAAGTGCATGAAAATGGCCAATTTACTCACTCTGAGTTCTCAAAAAGTGTTTCTTCACCCCGGGAAGTTAATTAAATACCATTTGCAGGCATTTAATGTTCGAGCCAAAACGGCGGATTTTCGACAAAAGAGATAACACCCCCCCCATTACGTCATGCTTCAGAAATGTGGAAAATGGTCCGTTTTCAAATGTTTTATTTTTGAACGTCAGTTCACATTTGTAGGTGGATCATCAGTGTTAGAGCTAAAATTTGCATGTTTAAAGTGATTTTCATGCTTCCAGGGGTTCGGGAAGTGAATTAAATACTATTTGGAGGCATTTAATGTTCAAGCAAAAACAGCTGATTTTTGACAAAAGAGATAACACCCCCCCCCCATTACGTCATGCTTCAGAAATGTGGAAAATGGTCCGTTTTCAAATGTTTTATTTTTGAACGTCAGTTCACATTTGTAGGTGAATCATCAGTGTTAGAGCTAAAATTAGCATGTTTAAAGTGATTTTCATGCTTCCAGGGGCCCTAAACACAAGATTTAAGGAATGGTTAAAAGTGCATGAAAATGGCCACTTTACTCACTCTGAGTTCTCAAAAAGGGTTTCTTCACCCCGGGAAGTTAATTAAATACCATTTGGAGGCATTTAATGTTCGAGCCAAAACGGCTGATTTTCGACAAAAGAGATAACACCCCCCCATTACGTCATGCTTCAGAAATGTGGAAAATGGTCCGTTTTCAAATGTTTTATTTTTGAACGTCAGTTCACATTTGTAGGTGGATCATCAGTGTTAGAGCTAAAATTAGCATGTTTAAAGTGATTTTCATGCTCCCAGGGGCTCGGGAAGTGAATTAAATACTATTTGGAGGCATTTAATGTTCAAGCAAAAACAGCTGATTTTTGACAAAAGAGATAACACCCCCCCATTACTTCATGCTTCAGAAATGTGGAAAATGGTCCGTTTTCAAATGTTTTATTTTTGAACGTCAGTTCACATTTGTAGGTGGATCATCAGTGTTAGAGCTAAAATTAGCATGTTTAAAGTGATTTTCATGCTTCCAGGGGCCCTAAACACAATATTTATGGAATGGTTAAAAGTGCATGAAAATGGCCAATTTACTCACTCTGAGTTCTCAAAAAGGGTTTCTTCACCCCGGGAAGTTAATTAAATACCATTTGAAGGCATTTAATGTTCGAGCAAAAACGGCTGATTTTCGACAAAAGAGATAACACCCCCCCATTACGTCATGCTTCAGAAATGTGGAAAATGGTCCGTTTTCAAATGTTTTATTTTTGAACGTCAGTTCACGTTTGTAGGTGGATCATCAGTGTTAGAGCTAAAATTAGCATGTTTAAAGTGATTTTCATGCTTTCAGGGGCCCTAAACACAAGATTTATGAAATGGTTAAAAGTGCATGAAAATGGCCAATTTACTCACTCTGAGTTCTCAAAAAAGGTTTCTTCACCCCGGGAAGTTAATTAAATACAATTTGGAGGCATTTAATGTTCGAGCAAAAACGGCTGATTTTCGACAAAAGAGATAACACCCCCCCATTACGTCATGCTTCAGAAATGTGGAAAATGGTCCGTTTTCAAATGTTTTATTTTTGAACGTCAGTTCACATTTGTAGGTGGATCATCAGTGTTAGAGCTAAAATTAGCATGTTTAAAGTGATTTTCATGCTTCCAGGGGCCCTAAACACAAGATTTATGGAATGGTTAAAAGTGCATGAAAATGGCCAATTTACTTACTCTGAGTTCTCAAAAAAGGTTTCTTCATCCCGGGAAGTTAATTAAATACCATTTGGAGGCATTTAATGTTCGAGCTAAAACGGATGATTTTCGACAAAAGAGATAACACCCCCCTATTACGTCATGCTTCAGAAATGTGGAAAATGGTCCGTTTTCAAATGTTTTATTTTTGAACGTCAGTTCACATTTGTAGGTGGATCATCAGTGTTAGAGCTAAAATTAGCATGTTTAAAGTGATTTTCATGCTTCCAGGGGCCCTAAACACAAGATTTATGGAATGGTTAAAAGTGCATGAAAATGGCCAATTTACTCACTCTGAGTTCTCAAAAAGGGTTTCTTCACCCCGGGAAGTTAATTAAATACCATTTAGAGGCATTTAATGTTCGAGCCAAAACGGCTGATTTTCGAAAAAAAGAGATAACACCCCCCCATTACGTCATGCTTCAGAAATGTGGAAAATGGTCCGTTTTCAAATGGTTTATTTTTGAACGTCAGTTCACATTTGTAGGTGGATCATCAGTGTCAGAGCTAAAATTAGCATGTTTAAAGTGATTTTCATGCTTCCAGGGGCTCGGGAAGTGAATTAAATACTATTTGGAGGCATTTAATGTTCAAGCAAAAACAGCTGATTTTTGACAAAAGAGATAACACCCCCCATTACGTCATGCTTCAGAAATGTGGAAAATGGTCTGTTTTCAAATGTTTTATTTTTGAACGTCAGTTCACATTTGTAGGTGGATCATCAGTGTTAGAGCTAAAATTAGCATGTTTAAAGTGATTTTCATGCTTCCAGGGGCCCTAAACACAAGATTTACGGAATGGTTAAAAGTGCATGAAAATGGCAATTTACTCACTCTGAGTTCTCAAAAAGGGTTTCTTTACCCCGGGAAGTTAATTAAATACCATTTGGAGGCATTTAATGTTCGAGCCAAAACATCTGATTTTCGACAAAAGAGATAACACCCCCCCATTACGTCATGCTTCAGAAATGTGGAAAATGGGACGTTTTCAAATGTTTTATTTTTGAACGTCAGTTCACATTTGTAGGTGGATCATCAGTGTTAGAGCTAAAATTAGCATTTTTAAAGTGATTTTCATGCTTCCAGGGGCTCGGGAAGTGAATTAAATACTATTAGGAGGCATTTAATGTTCAAGCAAAAGCAGCTGATTTTTGACAAAAGAGATAACACCCCCCCATTACTTCATGCTTCAGAAATGTGGAAAATGGTAAGTTTTCAAATGTTTTATTTTTGAACGTCAGTTCACATTTGTAGGTGGATCATCAGTGTTAGAGCTAAAATTAGCATGTTTAAATTGATTTTCATGCTTTCAGGGGCCCTAAACACAAGATTTATGGAATGGTTAAAAGTGCATGAAAATGGCCAATTTACTCACTCTGAGTTCTCAAAAAGGGTTTCTTCACCCCGGGAAGTTAATTAAATACCATTTGGAGGCATTTAAGGTTCGAGCAAAAACGGCTGATTTTCGTCAAAAGAGATAACACCCCCCCATTACGTCATGCTTCAGAAATGTGGAAAATGGTCCGTTTTCAAATGTTTTATTTTTGAACGTCAGTTCACATTTGTAGGTGTAGCATCAGTGTTAGAGCTAAAATTAGCATGTTTAAAGTGATTTTCATGCTTCCAGGGGCCCTAAACACAAGATTTATGGAATGGTTAAAAGTGCATGAAAATGGCCAATTTACTCACTCTGAGTTCTCAAAAAGGGTTTCTTCACCCCGTGAAGTTAATTAAATACCATTTGGAGGCATTTAATGTTCGAGACAAAACAGCTGATTTTCGACAAAAGAGATAACACCCCCCCATTATGTCATGCTTCAGAAATGTGGAAAATGGTCCATTTTCAAATGTTTTATTTTTGAACGTCAGTTCACATTTGTAGGTGGATCATCAGTGTTGGAGCTAAAATTAGCATGTTTAAAGTGATTTTCATGCTTCCAGGGGCTCGGGAAGTGAATTAAATACTATTTGGAGGCATTTAATGTTCAAGCAAAAACAGCTGATTTTTGACAAAAGAGATAACACCCCCCCATTACTTCATGCTTCAGAAATGTGGAAAATGGTCCGTTTTCAAATGTTTTATTTTTGAACGTCAGTTCACATTTGTAGGTGGATCATCAGTGTTAGAGCTAAAATTAGCATGTTTAAAGTGATTTTCATGCTTCCAGGGGCCCTAAACACAAGATTTATGGAATGGTTAAAAGTGCATGAAAATGGCCAATTTACTCACTCTGAGTTCTCAAAAAGGGTTTCTTCACCCCGGGAAGTTACTTAAATACCATTTGGAGGCATTTAATGTTCGAGCAAAAATGGCTGATTTTCGACAAAAGAGATAACACCCCCCATTACGTCATGCTTCAGAAATGTGGAAAATGGTCCGTTTTCAAATGTTTTATTTTTGAACGTCAGTTCACATTTGTAGGTGGATCATCAGTGTTAGAGCTAAAATTAGCACGTTTAAAGTGATTTTCATGCTTTCAGGGGCCCTAAACACAAGATTTATGGAATGGTTAAAAGTGCATGAAAATGGCCAATTTACTCACTCTGAGTTCTCAAAAAAGGTTTCTTCATCCCGGGAAGTTAATTAAATACCATTTGGAGGCATTTAATGTTCGAGCTAAAACGGATGATTTTCGACAAAAGAGATAACACCCCCCCATTACGTCATGCTTCAGAAATGTGGAAAATGGTCCTTTTTCAAATGTTTTATTTTTGAACGTCAGTTCACATTTGTAGGTGGATCATCAGTGTTAGAGCTAAAATTAGCATGTTTAAAGTGATTTTCATGCTTCCAGGGGCTCGGGAAGTGAATTAAATACTATTTGGAGGCATTTAATGTTCAAGCAAAAACAGCTGATTTTTGACAAAAGAGATAACACCCCCCCATTACGTCATGCTTCAGAAATGTGGAAAATGGTCCGTTTTTAAATGTTTTATTTTTGAACGTCAGTTCACATTTGTAGGTGGATCATCAGTGTTAGAGCTAAAATTAGCATGTTTAAAGTGGTTTTCATGCTTCCAGAGGCTCGGGAAGTGAATTAAATACTATTTGGAGGCATTTAATGCTCAAGCAAAAACAGCTGATTTTTGACAAAAGAGATAACACCCCCCATTACTTCATGCTTCAGAAATGTGGAAAATGGTCCGTTTTCAAATGTTTTATTTTTGAACGTCAGTTCACATTTGTAGGTGTAGCATCAGTGTTAGAGCTAAAATTAGCATGTTTAAAGTGATTTTCATGCTTCCAGGGGCCCTAAACACAAGATTTATGGAATGGTTAAAAGTGCATGAAAATGGCCAATTTACTCACTCTGAGTTCTCAAAAAGGGTTTCTTCACCCCGGGAAGTTAATTAAATACCATTTGGAGGCATTTAATGTTCGAGACAAAACAGCTGATTTTCGACAAAAGAGATAACACCCCCCCATTATGTCATGCTTCAGAAATGTGGAAAATGGTCCATTTTCAAATGTTTTATTTTTGAACGTCAGTTCACATTTGTAGGTGGATCATCAGTGTTAGAGCTAAAATTAGCATGTTTAAAGTGATTTTCATGCTTCCAGGGGCTCGGGAAGTGAATTAAATACTATTTGGAGGCATTTAATGTTCAAGCAAAAACAGCTGATTTTTGACAAAAGAGATAACACCCCCCCATTACTTCATGCTTCAGAAATGTGGAAAATGGTCCGTTTTCAAATGTTTTATTTTTGAACGTCAGTTCACATTTGTAGGTGGATCATCAGTGTTAGAGCTAAAATTAGCATGTTTAAAGTGATTTTCATGCTTCCAGGGGCCCTAAACACAAGATTTATGGAATGGTTAAAAGTGCATGAAAATGGCCAATTTACTCACTCTGAGTTCTCAAAAAGGGTTTCTTCACCCCGGGAAGTTACTTAAATACCATTTGGAGGCATTTAATGTTCGAGCAAAAATGGCTGATTTTCGACAAAAGAGATAACACCCCCCATTACGTCATGCTTCAGAAATGTGGAAAATGGTCCGTTTTCAAATGTTTTATTTTTGAACGTCAGTTCACATTTGTAGGTGGATCATCAGTGTTAGAGCTAAAATTAGCATGTTTAAAGTGATTTTCATGCTTTCAGGGGCCCTAAACACAAGATTTATGGAATGGTTAAAAGTGCATGAAAATGGCCAATTTACTCACTCTGAGTTCTCAAAAAAGGTTTCTTCATCCCGGGAAGTTAATTAAATACCATTTGGAGGCATTTAATGTTCGAGCTAAAACGGATGATTTTCGACAAAAGAGATAACACCCCCCCATTACGTCATGCTTCAGAAATGTGGAAAATGGTCCTTTTTCAAATGTTTTATTTTTGAACGTCAGTTCACATTTGTAGGTGGATCATCAGTGTTAGAGCTAAAATTAGCATGTTTAAAGTGATTTTCATGCTTCCAGGGGCTCGGGAAGTGAATTAAATACTATTTGGAGGCATTTAATGTTCAAGCAAAAACAGCTGATTTTTGACAAAAGAGATAACACCCCCCCATTACGTCATGCTTCAGAAATGTGGAAAATGGTCCGTTTTTAAATGTTTTATTTTTGAACGTCAGTTCACATTTGTAGGTGGATCATCAGTGTTAGAGCTAAAATTAGCATGTTTAAAGTGGTTTTCATGCTTCCAGAGGCTCGGGAAGTGAATTAAATACTATTTGGAGGCATTTAATGCTCAAGCAAAAACAGCTGATTTTTGACAAAAGAGATAACACCCCCCCATTACTTCATGCTTCAGAAATGTGGAAAATGGTCCGTTTTCAAATGTTTTATTTTTGAACGTCAGTTCACATTTGTAGGTGGATCATCAGTGTTAGAGCTAAAATTAGCATGTTTAAAGTGATTTTCATGCTTCCAGGGGCCCTAAGCACAAGATTTATGGAATGGTTAAAAGTGCATGAAAATGGCCAATTTACTCACTCTGAGTTCTCAAAAAGGGTTTCATCACCCCGGGAAGTTAATTAAATACCATTTGGAGGCATTTAATGTTCGAGCCAAAACGGCTGATTTTCGACAAAAGAGATAACACCCCCCCATTACGTCATGCTTCAGAAATGTGGAAAATGGTCCGTTTTCAAATGTTTTATTTTTGAACGTCAGTTCACATTTGTAGGTGGATCATCAGTGTTAGAGCTAAAATTAGCATGTTTAAAGTGATTTTCATGCTTCCAGGGGCCCTAAACACAAGATTTATGGAATGGTTAAAAGTCCATGAAAATGGCCAATTTACTCACTCTGAGTTCTCAAAAAGGGTTTCTTCACCCCGGGAAGTTAATTAAATACCATTTGGAGGCATTTAATGTTCGAGCCAAAACGGCTGATTTTCGAAAAAAGAGATAACACCCCCCCATTACGTCATGCTTCAGAAATGTGGAAAATGGTCCGTTTTCAAATGTTTTATTTTTGAACGTCAGTTCACATTTGTAGGTGGATCATCAGTGTTAGAGCTAAAATTAGCATGTTTAAAGTGATTTTCATGCTTCCAGGGGCCCTAAACACAAGATTTATGGAATGGTTAAAAGTGCATGAAAATGGCCAATTTACTTACTCTGAGTTCTCAAAAAAGGTTTCTTCATCCCGGGAAGTTAATTAAATACCATTTGGAGGCATTTAATGTTCGAGCTAAAACGGATGATTTTCGACAAAAGAGATAACACCCCCCTGTTACGTCATGCTTCAGAAATGTGGAAAATGGTCCGTTTTCAAATGTTTTATTTTTGAACGTCAGTTCACATTTGTAGGTGGATCATCAGTGTTAGAGCTAAAATTAGCATGTTTAAAGTGATTGTCATGCTTCCAGGGGCCCTAAACACAAGATTTATGGAATGGTTAAAAGTGCATGAAAATGGCCAATTTACTCACTCTGAGTTCTCAAAAAGGGTTTCTTCACCCCGGGAAGTTAATTAAATACCATTTGGAGGCATTTAATGTTCGAGCCAAAACGGCTGATTTTCGAAAAAAAGAGATAACACCCCCCCATTACGTCATGCTTCAGAAATGTGGAAAATGGTCCGTTTTCAAATGGTTTATTTTTGAACGTCAGTTCACATTTGTAGGTGGATCATCAGTGTTAGAGCTAAAATTAGCATGTTTAAAGTGATTTTCATGCTTCCAGGGGCTCGGGAAGTGAATTAAATACTATTTGGAGGCATTTCATGTTCAAGCAAAAACAGCTGATTTTTGACAAAAGAGATAACACCCCCCCATTACGTCATGCTTCAGAAATGTGGAAAATGGTCCGTTTTCAAATGTTTTATTTTTGAACGTCAGTTCACATTTGTAGGTGTAGCATCAGTGTTAGAGCTAAAATTAGCATGTTTAAAGTGATTTTCATGCTTCCAGGGGCCCTAAACACAAGATTTATGGAATGGTTAAAAGTGCATGAAAATGGCCAATTTACTCACTCTGAGTTCTCAAAAAGGGTTTCTTCACCCCGGGAAGTTACTTAAATACCATTTGGAGGCATTTAATGTTCGAGCAAAAATGTCTGATTTTCGACAAAAGAGATAACACCCCCCCCATTACGTCATGCTTCAGAAATGTGGAAAATGGTCCGTTTTCAAATGTTTTATTTTTGAACGTCAGTTCACATTTGTAGGTGGATCATCAGTGTTAGAGCTAAAATTAGCATGTTTAAAGTGATTTTCATGCTTTCAGGGGCCCTAAACACAAGATTTATGGAATGGTTAAAAGTGCATGAAAATGGCCAATTTACTCACTCTGAGTTCTCAAAAAAGGTTTCTTCATCCCGGGAAGTTAATTAAATACCATTTGGAGGCATTTAATGTTCGAGCTAAAACGGATGATTTTCGACAAAAGAGATAACACCCCCCCATTACGTCATGCTTCAGAAATGTGGAAAATGGTCCTTTTTCAAATGTTTTATTTTTGAACGTCAGTTCACATTTGTAGGTGGATCATCAGTGTTAGAGCTAAAATTAGCATGTTTAAAGTGATTTTCATGCTTCCAGGGGCCCTAAACACAAGATTTATGGAATGGTTAAAAGTGCATGAAAATGGCCAATTTACTTACTCTGAGTTCTCAAAAAAGGTTTCTTCATCCCGGGAAGTTAATTAAATACCATTTGGAGGCATTTAATGTTCGAGCTAAAACGGATGATTTTCGACAAAAGAGATAACACCCCCCTGTTACGTCATGCTTCAGAAATGTGGAAAATGGTCCGTTTTCAAATGTTTTATTTTTGAACGTCAGTTCACATTTGTAGGTGGATCATCAGTGTTAGAGCTAAAATTAGCATGTTTAAAGTGATTGTCATGCTTCCAGGGGCCCTAAACACAAGATTTATGGAATGGTTAAAAGTGCATGAAAATGGCCAATTTACTCACTCTGAGTTCTCAAAAAGGGTTTCTTCACCCCGGGAAGTTAATTAAATACCATTTGGAGGCATTTAATGTTCGAGCCAAAACGGCTGATTTTCGAAAAAAAGAGATAACACCCCCCCATTACGTCATGCTTCAGAAATGTGGAAAATGGTCCGTTTTCAAATGGTTTATTTTTGAACGTCAGTTCACATTTGTAGGTGGATCATCAGTGTTAGAGCTAAAATTAGCATGTTTAAAGTGATTTTCATGCTTCCAGGGGCTCGGGAAGTGAATTAAATACTATTTGGAGGCATTTCATGTTCAAGCAAAAACAGCTGATTTTTGACAAAAGAGATAACACCCCCCCATTACGTCATGCTTCAGAAATGTGGAAAATGGTCCGTTTTCAAATGTTTTATTTTTGAACGTCAGTTCACATTTGTAGGTGTAGCATCAGTGTTAGAGCTAAAATTAGCATGTTTAAAGTGATTTTCATGCTTCCAGGGGCCCTAAACACAAGATTTATGGAATGGTTAAAAGTGCATGAAAATGGCCAATTTACTCACTCTGAGTTCTCAAAAAGGGTTTCTTTACCCCGGGAAGTTAATTAAATACCATTTGGAGGCATTTAATGTTCGAGCCAAAACATCTGATTTTCGACAAAAGAGATAACACCCCCCCATTACGTCATGCTTCAGAAATGTGGAAAATGGGACGTTTTCAAATGTTTTATTTTTGAACGTCAGTTCACATTTGTAGGTGGATCATCAGTGTTAGAGCTAAAATTAGCATGTTTAAAGTGATTTTCATGCTTCCAGGGGCTCGGGAAGTGAATTAAATACTATTAGGAGGCATTTAATGTTCAAGCAAAAGCAGCTGATTTTTGACAAAAGAGATAACACCCCCCCATTACTTCATGCTTCAGAAATGTGGAAAATGGTCCGTTTTCAAATGTTTTATTTTTGAACGTCAGTTCACATTTGTAGGTGGATCATCAGTTTTAGAGCTAAAATTAGCATGTTTAAAGTGATTTTCATGCTTCCAGGGGCCCTAAACACAAGATTTATGGAATGGTTAAAAGTGCATGAAAATGGCCAATTTACTCACTCTGAGTTCTCAAAAAAGGTTTCTTCATCCCGGGAAGTTAATTAAATACCATTTGGAGGCATTTAATGTTCGAGCTAAAACGGATGATTTTCGACAAAAGAGATAACACCCCCCCATTACGTCATGCTTCAGAAATGTGGAAAATGGTCCTTTTTCAAATGTTTTATTTTTGAACGTCAGTTCACATTTGTAGGTGGATCATCAGTGTTAGAGCTAAAATTAGCATGTTTAAAGTGATTTTCATGCTTCCAGGGGCTTGGGAAGTGAATTAAATACTATTTGGAGGCATTTAATGTTCAAGCAAAAACAGCTGATTTTTGACAAAAGAGATAACACCCCCCCATTACATCATGCTTCAGAAATGTGGAAAATGGTCCGTTTTTAAATGTTTTATTTTTGAACGTCAGTTCACATTTGTAGGTGGATCATCAGTGTTAGAGCTAAAATTAGCATGTTTAAAGTGGTTTTCATGCTTCCAGAGGCTCGAGAAGTGAATTAAATACTATTTGGAGGCATTTAATGCTCAAGCAAAAACAGCTGATTTTTGACAAAAGAGATAACACCCCCCATTACTTCATGCTTCAGAAATGTGGAAAATGGTCCGTTTTCAAATGTTTTATTTTTGAACATCAGTTCACATTTGTAGGTGGATCATCAGTGTTAGAGCTAAAATTAGCATGTTTAAAGTGATTTTCATGCTTCCAGGGGCCCTAAGCACAAGATTTATGGAATGGTTAAAAGTGCATGAAAATGGCCAATTTACTCACTCTGAGTTCTCAAAAAGGGTTTCATCACCCCGGGAAGTTAATTAAATACCATTTGGAGGCATTTAATGTTCGAGCCAAAACGGCTGATTTTCGACAAAAGAGATAACACCCCCCCATTACGTCATGCTTCAGAAATGTGGAAAATGGTCCGTTTTCAAATGTTTTATTTTTGAACGTCAGTTCACATTTGTAGGTGGATCATCAGTGTTAGAGCTAAAATTAGCATGTTTAAAGTGATTTTCATGCTCCCAGGGGCTCGGGAAGTGAATTAAATACTATTTGGAGGCATTTAATGTTCAAGCAAAAACAGCTGATTTTTGACAAAAGAGATAACACCCCCCCCATTACTTCATGCTTCAGAAATGTGGAAAATGGTCCGTTTTCAAATGTTTTATTTTTGAACGTCAGTTCACATTTGTAGGTGGATCATCAGTGTTAGAGCTAAAATTAGCATGTTTAAAGTGATTTTCATGCTTCCAGGGGCCCTAAACACAAGATTTATGGAATGGTTAAAAGTGCATGAAAATGGCCAATTTACTCACTCTGAGTTCTCAAAAAGGGTTTCTTCACCCCGGGAAGTTAATTAAATACCATTTGGAGGCATTTAATGTTCGAGCAAAAACGGCTGATTTTCGACAAAAGAGATAACACCCCCGCATTACGTCATGCTTCAGAAATGTGGAAAATGGTCCGTTTTCAAATGTTTTATTTTTGAACGTCAGTTCACGTTTGTAGGTGGATCATCAGTGTTAGAGCTAAAATTAGCATGTTTAAAGTGATTTTCATGCTTTCAGGGGCCCTAAACACAAGATTTATGAAATGGTTAAAAGTGCATGAAAATGGCCAATTTACTCACTCTGAGTTCTCAAAAAAGGTTTCTTCACCCCGGGAAGTTAATTAAATACCATTTGGAGGCATTTAATGTTCGAGCAAAAACGGCTGATTTTCGACAAAAGACATAACACCCCCCCATTACGTCATGCTTCAGAAATGTGGAAAATGGTCAGTTTTCAAATGTTTTATTTTTGAACGTCAGTTCACATTTGTAGGTGGATCATCAGTGTTAGAGCTAAAATTAGCATGTTTAAAGTGATTTTCATGCTTCCAGGGGCCCTAAACACAAGATTTATGGAATGGTTAAAAGTGCATGAAAATGGCCAATTTACTTACTCTGAGTTCTCAAAAAAGGTTTCTTCATCCCGGGAAGTTAATTAAATACCATTTGGAGGCATTTAATGTTCGAGCTAAAACGGATGATTTTCGACAAAAGAGATAACACCCCCCTATTACGTCATGCTTCAGAAATGTGGAAAATGGTCCGTTTTCAAATGTTTTATTTTTGAACGTCAGTTCACATTTGTAGGTGGATCATCAGTGTTAGAGCTAAAATTAGCATGTTTAAAGTGATTTTCATGCTTCCAGGGGCCCTAAACACAAGATTTATGGAATGGTTAAAAGTGCATGAAAATGGCCAATTTACTCACTCTGAGTTCTCAAAAAGGGTTTCTTCACCCCGGGAAGTTAATTAAATACCATTTGGAGGCATTTAATGTTCGAGCCAAAACGGCTGATTTTCGGAAAAAAAGAGATAACACCCCCCCATTACGTCATGCTTCAGAAATGTGGAAAATGGTCCGTTTTCAAATGGTTTATTTTTGAACGTCAGTTCACATTTGTAGGTGGATCATCAGTGTTAGAGCTAAAATTAGCATGTTTAAAGTGATTTTCATGCTTCCAGGGGCTCGGGAAGTGAATTAAATACTATTTGGAGGCATTTAATGTTCAAGCAAAAACAGCTGATTTTTGACAAAAGAGATAACACCCCCCCCCATTACGTCATGCTTCAGAAATGTGGAAAATGGTCCGTTTTCAAATGTTTTATTTTTGAACGTCAGTTCACATTTGTAGGTGTAGCATCAGTGTTAGAGCTAAAATTCGCATGTTTAAAGTGATTTTCATGCTTCCAGGGGCCCTAAACACAAGATTTATGGAATGGTTAAAAGTGCATGAAAATGGCCAATTTACTCACTCTGAGTTCTCAAAAAGGGTTTCTTCACCCCGGGAAGTTAATTAAATACCATTTGGAGGCATTTAATGTTCGAGACAAAACAGCTGATTTTCGACAAAAGAGATAACACCCCCCCATTATGTCATGCTTCAGAAATGTGGAAAATGGTCCATTTTCAAATGTTTTATTTTTGAACGTCAGTTCACATTTGTAGGTGGATCATCAGTGTTAGAGCTAAAATTAGCATGTTTAAAGTGATTTTCATGCTTCCAGGGGCTCGGGAATGAATTAAATACTATTTGGAGGCATTTAATGTTCAAGCAAAAACAGCTGATTTTTGACAAAAGAGATAACACCCCCCCCATTACGTCATGCTTCAGAAATGTGGAAAATGGTCCGTTTTCAAATGTTTTATTTTTGAACGTCAGTTTACATTTGTAGGTGGATCATCAGTGTTAGAGCTAAAATTAGCATGTTTAAAGTGACTTTCATGCTTTCAGGGGCCCTAAACACAAGATTTATGGAATGGTTAAAAGTGCATGAAAATGGCCAATTTACTCACTCTGAGTTCTCAAAAAAGGTTTCTTCATCCCGGGAAGTTAATTAAATACCATTTGGAGGCATTTAATGTTCGAGCTAAAACGGATGATTTTCGACAAAAGAGATAACACCCCCCCATTACGTCATGCTTCAGAAATGTGGAAAATGGTCCTTTTTCAAATGTTTTATTTTTGAACGTCAGTTCACATTTGTAGGTGGATCATCAGTGTTAGAGCTAAAATTAGCATGTTTAAAGTGATTTTCATGCTTCCAGGGGCTCGGGAAGTGAATTAAATACTATTTGGAGGCATTTAATGTTCAAGCAAAAACAGCAGATTTTTGACAAAAGAGATATTACCCCCCCCATTACATCATGCTTCAGAAATGTGGAAAATGGTCCGTTTTTAAATGTTTTATTTTTGAACGTCAGTTCACATTTGTAGGTGGATCATCAGTGTTAGAGCTAAAATTAGCATGTTTAAAGTAATTTTCATGCTTCCAGGGGCCCTAAACACAAGATTTATGGAATGGTTACAAGTGCATGAAAATGGCCAATTTACTCACTCTGAGTTCTCAAAAAGGGTTTCTTTACCCCGGGAAGTTAATTAAATACCATTTGGAGGCATTTAATGTTCGAGCCAAAACATCTGATATTCGACAAAAGAGATAACACCCCCCCATTACGTCATGCTTCAGAAATGTGGAAAATGGGACGTTTTCAAATGTTTTATTTTTGAACGTCAGTTCACATTTGTAGGTGGATCATCAGTGTTAGAGCTAAAATTAGCATGTTTAAAGTGATTTTCATGCTTCCAGGGGCTCGGAAAGTGAATTAAATACTATTAGGAGGCATTTAATGTTCAAGCAAAAGCAGCTGATTTTTGACAAAAGAGATAACACCCCCCCATTACTTCATGCTTCAGAAATGTGGAAAATGGTCCGTTTTCAAATGTTTTATTTTTGAACGTCAGTTCACATTTGTAGGTGGATCATCAGTGTTAGAGCTAAAATTAGCATGTTTAAAGTGATTTTCATGCTTCCAGGGGCCCTAAACACAAGATTTATGGAATGGTTAAAAGTGCATGAAAATGGCCAATTTACTCACTCTGAGTTCTCAAAAAAGGTTTCTTCATCCCGGGAAGTTAATTAAATACCATTTGGAGGCATTTAATGTTCGAGCTAAAATGGATGATTTTCGACAAAAGAGATAACACCCCCCCATTACGTCATGCTTCAGAAATGTGGAAAATGGTCCTTTTTCAAATGTTTTATTTTTGAACGTCAGTTCACATTTGTAGGTGGATCATCAGTGTTAGAGCTAAAATTAGCATGTTTAAAGTGATTTTCATGCTTCCAGGGGCTCGGGAAGTGAATTAAATACTATTTGGAGGCATTTAATGTTCAAGCAAAAACAGCTGATTTTTGACAAAAGAGATAACACCCCCCCATTACGTCATGCTTCAGAAATGTGGAAAATGGTCCATTTTTAAATGTTTTATTTTTGAACGTCAGTTCACATTTGTAGGTGGATCATCAGTGTTAGAGCTAAAATTAGCATGTTTAAAGTGGTTTTCATGCTTCCAGAGGCTCGAGAAGTGAATTAAATACTATTTGGAGGCATTTAATGCTCAAGCAAAAACAGCTGATTTTTGACAAAAGAGATAACACCCCCCATTACTTCATGCTTCAGAAATGTGGAAAATGGTCCGTTTTCAAATGTTTTATTTTTGAACGTCAGTTCACATTTGTAGGTGGATCATCAGTGTTAGAGCTAAAATTAGCATGTTTAAAGTGATTTTCATGCTTCCAGGGGCCCTAAGCACAAGATTTATGGAATGGTTAAAAGTGCATGAAAATGGCCAATTTACTCACTCTGATTTCTCAAAAAGGGTTTCATCACCCCGGGAAGTTAATTAAATACCATTTGGAGGCATTTAATGTTCGAGCCAAAACGGCTGATTTTCGACAAAAGAGATAACACCCCCCCTTACGTCATGCTTCAGAAATGTGGAAAATGGTCCGTTTTCAAATGTTTTATTTTTGAACGTCAGTTCACATTTGTAGGTGGATCATCAGTGTTAGAGCTAAAATTAGCATGTTTAAAGTAATTTCCATGCTTCCAGGGGCCCTAAACACAAGATTTATGGAATGGGTAAAAGTCCATGAAAATGGCCAATTTACTCACTCTGAGTTCTCAAAAAGGGTTTCTTCACCCCGGGAAGTTAATTAAATACCATTTGGAGGCATTTAATGTTCGAGCCAAAACGGCTGATTTTCGAAAAAAGAGATAACACCCCCCCATTACGTCATGCTTCAGAAATGTGGAAAATGGTCCGTTTTCAAATGTTTTATTTTTGAACGTCAGTTCACATTTGTAGGTGGATCATCAGTGTTAGAGCTAAAATTAGCATGTTTAAAGTGATTTTCATGCTCCCAGGGGCTCGGGAAGTGAATTAAATACTATTTGGAGGCATTTAATGTTCAAGCAAAAACAGCTGATTTTTGACAAAAGAGATAACACCCCCCCATTACTTCATGCTTCAGAAATGTGGAAAATGGTCCGTTTTCAAATGTTTTATTTTTGAACGTCAGTTCACATTTGTAGGTGGATCATCAGTGTTAGAGCTAAAATTAGCATGTTTAAAGTAATTTTCATGCTTCCAGGGGCCCTAAACACAAGATTTATGGAATGGTTACAAGTGCATGAAAATGGCCAATTTACTCACTCTGAGTTCTCAAAAAGGGTTTCTTTACCCCGGGAAGTTAATTAAATACCATTTGGAGGCATTTAATGTTCGAGCCAAAACATCTGATTTTCGACAAAAGAGATAACACCCCCCCATTACGTCATGCTTCAGAAATGTGGAAAATGGGACGTTTTCAAATGTTTTATTTTTGAACGTCAGTTCACATTTGTAGGTGGATCATCAGTGTTAGAGCTAAAATTAGCATGTTTAAAGTGATTTTCATGCTTCCAGGGGCTCGGAAAGTGAATTAAATACTATTAGGAGGCATTTAATGTTCAAGCAAAAGCAGCTGATTTTTGACAAAAGAGATAACACCCCCCCATTACTTCATGCTTCAGAAATGTGGAAAATGGTCCGTTTTCAAATGTTTTATTTTTGAACGTCAGTTCACATTTGTAGGTGGATCATCAGTGTTAGAGCTCAAATTAGCATGTTTAAAGTGATTTTCATGCTTCCAGGGGCCCTAAACACAAGATTTATGGAATGGTTAAAAGTGCATGAAAATGGCCAATTTACTCACTCTGAGTTCTCAAAAAAGGTTTCTTCATCCCGGGAAGTTAATTAAATACCATTTGGAGGCATTTAATGTTCGAGCTAAAATGGATGATTTTCGACAAAAGAGATAACACCCCCCCATTACGTCATGCTTCAGAAATGTGGAAAATGGTCCTTTTTCAAATGTTTTATTTTTGAACGTCAGTTCACATTTGTAGGTGGATCATCAGTGTTAGAGCTAAAATTAGCATGTTTAAAGTGATTTTCATGCTTTCAGGGGCTCGGGAAGTGAATTAAATACTATTTGGAGGCATTTAATGTTCAAGCAAAAACAGCTGATTTTTGACAAAAGAGATAACACCCCCCCATTACGTCATGCTTCAGAAATATGGAAAATGGTCCGTTTTTAAATGTTTTATTTTTGAACGTCAGTTCACATTTGTAGGTGGATCATCAGTGTTAGAGCTAAAATTAGCATGTTTAAAGTGGTTTTCATGCTTCCAGAGGCTCGAGAAGTGAATTAAATACTATTTGGAGGCATTTAATGCTCAAGCAAAAACAACTGATTTTTGACAAAAGAGATAACACCCCCCATTACTTCATGCTTCAGAAATGTGGAAAATGGTCCGTTTTCAAATGTTTTATTTTTGAACGTCAGTTCACATTTGTAGGTGGATCATCAGTGTTAGAGCTAAAATTAGCATGTTTAAAGTGATTTTCATGCTTCCAGGGGCCCTAAGCACAAGATTTATGGAATGGTTAAAAGTGCATGAAAATGGCCAATTTACTCACTCTGATTTCTCAAAAAGGGTTTCATCACCCCGGGAAGTTAATTAAATACCATTTGGAGGCATTTAATGTTCGAGCCAAAACGGCTGATTTTCGACAAAAGAGATAACACCCCCCCTTACGTCATGCTTCAGAAATGTGGAAAATGGTCCGTTTTCAAATGTTTTATTTTTGAACGTCAGTTCACATTTGTAGGTGGATCATCAGTGTTAGAGCTAAAATTAGCATGTTTAAAGTAATTTTCATGCTTCCAGGGGCCCTAAACACAAGATTTATGGAATGGTTAAAAGTCCATGAAAATGGCCAATTTACTCACTCTGAGTTCTCAAAAAGGGTTTCTTCACCCCGGGAAGTTAATTAAATACCATTTGGAGGCATTTAATGTTCGAGCCAAAACGGCTGATTTTCGAAAAAAGAGATAACACCCCCCCATTACGTCATGCTTCAGAAATGTGGAAAATGGTCCGTTTTCAAATGTTTTATTTTTGAACGTCAGTTCACATTTGTAGGTGGATCATCAGTGTTAGAGCTAAAATTAGCATGTTTAAAGTGATTTTCATGCTCCCAGGGGCTCGGGAAGTGAATTAAATACTATTTGGAGGCATTTAATGTTCAAGCAAAAACAGCTGATTTTTGACAAAAGAGATAACACCCCCCCATTACTTCATGCTTCAGAAATGTGGAAAATGGTCCGTTTTCAAATGTTTTATTTTTGAACGTCAGTTCACATTTGTAGGTGGATCATCAGTGTTAGAGCTAAAATTAGCATGTTTAAAGTGATTTTCATGCTTCCAGGGGCCCTAAACCCAAGTTTTATGGAATGGTTAAAAGTGCATGAAAATGGCCAATTTACTCACTCTGAGTTCTCAAAAAGGGTTTCTTCAGCCCGGGAAGTTAATTAAATACCATTTGGAGGCATTTAATGTTCGAGCAAAAACGGCTGATTTTCGACAAAAGAGATAACACCCCCCCATTACGTCATGCTTCAGAAATGTGGAAAATGGTCTGTTTTCAAATGTTTTATTTTTGAACGTCAGTTCACGTTTGTAGGTGGATCATCAGTGTTAGAGCTAAAATTAGCATGTTTAAAGTGATTTTCATGCTTTCAGGGGCCCTAAACACAAGATTTATGAAATGGTTAAAAGTGCATGAAAATGGCCAATTTACTCACTCTGAGTTCTCAAAAAAGGTTTCTTCACCCCGGGAAGTTAATTAAATACCATTTGGAGGCATTTAATGTTCGAGCAAAAACGGCTGATTTTCGACAAAAGAGATAACACCCCCCCATTACGTCATGCTTCAGAAATGTGGAAAATGGTCAGTTTTCAAATGTTTTATTTTTGAACGTCAGTTCACATTTGTAGGTGGATCATCAGTGTTAGAGCTAAAATTAGCATGTTTAAAGTGATTTTCATGCTTCCAGGGGCCCTAAACACAAGATTTATGGAATGGTTAAAAGTGCATGAAAATGGCCAATTTACTTACTCTGAGTTCTCAAAAAAGGTTTCTTCATCCCGGGAAGTTAATTAAATACCATTTGGAGGCATTTAATGTTCGAGCTAAAACGGATGATTTTCGACAAAAGAGATAACACCCCCCTATTACGTCATGCTTCAGAAATGTGGAAAATGGTCCGTTTTCAAATGTTTTATTTTTGAACGTCAGTTCACATTTGTAGGTGGATCATCAGTGTTAGAGCTAAAATTAGCATGTTTAAAGTGATTTTCCTGCTTCCAGGGGCCCTAAACACAAGATTTATGGAATGGTTAAAAGTGCATGAAAATGGCCAATTTACTCACTCTGAGTTCTCAAAAAGGGTTTCTTCACCCCGGGAAGTTAATTAAATACCATTTGCAGGCATTTAATGTTCGAGCCAAAACGGCGGATTTTCGACAAAAGAGATAACACCCCCCCCATTACGTCATGCTTCAGAAATGTGGAAAATGGTCCGTTTTCAAATGGTTTATTTTTGAACGTCAGTTCACATTTGTAGGTGGATCATCAGTGTTAGAGCTAAAATTAGCATGTTTAAAGTGATTTTCATGCTTCCAGGGGCTCGGGAAGTGAATTAAATACTATTTGGAGGCATTTAATGTTCAAGCAAAAACAGCTGATTTTTGACAAAAGAGATAACACCCCCCATTACTTCATGCTTCAGAAATGTGGAAAATGGTCCGTTTTCAAATGTTTTATTTTTGAACGTCAGTTCACATTTGTAGGTGGATCATCAGTGTTAGAGCTAAAATTAGCATGTTTAAAGTGATTTTCATGCTTCCAGGGGCCCTAAGCACAAGATTTATGGAATGGTTAAAAGTGCATGAAAATGGCCAATTTACTCACTCTGAGTTCTCAAAAAGGGTTTCATCACCCCGGGAAGTTAATTAAATACCATTTGGAGGCATTTAATGTTCGAGCCAAAACGGCTGATTTTCGACAAAAGAGATAACACCCCCCCATTACGTCATGCTTCAGAAATGTGGAAAATGGTCCGTTTTCAAATGTTTTATTTTTGAACGTCAGTTCACATTTGTAGGTGGATCATCAGTGTTAGAGCTAAAACTAGCATGTTTAAAGTAATTTTCATGCTTCCAGGGGCCCTAAACACAAGATTTATGGAATGGTTAAAAGTCCATGAAAATGGCCAATTTACTCACTCTGAGTTCTCAAAAAGGGTTTCTTCACCCCGGGAAGTTAATTAAATACCATTTGGAGGCATTTAATGTTCGAGCCAAAACGGCTGATTTTCGAAAAAAGAGATAACACCCCCCCATTACGTCATGCTTCAGAAATGTGGAAAATGGTCCGTTTTCAAATGTTTTATTTTTGAACGTCAGTTCACATTTGTAGGTGGATCATCAGTGTTAGAGCTAAAATTAGCATGTTTAAAGTGATTTTCATGCTCCCAGGGGCTCGGGAAGTGAATTAAATACTATTTGGAGGCATTTAATGTTCAAGCAAAAACAGCTGATTTTTGACAAAAGAGATAACACCCCCCCATTACTTCATGCTTCAGAAATGTGGAAAATGGTCCGTTTTCAAATGTTTTATTTTTGAACGTCAGTTCACATTTGTAGGTGGATCATCAGTGTTAGAGCTAAAATTAGCATGTTTAAAGTGATTTTCATGCTTCCAGGGGCCCTAAACACAAGATTTATGGAATGGTTAAAAGTGCATGAAAATGGCCAATTTACTAACTCTGAGTTCTCAAAAAGGGTTTCTTCACCCCGGGAAGTTAATTAAATACCATTTGGAGGCATTTAATGTTCGTGCAAAAACGGCTGATTTTCGACAAAAGAGATAACACCCCCCCCATTACGTCATGCTTCAGAAATGTGGAAAATGGTCCGTTTTCAAATGTTTTATTTTTGAACGTCAGTTCACGTTTGTAGGTGGATCATCAGTGTTAGAGCTAAAATTAGCATGTTTAAAGTGATTTTCATACTTTCAGGGGCCCTAAACACAAGATTTATGAAATGGTTAAAAGTGCATGAAAATGGCCAATTTACTCACTCTGAGTTCTCAAAAAAGGTTTCTTCACCCCGGGAAGTTAATTAAATACCATTTGGAGGCATTTAATGTTCGAGCAAAAACGGCTGATTTTCGACAAAAGAGATAACACCCCCCCATTACGTCATGCTTCAGAAATGTGGAAAATGGTCAGTTTTCAAATGTTTTATTTTTGAACGTCAGTTCACATTTGTAGGTGGATCATCAGTGTTAGAGCTAAAATTAGCATGTTTAAAGTGATTTTCATGCTTCCAGGGGCCCTAAACACAAGATTTATGGAATGGTTATATGGCTGAGATACCCGCCACCCCCTCTCAACACAATCCCCAAGGATGGGAAACCGGAAACAGTTCTGAAGTTTTTGGAGACGGGAGGGAGTGACCCTCCCGGGCCGTATTTATTAAAATATGAAACAAAATTAAAACATTAAATCAACAGTTTCATATTATGTACAATTTCATTACCACATTGCGATGTTTGGCTAACCTTAACATATCCTCTAATACAAAGGTTCTCCTAGCCGAACTAACATCCTACCAAACATTTACTTAACTTTTGAAATTGTACATCCTAACGTTTAAGGGCCAACGGCAAGGTCGTAACCGGTGTCAAGATCCCTAACCCAGACATATCCCCCTCACTTGAGAGGGGCGGCACGGAGGCATACCTCAAGTGCAACTACCAATTTCCCTTGACTTGACGGGGGCACCAATAAAACTCGACGCCACTTAAAGGTCGTACGAGGACTCGTGTGAGGTATCTAGAAGGTAGCGTAGACCCCCCCCCAAACCCCACACAACTTACCACATCTGCCGTCGCAGACGTCCTGGCCCCGGGAATTTCCCCAGGAGGGGGCTGTAACCCCTCCTACCCATGAAGGGGCCTTGACCGCCTTCCCTTTCCTTTCGGCGACCCATCCTTAGAAGGGACCGCCTCCCCGTTGAGGGGCCAATGGCCACCTCCCCCGAGCGCCCCCATCCGTAATGGGTGACGCCCACTCATAAGGATCTTCCAATTAGTGCTCACCGATCATGACCTTACCGCCCGACCAAGATAAATACGACAATGATAACTAAATAATTAAAACTAAATATAACAGACAGTATCAACAACAGCTTTATTCAAAGCAGGCTTCCTGATGAACACTAAAGCACAATTACTTTATTTGCAAAACATAACACAAGTTGATCAATCTTTATTGCATACTCAACATCTTCAAGATAATACCACAACCTGTAAACGAAAATCAGAATTATCCATCAAACTTTATTCAAAACCACTCGCTGTCTTCAGGGGCTGGTGGGTGGGTCAAAATTGGCTCTTCGTTCCGTCTCGAGCTCACGTGCAGCGAGGAGGTGCAGCTTCAGAGCACAGGAACAAGAGGATGCTTTCTGGTCTTGTTCCTCCTTTTATCCGTCTTCAGGGCGGGCGTAAACCCGCCCCTGCCTGCCCCGAGGGCGTGGCCAGCCGCGTCAGTGTCTAGGCCAACCCACTCTAGGGCGGGAACAGGCGTGCCCCGGCTACGCCGCTTCGGGCATACCAGCCGAGGCTCGCCTCCCGCCCAAGATGGCTTCCCTGGGGGATCGTGGTACTCAGCCATACGTTCGGGGGGACCGATTGGTCGCCCCTTTCCATATGGCTGAGATACCCGCCACCCCCTCTCAACACAATCCCCAAGGATGGGAAACCGGAAACAGTTCTGAAGTTTTTGGAGACGGGAGGGAGTGACCCTCCCGGGCCGTATTTATTAAAATATGAAACAAAATTAAAACATTAAATCAACAGTTTCATATTATGTACAATTTCATTACCACATTGCGATGTTTGGCTAACCTTAACATATCCTCTAATACAAAGGTTCTCCTAGCCGAACTAACATCCTACCAAACATTTACTTAACTTTTGAAATTGTACATCCTAACGTTTAAGGGCCAACGGCAAGGTCGTAACCGGTGTCAAGATCCCTAACCCAGACATATCCCCCTCACTTGAGAGGGGCGGCACGGAGGCATACCTCAAGTGCAACTACCAATTTCCCTTGACTTGACGGGGGCACCAATAAAACTCGACGCCACTTAAAGGTCGTACGAGGACTCGTGTGAGGTATCTAGAAGGTAGCGTAGACCCCCCCCAAACCCCACACAACTTACCACATCTGCCGTCGCAGACGTCCTGGCCCCGGGAAATTCCCCAGGAGGGGGCTGTAACCCCTCCTACCCATGAAGGGGCCTTGACCGCCTTCCCTTTCCTTTCGGCGACCCATCCTTAGAAGGGACCGCCTCCCCGTTGAGGGGCCAATGGCCACCTCCCCCGAGCGCCCCCATCCGTAATGGGTGACGCCCACTCATAAGGATCTTCCAATTAGTGCTCACCGATCATGACCTTACCGCCCGAGGTCTGGATAGTTGACCGGCTATCCGGACCCCCCCACCATACTCCTACCTAAAGGTCATGTTTTAACGTCTTCAGCCAAGCTATGAAGTCCCCTATGAGTAACTCATTCCCCATCCGAGACAAATGAACACCGTCCCCCAAATACATACTGTCATCATTAATACACCCATGCGCAATAGAATGCAGTGCATTGGAACGGAACAACCTACTTACTTTGTTATTAATTTTCCTCACAGAGTGATTTAAAGCAGAAACAGAAAAAGCCCCCCGCCACACTCTTCGTGGGATCATATGGGACCACCCAATTGTGCACCCTGGAACTTTCCTCGCTAACCAACTTACAGTGGAAAGCATCGCCTCCAGGAGAAGTCGTCTACCAGTGGTGACCAAATCATTGCCTCCAAGATGTACTATGACTACAGACGGCGGTGACCTCGTCCGCCCTAGCAAACCCTCGAAAAAAGATTGAAACTGGTCAATACAGAGACCGCCCTTTCCGTAGAAGGACACACTGTACCCGTATTCCCCAGCCACGTGCACCATGTCACCTGCCTTGAATACGTCCGCGGCACGCCTCACGTATGAGTGGCCCACGACCCACACCTCCTTTTTAACAGCTGGTGATGTCTGACCCCTGGCCCGGTGTTGGGTCGACTGCATAGTCCGCCCCACCTCGCAGGCTTGCGTAACTGAAAACCAAACAAAAACAAGAAGCGTGAGTACATCATTACAGCTTCACAACATGTGCAAACGCACATACCTTTTATAACAGTTGGAGGACCAACGCCCCACACGTTTAACCTGTTCAACATTCAGACCCCTGGCTGTAGCCTCTGTAGCAGCCCCTATCCGAAAGGAATGGGTCCCAAACTCGCCCGGGTTCAAGCCCGCAGCTGAAATTGACATCGCAAGCCCCCGCTGAAACTGAAACCTTGTCAGTGGGGTGGCGTCTGCGTGTCTCAACAAGGTCCCCCCCCATGATGCCACCCTTTGTGTCAAGTAATCCTCCAAACACTTCACTGGGCACATGGACGACCCGGGAATCCTGTGTATAATTATGCCATCGCCCATCCCGCTTTGATCGGTCTTGGACCTTACAAACGAGACCGTCATCGTCTCCCCTCTGATTTGAACGTGCTCTGCGCACAACCCTCCCGTAACATCCTGTTTGTTCCTCGCTACTAATTCGCTTACCCGCATAGCTCCATGAAATGCTAGCGTAAAAGCAGCTCGGAATAACACTGTCTCAAAGTGAGATGAACATGTTGTAGGGAGTCTGGATAATAACTGGGCCAACCTCTCCAAACCTATCGGGCGCCTCTCGTCTACTCTGCTACCCTCAAGGCGTTGCCACCCTCGTAGCGCTTTTTGCACAGTGAACGACGCTGTCGGGTCCTGTATCCCGTGAGCCCTAGCAACAAAAGAAATGGCAGCCCGATGCCTCTGGGCCGTGGCCACCGATTTCCCTGCCCGATGTAAAGACATCAAAAAATTCACTACCCATTCCTCCTGTCCCCAAAGCTCCCCTCTAGCAGTCCCCAAAAAGGCTAAATAGGAAAGGAACGCCCCTTCATATGCCTTCCTCGTCCTGAGTGCTAAACTCTCTCCCACGAGGTTACGAAGCTCGGGGCACCGAGAGACCAGAGAGCTTCGGGAAAGGGCGCAGGCTCCGGGTCCGCTGTGGGAAAGAAACCCCAGAAAGCCTGCATACGAAAACGAGAAAGGGCATCAGCCGCCTTGTTCATTATCCCCGGGACATGTCTCGCTTTGAACAGTACATTCAATTGCATACATAATAACACAATTTCCTTGAGCAGTCTCAAAATCCATTTGCATCGTGCTGCCTGGCTATTGATACACTCAACCACGGTCATATTGTCAGACCAGAATACCACAGAGTGATCTCTGAACCCTTCAGGCCACGTTCTCAGGGCCACCAAAATGGGGAAGAGTTCTAGGAAGGCAATGTTACTTGTCAGCCCACTGTCTCGCCACCATGCTGGCCATTTTTGTGCAGACCATCGAGTACCAAAAATGGCACCAAAACCTATACTCCCTGCCGAATCTGTCCATAACCCCAGTTCCTCGGAGGACACGGCTGGTTTGTTCCAGACGACTCGACCATTGAAATCCGCCAGAAATGCCAACCAAATGCGCATGTCCTGGCGGACCTCGGCCAAGAGCCTTGTGCGATGATGGCCCTCCTTCAGTCCGACCATGGCTTGAGCGATCGAACGGGAAAAGGGGCGGGCCATCGGTATAACTCTTAGGGCAAAATTCAACTGTCCCACTAACTGCTGAAGCTGATGCAGTTTAACCTTATTTTCACTTATACACATTTGCAGGGATGCCCTGAATTTTAACACTTTATCACCTGGTAAACGGAAACAACCTTCTCTGGAGTCTAACTCGATCCCCAGAAACTCGAGGCAGGTCGAAGGACCCACCGTCTTACCTGGTGCCAATGGCACGCCAAATTGATTCATTAAAACACAAAATGCATCCAAAGCTTGTCCACATTCCTGCCCCCAGGAACAAAAAATCATCCATATAATGCATAACATGTTGAAAACCCGTCTTCCTAGTAAAGACCCATTGTAGGAAACAACTGAATTTCTCAAAATAGGCACAAGAAATAGAGCATCCCATCGGCATACACCTATCCATGTAATACTGTCCCTGAAACGTGAAACCCAGTAGCCGCTGATCGTCTGGATGTACCGGGAGCAACCGGAACGCTGACTCGATATCAGATTTTGCCATCAGCGCACCGGGCCCCAGGCGATTCAAAATGGCCACGGCCTCATCAAAAGATGCGTACCGTACCGAACATATTTCTGGGTCTATCGCTTCATTTACGGAAAGACCACGTGGGGCTGACAAATTATGTATCAGCCGAAACTCACCCGGGTCCTTCTTGGGGACCACTCCTAAAGGCGAACAAACAAAGTTAGCCACCGGGGGTACACTAAACGGACCAGCGACTCGACCTCGAGTAACCTCCTTCCGGATCTTTTCCTGTACCACGGTCGTATGCTGCAAGACCGACATCTGATTTTTGCATCTTTCCACACCCTGAAAGTCCCCTACTGGGATGCGGAAACAATATGAAAACCCGTTCCGCAACACCCCAGCAGAAGCACGATCCGGGTATTCACTGAGCCAGGGAATCATCGCCAAGGTATCAATCGGGGTAGGTAAAGGCGCCCCTCGGACTATGTTAGACCTGTTTGGTGCCTCCTCTACCCCCGTTATCACCCGTTTTGGCTCTGCACGTGGACTCAGGATGGGATGATTGCCCACACCCACTACATTCGTGTTTAAACTTGCACGATCCCTGGGGCCTAGTACATTTACCCCTGTTAAAATTCCAACACACCCCCTTTTTACCTGTATTACCGGTAGGCCTCGAGTGATTGTCGGTACCCGTACCTGATCGAAAGGGCGTCCCCGCATACTGACGGGAGGATTCGCCCACATTACTCCCTACCAATGGCACTTTCAACATACCAGTCTCCTTCATTTTGGACCAGGACACAGAGTCATAACAATCCCAAGTTAAGTTTTTATCATGTTCTTTCGCTTTTCTGAAAAGATTATCATAGCAAAACCAATGATTACCCTCGTGTGATACCGAGTACCCCATGATCCGTGACTGATAACTCGGCAATTCGGGTAGCAATTCGGGCCTCGGTTCACCCAAGATCGATGTGAAAATCCCCCATGCCTTGCCCCAATTGCCAATGTTTTCATTAACCTTAAAGGCGGCCATCTTTGCGCGCCAAACACTCGGATGCATGAGTTCCTTCTGACTTTTAACATGCTCCATCTCATAATGATCAGTAAGCAACGAGAAGATGTTTACATATTCCCCTGCCCATATCTTTTCTTTAATAGCTAAAGGAACATGCTGACCCAACCTCTCCCTTCGAGAGGGTGCCGACTCTTCCCTCGCAATCGGCAATGGCCGCTTACCTGAACTGGACGCTGTCTCTGCGACTAAAACCGTCCCCTGAGGCTTCCCTACAGCCGCGGCCGGCGTGGGTACCCTCGCTGCTTCACGAGTTTCCCACAGTTGCTTCATCAACACCTGCGCGTCTACAGCCGTGGCGCCCTCGCTACTTTTACCCAACCACGCTGCTAATTGTGCTGCCAGCTCGGGCAGCATATCTTCCTCGGACACGGGGGTGACCACCACGGGAATCAGATTCCCTTCCTCCGGCACAGGAGTGGGTGCTTCGAGCGGGACACTGGGACCCGGGGTATCTCCCCCAGCTGCTCCTCTCCTGGGCCTCTTGCCTTTCCCACCCGGGGCCGTACCCTCCAAAGGACGTTTCGGGCCTCCTTCCTCATTTTTATCCATCCGCCTCTTCAGGCCGGTCATCTCCTTCATGAGAACACGCAGCATCTGTTCGGTAGTCATTCGCTTTCCCGCCTTCTTCGGCATTCTCCTACAGAGTATCTGCAAAACAAACGAGAAAGATTACAACGCTCAAAATTGGCTCTTCGTTCCGTCTCGAGCTCACGTGCAGCGAGGAGGTGCAGCTTCAGAGCACAGGAACAAGAGAATGCTTTCTGGTCTTGTTCCTCCTTTTATCCGTCTTCAGGGCGGGCGTAAACCCGCCCCTGCCTGCCCCGAGGGCGTGGCCAGCCGCGTCAGTGTCTAGGCCAACCCACTCTAGGGCGGGAACAGGCGCGCCCCGGCTACGCCGCTTCGGGCATACCAGCCGAGGCTCGCCTCCCGCCCAAGATGGCTTCCCGGGGGGATCGTGGTACTCAGCCATACGTTCGGGGGGACCGATTGGTCGCCCCTTTCCAAAAGTGCATGAAAATGGCCAATTTACTTACTCTGAGTTCTCAAAAAAGGTTTCTTCATCCCGGGAAGTTAATTAAATACCATTTGGAGGCATTTAATGTTCGAGCTAAAACGGATGATTTTCGACAAAAGAGATAACACCCCCCTATTACGTCATGCTTCAGAAATGTGGAAAATGGTCCGTTTTCAAATGTTTTATTTTTGAACGTCAGTTCACATTTGTAGGTGGATCATCAGTGTTAGAGCTAAAATTAGCATGTTTAAAGTGATTTTCATGCTTCCAGGGGCCCTAAACACAAGATTTATGGAATGGTTAAAAGTGCATGAAAATGGCCAATTTACTCACTCTGAGTTCTCAAAAAGGGTTTCTTCACCCCGGGAAGTTAATTAAATACCATTTGGAGGCATTTAATGTTCGAGCCAAAACGGCTGATTTTCGAAAAAAAGAGATAACACCCCCCCATTACGTCATGCTTCAGAAATGTGGAAAATGGTCCGTTTTCAAATGGTTTATTTTTGAACGTCAGTTCACATTTGTAGGTGGATCATCAGTGTTAGAGCTAAAATTAGCATGTTTAAAGTGATTTTCATGCTTCCAGGGGCTCGGGAAGTGAATTAAATACTATTTGGAGGCATTTAATGTTCAAGCAAAAACAGCTGATTTTTGACAAAAGAGATAACACCCCCCCATTACGTCATGCTTCAGAAATGTGGAAAATGGTCCGTTTTCAAATGTTTTATTTTTGAACGTCAGTTCACATTTGTAGGTGGATCATCAGTGTTAGAGCTAAAATTAGCATGTTTAAAGTGATTTTCATGCTTCCAGGGGCCCTAAACACAAGATTTATGGAATGGTTAAAAGTGCATGAAAATGGCCAATTTACTCACTCTGAGTTCTCAAAAAGGGTTTCTTTACCCCGGGAAGTTAATTAAATACCATTTGGAGGCATTTAATGTTCGAGCCAAAACATCTGATTTTCGACAAAAGAGATAACACCCCCCCATTACGTCATGCTTCAGAAATGTGGAAAATGGGACGTTTTCAAATGTTTTATTTTTGAAAGTCGGTTCACATTTGTAGGTGGATCATCAGTGTTAGAGCTAAAATTAGCATGTTTAAAGTGATTTTCATGCTTCCAGGGGCTCGGGAAGTGAATTAAATACTATTAGGAGGCATTTAATGTTCAAGCAAAAGCAGCTGATTTTTGACAAAAGAGATAACACCCCCCCCATTACTTCATGCTTCAGAAATGTGGAAAATGGTCCGTTTTCAAATGTTTTATTTTTGAACGTCAGTTCACATTTGTAGGTGGATCATCAGTGTTAGAGCTAAAATTAGCATGTTTAAAGTGATTTTCATGCTTCCAGGGGCCCTAAACACAAGATTTATGGAATGGTTAAAAGTGCATGAAAATGGCCAATTTACTCACTCTGAGTTCTCAAAAAGGGTTTCTTCACCCCGGGAAGTTAATTAAATACCATTTGGAGGCATTTAAGGTTCGAGCAAAAACGGCTGATTTTCGTCAAAAGAGATAACACCCCCCCATTACGTCATGCTTCAGAAATGTGGAAAATGGTCCGTTTTCAAATGTTTTATTTTTGAACGTCAGTTCACATTTGTAGGTGTAGCATCAGTGTTAGAGCTAAAATTAGCATGTTTAAAGTGATTTTCATGCTTCCAGGGGCCCTAAACACAAGATTTATGGAATGGTTAAAAGTGCATGAAAATGGCCAATTTACTCACTCTGAGTTCTCAAAAAAGGTTTCTTCACCCCGGGAAGTTAATTAAATACCATTTGGAGGCATTTAATGTTCGAGCAAAAACGGCTGATTTTCGACAAAAGAGATAACACCCCCCCCATTACGTCATGCTTCAGAAATGTGGAAAATGGTCCGTTTTCAAATGTTTTATTTTTGAACGTCAGTTCACATTTGTAGGTGGATCATCAGTGTTAGAGCTAAAATTAGCATGTTTAAAGTGATTTTCATGCTTCCAGGGGCCCTAAACACAAGATTTATGGAATGGTTAAAAGTGCATGAAAATGGCCAATTTACTTACTCTGAGTTCTCAAAAAAGGTTTCTTCATCCCGGGAAGTTAATTAAATACCATTTGGAGGCATTTAATGTTCGAGCTAAAACGGATGATTTTCGACAAAAGAGATAACACCCCCCTATTACGTCATGCTTCAGAAATGTGGAAAATGGTCCGTTTTCAAATGTTTTATTTTTGAACGTCAGTTCACATTTGTAGGTGGATCATCAGTGTTAGAGCTAAAATTAGCATGTTTAAAGTGATTTTCATGCTTCCAGGGGCTCGGGAAGTGAATTAAATACTATTTGGAGGCATTTAATGTTCAAGCAAAAACAGCTGATCTTTGACAAAAGAGATAACACCCCCCCATTACGTCATGCTTCAGAAATGTGGAAAATGGTCCGTTTTCAAATGTTTTATTTTTGGACGTCAGTTCACATTTGTAGGTGGATCATCAGTGTTAGAGCTAAAATTAGCATGTTTAAAGTGATTTTCATGCTTCCAGGGGCCCTAAACACAAGATTTATGGAATGGTTAAAAGTGCATGAAAATGGCCAATTTACTCACTCTGAGTTCTCAAAAAGGGTTTCTTTACCCCGGGAAGTTAATTAAATACCATTTGGAGGCATTTAATGTTCGAGCCAAAACATCTGATTTTCGACAAAAGAGATAACACCCCCCCATTACGTCATGCTTCAGAAATGTGGAAAATGGGACGTTTTCAAATGTTTTATTTTTGAACGTCAGTTCACATTTGTAGGTGGATCATCAGTGTTAGAGCTAAAATTAGCATGTTTAAAGTGATTTTCATGCTTCCAGGGGCCCTAAACACAAGATTTATGGAATGGTTAAAAGTGCATGAAAATGGCCAATTTACTCACTCTGAGTTCTCAAAAAAGGTTTCTTCATCCCGGGAAGTTAATTAAATACCATTTGGAGGCATTTAATGTTCGAGCTAAAACGGATGATTTTCGACAAAAGAGATAACACCCCCCCCCCATTACGTCATGCTTCAGAAATGTGGAAAATGGTCCGTTTTCAAATGTTTTATTTTTGAACGTCAGTTCACATTTGTAGGTGGATCATCAGTGTTAGAGCTGAAATTAGCATGTTTAAAGTGATTTTCATGCTTCCAGGGGCTCGGGAAGTGAATTAAATACTATTTGGAGGCATTTAATGTTCAAGCAAATATAGCTGATTTTTGATAAAAGAGATAACACCCCCCCATTACGTCATGCTTCAGAAATGTGGAAAATGGTCCGTTTTCAAATGTTTTATTTTAGAACGTCAGTTCACATTTGTAGGTGGATCATCAGTGTTAGAGCTAAAATTAGCATGTTTAAATTGATTTTCATGCTTTCAGGGGCCCTAAACACAAGATTTATGGAATGGTTAAAAGTGCATGAAAATGGCCAATTTACTCACTCTGAGTTCTCAAAAAGGGTTTCTTCACCCCGGGAAGTTAATTAAATACCATTTGGAGGCATTTAATGTTCGAGCCAAAACGGCTGATTTTCGACAAAAGAGATAACACCCCCCCATTACGTCATGCTTCAGAAATGTGGAAAATGGTCCGTTTTCAAATGTTTTATTTTTGAACGTCAGTTCACATTTGTAGGTGGATCATCAGTGTTAGAGCTAAAATTAGCATGTTTAAAGTGGTTTTCATGCTTCCAGAGGCTCGGGAAGTGAATTAAATACTATTTGGAGGCATTTAATGCTCAAGCAAAAACAGCTGATTTTTGACAAAAGGGATAACACCCCCCCATTACTTCATGCTTCAGAAATGTGGAAAATGGTCCGTTTTCAAATGTTTTATTTTTGAACGTCAGTTCACATTTGTAGGTGGATCATCAGTGTTAGAGCTAAAATTAGCATGTTTAAAGTGATTTTCATGCTTCCAGGGGCCCTAAGCACAAGATTTATGGAATGGTTAAAAGTGCATGAAAATGACCAATTTACTCACTCTGAGTTCTCAAAAAGGGTTTCATCACCCCGGGAAGTTAATTAAATACCATTTGGAGGCATTTAATGTTCGAGCAAAAACGGCTGATTTTCGACAAAAGAGATAACACCCCCCCATTACGTCATGCTTCAGAAATGTGGAAAATCGTCCGTTTTCAAATGTTTTATTTTTGAACGTCAGTTCACATTTGTAGGTGGATCATCAGTGTTAGAGCTAAAATTAGCATGTTTAAAGTGATTTTCATGCTTCCAGAGCTGGGGAAGTGAATTAAATACTATTTGGAGGCATTTAATGTTCAAGCAAAAACAGCTGATTTTTGACAAAAGAGATAACACCCCCCCATTACGTCATGCTTCAGAAATGTGGAAAATGGTCCGTTTTCAAATGTTTTATTTTTGAACGTCAGTTCACATTTGTAGGTGGATCATCAGTGTTAGAGATAAAATTAGCATGTTTAAAGTGATTTTCATGCTTCCAGGGGCCCTAAACACAAGATTTATGGAATGGTTAAAAGTGCATGAAAATGGCCAATTTACTCACTCTGAGTTCTCAAAAAGGGTTTCTTTACCCCGGGAAGTTAATTAAATACCATTTGGAGGCATTTAATGTTCAAGCCAAAATGGCTGATTTTCGACAAAAGAGATAACACCCCCCATTACGTCATGCTTCAGAAATGTGGAAAATGGTCCGTTTTCAAATGTTTTATTTTTGAACGTCAGTTCACATTTGTAGGTGGATCATCAGTGTTAGAGCTAAAATTAGCATGTTTAAAGTGATTTTCATGCTTCCAGGTGCTCGGAAAGTGAATGAAATACTATTTGGAGGCATTTAATGTTCAAGCAAAAACAGCTGATTTTTGACAAAAGAGATAACACCCCCCCATTACTTCATGCTTCAGAAATGTGGAAAATGGTCCGTTTTCAAATGTTTTATTTTTGAACGTCAGTTCACATTTGTAGGTGGATCATCAGTGTTAGAGCTAAAATTAGCATGTTTAAAGTGATTTTCATGCTTCCAGGGGCCCTAAACACAAGATTTATGGAATGGTTAAAAGTGCATGAAAATGGCCAATTTACTCACTCTGAGTTCTCAAAAAGGGTTTCTTCACCCCGGGAAGTTAATTAAATACCATTTGGAGGCATTTAATGTTCGAGCAAAAACGGCTGATTTTCGACAAAAGAGATAACACCCCCCCATTACGTCATGCTTCAGAAATGTGGAAAATGGTCCGTTTTCAAATGTTTTATTTTTGAACGTCAGTTCACGTTTGTAGGTGGATCATCAGTGTTAGAGCTAAAATTAGCATGTTTAAAGTGATTTTCATGCTTTCAGGGGCCCTAAACACAAGATTTATGAAATGGTTAAAAGTGCATGAAAATGGCCAATTTACTCACTCTGAGTTCTCAAAAAAAGGTTTCTTCACCCCGGGAAGTTAATTAAATACCATTTGGAGGCATTTAATGTTCGAGCAAAAACGGCTGATTTTCGACAAAAGAGATAACACCCCCCCATTACGTCATGCTTCAGAAATGTGGAAAATGGTCAGTTTTCAAATGTTTTATTTTTGAACGTCAGTTCACATTTGTAGGTGGATCATCAGTGTTAGAGCTAAAATTAGCATGTTTAAAGTGATTTTCATGCTTCCAGGGGCCCTAAACACAAGATTTATGGAATGGTTAAAAGTGCATGAAAATGGCCAATTTACTTACTCTGAGTTCTCAAAAAAGGTTTCTTCATCCGGGGAAGTTAATTAAATACCATTTGGAGGCATTTAATGTTCGAGCTAAAACGGATGATTTTCGACAAAAGAGATAACACCCCCCTATTACGTCATGCTTCAGAAATGTGGAAAATGGTCCGTTTTCAAATGTTTTATTTTTGAACGTCAGTTCACATTTGTAGGTGGATCATCAGTGTTAGAGCTAAAATTAGCATGTTTAAAGTGATTTTCATGCTTCCAGGGGCCCTAAACACAAGATTTATGGAATGGTTAAAAGTGCATGAAAATGGCCAATTTACTCACTCTGAGTTCTCAAAAAGGGTTTCTTCACCCCGGGAAGTTAATTAAATACCATTTGGAGGCATTTAATGTTCGAGCCAAAACGGCTGATTTTCGAAAAAAAGAGATAACACCCCCCCATTACGTCATGCTTCAGAAATGTGGAAAATGGTCCGTTTTCAAATGGTTTATTTTTGAACGTCAGTTCACATTTGTAGGTGGATCATCAGTGTTAGAGCTAAAATTAGCATGTTTAAAGTGATTTTCATGCTTCCAGGGGCTCGGGAAGTGAATTAAATACTATTTGGAGGCATTTAATGTTCAAGCAAAAACAGCTGATTTTTGACAAAAGAGATAACACCCCCCCCATTACGTCATGCTTCAGAAATGTGGAAAATGGTCCGTTTTCAAATGTTTTATTTTTGAACGTCAGTTCACATTTGTAGGTGGATCATCAGTGTTAGAGCTAAAATTAGCATGTTTAAAGTGATTTTCATGCTTCCAGGGGCCCTAAACACAAGATTTATGGAATGGTTAAAAGTGCATGAAAATGGCCAATTTACTCACTCTGAGTTCTCAAAAAGGGTTTCTTTACCCCGGGAAGTTAATTAAATACCATTTGGAGGCATTTAATGTTCGAGCCAAAACATCTGATTTTCGACAAAAGAGATAACACTCCCCCATTACGTCATGCTTCAGAAATGTGGAAAATGGGACGTTTTCAAATGTTTTATTTTTGAACGTCAGTTCACATTTGTAGGTGGATCATCAGTGTTAGAGCTAAAATTTGCATGTTTAAAGTGATTTTCATGCTTCCAGGGGCTCGAGAAGTGAATTAAATACTATTAGGAGGCATTTAATGTTCAAGCAAAAGCAGCTGATTTTTGACAAAAGAGATAACACCCCCCCCCCCCATTACTTCATGCTTCAGAAATGTGGAAAATGGTCCGTTTTCAAATATTTTATTTTTGAACGTCAGTTCACATTTGTAGGTGGATCATCAGTGTTAGAGCTAAAATTAGCATGTTTAAAGTGATTTTCATGCTTCCAGGGGCCCTAAACACAAGATTTATGGAATGGTTAAAAGTGCATGAAAATGGCCAATTTACTCACTCTGAGTTCTCAAAAAGGGTTTCTTCACCCCGGGTAGTTAATTAAATACCATTTGGAGGCATTTAAGGTTCGAGCAAAAACGGCTGATTTTCGTCAAAAGAGATAACACCCCCCCATTACGTCATGCTTCAGAAATGTGGAAAATGGTCCGTTTTCAAATGTTTTATTTTTGAACGTCAGTTCACATTTGAAGGTGTAGCATCAGTGTTAGAGCTAAAATTAGCATGTTTAAAGTGATTTTCATGCTTCCAGGGGCCCTAAACACAAGATTTATGGAATGGTTAAAAGTGCATGAAAATGGCCAATTTACTCACTCTGAGTTCTCAAAAAAGGTTTCTTCACCCCGGGAAGTTAATTAAATACCATTTGGAGGCATTTAATGTTCGAGCAAAAACGGCTGATTTTCGACAAAAGAGATAACACCCCCCCATTACGTCATGCTTCAGAAATGTGGAAAATGGTCCGTTTTCAAATGTTTTATTTTTGAATGTCAGTTCACATTTGTAGGTGGATCATCAGTGTTAGAGCTAAAATTAGCATGTTTAAAGTGATTTTCATGCTTCCAGGGGCCCTAAACACAAGATTTATGGAATGGTTAAAAGTGCATGAAAATGGCCAATTTACTTACTCTGAGTTCTCAAAAAAGGTTTCTTCATCCCGGGAAGTTAATTAAATACCATTTGGAGGCATTTAATGTTCGAGCTAAAACGGATGATTTTCGACAAAAGAGATAACACCCCCCTATTACGTAATGCTTCAGAAATGTGGAAAATGGTCCGTTTTCAAATGTTTTATTTTTGAACGTCAGTTCACATTTGTAGGTGGATCATCAGTGTTAGAGCTAAAATTAGCATGTTTAAAGTGATTTTTATGCTTCCAGGGGCTCGGGAAGTGAATTAAATACTATTTGGAGGCATTTAATGTTCAAGCAAAAACAGCTGATCTTTGACAAAAGAGATAACACCCCCCCATTACGTCATGCTTCAGAAATGTGGAAAATGGTCCGTTTTCAAATGTTTTATTTTTGAACGTCAGTTCACATTTGTAGGTGGATCATCAGTGTTAGAGATAAAATTAGCATGTTTAAAGTGATTTTCATGCTTCCAGGGGCCCTAAACACAAGATTTATGGAATGGTTAAAAGTGCATGAAAATGGCCAATTTACTCACTCTGAGTTCTCAAAAAGGGTTTCTTTACCCCGGGAAGTTAATTAAATACCATTTGGAGGCATTTAATGTTCGAGCCAAAATGGCTGATTTTCGACAAAAGAGATAACACCCCCCATTACGTCATGCTTCAGAAATGTGGAAAATGGTCCGTTTTCAAATGTTTTATTTTTGAACGTCAGTTCACATTTGTAGGTGGATCATCAGTGTTAGAGCTAAAATTAGCATGTTTAAAGTGATTTTCATGCTTCCAGGGGCCCTAAGCACAAGATTTATGAAATGGTTAAAAGTGCATGAAAATGACCAATTTACTCACTCTGAGTTCTCAAAAAGGGTTTCATCACCCCGGGAAGTTAATTAAATACCATTTGGAGGCATTTAATGTTCGAGCAAAAACGGCTGATTTTCGACAAAAGAGATAACACCCCCCCATTACGTCATGCTTCAGAAATGTGGAAAATCGTCCGTTTTCAAATGTTTTATTTTTGAACGTCAGTTCACATTTGTAGGTGGATCATCAGTGTTAGAGCTAAAATTAGCATGTTTAAAGTGATTTTCATGCTTCCAGAGCTGGGGAAGTGAATTAAATACTATTTGGAGGCATTTAATGTTCAAGCAAAAACAGCTGATTTTTGACAAAAGAGATAACACCCCCCATTACGTCATGCTTCAGAAATGTGGAAAATGGTCCGTTTTCAAATGTTTTATTTTTGAACGTCAGTTCACATTTGTAGGTGGATCATCAGTGTTAGAGATAAAATTAGCATGTTTAAAGTGATTTTCATGCTTCCAGGGGCCCTAAACACAAGATTTATGGAATGGTTAAAAGTGCATGAAAATGGCCAATTTACTCACTCTGAGTTCTCAAAAAGGGTTTCTTTACCCCGGGAAGTTAATTAAATACCATTTGGAGGCATTTAATGTTCGAGCCAAAATGGCTGATTTTCGACAAAAGAGATAACACCCCCCATTACGTCATGCTTCAGAAATGTGGAAAATGGTCCGTATTCAAATGTTTTATTTTTGAACGTCAGTTCACATTTGTAGGTGGATCATCAGTGTTAGAGCTAAAATTAGCATGTTTAAAGTGATTTTCATGCTTCCAGGGGCTCGGGAAGTTTATTAAATACCATTTGGAGGCATTTAATGTTCGAGCAAAAACTGCTGATTTTCGACAAAAGAGATAACACCCCCCCACTACGTCATGCTTCAGAAATGTGGAAAATGGTCCGTTTTCAAATGTTTTATTTTTGAACGTCAGTTCACATTTGTAGGTGGATCATCAGTGTTAGAGCTAAAATTAGCATGTTTAAAGTGATTTTCATGCTTCCAGGGGCCCTAAACACAAGATTTATGGAATGGTTAAAAGTGCATGAAAATGGCCAATTTACTTACTCTGAGTTCTCAAAAAAGGTTTCTTCATCCCGGGAAGTTAATTAAATACCATTTGGAGGCATTTAATGTTCGAGCTAAAAGTGATGATTTTCGACAAAAGAGATAACACCCCCCTATTACGTCATGCTTCAGAAATGTGGAAAATGGTCCGTTTTCAAATGTTTTATTTTTGAACGTCAGTTCACATTTGTAGGTGGATCATCAGTGTTAGAGCTAAAATTAGCATGTTTAAAGTGATTTTCATGCTTCCAGGGGCTCGGGAAGTGAATTAAATACTATTTGGAGGCATTTAATGTTCAAGCAAAAACAGCTGATCTTTGACAAAAGAGATAACACCCCCCCATTACGTCATGCTTCAGAAATGTGGAAAATGGTCCGTTTTCAAATGTTTTATTTTTGAATGTCAGTTCGCATTTGTAGGTGGATCATCAGTGTTAGAGCTAAAATTAGCATGTTTAAAGTGATTTTCATGCTTCCAGGGGCCCTAAACACAAGATTTATGGAATGGTTAAAAGTGCATGAAAATGGCCAATTTACTCACTCTGAGTTCTCAAAAAGGGTTTCTTTACCCCGGGAAGTTAATTAAATACCATTTGGAGGCATTTAATGTTCGAGCCGAAACATCTGATTTTCGACAAAAGAGATAACACCCCCCCGTTACGTCATGCTTCAGAAATGTGGAAAATGGGACGTTTTCAAATGTTTTATTTTTGAACGTCAGTTCACATTTGTAGGTGGATCATCAGTGTTAGAGCTAAAATTAGCATGTTTAAAGTGATTTTCATGCTTCCAGGGGCTCGGGAAGTGAATTAAATACTATTAGGAGGCATTTAATGTTCAAGCAAAAGCAGCTGATTTTTGACAAAAGAGATAACACCCCCCCATTACTTCATGCTTCAGAAATGTAGAAAATGGTCCGTTTTCAAATGTTTTATTTTTGAACGTCAGTTCACATTTGTAGGTGGATCATCAGTGTTAGAGCTAAAATTAGCATATTTAAAGTGATTTTCATGCTTCCAGGGGCCCTAAACACAGGATTTATGGAATAGTTAAAAGTGCATGAAAATGGCCAATTTACTCACTCTGAGTTCTCAAAAAGGGTTTCTTCACCCCGGGAAGTTAATTAAATACCATTTGGAGGCATTTAAGGTTCGAGCAAAAACGGCTGATTTTCGTCAAAAGAGATAACACCCCCCCATTACGTCATGCTTCAGAAATGTGGAAAATGGTCCGTCTTCAAATGTTTTATTTTTGAACGTCAGTTCACATTTGTAGGTGTAGCATCAGTGTTAGAGCTAAAATTAGCATGTTTAAAGTGATTTTCATGCTTCCAGGGGCCCTAAACACAAGATTTATGGAATGGTTAAAAGTGCATGAAAATGGCCAATTTACTCACTCTGAGTTCTCAAAAAAGGTTTCTTCATCCCGGGAAGTTAATAAAATACCATTTGGAGGCATTTAATGTTCGAGCTAAAACGGATGATTTTCGACAAAAGAGATAACACCCCCCCCCATTACGTCATGCTTCAGAAATGTGGAAAATGGTCCGTTTTCAAATGTTTTATTTTTGAACGTCAGTTCACATTTGTAGGTGGATCATCAGTGTTAGAGCTAAAATTAACATGTTTAAAGTGATTTTCATGCTTCCAGGGGCTCGGGAAGTGAATTAAATACTATTTGGAGGCATTTAATGTTCAAGCAATCATAGCTGATTTTTGATAAAAGAGATAACACCCCCCCCATTACGTCATGCTTCAGAAATGTGGAAAATGGTCCGTTTTCAAATGTTTTATTTTAGAACGTCAGTTCACATTTGTAGGTGGATCATCAGTGTTAGAGCTAAAATTAGCATGTTTAAATTGATTTTCATGCTTTCAGGGGCCCTAAACACAAGATTTACGGAATGGTTAAAAGTGCATGAAAATGGCCAATTTACTCACTCTGAGTTCTCAAAAAAGGTTTCTTCACCCCGGGAAGTTAATTAAATACCATTTGGAGGCATTTAATGTTCGAGCCAAAACGGCTGATTTTCGACAAAAGAGATAACACCCCCCCATTACGTCATGCTTCAGAAATGTGGAAAATGGTCCGTTTTCAAATGTTTTATTTTTGAACGTCAGTTCACATTTGTAGGTGGATCATCAGTGTTAGAGCTAAAATTAGCATGTTTAAAGTGGTTTTCATGCTTCCAGAGTCTCGGGAAGTGAATTAAATACTATTTGGAGGCATTTAATGCTCAAGCAAAAACAGCTGATTTTTGACAAAAGAGATAACACCCCCCCATTACTTCATGCTTCAGAAATGTGGAAAATGGTCCGTTTTCAAATGTTTTATTTTTGAACGTCAGTTCACATTTGTAGGTGGATCATCAGTGTTAGAGATAAAATTAGCATGTTTAAAGTGATTTTCATGCTTCCAGGGGCCCTAAACACAAGATTTATGGAATGGTTAAAAGTGCATGAAAATGGCCAATTTACTCACTCTGAGTTCTCAAAAAGGGTTTCTTTACCCCGGGAAGTTAATTAAATACCATTTGGAGGCATTTAATGTTCGAGCCAAAATGGCTGATTTTCGACAAAAGAGATAACACCCCCCATTACGTCATGCTTCAGAAATGTGGAAAATGGTCCGTTTTCAAATGTTTTATTTTTGAACGTCAGTTCACATTTGTAGGTGGATCATCAGTGTTAGAGCTAAAATTAGCATGTTTAAAGTGATTTTCATGCTTCCAGGGGCCCTAAGCACAAGATTTATGGAATGGTTAAAAGTGCATGAAAATGACCAATTTACTCACTCTGAGTTCTCAAAAAGGGTTTCATCACCCCGGGAAGTTAATTAAATACAATTTGGAGGCATTTAATGTTCGAGCAAAAACGGCTGATTTTCGACAAAAGAGATAACACCCCCCCATTACGTCATGCTTCAGAAATGTGGAAAATCGTCCGTTTTCAAATGTTTTATTTTTGAACGTCAGTTCACATTTGTAGGTGGATCATCAGTGTTAGAGCTAAAATTAGCATGTTTAAAGTGATTTTCATGCTTCCAGAGCTGGGGAAGTGAATTAAATACTATTTGGAGGCATTTAATGTTCAAGCAAAAACAGCTGATTTTTGACAAAAGAGATAACACCCCCCCATTACGTCATGCTTCAGAAATGTGGAAAATGGTCCGTTTTCAAATGTTTTATTTTTGAACGTCAGTTCACATTTGTAGGTGGATCATCAGTGTTAGAGATAAAATTAGCATGTTTAAAGTGATTTTCATGCTTCCAGGGGCCCTAAACACAAGATTTATGGAATGGTTAAAAGTGCATGAAAATGGCCAATTTACTCACTCTGAGTTCTCAAAAAGGGTTTCTTTACCCCGGGAAGTTAATTAAATACCATTTGGAGGCATTTAATGTTCGAGCCAAAATGTCTGATTTTCGACAAAAGAGATAACACCCCCCATTACGTCATGCTTCAGAAATGTGGAAAATGGTCCGTTTTCAAATGTTTTATTTTTGAACGTCAGTTCACATTTGTAGGTGGATCATCAGTGTTAGAGCTAAAATTAGCATGTTTAAGTGATTTTCATGCTTCCAGGGGCTCGGAAAGTGAATTAAATACTATTTGGAGGCATTTAATGTTCAAGCAAAAACAGCTGATTTTTGACAAAAGAGATAACACCCCCCTATTACGTCATGCTTCAGAAATGTGGAAAATGGTCCGTTTTCAAATGTTTTATTTTTGAACGTCAGTTCACATTTGTAGGTGGATCATCAGTGTTAGAGCTAAAATTAGCATGTTTAAAGTGATTTTCATGCTTCCAGGGGCCCTAAACACAAGATTTATGGAATGGTTAAAAGTCCATGAAAATGGCCAATTTACTCACTCTGAGTTCTCAAAAAGAGTTTCTTCACCCCGGGAAGTTAATTAAATACCATTTGGAGGCATTTAATTTTCAAGCCAAAACGGCTGATTTTCGACAAAAGAGATAACACCCCCCATTACGTCATGCTTCAGAAATGTGGAAAATGGTCCGTTTTCAAATGTTTTATTTTTGAACGTCAGTTCACATTTGTAGGTGGATCATCAGTGTTAGAGCTAAAATTAGCATGTTTAAAGTGATTTTCATGCTTCCAGGGGCCCTAAGCACAAGATTTATGGAATGGTTAAAAGTGCATGAAAATGACCAATTTACTCACTCTGAGTTCTCAAAAAGGGTTTCATCACCCCGGGAAGTTAATTAAATACAATTTGGAGGCATTTAATGTTCGAGCAAAAACGGCTGATTTTCGACAAAAGAGATAACACCCCCCCATTACGTCATGCTTCAGAAATGTGGAAAATCGTCCGTTTTCAAATGTTTTATTTTTGAACGTCAGTTCACATTTGTAGGTGGATCATCAGTGTTAGAGCTAAAATTAGCATGTTTAAAGTGATTTTCATGCTTCCAGAGCTGGGGAAGTGAATTAAAAACTATTTGGAGGCATTTAATGTTCAAGCAAAAACAGCTGATTTTTGACAAAAGAGATAACACCCCCCCATTACGTCATGCTTCAGAAATGTGGAAAATGGTCCGTTTTCAAATGTTTTATTTTTGAACGTCAGTTCACATTTGTAGGTGGATCATCAGTGTTAGAGATAAAATTAGCATGTTTAAAGTGATTTTCATGCTTCCAGGGGCCCTAAACACAAGATTTATGGAATGGTTAAAAGTGCATGAAAATGGCCAATTTACTCACTCTGAGTTCTCAAAAAGGGTTTCTTTACCCCGGGAAGTTAATTAAATACCATTTGGAGGCATTTAATGTTCGAGCCAAAATGGCTGATTTTCGACAAAAGAGATAACACCCCCCATTACGTCATGCTTCAGAAATGTGGAAAATGGTCCGTTTTCAAATGTTTTATTTTTGAACGTCAGTTCACATTTGTAGGTGGATCATCAGTGTTAGAGCTAAAATTAGCATGTTTAAGTGATTTTCATGCTTCCAGGGGCTCGGAAAGTGAATTAAATACTATTTGGAGGCATTTAATGTTCAAGCAAAAACAGCTGATTTTTGACAAAAGAGATAACACCCCCCTATTACGTCATGCTTCAGAAATGTGGAAAATGGTCCGTTTTCAAATGTTTTATTTTTGAACGTCAGTTCACATTTGTAGGTGGATCATCAGTGTTAGAGCTAAAATTAGCATGTTTAAAGTGATTTTCATGCTTCCAGGGGCCCTAAACACAAGATTTATGGAATGGTTAAAAGTCCATGAAAATGGCCAATTTACTCACTCTGAGTTCTCAAAAAGAGTTTCTTCACCCCGGGAAGTTAATTAAATACCATTTGGAGGCATTTAATGTTCAAGCCAAAACGGCTGATTTTCGACAAAAGAGATAACACCCCCCCATTACGTCATGCTTCAGAAATGTGGAAAATGGTCCGTATTCAAATGTTTTATTTTTGAACGTCAGTTCACATTTGTAGGTGGATCATCAGTGTTAGAGCTAAAATTAGCATGTTTAAAGTGATTTTCATGCTTCCAGGGGCTCGGGAAGTTAATTAAATACCATTTGGAGGCATTTAATGTTCGAGCAAAAACTGCTGATTTTCGACAAAAGAGATAACACCCCCCCATTACGTCATGCTTCAGAAATGTGGAAAATGGTCCGTTTTCAAATGTTTTATTTTTGAACGTCAGTTCACATTTGTAGGTGGATCATCAGTGTTAGAGCTAAAATTAGCATGTTTAAAGTGATTTTCATGCTTCCAGGGGCCCTAAACACAAGATTTATGGAATGGTTAAAAGTGCATGAAAATGGCCAATTTACTCACTCTGAGTTCTCAAAAAGGGTTTCTTCACCCCGGGAAGTTAATTAAATACCATTTGGAGGCATTTAATGTTCGAGCCAAAACGGCTGATTTTCGACAAAAGAGATAACACCCCCCCATTACGTCATGCTTCAGAAATGTGGAAAATGGTCCGTTTTCAAATGTTTTATTTTTGAACGTCAGTTCACATTTGTAGGTGGATCATCAGTGTTAGAGCTAAAATTAGCATGTTTAAAGTGATTTTCATGCTTCCAGGGGCTCGGGAAGTGAATTAAATACTATTTGGAGGCATTTAATGTTCAAGCAAAACAGCTGATTTTTGACAAAAGAGATAACACCCCCCCATTACGTCATGCTTCAGAAATGTGGAAAATGGTCCCTTTTCAAATGTTTTAATTTTGAACGTCAGTTCACATTTGTAGGTGGATCATCAGTGTTAGAGCTAAAATTAGCATGTTTAAAGTGATTTTCATGCTTCCAGGGGCCCTAAACACAAGATTTATGGAATGGTTAAAAGTGCATGAAAATGGCCAATTTACTCACTCTGAGATTTCAAAAAGGGTTTCTTTACCCGGGAAGTTAATTAAATACCATTTGGAGGCATTTAATGTTCGAGCCAAAACATCTGATTTTCGACAAAAGAGATAACACCCCCCCATTACGTCATGCTTCAGAAATGTGGAAAATGGTCCGTTTTCAAATGTTTTATTTTTGAAGGTCAGTTCACATTTGTAGGTGGATCATCAGTGTTAGAGCTAAAATTAGCATGTTTAAAGTGATTTTCATGCTTCCAGAGCTGGGGAAGTGAATTAAATACTATTTGGAGGCATTTAATGTTCAAGCAAAAACAGCTGATTTTTGACAAAAGAGATAACACCCCCCCATTACGTCATGCTTCAGAAATGTGGAAAATGGTCCGTTTTCAAATGTTTTATTTTTGAACGTCAGTTCACATTTGTAGGTGGATCATCAGTGTTAGAGATAAAATTAGCATGTTTAAAGTGATTTTCATGCTTCCAGGGGCCCTAAACACAAGATTTATGGAATGGTTAAAAGTGCATGAAAATGGCCAATTTACTCACTCTGAGTTCTCAAAAAGGGTTTCTTTACCCCAGGAAGTTAATTAAATACCATTTGGAGGCATTTAATGTTCGAGCCAAAATGGCTGATTTTCGACAAAAGAGATAACACCCCCCATTACGTCATGCTTCAGAAATGTGGAAAATGGTCCGTTTTCAAATGTTTTATTTTTGAACGTCAGTTCACATTTGTAGGTGGATCATCAGTGTTAGAGCTAAAATTAGCATGTTTAAAGTGATTTTCATGCTTCCAGAGCTGGGGAAGTGAATTAAATACTATTTGGAGGCATTTAATGTTCAAGCAAAAACAGCTGATTTTTGACAAAAGAGATAACACCCCCCCATTACGTCATGCTTCAGAAATGTGGAAAATGGTCCGTTTTCAAATGTTTTATTTTTGAACGTCAGTTCACATTTGTAGGTGGATCATCAGTGTTAGAGATAAAATTAGCATGTTTAAAGTGATTTTCATGCTTCCAGGGGCCCTAAACACAAGATTTATGGAATGGTTAAAAGTGCATGAAAATGGCCAATTTACTCACTCTGAGTTCTCAAAAAGAGTTTCTTCACCCCGGGAAGTTAATTAAATACCATTTGGAGGCATTTAATGTTCAAGCCAAAACGGCTGATTTTCGACAAAAGAGATAACACCCCCCCATTACGTCATGCTTCAGAAATGTGGAAAATGGTCCGTATTCAAATGTTTTATTTTTGAACGTCAGTTCACATTTGTAGGTGGATCATCAGTGTTAGAGCTAAAATTAGCATGTTTAAAGTGATTTTCATGCTTCCAGGGGCTCGGGAAGTTAATTAAATACCATTTGGAGGCATTTAATGTTCGAGCAAAAACTGCTGATTTTCGACAAAAGAGATAACACCCCCCCATTACGTCATGCTTCAGAAATGTGGAAAATGGTCCGTTTTCAAATGTTTTATTTTGGAACGTCAGTTCACATTTGTAGGTGGATCATCAGTGTTAGAGCTAAAATTAGCATGTTTAAAGTGATTTTCATGCTTCCAGGGGCCCTAAACACAAGATTTATGGAATGGTTAAAAGTGCATGAAAATGGCCAATTTACTCACTCTGAGTTCTCAAAAAGGGTTTCTTCACCCCGGGAAGTTAATTAAATACCATTTGGAGGCATTTAATGTTCGAGCCAAAACGGCAGATTTTCGACAAAAGAGATAACACCCCCCCATTACGTCATGCTTCAGAAATGTGGAAAATGGTCCGTTTTCAAATGTTTTATTTTTGAACGTCAGTTCACATTTGTAGGTGGATCATCAGTGTTAGAGCTAAAATTAGCATGTTTAAAGTGATTTTCATGCTTCCAGGGGCTCGGGAAGTGAATTAAATACTATTTGGAGGCATTTAATGTTCAAGCAAAACAGCTGATTTTTGACAAAAGAGATAACACCCCCCCATTACGTCATGCTTCAGAAATGTGGAAAATGGTCCCTTTTCAAATGTTTTAATTTTGAACGTCAGTTCACATTTGTAGGTGGATCATCAGTGTTAGAGCTAAAATTAGCATGTTTAAAGTGATTTTCATGCTTCCAGGGGCCCTAAACACAAGATTTATGGAATGGTTAAAAGTGCATGAAAATGGCCAATTTACTCACTCTGAGATTTCAAAAAGGGTTTCTTTACCCGGGAAGTTAATTAAATACCATTTGGAGGCATTTAATGTTCGAGCCAAAACGGCTGATTTTCTACAAAAGAGATAACACCCCCCCATTACGTCATGCTTCAGAAATGTGGAAAATGGTCCGTTTTCAAATGTTTTATTTTTGAAGGTCAGTTCACATTTGTAGGTGGATCATCAGTGTTAGAGCTAAAATTAGCATGTTTCATGTGATTTTCATGCTTCCAGGGGCTCGGAAAGTGAATTAAATACTATTTGGAGGCATTTAATGTTCAAGCAAAAACAGCTGATTTTTGACAAAAGAGATAACACCCCCCCATTACGTCATGCTTCAGAAATGTGGAAAATGGTCCGTTTTCAAATGTTTAATTTTTGAACGTCAGTTCACATTTGTAGGTGGATCATCAGTGTTAGAGCTAAAATTAGCATGTTTAAAGTGATTTTCATGCTTCCAGGGGCCCTAAACACAAGATTTATGGAATGGTTAAAAGTGCATGAAAATGGCCAATTTACTCACTCTGAGTTCTCAAAAAGGGTTTCTTCACCCCGGGAAGTTAATTAAATACCATTTGGAGGCATTTAATGTTCGAGCCAAAACGGCTGATTTTCTACAAAAGAGATAACACCCCCCCATTACGTCATGCTTCAGAAATGTGGGAAATGGTCCGTTTTCAAATGTTTTATTTTTGAACGTCAGTTCACATTTGTAGGTGGATCATCAGTGTTAGAGCTAAACTTAGCATGTTTAAAGTGATTTTCATGCTTCCAGGGGCTCGGGAAGTGAATTAAATACTATTTGGAGGCATTTATTGTTCAAGCAAAAACAGCTGATTTTTGACAAAAGAGATAACACCCCCCCCATTACGTCATGCTTCAGAAATGTGGAAAATGGTCCGTTTTCAAATGTTTTATTTTTGAACGTCAGTTCACATTTGTAGGTGAATCATCAGTGTTAGAGCTAAAATTAGCATGTTTAAAGTGATTTTCATGCTTCCAGGGGCCCTAAACACAAGATTTAAGGAATGGTTAAAAGTGCATGAAAATGGCCAATTTACTCACTCTGAGTTCTCAAAAAGGGTTTCTTCACCCCGGGAAGTTAATTAAATACCATTTGGAGGCATTTAATGTTCGAGCCAAAACGGCTGATTTTCGACAAAAGAGATAACACCCCCCCATTACGTCATGCTTCAGAAATGTGGAAAATGGTCCGTTTTCAAATGGTTTATTTTTGAACGTCAGTTCACATTTGTAGGTGGATCATCAGTGTTAGAGCTAAAATTAGCATGTTTAAAGTGATTTTCATGCTTCCAGGGGCTCGGGAAGTGAATTAAATACTATTTGGAGGCATTTAATGTTCAAGCAAAAACAGCTGATCTTTGACAAAAGAGATAACACCCCCCCCATTACGTCATGCTTCAGAAATGTGGAAAATGGTCCGTTTTCAAATGTTTTATTTTTGAACGTCAGTTCACATTTGTAGGTGGATCATCAGTGTTAGAGCTAAAATTAGCATGTTTAAAGTGATTTTCATGCTTCCAGGGGCCCTAAACACAAGATTTATGGAATGGTTAAAGGTGCATGAAAATGGCCAATTTACTCACTCTGAGTTCTCAAAAAGGGTTTCTTTACCCCGGGAAGTTAATTAAATACCATTTGGAGGCATTTAATGTTCGAGCCAAAACATCTGATTTTCGACAAAAGAGATAACACCCCCCCATTACGTCATGCTTCAGAAATGTGGAAAATGGGACGTTTTCAAATGTTTTATTTTTGAACGTCAGTTCACATTTGTAGGTGGATCATCAGTGTTAGAGCTAAAATTAGCATGTTTAAAGTGATTTTCATGCTTCCAGGGGCTCGGGAAGTGAATTAAATACTATTAGGAGGCATTTAATGTTCAAGCAAAAGCAGCTGATTTTTGACAAAAGAGATAACACCCCCCCATTACTTCATGCTTCAGAAATGTGGAAAATCGTCCGTTTTCAAATGTTTTATTTTTGAACGTCAGTTCACATTTGTAGGTGGATCATCAGTGTTAGAGCTAAAATTAGCATATTTAAAGTGATTTTCATGCTTCCAGGGGCCCTAAACACAAGATTTATGGAATGGTTAAAAGTGCATGAAAATGGCCAATTTACTCACTCTGAGTTCTCAAAAAGGGTTTCTTCACCCCGGGAAGTTAATTAAATACCATTTGGAGGCATTTAAGGTTCGAGCAAAAACGGCTGATTTTCGTCAAAAGAGATAACACCCCCCCATTACGTCATGCTTCAGAAATGTGGAAAATGGTCCGTTTTCAAATGTTTTATTTTTGAACGTCAGTTCACATTTGTAGGTGTAGCATCAGTGTTAGAGCTAAAATTAGCATGTTTAAAGTGATTTTCATGCTTCCAGGGGCCCTAAACACAAGATTTATGGAATGGTTAAAAGTGCATGAAAATGGCCAATTTACTCACTCTGAGTTCTCAAAAAAGGTTTCTTCATCCCGGGAAGTTAATTAAATACCATTTGGAGGCATTTAATGTTCGAGCTAAAACGGATGATTTTCGACAAAAGAGATAACACCCCCCCCCATTACGTCATGCTTCAGAAATGTGGAAAATGGTCCGTTTTCAAATGTTTTATTTTTGAACGTCAGTTCACATTTGTAGGTGGATCATCAGTGTTAGAGCTAAAATTAGCATGTTTAAAGTGATTTTCATGCTTCCAGGGGCTCGGGAAGTGAATTAAATACTATTTGGAGGCATTTAATGTTCAAGCAAATACAGCTGATTTTTGATAAAAGAGATAACACCCCCCCATTACGTCATGCTTCAGAAATGTGGAAAATGGTCCGTTTTCAAATGTTTTATTTTTGAACGTCAGTTCACATTTGTAGGTGGATCATCAGTGTTAGAGCTAAAATTAGCATGTTTAAATTGAATTTCATGCTTTCAGGGGCCCTAAACACAAGATTTATGGAATGGTTAAAAGTGCATGAAAATGGCCAATTTACTCACTCTGAGTTCTCAAAAAGGGTTTCTTCACCCCGGGAAGTTAATTAAATACCATTTGGAGGCATTTAATGTTCGAGCCAAAACGGCTGATTTTCGACAAAAGAGATAACACCCCCCCATTACGTCATGCTTCAGAAATGTGGAAAATGGTCCGTTTTCAAATGTTTTATTTTTGAACGTCAGTTCACATTTGTAGGTGGATCATCAGTGTTAGAGCTAAAATTAGCATGTTTAAAGTGGTTTTCATGCTTCCAGAGGCTCGGGAAGTGAATTAAATACTATTTGGAGGCATTTAATGCTCAAGCAAAAACAGCTGATTTTTGACAAAAGAGATAACACCCCCCCATTACTTCATGCTTCAGAAATGTGGAAAATGGTCCATTTTCAAATGTTTTATTTTTGAACGTCATTTCACATTTGTAGGTGGATCATCAGTGTTAGAGCTAAAATTAGCATGTTTAAAGTGATGTTTATGCTTCCAGGGGCTCGGGAAGTTAATTAAATACCATTTGGAGGCATTTAATGTTCGAGCAAAAACTGCTGATTTTCGACAAAAGAGATAACACCCCCCCATTACGTCATGCTTCAGAAATGTGGAAAATGGTCCGTTTTCAAATGTTTTATTTTTGAACGTCAGTTCACATTTGTAGGTGGATCATCAGTGTTAGAGCTAAACTTAGCATGTTTAAAGTGATTTTCATGCTTCCAGGGGCTCGGGAAGTGAATTAAATACTATTTGGAGGCATTTATTGTTCAAGCAAAAACAGCTGATTTTTGACAAAAGAGATAACACCCCCCCCCCATTACGTCATGCTTCAGAAATGTGGAAAATGGTCCGTTTTCAAATGTTTTATTTTTGAACGTCAGTTCACATTTGTAGGTGAATCATCAGTGTTAGAGCTAAAATTAGCATGTTTAAAGTGATTTTCATGCTTCCAGGGGCCCTAAACACAAGATTTAAGGAATGGTTAAAAGTGCATGAAAATGGCCAATTTACTCACTCTGAGTTCTCAAAAAGGGTTTCTTCACCCCGGGAAGGTAATTAAATACCATTTGGAGGCATTTAATGTTCGAGCCAAAACGGCTGATTTTCGACAAAAGAGATAACACCCCCCCATTACGTCATGCTTCAGAAATGTGGAAAATGGTCCGTTTTCAAATGTTTTATTTTTGAACGTCAGTTCACATTTGTAGGTGGATCATGAGTGTTAGAGCTAAAATTAGCATGTTTAAAGTGATTTTCATGCTTCCAGGGGCCCTAAACACAAGATTTATGGAATGGTTAAAAGTCCATGAAAATGGCCAATTTACTCACTCTGAGTTTTCAAAAAGGGTTTCTTTACCCCGGGAAGTTAATTAAATACCATTTGGAGGCATTTAATGTTCGAGCTAAAACGAATGATTTTCGACAAAAGAGATAACACCCCCCCCCCATTACGTCATGCTTCAGAAATGTGGAAAATGGTCCGTTTTCAAATGTTTTATTTTTGAACGTCAGTTCACATTTGTAGGTGGATCATCAGTGTTAGAGCTAAAATTAGCATGTTTAAAGTGATTTTCATGCTTCCAGGGGCTCGGGAAGTGAATTAAATACTATTTGGAGGCATTTAATGTTCAAGCAAATACAGCTGATTTTTGATAAAAGAGATAACACCCCCCCATTACGTCATGCTTCAGAAATGTGGAAAATGGTCCGTTTTCAAATGTTTTATTTTTGAACCTCAGTTCACATTTGTAGGTGGATCATCAGTGTTAGAGCTAAAATTAGCATGTTTAAATTGATTTTCATGCTTTCAGGGGCCCTAAACACAAGATTTATGGAATGGTTAAAAGTGCATGAAAATGGCCAATTTACTCACTCTGAGTTCTCAAAAAGGATTTCTTCACCCCGGGAAGTTAATTAAATACCATTTGGAGGCATTTAATGTTCGAGCCAAAACGGCTGATTTTCGACAAAAGAGATAACACCCCCCCATTACGTCATGCTTCAGAAATGTGGAAAATGGTCCGTTTTCAAATGTTTTATTTTTGAACGTCAGTTCACATTTGTAGGTGGATCATCAGTGTTAGAGCTAAAATTAGCATGTTTAAAGTGGTTTTCATGCTTCCAGGGGCTCGGAAAGTGAATTAAATACTATTTGGAGGCATTTAATGTTCAAGCAAAAACAGCTGATTTTTGACAAAAGAGATAACACCCCCCTATTACGTCATGCTTCAGAAATGTGGAAAATGGTCCGTTTTCAAATGTTTTATTTTTGAACGTCAGTTCACATTTGTAGGTGGATCATCAGTGTTAGAGCTAAAATTAGCATGTTTAAAGTGATTTTCATGCTTCCAGGGGCCCTAAACACAAGATTTATGGAATGGTTAAAAGTCCATGAAAATGGCCAATTTACTCACTCTGAGTTCTCAAAAAGAGTTTCTTCACCCCGGGAAGTTAATTAAATACCATTTGGAGGCATTTAATGTTCGAGCCAAAACGGCTGATTTTCGACAAAAGAGATAACACCCCCCCATTACGTCATGCTTCAGAAATGTGGAAAATGGTCCGTTTTCAAATGTTTTTTTTTTGAACGTCAGTTCACATTTGTAGGTGGATCATCAGTGTTAGAGCTAAAATTAGCATGTTTAAAGTGATTTTCATGCTTCCAGGGGCTCGGGAAGTTAATTAAATACCATTTGGAAGCATTTACAGCCTTATTCATGAAGGGGCCGTTTTGCGAGCCCCTAATAGCGAATCATAGCGATTCGCTATTAAGGACTCGCAAAACGGTAATCATGTAGGAATCGCATAAAAAAATGCGATTCCTACTGATTCCTTATTTGCGATTAGCAAATTGCTAATCGCAAATAAGGAATAACTCGCCTTTCATTCCTATGGGCCAAAAGGCCCATAGGAATGAATGGGGAGTATTTCTTATTTGCGATTAGCAATTAGCTAATCGCAAATAAGATTGCGATTTGAAGGGTGCCAGGGGTGTCCACAGGACACCCTGTAGCACCCCTCAAATGATCTGTGACACAGGTGTTGCACACACACATGTCCAAAGGACATGTGTGTGTGTAACATGCAACTCAGAAAAATGCATTTAAATGCATTTTTCTGAGTTTTCGCAATTTACCGCGAGGTCTGACCTCGCGGTAAATTGCGCCTAGAAATAGCGAAATCGCAAATTGAAATAGGATGTTGAATAGCATTTAAGGAATCTCAAATAGAGATTCCTTAAATGTCATTTCCTCGCACATTTGCGACATCGCAATTAGCGATTTTTGCTTTTGGGATGCTGAATCCCAAAAGCAAAAATCGCACTCGCAAAGGGCCGGATTCTCAGAATCCGGCCCTTTGCGAGCCGATTCAGCCTTCATGAATAAGGCTGATAATGTTCGAGCAAAAACAGCTGATTTTCGACAAAAGAGATAACAACCCCCCATTACGTCATGCTTCAGAAATGTGGAAAATAGTCCGTTTTCAAATGTTTTATTTTTGAACGTCAGTTCACATTTGTATGTGGATCATCAGTGTTAGAGCTAAAATTAGCATGTTTAAAGTGATTTTCATGCTTCCAGGGGCCCTAAACACAAGATTTATGGAATGGTTAAAAGTGCATGAAAATGGCCAATTTACTCACTCTGAGATTTCAAAAAGGGTTTCTTTACCCCGGGAAGTTAATTAAATACCATTTGGAGGCATTTAATGTTCGAGCCAAAACGGCTGATTTTCGACAAAAGAGATAACACCCCCCCATTACGTCATGCTTCAGAAATGTGGAAAATGGTCCGTTTTCAAATGTTTTATTTTTGAACGTCAGTTCACATTTGTAGGTGGATCATCAGTGTTAGAGCTAAAATTAGCATGTTTAATGTGATTTTCATGCTTCCAGGGGCTCGGAAAGTGAATTAAATACTATTTGGAGGCATTTAATGTTCAAGCAAAAACAGCTGATTTTTGACAAAAGAGATAACACCCCCCCATTACGTCATGCTTCAGAAATGTGGAAAATGGTCCGTTTTCAAATGTTTTATTTTTGAACGTCAGTTCACATTTGTAGGTGGATCATCAGTGTTAGAGCTAAAATTAGCATGTTTAAAGTGATTTTCATGCTTCCAGGGGCCCTAAACACAAGATTTATGGAATGGTTAAAAGTGCATGAAAATGGCCAATTTACTCACTCTGAGTTCTCAAAAAGGGTTTCTTCACCCCGGGAAGTTAAATAAATACCATTTGGAGGCATTTAATGTTCGAGCCAAAACGGCTGATTTTCGACAAAAGAGATAACACCCCCCCATTACGTCATGCTTCAGAAATGTGGAAAATGGTCCGTTTTCAAATGTTTTATTTTTGAACGTCAGTTCACATTTGTAGGTGGATCATCAGTGTTAGAGCTAAACTTAGCATGTTTAAAGTGATTTTCATGCTTCCAGGGGCTCGGGAAGTGAATTAAATACTATTTGGAGGCATTTATTGTTCAAGCAAAAACAGCTGATTTTTGACAAAAGAGATAACACCCCCCCATTACGTCATGCTTCAGAAATGTGGAAAATGGTCCGTTTTCAAATGTTTTATTTTTGAACGTCAGTTCACATTTGTAGGTGAATCATCAGTGTTAGAGCTAAAATTAGCATGTTTAAAGTGATTTTCATGCTTCCAGGGGCCCTAAACACAAGATTTAAGGAATGGTTAAAAGTGCATGAAAATGGCCAATTTACTCACTCTGAGTTCTCAAAAAGGGTTTCTTCACCCCGGGAAGTTAATTAAATACCATTTGGAGGCATTTAATGTTCGAGCCAAAACGGCTGATTTTCGACAAAAGAGATAACACCCCCCCCATTACGTCATGCTTCAGAAATGTGGAAAATGGTCCGTTTTCAAATGTTTTATTTTTGAACATCAGTTCACATTTGTAGGTGGATCATGAGTGTTAGAGCTAAAATTAGCATGTTTAAAGTGATTTTCATGCTTCCAGGGCCCTAAACACAAGATTTATGGAATGGTTAAAAGTCCATGAAAATGGCCAATTTACTCACTCTGAGTTTTCAAAAAGGGTTTCTTTACCCCGGGAAGTTAATTAAATACCATTTGGAGGCATTTAATGTTCGAGCCAAAACGGCTGATTTTCGACAAAAGAGATAACACCCCCCAATTACGTCATGCTTCAGAAATGTGGAAAATGGTCCGTTTTCAAATGTTTTATTTTTGAACGTCAGTTCACATTTGTAGGTGGATCATCAGTGTTAGAGCTAAAATTAGCATGTTTAATGTGATTTTCATGCTTCCAGGGGCTCGGAAAGTGAATTAAATACTATTTGGAGGCATTTAATGTTCAAGCAAAAACAGCTGATTTTTGACAAAAGAGATAACACCCCCCCCATTACGTCATGCTTCAGAAATGTGGAAAATGGTCCATTTTCAAATGTTTTATTTTTGAACGTCAGTTCACATTTGTAGGTGGATCATCAGTGTTAGAGCTCAAATTAGCATGTTTAAAGTGATTTTCATGCTTCCAGGGGCCCTAAACACAAGATTTATGGAATGGTTAAAAGTGCATGAAAATGGCCAATTTACTCACTCTGAGTTCTCAAAAAGGGTTTCTTCACCCCGGGAAGTTAATTAAATACCATTTGGAGGCATTTAATGTTCGAGCCAAAACGGCTGATTTTCGACAAAAGAGATAACACCCCCCCATTACGTCATGCTTCAGAAATGTGGAAAATGGTCCGTTTTCAAATGTTTTATTTTTGAACGTCAGTTCACATTTGTACGTGGATCATCAGTGTTAGAGCTAAAATTAGCATGTTTAAAGTGATTTTCATGCTTCCAGGGGTTCGGGAAGTGAATTAAATACTATTTGGAGGCATTTAATGTTCAAGCAAAAACAGCTGATTTTTGACAAAAGAGATAACACCCCCCCCCATTACGTCATGCTTCAGAAATGTGGAAAATGGTCCGTTTTCAAATGTTTTATTTTTGAACGTCAGTTCACATTTGTAGGTGAATCATCAGTGTTAGAGCTAAAATTAGCATGTTTAAAGTGATTTTCATGCTTCCAGGGGCCCTAAACACAAGATTTAAGGAATGGTTAAAAGTGCATGAAAATGGCCAATTTACTCACTCTGAGTTCTCAAAAAGGGTTTCTTCACCCCGGGAAGTTAATTAAATACCATTTGGAGGCATTTAATGTTCGAGCCAAAACGGCTGATTTTCGACAAAAGAGATAACACCCCCCCATTACGTCATGCTTCAGAAATGTGGAAAATGGTCAGTTTTCAAATGTTTTATTTTTGAACGTCAGTTCAGATTTGTAGGTGGATCATCAGTGTTAGAGCTAAAATTAGCATGTTTAAAGTGATTTTCATGCTTCCAGGGGCCCTAAACACAAGATTTATGGAATGGTTAAAAGTCCATGAAAATGGCCAATTTACTCACTCTGAGTTCTCAAAAAGGGTTTCTTCACCCCGGGAAGTTAATTAAATACCATTTGGAGGCATTTAATGTTCGAGCCAAAACGGCTGATTTTCGACAAAAGAGATAACACCCCCCCATTACGTCATGCTTCAGAAATGTGGAAAATGGTCCGTTTTCAAATGTTTTATTTTTGAACGTCAGTTCACATTTGTAGGTGGATCATCAGTGTTAGAGCTAAAATTAGCATGTTTAAAGTGATTTTCATGCTTCCAGGGGCTCGGGAAGTGAATTAAATACTATTTGGAGGCATTTAATGTTCAAGCAAAAACAGCTGATTTTTGACAAAAGAGATAACACCCCCCCATTACTTCATGCTTCAGAAATGTGGAAAATGGTCCGTTTTCAAATGTTTTATTTTTGAACGTCAGTTCACATTTGTAGGTGGATCATCAGTGTTAGAGCTAAAATTAGCATGTTTAAAGTGATTTTCATGCTTCCAGGGGCCCTAAACACAAGATTTATGGAATGGTTAAAAGTGCATGAAAATGGCCAATTTACTCACTCTGAGTTCTCAAAAAGGGTTTCTTCACCCCGGGAAGTTAATTAAATACCATTTGGAGGCATTTAATGTTCGAGCAAAAACGGCTGATTTTCGACAAAAGAGATAACACCCCCCCATTACGTCATGCTTCAGAAATGTGGAAAATGGTCCGTTTTCAAATGTTTTATTTTTGAACGTCAGTTCACGTTTGTAGGTGGATCATCAGTGTTAGAGCTAAAATTAGCATGTTTAAAGTGATTTTCATGCTTTCAGGGGCCCTAAACACAAGATTTATGAAATGGTTAAAAGTGCATGAAAATGGCCAATTTACTCACTCTGAGTTCTCAAAAAAGGTTTCTTCATCCCGGGAAGTTAATTAAATACCATTTGGAGGCATTTAATGTTCGAGCTAAAACAGCTGATTTTTGACAAAAGAGATAACACCCCCCCATTACGTCATGCTTCAGAAATGTGGAAAATGGTCCGTTTTCAAATGTTTTATTTTTGAACGTCAGTTCACATTTGTAGGTGGATCATCAGTGTTAGAGCTAAAATTAGCATGTTTAAAGTGATTTT